>NC_138778.1:97979180-98579180 GCF_965119305.1 Pelophylax lessonae | reverse complement strand
CCAAGGTCTGTCTATTAACTTGGTAGACCAATAATATTTGGTAAGCAGTTTTGGTTTTCATAAATTGCTTTTGAGGCTGCCATAGAAGACATCATCCACTTCATTGGGACTTTCACACTCTTAGCGACTTAATAGTCGCAGGAACTTTTTTGTTGCTAAAACAAACTTTTTTTGCTTGTTTCTTTGGTGTTCATTGTTTTGTGCATATATTCACTGTATGTATTTTTATTGGTCACCGCCAGTAATTTAATTATCATCACTGGCACATATATATAATTTTTTAACATTTGTTTCTTTATGGGTTTAGCGCTACACATTGTTTGTATTACTATCTGGGATTTTCTATAGGTCCATGTGTGCAGCTTCCCTCCTATATCACACAGGTTACGTATTTTAGCGGCTTCATAGCCATCTGTTTTCACATTTATATACTTTTTTTTAGCGCAGAAACCCACCCCACTTTCCAATGAAATAAAGTTTGCCAGTACCGTAAGCTAAAAAAAACAGCCCCACACCAAGATGTTCCCACCTCCAATGTAACTGTTGGTATGATGTTTTTGGGGTGATGTGCAGTGCCATTTGACTTCCAAACCTGGTGTGCATTATGGCATCCAAGGAGTTCAATTTTGGTCTTATCTGACCAGGCAATATTTCTACCAGTATTTTACAGGTTTGTCTAAATATTGTGCAGCAAACCTTAAACGAGGTTCAACAAGCTTTTTCTTCAGCAATGGAGTCTTGCGTGGTAGACATACAGGCAATGGCGGTTGAGTGCATTGCTTATTTTTTTCTTTGAAACAATTGTATCTGCTAATTTCAGGTCTTTCTGAAGCTCTACACCAGGGGTCTTCAAACTATGGCCCTCCAGTTGTTCAGGAACTACATTTAAAATCATGCCTAGCCATGTCTGTGAATGTCAGAGTTTTACAATGCCTCATGGGATGTGTAGTTCTGCAACAGCTGGAGGGCCATAGTTTGAGGATCCCTACTCTATACAATTGGTACTTGGCTCTTGGACAACTCTTCTGATAATTATTTTCTCTCCTCTCAGAAATCTTGCGAGGAGCTCCTGATTGCTGCTGGTTTATGGTGAAATGATGTTACTTCCACTTCCAGATTATGGCCCCCAACAGTGCTCACTGGAACATTTAGAAGTTTAAAAATCCTTCTGTAACCAATGGCATCAGTATGTTTTGCACAAATAGGCTTGCAAAGGTTCTGAGAACTTTGCTTTTACCCATCATGAAATGTTTCTTGTGTGACACCCTGGCAATGAGACACCTTTTATAGGCCATTAGTTGAGCCTGAACCAGCTGATATTAATTTGCACTGACAAGAGACAGGATTGCTTTCTAATTACTGATAGGTGTCTTGGCTTTCCGTGCCTTTTTGCATCTCCCTTTGATCATGTGTTCAATACTTTTTTCCCTTTGTCATTACATTTTACTACACATAACTGAAGGTATATTTCTTTCTTTGTATGTATGGATTGCATGGTTGGTTACCGACATGTGAAAAGTTCCTGTCAATAGCACCTTTAGAAATATATTTACCTAGGAAAATGGTGACGTGTTCAATACTTATTTTACCTGCTGTATATATATATATTGAGCAAGAAAATTAGGAGTAACTCGAATCCTCAGCATCTGTCAGCACAGATCTTTTCAGGCCATGTTTTGCAATATGTATGTTTGGAATTTGAGCTACACATATCCTTGTTTTCTATCTTGTTATATGGCTATAATGCTTTGCACAAGTGCACATTGTGGAGTGTTTTCTGAAATGCGATGAACAGAGATACATCTGCATTATTAGCCAATGCATGTTATAAATCACTCTAAGAGTCGGTTCACACTAAGGCGACACGACTCTGTACTACTTCGGGGGCGACGTGTGCATTGCCATGCACCACGACTTCAGAGCGACTTGCATGGACTTCACATAATGGAAGTCTATGCAAGTCGCTCCGAGGTCGCCCCGAAGTAGTACAGGACCCTTTTTCTAAGTCGGAGCGACTTGTGTCGCTCCTATTAGAACGGGTCCTGTAGTGGTCAATGGACCGCGAGGGAGCGCGACTTGTCAGGCTGACAAGTCGCGCTAGTGTGGACCGGGTCTAAGAGTCGGTTCACACTGAGGCGACACGACTCCTTACTACTTCGGGGGCGACTTGTGCATTACATTGCACCACAACTTCGGAGCGACTTGCAGGGACTTCACATAATGAAAGTCTATGCAAGTCGCTCCGAGGTCACCCCGGAATAGTACAGGACCCTTTTTCTAAGTCGGAGCGACTTGTGTCGCTCCTATTAGAACGGGTCCTGTAGCGGTCAATGGACCGCGAGGGAGCGCGACTTGTCAGGCTGACAAGTCGCCTGACAAGTCGCGCTAATGTGAACCGGCTGTAAGCGCACAGTAACATGAAAGAGCATCAAAGCAGGTAAAATATCACAGGCCTATGTAGACTGAACACATGGGAATGTGCTGCTGCACTGAAAAGAGTTGTGTATGCATTATGGACTGTGTTTACCACCAAAGTACTGTAAATTGCATATGTATTTTATTTTTATACTGATGTATGAGCAACATCACAAATTTTCCTCCCCACCACTTTTACAGGAAACTATTCCTGACATACTGCATGTCTATAGACTGCAAAGATTTTCGGATTTAGGTCGCATTCAAACTGGCTAAATGAGTTGACACTGGAAATCAATGTAGCACAAGCCGAATTGGTTTATTTTAGCAATCATGGCGCTGTTTTTTGGAGTTTGGTAAACATAACTGGACTGACTCAGCAGTGATCTAAATAATGAGAATGTTCTGTATTTTGCAGCTGGACAAAGCCCTGGAGGGTCAGTGAAATGAATCAGTGATGCAGTAGTTAAGCCTGACAAGCTTGTGTGTTAGTGCGATCTGACCAATGATCCTTTATGGAAAATATAATTCATCTGTACATTACCACTACAGACAATGGATAATGAAAGTTTATTCTGCTTCTATCATGCACTGTCTGTAATATATTGGAAGCATGGGAATGAATCATCTGCCCACAAAGGCTCCTGCCTCCCCCTCCCTACTCCATAGTCTGAACATGAAGGCTCATGTGACCCCCCCAGTGTTCCTATTTAGCACTGAACCTAGCACAGCATACACTGTAAGGTATGGTTGGATTGCACTCAGAGCCAGCCCTACCATGGGTCCCACTGGGTCCATTGGACCCAGGCAGAACTTGAAGAGGGGCAGCAATTTGACTCCCAAGATTTTTTTTTACAGCAGTTTTGTGTGGCATCAGTTTGCGGCGTGTTAGGGGTGGCATTTCCCATCTCATACTGCCGCCCGTAGTGCAAACTGATAAGTATGAGGAGGCAGAGAGTCTCCTCCGGGGAACTTCCCTCACGTGATCGTGGTGTGCGCATAGACCTCAGATATCATCTCACTCCATCTCACGCAGGGCAGGCTGGATCTTCTAGGGCAGTGGGCATTGCTGACACATGAGGACAGACAGTGGGAGTTTGGTGGACCGGGCTGGTAGTGAGTTATGGAAGAAGATAACAGTATACATAATATTTTCTAAAGGTCATATTTATATAAAATAATGGATGTGGGGGCCTTTTGTTGGGCGTGATTCTTTTTTTTTTTGGGGGGGGGGGGGGCAACATTTCATTTGTGGAATCATATTATATCATCATTCGTTATCATCTTATATGTTTTATACTGTATAGTTATGAAGCCATAAACATATATCACTGTCACAGGTACATCACGGCTTTTCTCTGTTTCATAAATGGACACCACAGTCAGCATAGAGCTGCTTCATCAGGACTGTTATTGTAGGTAACGTCATATACAATATGGATGCATATTATGGCTGTCTATTCAACAGGCCCAACAACACAGGCGCAGTCAAAAATTCCCCCAACACCATCAATAGGTAGGGGAGATTAGGATTTAGGAGGATGATGGCCTACTGAAGGCTGCTATTCCAAATCTACGCACAGTTGAAACCCTGAGCCCCAGGAAAAAAACTCCTAACATAGTTTTATTATAGGCAATCACTGGAAACAGCTCCCCCAAAAGGCGCTACTGGCTTCACCACCTCTAGCATGTCAATGTACAGTGTTTGCCACTGTCCTATGGGGATCAAGAGGTTGGAGGAAGTCTAGAATGTTGATTCCTGTGTCTGGAGAGCCGCACGTGCCTGCAATACAAGTGAATGGCTGTACACGGCCATGCTCTTGTAAATGCAGATGCTTCTTTGAATCGTCATATACCCAAGCATGTGCATCCAATATATTTTCCAAATGTGAAACTATTGCTAGTAAAATTCTAGAGATAGAGCATGCAATATAAGGGTGACAACGCTGTATGCAGCCATTTTAATTCTCCACTGCGTTGTCACCCTTTAATCTGCACAGCTACCATTGCACTACAAGGCTGCTTTGTCTACTCTCAGCACAGGCTCTATGGGAAATATAGTCCAGGACTCGTCACACTATGCAACATTATGGCACAGCTGCTGTCCTCCCTACTGACCCATCAAGGCTGCACAGGAAGAGAAAAGTCACATGGTGGCTAACAAACAGAAAAAAAAAAAAAAGTTTTATGGGCATTTTATAATTAAAACAATTACACTGCGAATTACTGTAAAACATATGCTTCATGTGAGAGTTTGTTGATCGGGCGTGCTGACAGCACACTGGATTGTGCAGTTATCATTTATAATAAATATTACAGATAAAGATTTTCACCATTAAAACAGGCGTATTGGGCTAACTTGTTTTTCTGTTAGATGATGTTGGATATCTTTCTCAGATACACTAAGGCCCCATGCACACAGGGAGTCAGAAAAAATGAGCTGCAAAGCGCCTTTAGCAGCATTTCGCATTGGGGTTTACGCGTGTTGGCGCTTAGCAGCGTTTTTAAATAAACACAACCCTCTTCTATTTGTGACCAATCACATTTTTCACATTTTAAAAAACACCTGACGCTGCTAAAAGCCGATATTCAGCGTTAAGCCGCGTTTAGCAGCGTCGGGCGTTTTTACAGCTTAACGCTGCTGCTCCTGAACCCTGGGGTTTTTTTGCAGCTTAAAAACGCCTATGCCACTTGGAGCTCTTAAAAGCCTGTGTGTGCATGAGGCCATAGAATAACATGGAGGGGCGTTTATAAGCTGCAAAAAAAAAAAAAGGCTGACGCTCCTAACAGCAGCTGCAAAAAGGCCCTGTGTGCATAGGGCCTCAAGCCTGCAAGGACTAGCACTGAAAAGATGTTCCAGCTAAACCAGATAATTGTGTCTTTATTGTGCCTTTGTAAAAATAGTTTATTCTTCTATACCAGGGGTCTTCAAACTATGGCCCTCCAGTTGTTCAGGAACTACAATTCCCATCATGCCTAGTCATGTCTGTCAGACTTTTATAATGCCTCATGGGACGTGTAGTTCTGCAACAGCTGGAGGGCCATAGTTTGAGGATCCCTGTTCTATACCATACGGATGGGTGTTTGCAATATGAAGTGCAGCTCGAATCCGACATCCTTGCGCAACCTCACTGCGCCTTGCATACAAATTCTAGAAGTCAATGCAAGTCGTATTGAAGTCGCACCAAAAGTAGTGCAGGAACCTTTTTCTAAGTCGGAGGGACTTGAGTCGCATCGATTAGAACAGTTCCATTGCAGGTAATGGGGCGTGACTTGTCATGAAACTCTGAACTCTTAAGTCGCATGCCAGTGTGAACCAGGGGTCACCCTACAAAGACCAGAACCAGTGTCACATGGTTCTACAAACACCCCTGTTTTCCTTAACTGTAACAGCCTCAGCCTGCCTGCATGAACTCAAAGATGTCTCAACCTTGACGAATGATCATGAAGCACCACGGCACTGGTTATTTTTATGTAGTCAACACATATAACTATTACTGCCAGGGTCCTTGTTGACACCGCCTGTACATCTAGAAAGTTTGAAATTCCATTAGTATACAGCAGCTTGTAGATGTTATACAAACTACTAAAAGACACTAGATAATGTGCAGGATGAAAATGATAGACAAGACACAAAGAACCAATCACAAATGCTAATAAAGCATTCTACACATGCAAATGTGATACAGTTGTAGAGGACAACCAAGCCACATGTATTCTTGTGTTGATGTTGGACAAGGGAAGGTTCTGTCGTTCATCCGCTCCCATTGGCCAATCACAGGATGCCTTTTTTCTATGAATAGAATACAGGGTATTTTGAGAATGGATGAGGGTAGAGGAAGGGAAGAGTAAATGACACCATTTTTTTTACTATACAAGCACCAGAACTTGGAGCTGGAAAACAAAGCTCCTGTGGATCAGAAATTATTTTTTTCTTCTTCTGGAGCAAACTGGACTATGTTTATTGTTTTTTCTTGCCTTCTTCTGGTCCAACAGTGGGTATAGAATTATGTGTGTAGAGATTTTCTATTCATTTATTTTTTTTATTGGTTAAACAAGATGGATTTGTGTCTTTTTTTCAACCAGACTAGCTAGGTAACAATTTATATTAAAGCGGAGTTCCACCCATTTTTAATATGTTGGATTACATAGATGTATGTAATTCCCTTTAAAACAACTTTTACCAATGGAAACTTTTTTTTTTTTTTTGCTAGTAAATACCTTATTTTCTTGTTTATTCCTCCTCTCCTCACTTCCGGGTCCGATCGGCGATGACGTCATTCGGCGATTCGCAGTGCGTGCTGGGATGTATTCCATGCCAGAAATCTCGCAGTATTACCCAGGAGCTGAGCTGTACTGTGTGTATTCAGGCCGTGACCTGCCCCGCCTCCTCTCAGTGAGTTGTACTGTATGCATTGTATTCAGGACGTGCTCTGCCCCGCCTGCTCTCAGTGAGCTCAGTGAGGATATAATGCTTTCAGTCCTCGCTCACTGAGAGGAGGCGGAGGCGGGGCAGAGAACGGCCTGAATACAATGCATACAGTACAACTCACTGAGAGGAGGAAGCGGGGCAGAGGCGGGGCAGGTCACGGCCTGAATACACACAGTACAGCTCAGCTCCTGGGTAATACTGCAAGATTTCTGGCATGGAATAAATCCCAGCACACTCTGCGAATGACGTCATCGCCGATCGGAACCGGAAGTGAGGAGAGGAGGAATAAACAAGAAAATAAGGTATTTACTAGCAAAAAAAAAAAGTTTCCATTGGTAAAAGTGGTTTTAAAGGGGATTACATACATCTAAAGTTACGAAAATGGGTGGAACTCCACTTTAAGCTGACAGTAGTATCTGGCATGAATGCAACTACGATTTTTAGTACCCCCAACAGTCATGCAGATGTAGTATATTCAACACTGAGTTTCACTCAGGGCCGGCCCTACTATGGGTCCCGCTGGGTCCAATGGAACCAGGCAGAACTTGGAGAGGGGCAGCAAACTGACTCCCAAGACTTTTTGCCAGCAGTTTTGCGTGTCATCAGTTTGCAGCAAGTTAGGGGCGGCATTTCCCCATCTCATACTGCTACCCCTAGTGCAAACTGATGAAAATGAGGAGGCAGAGTGTCTCCGACCGGGGAACATCCCTCATGTGATGGTGATATGCGCAATGACGTCAGATATCAGCGCACTCCATCTCATGCATGACAGGCTGGATCTTCTAGGGCGGTGGGCACGACAGACACAGGAGTGACAGGAGGACTGAGGACAGACAGTGGGTGTTTGGTGGACCGGTCCGGTGGTGAGTTATGGAAGAAGATAGCAGTATATATAAAACATTTTCCAAATGTTATATTTATATAAAATAATGGATGTGGGGGCCTTTTAGTGGGCGTGATTTTTCTTTTGGTGGGGGGGGGGAGCATTTTATTCTTGGACCCAGGCAGCACAATGGTTCCACAATGGGCCAGCCCTGGTTCCACTCTAAACACACAAATGTACTTAACGTAATATAAAGGGAGAGCAGATATAAACATAGTCATTGATGGGCCGCTAAAAGGTCTCATTTGATCATCAGGTCTGCGTCTTTATTTATTAAAGGTGTGGAAGAGGACAAGAGCAGGGCTAAATATTTTTCCCTGTATATTAGTTTAACTTTAAAGTGACCCATCACATCTGCAATGGGAGAAACAAAATACTTACCTCTCTGATTGGTGGCTCTCTTGAAGAGCTAGGAGCGCAGCTGCTATCTGACACTTTGACGTTGCCCTCCATGGTTACCCCCACTGACCGCAATGTCCCTACAGAACACACTATTGACAAGGCTGCTGGCAAAATGAATCATGGTGCTTAGTGGGGGACGGACTCTCCAGCACACCTAAAAATGTTGAAAGTCAGCAGTGCTCCTAGGTTTGCACAAGAGCAAATATTTCACTTGTTGCCCACCAGAGAGGTACGCATTCAGCTTCCGCTATTACAGAGAACTGTTGGCTGGAATTTTCGAGAAGCCACAGGGTTGATTTAACAGAGGTGGCAATCATTTTTACATAGTGCTGCAGCTGACACCAAGCTAAGCCGGAGATCTGAGCTTATACATATTGTTAATGTCCACTATGTACAATCCAGCAGATTGTATTGCTATAGAAACCTCGGAGTGTTGGGTGAGGATAGATTTATGGGAAGAAGCTCCCAGAGAGCCAGCTGCTCCTACCTATCACACTGACATAGGCCAGGGAGCATGCCTGCCACAGGCTGTAGCACACTGTATATAGATTAATAATTCATGCCATGGCCACACTGTTTGTTCTTTAATATACGGCTAGTCTCTTGTGTCGCTGAGTGTGTATATAAAGACTCATGTTGAAGAACATAAAAGGTTTTTCATTAGTAATAATTGGACTTCTGTAAATAAAGATAACAAACCTGCGCACCCAGAAATTTGACAATATCCTATTTGGCTGCTTAGAGCAATCTCAGGGTCTCCAAAAGTAGTTCTATGTGTCTTTCAGACACTTTATACTAAAGCCATTATAAAGCAAAGTGCAGAGCACAGAGACGACCGCTGTACTAGGGTCTGTAGGGTTAAAGGTAAGCATCTGGTTTTATCCTGTTGGACCTTGCCTGTTTTCACGGCAAGATCGAAAAAAACTGATTTAAACGTACGTTCTGCTTTAACGTGAGCACCTTGCTATTCCAAATATTCAAGGCACACAGCCTTCCTGTTCAGGGGATCTCATTTTAATCCTGCCTTTCATTTTGTGAACCTGTCTGATCACTTGCCAAATCCATCTGCTGTCTGAATCCTTATTTACTAAGTGGTCCTGAGCTGAACCCTAAAATGCATGGCAGTGTTCACAGGTTCAGAACGCCGCCCTTTATAATTCCCAAGGAAGGAAATTACAATGCCTAATATTGAGTGAAGGCTATCAGTACAGGCTACATTCACTCCCATAGGCCTCTACGATTAAGCCCTGGTGGCCGGGGCAAAACACGTAAGGGGGGGGACATGGCTATCAGGAGGAGCTGAGGTTGAGGCTGTTTCTTACTCTACACAGTTGGAGTGCATTACCTCATGTAAGTGCTGCCATACCCACTTTTCCTTCTACTTGACATGAGGCACAGTGCCTTTAAAACTTACACAGAATAATATTGTCTCTTTCTTCTTGTAGTCACCTTTTGAGACGTTCCATTTTAATTCATCTTTTTGGTCTAATTGGCCGGCCACGTCACCTATGATAAGTCTCCTGTTTAATACCAAGAAAACCTTAAGGGCAATTAATACTGCCATTTATGCTCACATGGCACTGTTTTATTTGGCAGGATAACACTGTCTTGAACTATAGACTCAGAAGGGACTTTGACCTTTCTGGGGGGGGTGGAAAAGAAGCACTTTCCTTCCCCCTCTTTCTTTGGTAGACTTCTAACAGCAGGCAACATCAAAATGCTCCTTGGTGGTTTTAACTGATGCGGTCAGGCAACATCAAAATGCTCAATGGTGATTTCAATTGATGTGGTCATCCATACTATGTACCATACCCACTGGGGTAAGTAACTATCTGGGTTATGATGGCTCTGTGCTATGATATATGTAAAGTTATGACAATTAATTATATTACTTTCTATTATAGAGAGATATAGTAAACAACCACTACTCCTGAACAACCACTACTCCTACAACCTACGCCTGAAGATTGTAAAGCATAACGTTTGAAACGCGTTGGGTAGTTCTGTCAGCATGTCGACAGAGTTGTGTAGTTTCCTAGTATAATGTGTATAACCTTTAATATGACCGCATTATTGTTTCATTTTTAAACGTCCACATTATTTTATTCTGTATCAATAAAGCTGTTTAAATTGTTTATATAGTTGTGTACTCGCTTGCCTTTAAAGTCCCACTTTGAGGGTTGTGTCTATAAGTATTAGAATAGGGATGTGGGCGCCTTCCTTTCCACCAATATTCTCTATCTTTATGCCAAACTGTTACAAAGTTTCTTACCAGGAGATCCTGGCAGTAACAGCACTTGCTGTTCAAGGTTGACAATGCTAAAGCACTGCCTCACAATTAGCAGCAGTGTTGTCAACCTGCCTGTGAGTGCTCCTTCAACTCACCATTGGGATACCTATGCGATAGACCTAATTGGCAGCCCAACAACCAACTGAAGGAACACACATGACAATGCTGCTGCTATTGTGAGCCAATACCTTAGTGTTGTCAACTTGTAACAAGAAGTGCTGTTGTTGGCCAGGTAAGAAAGTTTTGAACAGATTCTAAAAAAAAAAAAAAAAACTAGCACTTAAGAAAATTGTATACAGTGAGGCATGATCTCGAACATACTTAAAATCTGATTTTGGTTTTACATACACTTTAACCGCTTGCCGACCGCCGCACGACTATTTACTGCGGCGGTCAGCCCCTCACAGGCAGAGCGACGTTGCACTACTGACCTGTGAGGGTCTAGGGAGCGAGCGCGCGCCCCCGGAGGCGCGGTCACGGACCCCCCCGCGCGTGTGACCGGCGGCCCCGATGTCCGCCGGTCACTCGGCGATCGTCGGTGCAGAGGGAGAAAGGCAGGTGGCTAATGTAAACAAGCCGCCTGTCATTCTCCCCTGTGTAGGAATAGTGATTATACGGTTCTACTATGTAGGACCGTTGATCACTGTTCCTACACCTCATGCCACAGCCAATCACAGTTAGAATCACGCCCCTAGGGACACACATAACCCCTCCCTCTCAAAAAAAAGTTAACCCCTTCACTGCAGTGTAATTTTACAGTAACAGTGCATATTAATGACACTGAAAAGTGTCAAAAATGTCAGTCAAGGGTCCGATCTGTCCGCCGCAATGTCGCAGTACCGCAAAAAAAAATTGCAGATCGCCTCCATTACGCGTTAAAAAAAAAAAACAACAAAAATCTTTCCCTTTGTTAGTAAACGCGATAACTTTTGCGCAAACCAATCAAAATACGCTTTTTGCGATTTTTTTTTTTTACCAAACATATGTAGCATAAAACAAATTGGCCGAAAATGTTAAAAATTTTTGATTTTTACATTTTTTTGGGGGAATTTCATATAAAAAATGTGAAAAATATTGTTATTTTTGCAAAATTGACGCTCTTTTTTTGTTTATAGCGCATGATCAAAAAAATCGCACAGGTGATCAAATACCACCAAAAGAAAGCTCTGTTTGTGGGAAAAGAAAGGACATCAAATTTGTTTAGGTACAGCGTCGCACGACCGCGCAATTGTCCGTTAAAGTCACGCAGTGCCGAATCGCAAAATAGGCCCTGGTCAGGAAGGGGGTAAAATCCTCCGGGGCTTAAGTGGTTAATAATGTTCTACCTTAATAGAAGTAAAGTAGACCTAAACTCTTTTTTTTCATATTGGATAAAGTAAGGGAGGGTTAACCCCTGACAGGTTTTTTTTCCGCCATCTGTGTCCCATTTTAGAGATTTTCCTTCACTTCCTGTCCAATAGCCAAACAGGAAGTGAAAGGAAATCCCAGCAAATTAAGGGAATCCCTTGGGGATCACCACAACTAGTGTCCCTATTTCTTCCTCCTACTTTTCTGGGGACAACCCAAAATTTTGGATTTTCTTTACTTTCCCTTTTAATGATAATGGTAATCAGGATAAATAGAGAGGGTGAATCTCCTTAACGGGGGACACAGACAGTAATAAAACAGACAGATGTTCTAATCCCTTTCTACTCTTAATACAAAACCCCCAAAAAAAAATTGCCTTTAGTTATACTAACGCCCTGCTTAGGTTACATGTGACACTAATAGCTTGAAACATCCAAAAATAACCCAAGTTGGCTAAATATATAATATTAACTTGACAGGTTGTTTTTTTTTTCATGTCAGTTATAGATGAGCGGAGGGGAAGGATGTGTGAGTATTAAACAAGAATTTGATTTGTGCTTAGTAACTTTTGTAAATTGCATGTTCATTTTACACCTACCTTACAAAATTACACATACAATTTCTTTAACATTTTTATTAAAGCAGAACTTAACCCAAAAAGGGAAGTTATGTTTTTTCCTCCCCCTTCTCTCCCATATTTGGAATGTCTTTTTTTTTTTTTTTTTTTGGGGGGGGGGGGGGTACCTGATTTTGACAAGTACCTGCCCCCACTTCTGCTCCAACCGCCTAGGTGATCAGAGCGGAAGTCCCCCCCCCCCCCCAGCCTTTTGTGGAATTATCCATAGGGCTTGCGCAATGGAAAGCTGCAAGGAGTCACAGCTGTCTGCCCACAGTTAAGATGGCGGCACCAGGGACTCGAACGCTGGCAAAGAGCCCAGTCAGGTGAGGACATCGCAAGATACTGGGACAGGTAAGTGTGTGTTTTTTGAAAGTCAGCTGCTACAGTACTTGTAGCTGCTGACTTTTACATTTTTCTTTACAGGGTGAAGATCCTCTAATACAAACCTGTAAGGTTTCTGAGGTCCACTTTAACATTCTTCACCAGTATGGCATAACCCATTTACAAATGGAAAATCTGCTGCCTCTCTGCTCTATATTTCATAATGTTTACCCCCCCCCCCTTGCCGACGGCAGGTTCCTGCAAATCGCCATACTTGTATGGTGCTTCGGGGGAGCTTGCCAGTCGATCCACGGGGCCGGCAGCCGCGATTGCAGCCTGGGCACCCGCGATCGCTCCCCGTGAAGAGAGAACAGTGGTCTGCTCACAGCGATCAACACAGAGCTCCTGTGTTCCTGCTATTTAGGAACACCAGTCTCTGTGTTGATTTCACAACCCCCCCCACAGTTAGAAAACACCCCCTAGGCCAGCTGTGTCCAAACTATGGCCTTCCAGCTGTTCAAGAACTACAATTCCCATCATGCCTAGTTATGTCTGTGAATGTCAGAGATTATACCTCATGGGAATTGTAGTTCCTGAACAGCTGGAGGGTCATAGTTTGGACACCCCCTGCCCTAGGCTCACATTTAACCCTTTGATCGTCCCTTCCCTGGCAGTGTCTTTATTACAGTAACAGTGCATATTGTTAGCACTGATTACTGTAATAATGTCACTG
The DNA here is from genome assembly GCF_965119305.1 of Pelophylax lessonae. Taxonomy (NCBI): domain Eukaryota; kingdom Metazoa; phylum Chordata; class Amphibia; order Anura; family Ranidae; genus Pelophylax; species Pelophylax lessonae. The sequence goes on along the minus strand of NC_138778.1, from coordinate 98,565,738 downwards.
GTCCCCTGAAAAGTGTCATAAAAGTCAGTTAGGGTTCCGATCTGTCTGCCGCAATGTCGCAGTCCCACTAAAAATCGCTGATCGCCGCCATTACTAGTAAAAAATAAATAAAAATGGCATAAATCTTTCCCCTAGTTTGTGGACACGGTAAATTTTGCGCAAACCAATCAAAATATGCATATTGGGATTATTTTTTTTTACCAAAAATATATAGCAGAATACAAATTGGCCTAAAATGATGAAAAAATCTGATTTTTAAATTTTTTTTTGGGAATATTTTATAGCAGAAAGTGAAAAATATATTTTTTTCACAATTTATTTGTTTATAGCGCAAAAAATAAAAATCGCAGGGGTGATCAAGTACCACCAAAAGAAAGCTCTATTTGTGGTAAAATCATCAACTTAAAACATCAATTTTATTTAAGTACAGCCTCGCAGGACCGGGCAATTGTCCGTTAAAGTAACGCAGTGCCGAATCGTAAAAAATGGCCTGGTCATTAAGGGGGTAAATCCTTCCGGTCCAGAAATGGGTAAAAGAATATGGTAAATGCTGATTTTGCTATATGTTATTATTTTTTAAGACATTGAAGCTGGGAAATGGGAAGTTATACTGCTGCCAAACCATCAGAGTGCCTACCCATAATGCCTTGCAATGGGAGTAAATAATGTCCAAGGGAAGCTATTTGTGGAGCGACTGCGTTATTCCCAGGCCATAGTCTGGCTTCCATCCATAACCCGGTTTAGCTCATACAGTTCTTTCTCTTCCATACATTCCTGGTTCACACGGCACCCGACACACCACAAATAGATCCAATTTAAGAAATGCCATGAGATATATGTAGAGAGCCATTTACTGTTTGTTAGCATGAGTCTTGGCTACTTATAGGTGTATACAGTGGCGTACCTAGAGCATTTGGCACCCGGGGCGGATCCTATATCTGGCACCCCCCCCCAACTTTAAAATGTAAAAACACCCACAGAAATTTGTAATGTTTTCAAGAATATTTATTGCACAAATTTCACAGCCCTCCATCACAGTGCCCCTTGCCCTCTGCCCCCTCCCCCGTCTCTCTAATCACAGTTCCTCCTTTTGCACTCTCTGCCTCCCCTGCACAGTCCTACCTTCAGCATAAATAGATAGCTAATATTAGCAATGTGTTTAAGTTTGAGTAAGAGATTGGAGACTTGCTAAAGGAGATGGTCAGAGACTGCAGTCATAGTACAGGAGATGGTCAGAGACTGCAGACATGATACAGGAGATGGTCAGAGACTGCAGACATGATACAGGAGATGGTCAGAGACTGCGGACATAGTACAGGAGATGGTCAGAGACTGCAGACATGATACAGAAGATGGTCAGAGACTGCAGACATGATACAGGAGATGGTCAGAGACTGCAGACATGGTACAGGAGATGGTCAGAGACTACAGACTTGATACAGGAGATGGTCAGAGACTGCAGAAATGATACAGGAGATGGTCAGAGACTGAGGACATGATACAGAAGATGCTCAGAGACAGCAGACATGATACAGGAGATGCTCAGAGACTGCAGTCATGATAAAGGAGATGGTCAGAGACTTCAGACATGATACAGGAGATGGTCAGAGACTGAGGACATGATACAGGAGATGGTCAGAGACTGAGGACATGATACAGGAGATGGTCAGAGACTGAGGACATGATACAGGAGATGGTCAGAGACTGAGGACATGATTCAGAAGATGCTCAGAGACTGCAGACATGATACAGGAGATGGTCAGAGACTGAGGACATGATACAGAAGATGCTCAGAGACTGCAGACATGATACAGTAGATGGTCAGAGATTGCAGACATGATACAGGAGATGGTCAGAGACTGTAGACATGATACAGGAGATGGTCAGAGACTGCAGACATGATACAGTAGATGGTCAGAGACTGCAGACATGATACAGGAGATGGTCAGAGACTGAGGACATGATAGAAGATAGAAGAGCACTAGGGGGGCCGGAGAGCACAGGCGAAGCAGAGAGCACTGGAGGAGCTGAAGGGCACGGTGGGGGGGGCTGGAGAGAATTAAGAGGGGGTTTGGAAAGCATTGCAGGGTTGGTTGGGAGGCGTGGGGGGACAGGGAGCACTTGGGGGCGGGCAGGGAAAACCAGGGGGGTGAAGAGCACTGGGGGGACAGGGAGCACTTGGGGGGTGGGCAGGGAAAACCAGGGGGGTGGAGAGCACTGGGGGGGACAGGTAGCACTTGGGGGGCGGGCAGGGAAAACCAGGGGGGTGGAGAGCACTGAAGGGGACAGGGAGCACTTGGGGGGCGGGCAGGGAAAACCAGGGGGGGTGGAGAGCACTGGGGGGAACAGGGAGCACTTGGGGGGCGAGCAGGGAAAACCAGGGGGTGGAGAGCACTGAGGGGGGACAGGGAGCACTTGGGGGGTGGGCAGGGAAAACCAGGGGGGGTGGAGAGCACTGGGGGGGGGACAGGTAGCACTTGGGGGGGTGGGCAGGGAAAACCAGGGGGGGTTGAGAGCACTGGGGGGGGCAGGTAGCACTTGGGGGGTGGGCAGGGAAAACCAGGGGGGGTGGAGAGCACTGGGGGGGTGGGTAGCACTTGGGGGGATGGGCAGGGAAAACCAGGGGGGTTGAGAGCACTGGGGGGGCAGGTAGCACTTGGGGGGTGGGCAGGGAAAACCAGGGGGGGTGGAGAGCACTGGGGGGGGGCAGGTAGCACTTGGGGGGTGGGCAGGGAAAACCAGGGGGTGGAGAGCACTGGGGGGGGACAGGTAGCACTTGGGGGTGGGCAGGGAAAACCAGGGGGGTGGAGAGCACTGGGGGGGGACAGGTAGCACTTAGGGGGTGGGCAGGGAAAACCAGGGGGGTGGAGAGCACTGGGGGGGGGACAGGTAGCACTTGAGGGGTGGGCAGGGAAAACCAGGGGGGTGGAGAGCACTGGGGGGGGGACAGGTAGCACTTGGGGGGTGGGCAGGGAAAACCAGGGTGGTGTAGAGCACTGGGGGGGGGGACAGGTAACACTTGGGGGGTGGGCAGGGAAAACCAGGGGGTGGAGAGCACTGGGGGGGGACAGGTAGCACTTGGGGGGCGGGCAGAGAAAACCAGGGGGGTGAAGAACACTGAAGGGGACAGGGAGCTTGGGAAAGATGAATTCCTCATATGCAGCTGCCCCATCCCCCTCCTATCCAGCACACACACTTCGGCACTCACCTTCTTCCTGCCGAGGCTCCGCCCCTTCTTCCCACCGAGGCCCCGCCCCCTTCTCCCACCACAGCTCCGCCCCTTATTCCCGCCGCCGCTCAGCCCCCCGCAGCGCGGACTGAAGGAGCTGCCTTCACACTGCGATACGGAACACGCCGGGCAGGACACCGGCTGACACCCCCAGTGCGTGGCACCCGGGGCGGATAGCCCCCCGCCCCCCCCCCCCCCCCGGTACACCACTGGGTGTATATACACTGATGTTTGTATACTTCTTTAATCAACTGTATACATGAAATGTGTGCTATCTTGGGCACATTAGAAATCTTTTATCCACATGATCACACAATAACATAGCCTTGGGGGTATGCATGATTGCAATTGGGTACCAAAGAAAAATACAACTCTAAAACTATACTGCCAATTCGGTTAATAGGTTACACTTGATATACTGTATCATATGTACAAGAGTTTGTTTAGTCCATTTATTGAATAATTGCACAAAAATCCCCTAATGTATATTATATTTTCTCCTGATCTTTTTTCCATGAATTTTATACTATTCATATATATATATATATATATATATTTTTTTTTTTTTTTTTTTTTATTACCATATTTTCCGGCGTATAAGACGACCCCCCTAATTTTCAAGTTAAAACATAGGTTTTGGGCTATACTCGCCGTATAAGACTACCTCCCTTCGGAAGCAAGGCAACACCATTGAAAAACATCAGATTTCTCATAGATCTCCAAGGTACCCCAAGTACTGTAATGCACCTCCATTCAAACTGAAAGCAAGTGTATTACTGACTAGATTACAAAAACAAAAAGGTAAAAAAAAACCCTGAAAAAAACTAAAGCAGCCACCACATTTAAGAATTATTAAGCTTATTACATTTTTGTTTTGTGGTTTAATATTGTTTTAATAGAAGGACAAATCACATCTGCCTAGGACAGTCAAGCACAGTGAGGATCATGGAAAGGCCTTCATATCGGTCCTGCAAAGCAGACAAGGAAGTAGATACAGAACCACCAGAGCCTTTACTGCTTCCACTAAGGGATCCCTGTACCCGGAGACCTCTCCAGTTTGTTGTTGAACCTGGAGCCAGAAGGTCCACATCACCCCATCTGTAACACCTCCAGGTGTAGGGACCTATGCCCCAGGTCATGTCGCTCCCAGCTGAGAAAGTTTGCCTGCCAATTGTCTGCACCTGGAATGCACATGGCTAAAGGCCAGACTCCTGGGGGGGGGGGGGGGGGGGGCTTGTCTATGCATTTAGCAGATCTTGAGTGCCAGGCCTTGCGCATGAACAGGAAACCAAGTTTGGAGCGTCTCTACATGAAACTGGAAAAGTAACTGGACATTTCTCAAGTCCTGGTTCACACCAGTATGGCTTTGAAGTTGCGCTACTTCAAAGCTGACTATCAGTGTGATTTCATGTGCAGCTTGCTGACATCTGTGTGACTTCATTAAACAGATGTTAATGCAAGTCGCACTAAAATAGCACAGAAATAGCGCAGGAACCTTTTTCAAAGTTGCTGCGACTCAAGTTGGAACAGTGCCATTGCCGCAAATGGGGTGTGACTTGTCATGTCATGCTTTGAACTGTCAAGTCGCATGACAAGTTGCACTGGTGTGAACCAGGGCTAACAGATAAAGACTTAGCAGTCTGTTCTTTGGGACGGGTGACTTTACCATCCTTAATGCATTTACATGCAACATCAGTAAAAGCAGTAGTAAACCGCTGTGTATGTGTGTGTTTTTTTTTTTGGATCTGCAAGGTAAAGCCATAATGTGCTAGTATGCTTCACAAAAACATTTTTGAATAAAAATATATTACTATGTAACCCATTTTACCCCAACTCAGCCCTAATTCTCTTCTCCCCTTAGTTATTATTTTTGTGCTGGTTTTTTCTACATTTTTTGCAGAGGATATTCAAGTTTCTTCAGTTTTCATCAGTTTTGTTTGCTATTTTTTTCTTAGTGTTGTAAGCGAAAAAACAAATGTGCAAAACAGAAAACTGGGATTTTTAAACAGGGCCCATTAGAGAATAAAATGTATACTTTTTATTTACAGTAAAAACTGAATTTTTGTAAAATCTTACCTGTAAAATTCCTTTCTCTGAGTCCTCCGACAGTCGCTGCCGCCTCTAAGTCATCACTGTTGGGTATTGACTTCCGCTCCTGCAGAGCGGAAGTCAAAACCCAACAGTGATGACTTAGAGGCGGCGGCGACTGTCGGAGGACTCAGAGAAACTAGTTTTATTAAGCGCCGGTTCACACTACCGCGACGCTACTTCGGGTGGCGACCTCCGAGGTCGCGGTGTGAGCAGCGCGCCGCGACCTCGGAGCGGCCGCCACGGACTTCATAACATTGAAGTCTATGGCGGTCGCCTCCTGGTCGCCCCAAAGAAGCTCCGGACCCTTTTTCTAGGTCGGAGCGACTTGTGTCGCTCCTATTAGAACGGGTCCGCAGCTTCCCTATGGGAGGCGACCTGCTGCGACCTGTGAGGCGACCAGGTCGCCTCACAGGTCGCCCTAGTGTGAACCGGCACTTAAAGTTAACGCTGTGCAAAATAAAAAATAAACTTTTTTTAATTCTTTTTTTTTTTCTTTCAACTTAATAAATTATTTTTATTCATTTAAAGCGTAGCCACAACAATGCAACACAACTGGAAGCCCAAACATCCTTCATAGAATAAGCAAAAGAAAAAGCAATAGAAAACCATATGGGTTTAATAGACGCCACAATATAATTATAATTACAAACACATAATAAATGGTGTATCCCCTAGAACACATGTGTTAAACACAAGGCCCGCGGGCCAAATGTGGCCCTCCAGGTCATTTCATTTGGCCCTTGCACCCAGGGCTTGTTTTCAGCTGAAACATGGTGGAAACTCTCACAGATCCCTGCCTTCGCCACACTGATGGCAGGGAAAAGGCAGATTTAGATGGCAGGTGCAGTGTGGGATGCACGTGGTAAGCTGCACTGTGATCCCCATCTGTGTCCGGTTGCACAAATTCCAACCAATGATCTTCCTGCAAGTGGGAGAGAGGGACAGGGCCGCCTACACTGCAAGGAGGTACTAGAGAGGGACCAGGTAAGTGAGATGCAAGGAAACCCTTCAGGGGGTAGGGGAGATGTGTGCATAGGTAGGGGATGGAGGAGAATGGTGCAGAGGTCAGAGGAGAGGAGGGGTGGAAGGGAGATGTGAACAGCCAAGAGAGCAAAGCCCTGCACATTGTGCATAGCACACCCTTAAACCGTGCACTCTATATGTAGCGCACTACTCAACCTGCACTCTGTACGCAGCGCACCACAGAGCCCTGCACTCTGTACATAGGGCACCCCTGAACGCTGCACTCTGTACATAGGGCACCCTGAACTCTGCACATAGGGCACCCCTGAACTCTGCACTCTGTACATAGGGCACCCCTGAACTCTGCACTGTGTACATAGGGCACCCCTGAACGCTGCACTCTGTACATAGGGCACCCCTAAACGCTGCACTCTGTACATAGGGCACCCTGAACTCTGCACATAGGGCACCCCTGAACTCTGCACTCTGTACATAGGGCACCCTGAATGCTGCACTCTGTACATGGGGCACCCCTGAACCCTGCACATAATGCACTTCTGGTATTTATTTCTCCTTTAAGATCCTCCCAGTGTTCAGTGCAATTTGGCCAGATCCCTGCTCAATGTGGTTCATCAGGGCAGGGTGTGGTTGAGTTCTTGCACCTATTCCCTCAGACAAAAAGCCCAGGGTAAATTTATACAGTCTTACAGATACAACCAGCTCTTTGAGGGCAACCATAATGCTGATGCGGCCCTTGATAAAATTAAGTTTGACCCCCCTGCCCTAGAAGCTCATCCTTCAAACCATATACAGTACGTATATCATATTTCCACCTTAAAGTGAAGTTCCACCCTGAATTTTTTTTTTAGATAAAAATACCCCTGGGACAGTCAGGGCAAGTGAATTTAAGCAATGATAGCCTCTGAACTGTCCCCTGTTTCACTTACCTTTTAGAAGAAATACTTACCTTGAAAATATCTTGTACAGCGCTGCCATCTCAGATGTGGGCAGCTGAAGCCAGAGCGTCCTCTTCGGTGTCCTCGGAGTCCTAGAATGCCCTGCACCGACCCTGCTTGTCACTTCCAGTGCAGGCGCGTCATCCCTGCACAGCTTCTGGGCATGCCCAGAAGCTGTTCAGCAGGGAATGACGCGCCTGCACCGGAAGTGACGAGCAGGGCTGGTGCAGGCACATTGATTCCTGGGATCGATGACGTTCATCACCCAGGAGTCAATGCAAGGAGGAAGTGACGGCGCGGGTTGTGGCCGCAGAGGGAGGAAGAGGAAGGAAGGTAAGTATATTTTTTTTAAAAACAAGGTAAGTGAATCAAAAAAAAATGTAATTATCCAATTCTTTTTCAGGTAAATTAAAGCAAGCGGACGGTGAAAAGTTAATTTTGAGGGTGGAACTCCGCTTTAAGAAAGGAGGCAAGAGACATGTGAGAGGTGGAGGCATCCCTTTTCTAAGTATACTGATACACTTTCCGTCCACTTTCTCCTATATATAATCTAGGGGTTACCAGGCTTCTCTGCCTACTCTCAGCAACCCCCCCACCACCCCTCACTTCCTGTGTTAGTGAGGTAAATAAAAAAATAAAAAATAGACCAAGAAACACAGAGTCGAAAATCAATGCAGAGAAATATATAAACTATTTATGATGATTTAGGGGGAAGAATCAGGGAGGGCTACTCTTAGCTACCTCCCTGATTCTACCCTTCCCACACCATGCTACCATACCCATCCCCCCTTCTCTCTCCCCAACCCCAAAAAAAATATTAACTCTCCCAATAGTAACCCCACACCATATTTCCCCCATGCCATCTTTTTAATTCTTTTTGTCTATAGATTACATAGAAAATATATTTTGCAAGACATTGCCAAAATAAAGCATAGTTTGTTCCAACAAAAAAAAAAAATATGTATTACTTTGTTATCCTTAAGTGGTTGTTTGTAACGCTCATGCGTTTTTTGTTAGTGAATGGATTTGCAGCTGCAGAATTGTTACACTCAGTAGTCGTGTAGAGATTCTGTTGAACATCATATCCAACTCTCAGGACTTCATCACCGTGCACAGCCTGGTTATGCAATATACATACACTCTATATGATGTTCCTGGAGTGATAGAATATATGATAGTATAGAGGTGAGAGACAGGGATTAGTATGGTGAGCACTCAGTAATAGTATTCAAGAGAGTGGTAGGTGATGGTAGTATGCAGATAGGTTCTAACAATCATGTATAGAAGATAGAGTAACCCAGTGCAAAGATAGTTGATGGTAGTCCCAAGAGCTCACAATCTATGCAGATGATAGGAGTAGCTTAGATAGAGATAGTCTTGATATATGCAGTAGATGATAGTGAAGTAAAGTTAGTAAGGGATCCCCTGTGGGGTACTTATCACTAGATAGTTAGCAGTAGCAAAGTCCAGTAGTAAGGAGTGATCCGGTAGCGAGATACGGGATCCGTAGCGAGGTTTCGGGTTCAGTTCAGGTAAAGGGTATAGCTGGAAGCTCCGGCAGCACAAGACAAGGTAAGCATCAAGGCACATTGAACGAACACATGTGAGTGAAAGCTGGTGGTTTAAATAGCTGTTCAGTCCGGCGCCTCATGATGATGTCAGCACTCTTAAAGGGAAACACACCTATATGTGCTTCATCTACCTAGGTAGATGGAACGCACCCGGAAATGATGTGATAGGAAGGCACTGAGAGTGCCAGGATCTTACATTGTTAAGCCTTAACATTTTTTACCCTAATGCATTCCTTGCACAATGTTTAGGTGTCACATCCCCCCTCACCTCCTCTTTTACTTACCTGAGCCCTTATTTGATCCAGCGCCATGCACATCTGCAGCTCTTCTCTCCCCTCACTTTCGGGTCTCACTGGCTTTGCAGGGGCATCGGGAGCCATTGGCTCCTTGTGCTGTCAATCAAAACCAGTGACAAGGAAGTAAGGGAGTCCTGCTGTCTGTGTTAATAGACGCAGCAGTGGGGCTCGGGTGCGAGCACATACGAGTGCCCCCATGGGTAGCGGCCTCCCATGGGGGCACTGAATAGAGGGGAAGGGCCAGGAGCGCCGACAGGGGACTGGAAAAGAGGAGGTTAGCGGACGCTCTATGCAATTCCATTGCACAGAGCAGGTAAGTATAGATATTAAAAAAAAAAGAAAATTACCTTTACAATCACTTTAAGCAATGGCAAAATTATTAGTAAATGAACAGGTCCATAGTAGTAATATGAAAACGACTCTGATCCAAAAGGAGTATAAAGGTACGTGAGCTCTTTTGCTTTAAATACACTAAAACAAAGTCCCAGCTGATATTCTTATTTATTTCTCGCAGGACCCCAGGTTCCTTGTCCAAGCAAAACCAGAAAACAAAATCTGTATTAGCAATTAGCATCTAACAGGAACATAAAAGAACAATAGAAGGGACTTGGGCAGGCGTCAGTCATTAAACAATGAGTGTGAACGGCATCCGGATACACATTTACAGAATGAATGCTTACTACGTAATACTGTACATTAACGCTTCACATGGCAAATATCTGCTTTGTTTTCCTCCTTTTCTGGAGGATTTTTTTAGATGAACATTAGTACTAGCAAATCCATACTGAGGAAAGCCACTTTTCCCCAAAAAGGCTTAACCAGGGAGTATAAGGCTGGATTGTGGGGAGGCCTACAAATATACGGACATTCCTCAATTCTCCAGATGTCTTTAGGCCTTTAATCCTAGCAATATGTTCGTTCCATACAACAAATGGTATACATTAATACAAGAATGAAAACAGTGTAGCGCACTAAATAAGTACAAATAAATGCTCATAAAAGTCCAAGCAATCAGGTGATAATTATCACTTCAAGGTGCAGTAGTATATGTGACAATAATCACTTCAAAGTGCAGTAATATATATCACTCCTGAGTCACCGCCATCACCAGATAAGTTGAACACTTACCAGATGGTAATAGCATTACCCCTGTGAATACATCCATTGGGATGAAATGCGTCAGAGTGATTATTTGGCACTGATGTCTCTGCTGCTGTGCGATTCCGGGTCGCCAACAGTGTGACTTGCTTTTGTTTTGTACTGGTTTTATGGTTGCTTTTAACGTAGCACAATATGATTGTACTTTCTGGCTCCGGCTGAGCTGCTTCATTCCCAGTTGGATTCAGCAGAGGTCTCTTCTATCCGATATCCAGGTCATGTATGTTAAAGGCAATTCAGCTACTGTAATGGTAGCCATACCATCTGGTGAGTGTCCAACTTATCTGGTGATGGCGGTGACTCAGGATTGATATACACTACTGCACTTTGAAGTGATTATTGTCACATATACTACTGCACCTTGAAGTAATAACAGACATTTAAGATCTTTGCTTCGGACACCTGATTGCTTGGACATTTATGAGCATTTATTTGTACTTATTTAGTGCGCTACACTATTTTCACTCTTGTATTACTTTATGTTGGTTGGGTACACCACTTTAGTGTTAGCTGCTTAATTCTAACACACAGTACAGAAATTGTATTATTGTATTTAAATTGTATACATTGTGTACATGTCTTGCAGTTATTATGGTATTCCCACTGTAATAGTTTTACTATTTGCATATGGTTCTCTTTTCGAACATTCATATTCTTTGTTACATAAAACACTGCATTGTAGTTGGACTACGCACTCACCACTCCACCATTATCTCTGCCCACAGCTCAACACACCTGTAAAGTGTGAAATACTATTAAACACATGATCTTACAGTATAGCTATAGGGTAAAATGCTTTATGCCGGAGGTCATGTTTATATAGTACCAACAAATTCTGAAAAAACATTACTGTAGAACACATGTGTCAAACACAAGGCCCCAGGGCCGAATCCGGCCCTCCAAGCCATTTCATGTGGCCCTCACACCTCTCCTGCAGCTGCTGCAACCCCTTCATTGTTGCCCCCACCTTGTCTCAGCAGTCAGCAGCAGAGAGGAGGACAAAACTCCAGATCCTGCACTTCTCCATGCAGCCAAAGAGAGGCTTGAATCTACCCCCCCCTTACCCCCCCTTTACCGTCTCAGCAGTCCGCAACAGAGCGGAAGATAGATCTCCTCCTAGAGATCCTGTGCCTCTCTTTGCAGCCATAGCACCCTCTCCTCTCCACTTCCCCTGATCTTAGCATTCAGTGGTCTCCAGCCCTCCTCTGGTCCTCCTCTAGACTCAGGGGTGCACTGTCATGTAAGGGAGGGTGAGGGACTCTTGACTTCTAATGGTGGAGAGGGGGGGGGATGCTCTGGACATCCAGTCTTACAGATACATCTGGCCCTTTGAGGGCAACCATAATCCTGATTCGGCCCGTGATGAAATGGAGTTTGACACCCCTGCTGTAGAAGGTACACAGAGCATTCACTAGCCCTGAAGAAGCTTACATTCTAATATCCAGTCATACAGACACATACCATTTTGGGTGGAAGAATATTACCCACTTGCCGACCAGCCACCATTTATATAATGCGGCAAAGTGTGAGCGAAACAATGTACCTGTACGTCGTTTCGTTCAATAGCCACAGCACCACGGAGGCACAATTGCACCGCGATTGGCTAGCAGGGATGTCAATCAATGGGTAAGGCGGATCCGATGTCCGCCGGCCACCCGTGATCATCCCCGGGAGAGGCAGAATGGCGATCTGCCTATGTAAACAGCATTCTGCAAGGGGACAAGATGCTAAGCAGGAACGCGGATCTTTGTCTTCCCCCAATCAGTGCAACCCCCCCCCCACAGTTAGTAAGCACCCCCTAGGGACACACTTAACCCTTTGATCGCCCCTGATGTTAACCCCTTCCCTGCCAGTGTCATTAGTACAGTAACAATGCATTTATTTTAGCACTGATCACTGTATTAGTGTCACTGGTCCTCAAAAAGTGTCAGTTAGACGTCCAATTTGTCTGTAGCAATGTCACAAAAATCGCTGATCGCCACCATTACTAGAAAAAAAATAAAAATAAATAACAATTCCATAAAAATATTGCATCGTTTGTAGACGCTATAACTTGTTGGGATTTTTTTTCCCCAAAAATATGTAGCAGAATACATATTAACCAAAATTGATAAAAAAAATATGATTTTTTACATTTTTTTATTGGCTGTGTCTTATAGCAGAAAGTAAAACGTTTTTTTTTTTTATTTCAAAATTGTCTCTATTCTTTCATTTATAGCGCAAAAAATAAAACCTGCAGAGGTGATCAAATACCACCAAGAGAAATCTCTATTTGTGGCAAAAAAAGGACATAAATTTTATTTGGATACAGTCTTTTTTTGGAAACAGTTTTCCACACAACCCCTTAAATTTTTGAGTTGACATGTGTGTCAAGCTGCGTGGTGCCAACAGAGCCACCCATAGCTATAATCTGAGCCAGTTTAGCAGAAATTGCCCAAACTGAAAGCCGTAAATGCCTAGCATAGCTACTGTATATGAAAAATGGGGCCAGACCATACGTTTAACAATATTATTTCCATAAAATTACAGTAAACCTTGGATTGCGAGTAACTTGGTTTGAGAGTATTTTGCAAGACAAGCGACGTTTTTTTAATAAATTATAACTTGATAAATGAGTATAAAAGAGAAGAAAGTGTAGCAACATGGTTACATTTAACCACTTCTGGACCAGAAGGTTTTGCCATTTTTTGTGATTCGGCACTGCGTTACTTTAACGGACAATTGCACGGTCGTGCGATGTGCAATGCTGTACCCAAATAAAATTGATGTCCTTTTTTTTACCACAAATAGAGCTTTCTTTTGGTGGTATTTGATCACCTGTGTATTTTTTATTTTTTGCGCTTTAAACAAAAAAAGAGCGATATGACTTTTTGTTTTGTTTTTTTTTAGTGTAAATGTGAGATCTGAGGTCTTTTTGACCCCAGATCTCACATTAAAGAGGTCCTGTCATGCTTATTTCTATTACAAGGGATGTGATCAAAAAGATTAAAAAAAAAAAAAGTGTAAAAATAAAAGATAAAATAAAGAGGAAAATAAAATAAAATAAAAATTAAAGCGCCCTGTCCCCGTTAGCTCGCGTGCAGAAGTGAACGCATACGCAAGTCGCACCCATATATGTAAACGTTTTTCTAACCACACATGTGAGGTATTGGTGCGATTGTTAGAGTGAGAGCAATCATTTGAGCCCTAGAACTCCTCTGTAAAGCTAGATACACACTATACAATTTTCTTTCGATTTTTTATGTTAGACTTAAGCCCCTTACACACTAGTAGAAATTCGGTCGGGAAATTTCGTCCGACAACCGATCTGCTGATTTTCGGCTTGTTAGTATGGTGCTTCCGACAACCGAATCTGACTTTTCGGCCGAAAAAATCCTGGTGTGCAGGCTATAAAATTTTTGTCCTCCGTCAAAACACGGCCGATTTTCGTCTCATTAGTACAGATTTCGATGGGGAAAAAATCTTATGAGCAAGACTAGGCATGCTCAGAGATGAAAGAACACAAAGAAAGCAATCCAACACATGACATCACTTCTGAAGAAGAATTCTGTCGTGCGGGAAAATTCGTGAGCAGTCTAGAGCACATTCCAACCAACAGACACCACTCTGGACAAAAGACGGACGACCAGTTGGCGGAAATTCGTTGCGTGTGTACGAGGCTTTACCAAAACCATATAATGAGGTCAGACCTAAACACTTTTAATTTGTATGCAATCAGGCAGGCCCTTGTACTACATAGTTGAAGGTAAATCTAAAGGAAATCTACCAACAACAGTTGTATAGCGTGTATTCAGCTTAACTCTAAACTGGTAACCTGTAGAAAGTTTTAAAATCTGGCCTATTGGGATTTTTAAGTACCAAAGATTGTCACCATTCCATGAGCGTGCGCAATTTTTAAGCATGACATGTTGGGTATCCTTTTACTCGGCGTAACATTATCTTTCACATTATAGAAAAGAATTGGGCTAACTTTACTGTTTTCTTATTTTTTAATTCCAAAAAGTGAATTTTTTTCCAAAAAAATTGCGTTTGTAAGACCGCTACGCGAATACGGTGTGATAAAAAATATTGCAACAATCTACATTTTATTCTCTAGGGTCTCTGCTAAAAAAATATATATAATGTTTGTATAATGTTTGGGGGTAAGTAATTTTCTAGCAAAAAAAAAAATGTTTTTAACTTGTAAACAACAGGTGTCAGAAAAGGCCCGGTCCAGAATTGGTTAAGGGTGATCATAATGCTGATGTGGCCCACAATGAAATCGAGTTTGACACCCCTGCTTTAGATGGCTTTACAAGTGTGTTTTGTTTGACATACTGTATATGATCTGTACTTTTGTTACAATGTGTTATAATAAGTGATATATTATTAAAAAAAATAAAAAAAGGACACCCTTCCCTTTCACCTGAATATAAAACCAATCAATATAGAAATCTGCACAACTACTCTGCATGGGAACATCTGCAGAAAAAATTGCAGTGAACATTTTTCCCTTATCAGTTAAATTATTTCTTAAGACCCAAACAAGCTGAATTGTCGACCTGCTGAGCACTCTTTTGTTATTAATGTGGGGATTCTGGAAGAAATCAGCTTGTCATACAGGAACAGGGTCTGCTGCCTCTCTAGCACATAGTAGGGCTGATGTAAAAAATGCTAGTACAAAGTTTCTCACATCCACCAATTGGACTAAAACCTGCATTAGAACTTTTAGGAATCATGTAAATGGACATTTAAAACGTCAATGTTAGATCCATACAACCTTTTTTTTTTTGCAATTGTATTTTGATTGGTTTGCGCAAACGTTATCGCATCTACAAACTAGGGGAAAGATTTATGTAATTTTTATTTATTTATTTGTTTTTTTTTTACTAGTAATGGCGGGGATCTGCGATTTTTAGTGGGACTGCGACATTGGGGCAGACAGATCGGACCCTAACTGACATTTTTGACACTTTTGGGGGGGAGCCAGTGACGATCCTACAGTAATCAGTAGTAAAAATATGTACTGTTCAGGGGCGTAACTACAGGGGTTGCAGGGGTTGCGGTCGCAACCGGGCCCCATGCTCCAGGGGGCCCTGTGCGGCTCCCCTGTACACCTAGATAGGAGGGGCAGCAGGGGCCGCATGTAGAGAAATCACTGCCCTCCTTTTTCCTCCTGTAGCTACAGGGGGAAAATGGAGGAGATTGGTTCCTCTGTATGCTGCCCCCACCGCTCCTCCTATCCATCCAGTTCACTTGTGTTCTGCTGTCTCTGGGCCCCTGTGTGCTCCCCTGGTCCCCCCCCCTACTGTGCTTCCCCCCCCTACTGAGCTTCCCCCCCCCCCCACTGTGCTGCCTCCCCCTACTGTGCTCCCTACCCTCTCCTGCCGGCTGCTGCAGGGGATGTGTCACAATAGAGAACCAGGAAGGGGTCGGTAAATAGGTAATTTACCAGCCAGCTCCTTCCTTTTCTCAATGGACAGAGTCATAGTCAGTGACATTGTAAAAAAATAAAATAAAATGATAAAAAATAATACAATTAAAATACCAAAAAAATAAAAACAACTGACACCAGTGGGTGAACTTCCAGGATCATAAAGGTCACACTTGCAACCGGGCCCTTGCATTCCGCCACTGTGGGGAGGCCCCAACATCGCAGGAAGGTGGCCCACTGCAGTACTTGTGAAAGGGTCCCGCAACGAGAGTAAAGGGCCCCAGGATCAGTGGGAAGAGTCCCAGGCTTGAAGGGAATGGCCCCGGCCAGGGGTCCAGGGGGACCTTCATGGTTTCCTGCACCGGGGCCCTGAAGGTTCTAGTTACGCCTCTGGTACTGTTACTGTATTATTGACACTGGCAGACAAGGGGTTAACCCAGGGGTGATCAAAGGGTTAAGTGTGAGCCTAGGGGAGTGTTTTCTAACTGTATGGGGGAGGGACTTGTGGAATCAACACAGAGACCTGTGATCCTAAATAGGAGGAACGCTCTGTGTTCATTCCAGAGAGAACAACAGTCTGGTGTGTTTACAACAGCAGACCGTCTTTCTCTCTCAGCGGGGAGTGATTGCGGAAGCCCAGCGGCAATTGCTGCCGCCGGTCCCGTGGATCAGCTTCCCCGCTTCCTAATGGGGGTAGGGGCTCACCAGGAGCGTTCCCGTGAACCACCGTAAAGGTACAGCGGTTCGCACAGCCGAGCCAGCCTGCCGCAGTATATCTGCATCGGGCGGTCGGCAAGCGGTAAAGGATTTCGCCTTTTGTAACATGTTACACCCATATTCATGGTGTACCATGTAACATGTTAAAGATGCACCTGCCCCTGCTCCTCCCAATCCCCTGTTCTGACTGCTAGCGGAGGATCTTCAACACGCTTGTCACAATCTGCAAAAACCTCTGCCTGCCCGCAGTGTTCTATGAATAGGAAAACGACAAGGTCCAACAGCCTTTGCGACTGTCGGCTTGTAGTTCTCAATGAACTACTATGGCGCGGTGCTAATTCATTAAGTCTTCCTGCACAGTGTAACTGCCTGGCTGTATCGGAGGTACAGACAGACAGATACACAGACAGTCGTGGCATTACACCCATGATCTGCTGATGTTTTACAGGTCCATTACAAAAAAAATAATAAATGCATATTTTTTTACATGCACAAAAATGTGCATTTATTAATTTTTTTGTAAAGCCTCATATGCACACTGGACGTTTTAACAGCTGCTGATTTTGGCATCAGGCATTTTTTTCTACAGCCAGTAAACTCCCCAGCATGTTATCCTATGTGTCCATGCACACATAGGCTTTTATGAGCAGTTTTGGGCAGGGGCGTTTTCTGGCTGTAAAAAAATCCCAGAACTAGTAGGTTTTAGGAGGTGTTTTTCAGCTGTAAAAACACTAACTCTGATAAAAGCTTAAAGCGGAGTTCCACCCAAAAGTGGAACTTCCGCTTTAGGGAGTCCTGACCCCCTGACATGCCACATTTGGCATGTCATTTTTTTTGGGGGGGGGAGCGGGTACCTAGTTTTGACAGGTACCCGCTCCCACTTCCGCTCGGAGCGCCGCGGCGCCCTGAACGGAAGTTCTCCTCTCCCCCTCCCTCCCTGCAATCTTCTGGGACACGTCAGAGGTCCCAGAAGATTGCCGGCCAATCAAGACGCGCAGCGCGACTCGCGCATGCGCAGTGGGTACCCGGCTGTGAAGCCGTAAACTGTTACAGCCGGGTGCCCACAGCAGTGATGCCGGCGCCGAGGGAGAGGATCGAGGCTTCGGGCGGCTGCATCGCTAGACCGTTGGACAGGTGAGTGAATGGCTGGAACTCCGCTTTAAAAACTTGGCTATTCTGCGTTTATCAATGTTATTGAGCCATAAGCTTTTGTGGGAATTTACTTTTGCTAAACAAAAGCTAAAAAACGCTACAGCTGGAAAAAGCTAAAGAACGCTACTGCAAAAAAGCTGAAAAACTCCTACAGCTACAGCTCTCTACTGAAGTTGTGATAACTTCCAGTGTGCATATAAGGCCTAATAAAGGTCAACTTAAATTTAAATATGTCTGTGTGCATGAGTGCTTGTGGTGTCCACACTAATGGCCGGAATACACGATAAGAAAATCGGCCGAAAATTTCCATTCAGTGAAGGTTCGTCCGATATTCTACTCGTTAATGCCCAGCCATCAGTGACCGATATCGATATTGTGAACGAAAAATCCAGTTTGAAAAAACCGAAAAATTCTGTCGTCTCTTTTGCGAACGAACGATATTCTATACGTTGGTGTTAAGGTTGTTCATTTAAAATCTGTAGAACATCATCACGCATGCACTGTTTCGATGGTCGGCGGTCAAACGGTCAGGCGATATTCGGCCTGTGTATGTTGGCAACGTTTTCGACCAATGAACACTTTTTCATAAGTCGGTGGTTGAATGATCGGGCGATATTCAGCCCGTGTATTCCAGCCATAAGTTTGATTTTATTATCTAATTAATGTGCAATTCAATCAAAGCAATCGAATCCGCAAACAATTGAACAGCCTTAACTTCTCTCCTGATTGATTTAGACTCAATTTAGATAAGATTCAATCAAACTACAGTAAGTTGATTGGTCAGAGCAGAAAAATATTGATCATTTTGCATCACTTGGAAGCACTTAAAGCGGAGTTCTGGCCACATACACATTTTTTAGCTAAAAATACCCCCCTAATCCTAAGCTAACCCCAATTACACTAACCCCACATTACAGTAGTGTACAGTAAATGAATATAGATAAAATCTTACCTTTAAAATTGATTGAAGAGCGCAGCCATCTCCGGTGTGGGTGTCTGAAGCCGCTGTGTCCCCCGCTGTGTCCTTCTTCCTGGTTTCATCTACCCAGAATGCCGATCGCAATCTCACGCATGCGCTGTAGATTGCGATCGGCAATCAGAGTATCGGCCGGCCATTCCCATTGCATCCTGGGATTGATGACGCTCATCTCCCAGAACGCAATGCAAAAGAGGAAGTGACGTCGGGGGCCGCGGCCGCACAAGGAGGAAGAGGAAGGAAGGTAAGTTAATTTTCATTAAAAACAAGGTAAGTAAAACAAAAAAAATATCAACTATCCAATTCTTTTTCAGGTTTTTTTACTCTACCTGATGCTGCAAAGTTTTATTTTAGGGTGGAACTCCGCTTTAAATGAATGTGATCACTGCTACAGATAGAGCCACTGCATAATACCTTTTCTCAAAATGGATTGATGAATGGGTGCCGGCTCAAAATACACAATGCATAGCAGTGAGGGAAGACGTCTGGAAGGCCGCATTCTAGTTAACTCTCGTTTATTTCAAAGAAAGATCCATACAGCACGGGTACAGGAGAAAAAGGCTGACATGTTTCACACTAAATCAGTGCTTAATCATAGCCACGACGCACTTAAATACTTTGTTCACAAATATGATTGTATTTCGATCAATCAGATTAATTATTCCTATCTGAAGAGATCGTTCGGAAAATAAATTTATAATTTATTGAAGTGTTAATGGTCACCATAAATGCGATTGGTAAAGTAGGATGCAGAGTAAGACCTAATTCACACCTACTTCTATAGGAAACCATGTTAAAGGGACTGTAGTGCATTTCTGCAAAGTACAAAAAGCACTAAAAATGCATAGGTTGAAATCGGGCCTAAAAGAAGAAATCGCAAAGCCGGGCTTTGAGATGTACACACCGATTGACCTGTGTGTGCTTATTCTGCAGGGGACTCGGCAGAACTCATATAATGGTAAATCAAGTGACTTTTTTTTAACACTGTGTTTAATGAATGACGCTAGTAGTGAATAAAGCTGATGTGCAAAAAATTACAAATATGTAAAAATGTATAATACAAAACTAAATGCTCTACTAATTTGATTTATGACTTCCAGATCACAGACAATCACTGTTCACAATCATACATATGTATATGTTGCCTTAATAAGGTCTTCAGCAGGAATGGGCTGTCATTCGTTTGCTTTTCTTCGAGGGGGCACAGAATTGGGGAACGTAGTACATTTAGTGCCTTACTATCATTAATCCCAGTGCAGTGACTCACTGGAATAATCCTACTTCTTCCACAGTGACGGTTACCATAACACATCCAAAAACAGCTTTCTGCACAATGTAAACTTTATGCCTGCTCTCGTAAGCAACAAAGGATCCTTAAATCTAGTTTCAGAGATTTATTCAGAGGTTACTAGCTTTGAATTTATATATATATATATACTATATTGTCAAAATGATTGGGCCTGCCTTTACACACTCATGAAATTTAAGGACATCCCAGTCTCAGTCCGTAGGGATCAATATTGAGTTGGCCCACCCTTTGCAGCTATAACAGCTTCAACTCTTCTGGGATGCTGTCCACAAGGTTTAGGAGTGTGTCTATGGGAATGTTTGACCATTCTTCCAGAAGCGCATTTATGAGGTCAGTCACTGATGTTGGACGGGAAGGCCTGGCTCGCAGTCCCCGCTCTAATTCATCCCAGAGGTGTTCTATCGGGTTGAGGTCAGGACTGTTGAGGTCAGGACTCTGTGCAGGCCAGTCAAGTTCCTCCACCCCAAACTCGCTCATCCATGTCTTTATGGACCTTGCTTTGTCTGGGGGGGAGCTGCAGCAAAGAGGCTTTACAATCACTTTAACCACTTCAGCTCAAGAAGTCCCCCTTTATCCACCTTCATGACCAGGCCATTTTTTGCAATACAGCACTGCAGAGTTTTAACTGACAATTGTGCTGTCGTGCAACGCTGTACCCAAACAAAATGAGGGAAAGGGGCTAAGGGGTGAGGGAGACATAATTGGAGCACAACTAATAGGGTAAATCAGCACTGGTGTCCTTTATAGTCTTATACCAATAAGAAGAACAGATGGACAATGAAAGGTTGCATAGTAGAAACCTGTAAGGCCGTTGCAGATGGGAAAAAAAGCCCCTGAGTTCCTTCTATGGCGAACATATAAGCCATGAGGCTTAATGCGAAACCTATATGAGATGTTCTTCAGAACGATAAGGCATTTACAGTATCTCACAAAAGTGAGTACACCCCTCACATTTTTGTAAATATTTTATTCTATCTTTTCATGTGACAACACTGAAGAAATGACACTTTGCTACAATGTAAAGTAGTGAGTGTACAGCTTGTATAACAGTGTAAATTTGCTGTCCCCTCAAAATAACTCAACACACAGCCATTAATGTCTGAACCGCTGGCAACAGAAGCGAGTACACTCCTAGGTAAACATGTCCAAATTGGGCCCAATTACCCATTTTCCCTCCCCGGTGTCATGTGACTCTTTAGTGTTACAAGGTCTCAGGTGTGAATAGTTAGCAGGTGTGTTAAATTTGGTGTTATCGCTCTCACTCTCTCATACTGGTCACTAGAAGTTCAACATGGCACCTCATGGCAAAGAATTCTCTGAGGATCTGAAAAAAAAAAAAAAAAAGAATTGTTGCTCTACATAAAGATGACCTAGGCTATAAGAGCATTGCCAAGACCCTGAAACTGATCTGCAGCACGGTGGCCAAGACCATACAGTAGTTTAACCGGACAGGTTCCACTAAGAACAGGCCTCGACATGGTCGACCAAAGAAGTTGAGTGCACATGCTCAGCGTCATATCCAGAGGTTCTCTTTGGGAAATAGAGGTATGAGTGCTGCCAGCATTGCTGCAGAGCTTGAAGGGGTGGGGGGGTCAGCCTGTCAGTGTTCAGACCATACGCCGCACACTGCATCAAATTGGTCTCCATGGCATGTACTGTGACATACTGAAGCAGAGCATGATCCCCTCTCTTCGGAGACTGGGCAGCAGGGCAGTTTTTCAACATGATAACAACCCCAAACACACCTCTAAGGCGACCACTGCCTTGCTAAAGAAGCTGAGGGTAAAGGTGATGGACTGACCAAGCATGTCTCCAGACCTAAACCCTATTGAGTGTCTGTGGAGCATCCTCAAAACGGAAGGTGGAGGAGCGCAAGGTCTATAACATTCACCACCATCCACCAGCTCCGTGATATCATCATTTAGGAGTGGAAGAGGACTCCAGTGGAAACCTGTGAAGCTCTGGTGAACTCCATGCCCAAGAGTGTTAGGGCAGTGCTGGAAAATAATGGTGGCCACACAAAATATTGACACTTTGGGCCCAATTTGGACATTATCACTTAGGGGTGTACTCACCTTTGTTGCCAGCAGTTTAGACATTAATGGCTGTGTGTTGAGTTATTTTGAGGGGGCAGCAAATTGACACTGTTATACAAGCTGTACACTCACTACTTTGTAGCAAAGTGTCATTTCTTCAGTGTTGTCACATGAAAAGATAGAATAAAATATTTACAAAAATGTGAGGGATGTACTCACTTTTGTGAGATACTGTAACTTGCGTTATAAACTTCAGTTACTCCCTCCATTGTCCTAGCACATTTCCTAGCCCTATCACAAGAAATTTTTGGGGAATGCAACGCCCCATTACTTGATCATTTAACCGCTTGCCAACTGCCCCACACAGATATACTGCGCATAATCACATAGATCTACGTGATTATGTGCACGCGGTTAGACACATCGGGAGCCAGACCGCGGGAGTAGCGGGCTCAATCGCCCCTGGGCTCTCGCAATCTTTGGCTAGAATGACAGAAGACCCGCCTGCTTATGTAAACAAAGAAGGCAGGTCTTCTGTGAGAAAGGAAGGTAAAGATCGTGTGATTCAGCTAAGCTGAATCAGCGATCTCTCCCTGCCTCTGTCCAACCCATCCCCCTACACAGTTAGTAAGCACAATAGGGAACACATTTAACCCCTTGCTCACCCCAGTGTTAACCCCTTCCCTGCCAGTGTCATTTATACTGTAACAGTGCATATTATTTAGCACTGATTACTGTATTAATGTCACTGGTCCCCAAAAAATTTAAAAAATGTCAGTTAGGGGTCTGATCTGTCCGTCGCAATCTCTATATAAATCACAGATCGCTGCCATTACTAATAATAAAGAAATAAAAAGTCCATAAATCTATCCCGTAGTTTGTAAACGCTAAAACTTTTGCGCAAACCAATTCATATACGCTTTTTGGGATTTTTTTTTTACAAAAATATGTGGTAGAATACAAATTGGCCTAAACTGATAAAAAAAATTGATTTTTTAATTTTTAAATTAGATTTTTTTATTTTTTTTCACTGGGAATGTTTCAAAGCAGAAAGTAAAAAATAACTGGATTTTTGACTTACCGTAAAATCCTTTTCTCTTAAGTTCATTGACAGACGCAGTCGTCTGATCCATATCAGTAGGGTTATATTGCCCCCTACAGGAGTAGGACACTAGGCAGAAAAAAAAGTTCTGGCTACGCCTATGGGCAGTCCCGGAGGGTACACCCCCTCTCTTCCTGCATAGGATGTCAGTTTTGTATCAAAGCAGTGTCAGAAAAGTAACACCGACCCAACTCAAAATAGAGGGGCGGGTACTGCGTCCATCAATGAACTTAAGAGCAAAAGATGAGGCCCACCTGAAACAAAGAGTAAACACCCTCAAGGAAGGCCAAATGCCCTCCAGACAGCAGCCAGAAAAACTTTGCGGCTAAAAGAGGAATCTACAGATGCCAGCACATCCACCTTATAAAATTTGGTAAAGGTGTGAACAGACAACCAGGTAGTCGTCTTGCAACCTGAAGCACAGACGCCTGTATGTGTGTGTATATATATATATATATATATATATATATATATATATATACCAACACATTCCTCCACTACTCTAGCAAACAATAATCCCCTTTGTTCCTTGGAGTCTTAAAGTCCAATGCAGAGCTAAGGACTCTGGATTGGTCTTGGGTAAAACTTATTTTTTATACCCCCTTAGACAGACCACTTGGTCTTTTTCCACCGTTGCTCTATTTTTTCTAAATTTAGAGCTAAAACATGTCTAATATACCAGAAGATCAGACGACGTGGGTGTGGTGGGCATAGTATGCATACCATATTTTGCCACTGGCTGTATTACAAGGATTGCATCCATGTCCTGGAATCGAGAGTGGGTCATACTTAATGACTCTATGCTCCTAACCTATAGAGGTCTGGGTGACTGCTGCAGCTCACTGAAGTTTTATGAGGAACTGCTGAAGGCAACATCAGTTTTATTGTGGTACCTCTATAGCTCAAACATTTGCAGGATATCAGTTTATTATGGCCTATATTGATACATATACTATAGTATTTACAGTATGTCGCAAGTATTTGTAGAATTTCTAACTACATGAATGTTCCTGGACACCTGGGTGATGGCATACTGTCCTAACCCTTGATCCCTCTATAGAATGATTTCAGTGCTGCGATCCAGTTCCTCAGCTCTGTGGACAGTAAGCAGACACTACACTGGTGTTAACTTGGCAAAAGCTGCAATCCATATTTAGCTTAGTGATTCACGTTTCAGACATGCAGGATTCCTGAATTCCTCCAGCCTGCGGGAACCAGGCATTAGCAGCACTACCAGAGCAGGACACTTGTACGAGATAGGTCTCTGCCACTATTCATACTCCGGCTTCGTGGCAGTTTAAGAGTTGGCCCACATGGCCTAGTATGAACTGAGGACATCCAACTAACATTCCTACTAAAAGATTAACCAGCATTTGTGATCTCAAAATGGAAAATAAAGTGGGCTACAGATGAGCACTTTCTTTCCGTATCTTCTCCTATTACAGAAACAACTTAACGCTGAACTCCAGAAGAAAAAAAATCCTTTGCTGTGAGGTTCCCCCCATACTGCAAGGGTCAAGTGATGCTTAATGCATCCTTTTTCAACTAGGGTGTCTTGAGGTTTCTTCAGGGGTGCCTTGACAAAATCGCTAAAAAATGCCCCAAAATTGTATACAAGCCATCGGGTGGAAGAAACCTGCCTTTTAGTCACACAAAGCCACAGGTTTTTACTGTGCACCATTACAACATTCTAACAACTAATGACAACATCACTTGATAAGGAGGAGGTCAGTTGCCTGCATATCATCCTTGTTTGACCCTCCCTTGCCTCTCTCCATCAGCATTGCTAAGTGATGGGGAAAAACTGAGGGAGAAGAGAAACATTGGAATACTAGTCAGTACTAGTTTGAAAAAGTGTATTTGCTTTGGAAGAATAATCATCTCTAACGTTGGGTGTCCTACGTGTATTGATGTTGCAGCATTATTTAAAACTGTTAGAATAGACTTTACATTTTAGAATGTAGGGTGCCTCAAGACTGTCCATAATTTTGGAGGGTGCCTTGAGATTCTTTTATGATTTTAAAGGGTGCTTTGACTGAAAAAAGGTTGAGAAACACTGGCTTAATGCCTATAGTTCCAAAAAAATGGACTCTTACTTACCTAAACCCTTGCTTCCTCAACGCTTTAACATTGAACCCCTGCAGCTGCCCCTCCAACAGTGACACCCGTCCATTAGGGGCGCAGGGGCGCCGCCCCCCCTATTCATGTGTCCGGCCCCCTAATCTACATGCAGGGCACCATATGCATGGATTCCAATGGGGGATTTTTATTTTTTTTTTAAGTACGTGATTAGAGCCAGAGGCTCTAATAGGCTTTAAAAAAGGGTGGGCTCGGGGCGCAGAGCACTGTGCCCCGAGCCCACCCAGTTGTGTGACAATAGCGAATGAATATTCGCTATTGTCACACGGATTCTCCTCCTGGCCAATCAGAAAGCGGGTCCTGAGACCTGTTTCCCAATTGCCTGAAAGGAAAAGCCATCCTATTGGCGAAGGAGGAGGAGGGAGGAGACGCATGGGAAGCCCGACCAAAGAAGGGGGACACGGAGGAGACTGAGGGGGAAGCCACCTCCGCCGTCTCCACATGTCAGTCCAGGGGCATCACAGGGTCAGTAAGCCGGCAACTGGGGGGGGGGTATGTTGTGCGGTGCGGGCTGGAGCTGGTGTGGTCCATGGTCAGGTCCCTCTAACGCCCACCCCCCCCCCCCGACCCATGGAGCACCAGCCGCCACTGCTCTCCAAAGCACTTGCAGGTACTCTGATGTCATCAAGTACATGGAAGGCCAATAGATCTGTATTGTAAGGATGGCTAGGAACTGTCTACAAGTTGGAGTGTCATGGAGAAGAGGAGAGTGCTGGGTGCTTAGGGAGCATAGGATAAGGTGGATAAAACTCATTTTTAAAGGTACCCTAGGCATAAATTGCATGGGAATTTTTTGTTTGTGCCCAGAGTTCATCTTCAGATCTGACATTTTTGTGTGCAGAGAGTAGGACTAAGCTCTCAAGCATGGGCGCTGGCTTAATCTAGTATACAAGAGTGCTCCAGATTCGGGTCTTATAAGTTGCTTGAAAGGAAGGTTAAACTGACCTGCAGGCACCTAGAAGTTCTTCAGTCATTTATGTAAAAATAAAAAAAAAACAAATACTGTACCAAAAAATACATTGGAAATATTTTTTTTTATCATATATATTTACTGATAGCAACCCAATCAGTGACTGTATCTGGGGCCCCCTTATAGCTAAAGGGGGTGTCTGGATTTAGATAAGCCCCCTGTCTGCAGACCCTCACAACCACCAGGGTTGTGGAGAAGAGGCCCTTGCCCTCCTCAACATGGAGCATGTCTGCTTTGCTGGGGGGGTGCCCTCCCTTGATAAAGCACCCACCTATATTAAGAGCATGTGGCTTGGTATGGTTCAGAAGCGGGAGGGGTAAACTCATATACCCCTTGCCTGGCCTGACAGGCTGCATGTTCAGATAAGGGTCTAGTATAGATTTTAAGGGGGTGGGGCCTCATGCCATTTTTTGTGTGTGTGTTTTTTGGTATAGGGTCCCACTTAAAATTTATACCAGGCATGAAGGGGCTGGTATGGATTGTGGGTGGACCCCCACACCTTTGTTTACATTCTCCTGTCAGTTGTAACTCTCCAGCTGACAGCAGGGATGAGTCACTGGTTGTCAGAATGCCAACAGGTGCCAGCTCCTTATAACCAACACAAAACGCTGGTAAAAATGCATGTACATGGTACGTTTCAATTGAAGTCTATGGGGTCTATAATGCTGCAGTAGCAGCAAACAACTGTACCTTTCCAAAAATGTGTCACAGCCACGCTAGAGCTACACGATTCTGGATAAAATGAGAATCACAATTTTTTTGCTTGGAATAAAGATCACGATTCTCGGCGTAACATCATCTTTTACATTATTCCTAAAAAATTGGGCTAACTTTACTGTTTCATTTTTTTAAATGCACTGAAGTGTAATTTTTCCCCAAAAAATTGTGTATGAAAGACCGCTGCGCAAATACAGAGTGACATAAAATATTTCAACGACCGCCATCTTGTTCTCTAGGGTCTCTGCTAATATATATATATATATATATATATATGTATATATAAAATGTTTGGGGGTTCGAAGTAATTTTCTAGCAAAAAATACTGATTTTAATTTGTAAACAACAAGTGTCAGAAAATGGCTTGGTTTTTAAGTGGTTAAACTGACATCATTTAGTCCCAGTTTACACATATGCGGTGCGGGAACCCTGCAAGGCATTGAAGACATGTAAAGGGTTCCGTCTAAATCATACTATGCCAATTATAGTCAATGAATGAGTCACTTACAGGCTCGCTGCAGAATCCATGTTGCTGCCAACATGCCACAGTAAAGTTTAGTACCAAACTGTTCTTTGTTTTTTACTTCCTGCAGAAGGGTGCCAGTTACATCTTCTGTGCGATTTTGTGATCATCCTTGTTTTTTAACCACTTCTGGACCGGAAGGATTTGCCCCCTTAATGACCAGGCCATTTTTTGTGATTCAGCACTGCGTTATTTTAATGGAAAATTGCGCAGTCGTGCGACGCTGTACCCAAATAAAATTGATGTCCTTTTTTCCCACAAATAGAGCTTTCTTTTGGTGGTATTTGATCACATGTGCGATTTTTATTTTTTGCGCTATAAACAAGGAAAGGGTGACAATTCTGGAAAAAAAAAATAACAATAACAAATAAATGTTTTTCACTTTCTGCTATATAACATTCCAAAAAAATAATTAAAAAAAAATCAAATTTTTTTAACATTTTAGGCCAATTTGTTTTCGCTACATATTTTTGGTAAAAAAAAAATTGCAAAAAGTTAGGGATGCACCGAATGTTCGGCGGCCGAACATTATTCGGCCGAAAATAGAAAAAACAACACTTTCGGTGTTCGGCCGAATAAGTCAAAAGGCCGAATAATTTTGTGCCGAATAATAGGGCTGAACGATAGTCGATATGATATCGACTATCGTTCTGTGGCCGTAGGCGATATTCATATCGCCGAGGTCACGATATTTACAGGGGGAAGGGACTCGGAGGAGGACAGGAGGACTCACAGACTTCCGTGAAGCCGGGACACTTCAGGGGTGAGCATACATACATTACTCACTCGTGCACTGCAGCCCGCCCCACACATTCAATGAGTCTTACTCTCCTCCCTAGTTTTTTCAATGGCACATTCAGGAAGCCAATCACGCCGTGATTAGCTGCACAGCGAACCAATCACGCGTGCCTGCACACCTTATTGGTTCCGCTGTGCCGCTACTCACGGCGTGATTGGCTTCCTGAATGTGCCATTGAAAAAACTAGGGAGGAGAGTAAGACTCACTGAATGTGTGGGGCGGGCTGCAGTGCACGAGTGAGTAATGTATGTATGCGGCTGTGCTCCTTTCCAGGCTCCTACTAGTCCACCTCCAGCCTCCTACTACCACCAGACTGTATAATCTGATCGAGTCCACACTGACACTGACTGACTGTCACTGAGTAATTGATGTTACCATATTAACCCTGACCTGCCCAGTGCCCTGTATCTGCAATTAAAATTTACAAGGCTGCCTGCATGCTCCCTGATTTCCATTCCCAGCATCCTTCCCAATCCCTACAGTGTCACTAACATTAACCCTATGGTACAAGGCTGTAGTGTGCACTGAATCCCATTCCCTACAGTAACATTTAGGGAGAGAGAGAGACATGAGAGGACAAGAGAGAGAGAGAGAGACATGAGAGGACAAGAGAGAGAGAGTGAGAGGACAAGAGAGAGAGAGAGAGAGACACGAGAGGACAAGAGAGAGGACAAAAAATTGGCAAAATAAATGGAAAAAATGCGAAACACCGCGTTCGGTATTCGGCCTTCGGCCAAACATTTTATTATTATTATATTCGGCTTCGGCCAAGAATTTCATTTCGGTGCATCCCTACAATAAGTGTATTTTGATTGGTTTGCACACAAGTTATCGCGTCTACTAACTACGCGAAAGATTTTATGTCATTTTTTTTTTTTTACTAGTAATGGCGGCGATCTGCGATTTTTAGCGCGACTCCGACATTGTGGCAGACAGATCGGACCCCTAACTGACATTTTTGGGGGGACCAGTGACACTACTACACTAATCAGTGCTAAAAATATGCACTGTTACTGTAATAATGACACTGACAGGGAAGGGGTTAACACTGTGGGTGATCAAGGGGTTAAATGTGACCCTAGGGGAACGGTTCTAACGGTATGGGGGTGGGGTTTATGCAATGACCATAGAGATCTGTGATCTCATATAGAAGGATCACAGGCGCTCTGTGATCATTCCAGAGAGAAGAACGGTCCACTGTGTTTACAACAGCCGACCGTTCTTCTCTCTCAGCGGGGAGCAATTACGGGTGTCAGGCGGCAATCAGAGCTCCCTGCCCCGTGGATCGGAGTCCCGGGTGCCGAGTGGGGGCGGGAGCGCGCCCCCTAGCTGCAGACGCGCGACCGATGCAGCCCTACGATGGTTCGTGCAGGCTGGCCCGCCTGGTCCAGGAGTGGTTAACCACTTTAGCCCCAGCCACTGTGCTGCTACTGCAGCACAGTGGCTCGTTCCCGTCCAGCGACGTAGACCTACGTCGCTGGACTCCTCCCCCTGTAGGTGGCGCTCGCGCGCCGCCGGAGGCGCGCTCCCGCTGTTTTCAGTCACAGCGGGAGTCGGGCCAGGGGAGGAGCAGCGGTGATCGCCGCCGCTCTTCCCTGATCGTCGGGGAATCGAGTGAGGAGATCCGCCTGCCTGTGTAAACATAGCAGGCGGATCTCCTAAGTGACAGGGACTGACAGATCGCAGTGTTCAGCATAGCTGAACATCCGATCTGTCCTTCTGTCACTCAGTCACCTCCCCCCCACACGTCAGTAAGCACCAGGCATACATTAACCCCTCCCTCTCCAATAAAATTAACCCCTTCACTGCCAGTGTCATTTTTACAGTAACAGTGCATATATATAGCACTGATTACTGCAGTAATGTCACTGGTCCCCCCAAAAGTGTCAAAAATGTCAGTCAAGGGTCCGATCTGTCCGCCGCAATGTCGCAGTCCCGCAAAAAAAATCGCAGATCGCCGCCATTACGCGTTTAAAAAAAAAACACCAAAAATGACAGAAATCTTTCCCGTAGTTAGTAAACGCAATAACTTTTGCGCAAACCAATCAAAATATGCTTATTGTGATTTTTTTTTACCAAACATAGGTAGCAGAAAACAAATTGGTCAAAAATTTTAAAAAAGTTTGATTTTTACATTTTTTTGGGGGGGGGGGGAATTTCATATAAAAAAATGTGAAAAATATTGTTATTTTTTCAAAATAAACGCTCTTTTTTTATTTATAGCGCAAAAAGTAAAAAGCGCACAGGTGATCAAATACCCCCAAAAGAAAGCTCTGTTTGTGGGAAAAAAAGGACATAAATTTCGTTTGGGTACGGCGTCGCACGACCGCGCAATAGTCAGTTAAAGTCGCACAGCGCCGAATCGCAAAAAGTGGCCTGGACGTAAGACAGCAAAATCCTCCGGTGGTAAAGTGGTTAATGCAAATCAGCCTGTTTTTTTACTTCCTAAAACAACAATAAATAGATAACTTAGCCCCCATTCACACTACCGCGACGCTACTTCGCACCGCAACCTCCGAGGTCGCCTCACAGGTCGCCCTAGTGTGAACCGGCACTAATTGTACCCTTTTTGACCAGGAATAGGTTTGAAACAATCCTCAGTTGTAGTCATTTCCTAGCTTTGGGTCTCCGGTTTTTCTAACCATTAGCACGTTTGTTAGCTGATATTCTTCCTTACAATTCCTAGTAAAGTTCAGATCACAAATCCCTCTGCTAAAAATTGTACAGCCCCAAGATAAAGCCTTCCAGCCCTTCACTAAGTGTGTTCTTCTCATGGCTGTGAGCCTTGGTACCTCAGAGATCAGGAATAAGAATTATGTGAAGCGTTCCACCCCCACACTGAGATGAAGCATACAACCTCTCATATTAGCTGCCCACGCAGGCATAGTCAGAGACGGGTACTCAGATATGATCTTTCTCACCCACTCCTCCCACACACTGACCAACACCTCTCGCCTGCCCTGCCATACACTCTGCACATATCACCCAGTAATAGGACACTATCTATGGCATGACAAGAGTGCTGGCCTTTTCTACTAAAGAACAACAACAACTTTCCTACATGTTTGTGACAGGAGTCACTTTCGTTGGGGGGGGCCCGTGGAACCCAGCTTACCTCCAAGAAGTTGAGAAATCCCTCTCTCAGCTCCCTAGGCCCCTCTTATGTGTAAGTCACCCTGTGTCTATAAGGGGCACAGGGTGACCGGGAAAATGATGGACAGCTACTTAATGGACACTGAGAATATGGTTTGGATTACTTCAAATGGGACAGTAATATTTATTAACAATATACCAGAAGGAATATATGAAGACTCTAGGCCTAGGATCCATGTTAACCACTTTAGCCCCGGAGGATTTGGCTGCTCAAAGCCCAGGCCCTATTTTGCGATTCGGCACTGTGTGATTTTAACGGACAATTGCACGGTCGTGCGAAGCCGTACCCAAATTAATTTTCCCCACAAACAGAGCTTTCTTTTGGTGGTATTTGATCACCTGTGCGATTTTTATTTTTTGCGCTATAAACAAAAAAAATAGCGACAATTTTGAAAAAAATAACAATATTTTTCACATTTTTTTATATGAAATTCCCCAAAAAAATGTAAAAACCAAAATTTTTTAACATTTTAGGCCAATTTGTTTTCTGCTACATATGTTTGGTAAAAAAAAATCGCAATAAGCGTATTTTGATTGGTTTGCGCAAATGTTATTGCGTCTACTAACTACGGGAAAGATTTGTCATTTTTATTGTTTCTTTTTTTTTTACTAGTAATGGCGGCGATCTGCGATTTTTTTTTTTTGCAGGACTGTGACATTGCGGCGGACAGATCGGACCCTTGACTCACATTTTTGACACTTTTAGGGGTACCAGTGACATTACTACAGTAATCAGTGCTATAAATATGCACTGTTACTGTAAAAATGACACTGGCAGGGAAGGGGTTAACTTTATTCGAGATCAAGGGGTTAAGTGTGTCCCTAGGGGCGTGCTTCTAACTATAAAGGGGCATGGCTTTTTATGTAACCACAGAGACATACGATCCTACATAGCAGGACCGTATGATCTCTGCTGTTACACCAGGGAGAATGACAGACGGCTTTGTTTACATTAGCCGCCTGCCTTTCTCCCTCTCCAGCAGTAGATCGCGAGTGACCGGTGGACATCGGAGCCGCCGGTCACTCTCGCGGGGAAGGCAGGGAACGAGCGGGGGCGGGAGCGCGCCTCCAGCGGCGCGCGCTCGCCCCCTAGAGGCTTGTGGGCGTAGCCCTACGTCGTTTTGCCTGTAGGGGGCTGACTGCCGCCGTAAATAGTCGTGCGGTGGTCGGCAAGCGGTTAAAGGCCTAGCTGCCTATTGCCAATAGGGGACTGCTTTGCACACTCAGACTCCTAGCAGATGCTAATATCATCAGCTCAACCACCTGTCTTCCACACATTGTTGATTGTGCTGATTTAAGCTGGCCATACAGTAGCCGAAAAATCGCTCAAACTCATTTTCAAAAAACGAAAAATCGTGCGTGAGAGCAGACAATAGTGCCATCATGTAATGACCGAATTTCGAATGATAAATCTTTCAATGGATGTTTTTGGTTCAGTTTGTCACATATGACTAATGCTAACAGTTCGGCCAAGAAACACATTAACCTTTCAATTTTTCGTTCGTTTGGCAGAATTTTGCAAACTGTTCCTTCGATTTTCCGGCTCTGAAAAGTTAAAAACGATTTTGTATTTGTTCCCATAAACTGGGCGAAAAATTAACGATTGGACCAAATGACAGATTTTCGAACAATTTTTCGGCTAGTGTATGGCCAGCATTACTGACCTATTTTCTACTGTGGGGATGTGTTTACACCTAGCGCCCATTCAGACTGGCGCGACACGACTTGCTGGGGCGACCTGTGAAGTCGCGGTGCACAGCGTGCACCGCGACCTCAGCGCGACTTGCAGGGACTTCATATAATTGAAGTCAATGCAAGTCGCCTCCAGGTCGCCCCAAAGTAGTACAGGACCCTTTTTCTAAGTCAGGGCGACTTATGTCGCTCCTATTAGAACGGGTCCTGTACTATTCAATGGCGAGCGACCGACCGCGACTTGTCAGGCGACCAAGTCGCCTGACAAGTCGCACTAGTGTGAATGGACCCTTATAACAATGTTAATAATAATAATGTAATATTTTAATAATATTATTTTGTGAGCTCGATGACAGCAAGTCTACTAGTTCAGGGCTTCCCAAACTTTTTTGGGCCGAGACCGACTTCTGAATACAGTTATTTTTCGAGGCCACTTGCTTGTAATTGAATATTGTCGTTTTTTTTTGTTTTTTAGCGCAAAAAAAAAAAAAATGACACAGGTGGTCAAATACCACCAAAAGAAAACTCTGTGGGAAAATAAGGACATCAATTGTATTTAGGTACATCATCCCACGACCGCGCAATTGTCAGTTAAAATAACAGTGCCGAATCGCAAAAAATTGCCTGGTCATTGAGGGGGTAAACCCTTGTGATAACCGGTGTTTTTATTTGTAAATTACTTTACTATTGCTTTAGGCCCGGTTCACATGGATGCGGGTTGGCGGCCCACATTTGGGCAGGCATAGCAGCCCATTGATTTGAATGGGCTGCTATGCCCTCATTTTCCGCAGAAAAAAGGTGCATGCAGTATTTTAAAAAAATGCAGTGGCCTTGAAATCCATCCTGCTTTTGCACCATGCGACTTACCTGCAGTTCCTGCACTGGCAAGGTTTCTGCATTTTTACATACGTGGGCCAGCATTTAAAAAACACAGTATGCGTCTGCAGGAACTGGAGGTAAGTCGTGTGGCGCGATCTGTGCCCGTCGGGAGATTCACCCTCTCTCTTGTCATGTGTACCATTATTTTCTAAACTGAAAGTAAACCCCATAATTTAGGTTGTCCCCCAGAACAGTAATAGAGGGGAAATTGTCCAATAGGCACACTAGTTCTGGTGACCAGGGGAACCCAAGGGATTCCCTTAATTACATTCACTTCCTGTTTTTATCAATAGGACAGGGAATGAGGGGAAATTTCTACATAGGGGCACAAATAGCAAAAAAGAAAAAAAAAACTGAAGGGATTATTACTCTCCCTTACTGACTCTATCCAAAATAAAAACAACTGCATTGCATATAGTTCTACTTTAACCACTTCTGGACCGGAAGGATTTGCCCCCTTAATGACCAGGCCATTTTTTGCGATTCAGCACTGCGTTACTTTAACGAATAATTGCGCGGTTGTGAAACACTGTACCTAAATTAAAATTGATGTCCCTTTTTTCCCACAAATAGAGCTTTCTTTTGGTGATATTTAACCACCTGTGCGATTTTTATTTTTTACGCTATAAACAAAAAAAGAGCGACAATTCTGAAGAAAAAACTATATTTTTCACTTTCTGCTATATAACATTCTCAATAAAAAAAAAAAAATTTAAAAATCAAATGTTTTCGTTATTTTAGGCCAATTTGTGTTCTGCTACATATTTTTGGTAAAAAAAAAATCCCAATAAGCGTTTTTTGATTGGTTCGCACAAAAGTTATCACGTCTACAAACTAGGGGAAAGATTTATGTC
Organism: Pelophylax lessonae; assembly: GCF_965119305.1. Taxonomy (NCBI): domain Eukaryota; kingdom Metazoa; phylum Chordata; class Amphibia; order Anura; family Ranidae; genus Pelophylax; species Pelophylax lessonae. Next base: position 98,531,043 of record NC_138778.1, on the reverse strand, counting down.
ATTTTTAATTTTTATCTTTTACTAGTAATGGCGGTGATCTGCAAATTTTTAGCAGGACTGCGAGATTGCGTCGGACCCCTAACTGACATTTTTTTACACTTTTGGGGGGACCAGTGACATTACTACAGTAATCAGTGCTAAAAATATGCACTGTTACTGTAATAATGACACTGGCAGGGAAGGGGTCCCAGGGATGATCAAAGGGTTAAGTGTGAGCCTAGGGGAGTGTTTTCTAACTGTATGGGGGAGGGACTTGTGGAATCAACACAGAGACCTGTGATCCTTTATAGGAGGATCACAGGCTCTCTGCGTTCATTCCAGAGAGAACAAAAGTCTGCTGTGTTTACAACAGCAGACCTCCGTTCTCTCTCCATGGGGAGCGATCGCTGGTGACCGTTAGCAATCACGGCCGCCGGCCCCATGGATCGGCTTCACTGCTTCCTAATGGGGGCACGCTTGCGCCCCAGGAGCGCTCATGCAAACCGACATACCTTTACGTCGATTCGCGTAGCCGAGCCAGCCTGCCGCAATATATCGGCGGCAGGCGGTTGGCAGGTGTTTAAAGATCTGAGAAGCTTTGTTCACACTATAGAGCAAGGGCCTTCAAACTATGGCCCTCAGGAACTACAATTCCCATCATGCCTAGTCATGTCTGTGAATGTCAGAGTTTTGCAATGCCTCATGGGATGTGTAGTTCCGCAACAGCTGGAGGGCCGTAGCTTGAGGATCCCTACTATAGAGTCTTGAATCCCTCATTACACTGTGTACACAACAGCAGCATCTGTGAGGAAATCAGAGCGTCACTGAGGGTCCAGCTTGTGTTTACTACGGAGCCTTCTGGAATGTGTGCCCAAATATTCACACCGCTTTATTAGTCCTAAGCTGGACAATTAAATATAACTGCAAATGGTTGCAGAATGTCTGCTAATACATTGATATACATATTTTGCTTTACTATAATATTTGTATGCTTTATGCATACTAAAAAACATACAAGTATAAATTTGTCAGGATCAGATGTCAGGCTTTTGAACTAGGAACATGAATATGACATGAAACAAATCCAGCTCGTTTGGTTCTCTGCCCTCGGCGGCAACAGCATCTGGCACCTGTTAAATGGCGGGTGCCCATGGAGACGACACTATGTTCTTTTACTAAAAGTAACCCAGCCTTTGGCATGTGCTGCTTCTGAAAGGCTGACACTACGCTCACATTTGTGTAATGTTTGCAGTGCCGATTTGTGATCATTTTTATAGAAAACACAAGCTGAAGACTTTTTCTTGGACAATTTGTCAGTGATTGAGCCCCTTTCACACTGGCGGACCGATCGGGTCTGCCTGTTAGTTTTTCAGGCGGACCCAATCAGGCCCTCTATTCTCTTCTAGGGAGTGACCGAAGTCCGATTCTATCCGCTAAAAATAGACGGATGGGAATCCGTTCCCCATCCATCTGGCAGATCAGATGGCAGTTGTGTGTAAACGAACATGCGGTCTGTTTACATCCGACTGCCCTTAGAGGAGAGCGGGCTATGTCTGTGTCTGCTCTGCATAAGCACAGCAGACACGGACCAGCCATCCACCTGCTCAGCAGGGATCGGCGGACAGATTCCCCACTGTGCAGGCGGACTCCAACAGAGCCCACCCTGTGTGTAAGGGGCCTAACATGGTCCTAGCCACTTTGTATTAATCCTGACATTTAGGTATGCATATTTTTCCATAGTTACATTGGCCTAGCTTGGACCAAAGTAAGAATGTACATGTCATACCTGGCTGATACAGATGAAAGCGGGAAATTTCGGTAGTAAGAACAAATACTAGCAATTGCCGCTAGCTTGAGGGCCTTATGGGTGTGAATATTTTTACATAGTTACTTACATTGGTCTAATCTGGACCAGTGTAAGTGCCATACTCGGCTCGATCCCCATAGATGCTGGAAATCACTGTAAGAGCCGGTTCACACTGGGGCGACTTGTTAGGCAACCTGGTCGCCTGACAAGTCGCCGTGGGTCGCCTGCCATAGATTAGCACAGGACCCGTTCTAATAGGAGCGACACTTAGAAAAAGGGTCCTGTACAACTTTGGGGCGACTTCGGAGCGACCTGCATTGACTTCAATGATATGAAGTCCATGCATGCCGCTCTGAGGTCGCGGTGCGCGCTGTGCACCGCGACTTCACAGGTCGCCCCGGCAAGTCGGGTCACCCCTATGTGAACCGGCTCTAATAGGCACCACTATTACAGTGATCGCCACTAGCTTCCTGGTCCCGTGCCAAGCAGCTACCCTGGTGCTTAGTGGGCACAGGAGTTCATTTGCTTGCACTGCACAGGCACCATTCAGAGAACACTGTCTTTTCTTAACCACTTTAAGACTGAGCCTATTTTTGACACTTTTCGTTTAAAAGTTAAAATCAGTATTTTTTGCTAGAAAACTACTTAAAACCCCCAAACATTATATATATTTTTTTAGCAAAGGAGAATAAAATGGCGGTCATTGCAATATTTTTTGTGACGCGGTATTTGGAAAAATTACAAAAAAATCACATTTCACTGCATTTAAAAACTAAACAGTAAAGTTAGCCCATTTTTTTGTATATTGTGAAAGATGATGTCACGCCGAGTAAATAGATACCCAACATGTTACGGTTTAAAATTGCGCACACCCGCGGAATGGCGACAAACTACGGTCAATAAAAATCTTCATAGGCGACGCTTTAAAGATATTTTAACAGTTACCAGTTTAGAGTTAGAGAGTAGCTCTTTTTTTTTAATTATTGCTCACGCTCTGGCGATCGCGGCGATACCTCACATGTGTGGTATGAACAGCGATTTCAATTGCGGCGCGACTTCAGTATACGTTTTCTTTCGTGCGCGAGCTGACGGGGGCGGCTTAAATGTATTTTTTTTTCCTATTAATTTTATTTATTTTTTTCATTTTAACACAGGTTTTTTGTCACAAGCAATGTAAACATCCTTTGTGACCGCAATATGCAGTGACAGGTACTCTTATGGAGGGATCCAGGGTCTAAAAGACCCTAGACCCCTCCACTGCACTTTCATGTATTCAAAACGCCGAAAACTGCATCTTTGAATACACTCACTTTTTAAAAACTACCGCCTTTAGCAGCCGAGTAACCCGGATTTGACGGATTTGCGCTCTGTCCTTGTCTTTAACCCGCACTCAATAGGTCAGTGGCAGGGACTTTTTACTTCTCTTCACCAGGAAATCTTATTTATATATATATATATATATACCGTATATACTGGAGCAGGGCTTCCCAAACTTTTTTGGGCCGAGACCCACTTCTGAATACAGTTATTTTTCGGGACTCACTGTAATTCAATATTGTAAAGCGCTACGGAATTTGTTGGTGCTATATAAATGCAAATATTATTAATAATAATGCATATTTTAAAGGGAGGGGGATGTTAAATTAAAAATATCAAATTATTTTTGAATACACTTAATATTTAAATAAATATAAGGCTATATGGCACTCACCCTCCTTCCTCTCCCAGCGGTCCATAGTGAAGGTAAGCCCCTGTTTGCCCTCTCCAGGGCCCAGCACACCTCACCCAGAGTCTCCATGATGAGGAGCTCTATGCTGGTCTTGGTGTCCTGGCTCTTCTCCTTCAGATCCTCTACTGGGGTCACAGAAGCTGCCATGAACTCCTGACACCGCCGGGCCACCTGGTCCTCCTATGGCACCAAGGCTGCTGTCTCTGTCCGCTATAGCTGAGAGAATCCCGCTGCCAGTCTAGCCACCACCGCTGCCGTCAGCAGGACCAAGGAGAGCTGGCTCTGCACCCCATGAACATATCCTACATAACAGCCCACATACGTACTCACTGATGCAAGTATCCTCCGCCTCTATAAACTGCGTGGGCGGGGTCCTGAATCCATCGCGATTTGACTGTTCTGGCTCTCTTTAATTTGCGCGGGCTCGCACAGCACAATTTAAGCAGGCCTGCTCTCAGTGATTTCTGGCTCTTCGCGACCCACTCATATGCAGCTCGCGACCCACTCGTATGCAGCTCGCGACCCACCAGTGGGTCCCGACCCACAGTTTGGGAACTCCTGTACTGGAGTATAAGCCGGGTTTTTCAGCATGTTTTTACATGCTGAAAATGCACCCCTCGGCTTATACTCGAGTCACTGGCTAGAGTGTCTTTTTAAAAATGGCGCCGCTCGGCGCCGACGTGTCACTGCGCATGTGCCGCATGCCCGGGAATAGCCGAACGCGTTCGGCTTTTCCCGAACATCGGGGGCGCATTTGCGGTGATGTATTGGCTGCACCGGGTGGCACGATTTTTAAATCGAAGACGGCGTCTCACCGACACGTAAGTGAGACTCCTCCGCAGCCCCTGCATTTCCTTATGCAGTGCTGCAGGCATGGTACAGGACATTCTCCTGTACCATGCCCGCAGCACTGCATCTCCTGTGCCATGCCTGTACATACTGTGCCATGCCTGTACTTACTGTGCCATGCCTATACCTACTGTGCCATGCCTATACCATCACCTGTGGCATGCCTATACCATCACCTGTACCATGCCCTGTGCCATGCCTATACCATCGACTGCGCCATCTCCTGTACCATGCCCGCAGCCCCTGTTTTGTGTCTCGTGGTGGTCCAGTTGGGTCCAGTAGCTGCTACATTTCCCACCCTAGACTTATACTCGAGTCAATAAGTTTTCCCACTTTTTTGTGGTAAAATTAGGGGTCTCGGCTTATATTCGGGTCGGCTTATACTCGAGTATATACGGTATATATATATTTTATTCATTTGTGTCTATACAGAGTATATAAGAGCAGCATACAGTATAGAAATCATGTTGCAATGAATGAAAAATCAAAGATCCTAACCACTAAACAGACACAGATCCGTTTCTGCCACCAAGTACCGTCTAAATGAATCTAAAAATGGAGATGTCTGTCTACTCTGCTGCCTTAACATGCTCTAAAAACAATACTCTATTATAAACTAGAACAAAGTGACTCATGCTTGAAGTAAAAAGACATTTAAAACCAACTACAGAGGTTTCCTTTCCCAACATGTTTAAACAAAGCCAGTTACCTTTATTATGTTCTCCAACAGAACCATAAAACATTATATATTGAAAATGAATAGACTGATTCAAAAGACGTATATTTATATGTGTCTATTACAGCGGCACGATTCTGGATGAAATGAGAGTCACATTTTTTTTTGCTTAGAATAAAGATCACGATTCTCGGCGTAACATCATCTTTCACATTATACAAAAAAAAATTGGGCTAATTTTGCTGTTTTTTTTTTATTTTTTTTATTTATTAAAGTGTATTTTTTCCCAAAAAAATTGCGTTTGAAAGACCGCTGCGCAAATACGGTGTGACATAAAATATTGCAATGATCGCCATTTTAGTCTATAGGGTCTCTGCTAATCTATATATATATATATAGATATATATATATATATAGATATATATAATGTTTGGGGGTTCTAAGTAATTTTCTAGCAAAAAATAATGATTTTAACTTGTAAGCAACATGTGTCAGAAAAGGCTTTAAAGAGGTTGTAAACCCCCCCAAAAAAAAAACCAAAAAAACCCTGTAAGACAAAGGCATAATGAGCTAGTATGCATCGCATACTAGCTCATTATGAAATACTTACCTTAGAACAAAGCCCCCACAGTACCTCCCGCTCAGCAGAGACACGGCCAACATGTTCAGCCATCCTGCTTCATGGTTCGTGATTTCTGGCCATCAGATTGGCCAGAGGAGGGATGACATCACTCCCGCACATGCGTACGGGAGCAGCCATTCACAGCACGGGAGGCCGTTCCTTCAGAGTGCATGCGCCGATGATGTCATCGGCTGCATCAACAGGAAATATCTCCTAAACGGTGCAAGTTTAGCAGATATTTACAGTACCTATAGGTAAGACTTATTAAAGGCTTACCTATAGGTACAATTTATAAGAGAGGGTTTACAACCTCTTTAAGAGGTTAAACTGCCCTCACTTACAGATGGAAAAGTTCATTCCTTTGATCTAGGAGAACAAAATGATACATTGTAAAACATTGTGTTTATAGGTATCTCCCAGCCTTGGCAATGCTGATAAAGTTTGCCTGAGGCTCTTTTTTTTTTTTTTGGACCGATGTAAACGAGCAGAGAACAGCTCTGCTCTGTATGAATTGAGAAAATGCTGTTTTAAGATTGTGAGGGGGGTGAATCGAGATCACGATTTTTTAATGATTAATTGTGCAGCTCTAGTGTCTATAGTGCTCATAGCTATATTAAAGAATAATTTAAGGTATGGCAGTTTTTAAATAGTTAAACTGGCCCAGCTTGGGCCACTGTAACTATATACCATACCTGTGGGATCCCTCTAGAACACATTTGTCAAACACAAGGCCCGTGGGCCAAATCTGGGCCTCCAGGCCATCTCATGTGGCCCCTGCAACTGCAGGAGAGCTCCAGACTTCCTTTGGTCCCCCTCCAGACCCTGCACTTTCTACTTCCCAGCAATGCCCCCAGCTTCTTCTCAGCAGCAGCACAAGGTAAGGGGGAGCACTGTGATGTAAAGCCCCGTACACACGCAACGATTATCGGCCGAACGATCATCCGTCTTTTGTCCAGAGTTGTGTTTTGTTGGTTGGAATGTGCCTAGACTGCACATGAATTTTCTCGCCCAACAAAAATCTGCTTCTGAAGTGATGTCATGTGTTGGTTTGATTTATTTGTGTTCGTTCTTCACTGAGCATGCCCAGACTTGCTCATAAGATTTTTCCCTGTCGAAATCTGTACTGACTGCACGAAAATCGGCCAAAAAAAATTTTATAGTCTGCACACCAGATTTTTTTCGGCTGAAAAGTCGGAGTCGGTTGTCGGAAGCATCATACTAACAAGCCGAAAATCGGCAGATCGGACGTTGGACGAAAATTCCCTGCCAATTTTTGACGCGTGTGTACGGGGCTTTAGGGAGGGTGGAGGACTCTTGACTGCTGATGGTGGGGGTGCTCTTGCCATCTGGTGTAAGGAGGGGAGGGGGGTACTCTGGACATCTAGTCTTACAGATACAACCTGCCCTTTGCGGGCAATCATAATACTGATGCGGCCCATGATGAAATGGAGTTTGACACCACCTGCTCTAGAAGCTGGTAGACACCACTACTTCAGTGATCTCCACTTGCTTCTGAATCCCCTACCGAGGGGCTGCCCTGCTGCATTCTGAACACAGGTGGTTGGGCACTCAGCATGGAAACCATTAAGAGATGAAAGAATTTTCTCATTAAATGAAAAAAAGTTTTCTGATTGTAGAGGCATCATAATCTCCACCTTGTCCGATCAGGGAACACTTGCATTCATTGAGAAAATGCAAAGCAATCTCTGAATGATGCCCATACCAAACAGTCTACCTCCTGTGTTCACAATACACTAGGGCATCTGGTCAAAACAGGACCCGGAGGCAAGTGGAGATCACTGCAGTAGCAGTGTCTTCCAGCGGCATCAGTCAAGTATAGTATATACATACTTACAGTGGTCCAAGCTGAACCAATGTAACTATATAAAAATACCCATACCTGGAATTCATCTTTAACTTTTAGCTCCGGTTCACACTGCCACGAATTGTCACACGACTTGAGAGTTCAAAGTCGCATGACAAGTCACGCCCCATTAACTGCAATGGAACCATTTGAGTCGCACCGACTTAGAAAAAGGTCCTGCGCTACTTTTGGTGCGACTTCAATACGATTTGTATTGACTTCTGTTATAGAAGTCGTAAGCAAGTCGAGATGAATTAGTGCAGGAATGTCGGATTCAAAGTCGCATGAAAGTTTTGAAGACTTTGAAGTCGCGGCAGTGTGAACCCAGGCCTAATGATACAAGAATGTTTTAAGATGTACAGTACATTTCAAAAATATCAACTTTGTATAACTATTTGTACCGGTATGTGCTGATTTAAATACTTTGTTATTCTGTGCCATATGTGGTTATATGTACAGGGCACATACTTTATAGTTATCTATTACATATACAGCCTCTGCTTCCTACTTAATAATTCTGCTCAATGGTGTTCTTATTACACTGTAAAGCAACCCATAGATGATGCCGTTTTCTTATCTTCCACCACAGGTGGAACAAAAAAAATTTACTTGATTTCCTCATCAACACAGTCAGTGTTGCCTTACCTGCCAGCAGGACACAATTGGCACTGCAAGTACCGGCTCGGCTCTACTCGGCCCTGTTTGCTTTTCCACTGCTGGTACCGCATGGTACGATGTTGGAACGGTTCGGTACGGTTTGGTATGGTTTGCTTTTTGCTTTTCCACTAAATAGTACTAAAGTTAAGTGGGTGAGATAACAACGATTCTCTGACCAATCAGTGGCTAGTAGTGACTGCATGCAAAGGGTTGTGGGATATGGTACCGGTATGGTACCTTTTGGAACCGCAATCGAGGTGGTACTGTTTTAGAGAGCCGTCCCATTCGGTTCCATGCAGTAGAAAAGCGCTGCCGTGCCGTACCGTACCGAAACGTTCCTACACCGTACCATGCGGTACCAGCAGTGGAAAAGCACAAAAGCGAGCCGAACTGTTCAGTTCCATGCAGTGGAAAAGCGCCAAATGATTACTGCTAGCGGCTTTAGCCATTGGCAGTTATAGTATGTAAAAAGATCCTAAACGCTGGTTGTACCCAAGTCGATCAATGGATTGACTTCAGTACAACCAGCCTGCCCAAAGAAGGATTAAAACTTGGCTGATCCCTGCTGAATAGACCGAGATTTGACCCATCTTTGGTTGGCCAGGTCATGTTCCACTGACTGAAAGCCTGAAATGCACTGATTGAGAGACTGATAGGGGTTGATTTACTAATATTGGAGAGTGCAAAATCTGGTGCAGCTCTGCATGGTAGCCAATCAGCTTCTAACTTCTGCTTGTTCAATAAAGCTCTGACAAAATAAACCTGAAAACTAATTGGTTTCTATGCAGAGCTGGACAAGACCTGTCATCTGCCTGCTTAGCGTGGATTAGCAGAGAAATCCCAGCTGAGCAAGCGGATTCTGCTTAGCGGAGGTTCACGTGTGAAAGGGACCTAAGGTGGCATGAGTTACTGGATCTCCTATCGCCTCCAACTTGCTGCACTGTGCTTCCCTAGTGAACCACTGCCCATCACACCATCAAGCTAAGCACAAACGGGCCGAATGCCAGGCAACATCAATAAAAACTGGCCGCCATTCGGCCTGTGTGTATGGTAGCCGGTACGACAGAAGCCGGCCATTGGGCATGCACGAAAAAAAAAAATGGCTATCTTTTTTAGCTGGCTCCTAGATTTCAAGCAAATTTGTCCAGCCCAGCCCCCATAGTCTCTATGCAACTTGTAAAGTGCACATCAAGCCAAAACATGTAGGGAAAAATCAGAACTCCTGTCCATTTTTTATTGCTCTCCAGGGATCTGTTACAGGGATCTCCCCCCACTTTGTGTCCTGCTAACAACAGTTTCACTAGACAGGAAGTGAAGGAAAATCTGTAACAGGGGAATTGACAAAAATAAGAATCTGACAGGGGTTCTAGCCTTCCCCTACTCCACTAAAGAAAATCCTTCTTGTTTATGTTTGTGTTGCTGTTACCCTCACTTCCTGTCTAGAAAAACGCTGTCAGCAGGACAGGAAGTGAAGGAAAATCTCTAAACAGCCCAGTGAGCAGCAAAAAACGGAATTTTTGTAAAATCTTACCTGTAAAATTCCTTTCTCTGAGTCCTCCGACAGTCGCCGCCTCTTCATATTCGTCACATATGGGGGTATTAGACTTTGCTCCGAAGGAGTAGCTAGGCAACAGAATATGTTAACAATAAAGCTTTAACATATCCCACCCTCAAGGGGTGGTCCCCTCAGTCAATACCCTCCTACTTCCTGCAACCATATCTCAGTTTTAGTGGAATAGCAGTAGAGTATACATTCAAACCCCAAAAGAGGGGCGGGGGCGGCGACTGTCGGAGGACTCAGAGAAAGGAATTTTACAGGTAAGATTTTACAAAAATTCCGTTTTCTCTTACGTCCTCCGACAGTCGCCGCCTCTTCATATTCGTCACATATGGGGACGTCCCAAAGCAGTGCAAACATGAGGGGTGGGAAACGCATCCGCGCCGAAAGGCAACGCAGTCTCCACATCAAAGAAAGGAACCTTACCAAAGGAAGGAAACCAGCTGGGCAACAGCAAAAATAAGTGCTCAACAGGAGCAACAACCCAGGAAAAGACAAAAAACCAGGGGATACAAAACTTATCCCAACAGCCAGGAGTCCCCAACAAGGGACCCTAGGGAACAGCCGCACTAAGAACCTTGCGGCCAAAGGAAGCATCCGCCGATGCCTGAACATCTACTTTGTAGAATTTTGTGAAAGTGTGTACGGTCGACCAAGTCGCCGCCTTACACACCTGGGCTACAGAAGCCCCATGACGACAGGCCCAAGACGTACTCAGAGATCTAGTAGAGTGCGCCTTCACAGGCACAGGGGGAACCTTCCCCTGCAAGGCATAGGCCTGTTCAATGGTCTGCCTGATCCATTTGGCAATGGTAGAGGCGGAAGCCGCCATGCCCTTCCGAGGACCCTCTGGAAGAACAAACAAGGAGTCCGTCTTTCGAAAAGACTCAGTCGATTTAAGGTAAACCCTAATCGCCCGAACAACATCCAGAGAATGTAGTCTCACCTCCTTTGGATGTTTAGGCTTCGTGCACAACGAAGGCAAAACAATATCCTCGTTAAGATGGAATTCCGAAACTCGTTTCGGCAGAAAAGAAGGATTAGGTCGCAAGACCACCTTATCCAAATGAACAACCAGGTACGGAGACTTGCAGGACAAAGCCGCCAGTTCCGACACTCTGCGAGCCGAAGTGATCGCCACCAAAAAGGCGACCTTTTTGGACAACATAGACAACGATATCTCCCTGATCTGTTCAAAAGGAGCACGTTGTAACACAGACAGGACTAGATTCAAGTCCCAAGGGGGCAAAGGATCCCTCCTAGGAGGAACCAGATGCCGCACACCCTGAATAAAAGTGCCAACCAAGGAGTTGGAAGCCACGGGACGTTGAAACAGAACGGCCAGCGCAGACACCTGACCCTTTATCGTAGCCAGCGCCAAACGCTGATCGACACCCGTCTGAAGGAAAGACAGCACACGGGAAACCGAGTACGTGCGGGGTGAAAACCCCCTGGACTCACACCAGGCAAAATAGGCCTTCCAAGTACGGTAATAAACCTTTCCCGAGGAAGACTTCCTCGCGTTGATCAAGGTATGAACAACCTCTGGAGAGAGACCCTTCTCCTTCAGGACCTCGGTCTCAACAGCCAGGCCGTCAAAGCCAGCGACTGTAAAGCAGGATGGTAAATCGGTCCTTGAGACAGTAGATCGTCCCGAAGAGGCAGACGCCAGGGGGCGTCGACCGCCAGATTCACGAGGTCTGCGTACCAGGACCGGCGAGGCCAGTCCGGTGCCACAAGAATCACCGTGCTGCGTTCCGAGTGTAACCTGCGAAGGAACCGGGACAGCAACTGAATCGGTGGAAACGCGTACATCAGCCTGTACTGATGCCACGGGGCCACTAACGCGTCCGACGCGTCTGCCCGAGGGTCGCGCGTCCTTGCCACGAACCTCTTCACCTTGTAGTTGAGGCGAGACGCGAACAGGTCCACATCTGGAAGACCCCACTTCGCGCACAACATCTGAAAGACAGCCGGGTGGAGAGACCATTCCCCCTGATCCAGGGTCTGGCGACTCAGATAGTCCGCCTGCCAGTTCTCCACTCCCGGAATGTGAACCGCCGTTATCGCCGGGACATGAGTCTCGGCCCAAGACAGAACGTCGGCCACTTCTCGAGCCGCTCGGGCACTCCTGGTGCCCCCTTGGTGGTTGATGTAGGCCACCGCCGTGGCATTGTCCGTCTGCACCCGAACCGGGCAGCCCTGCAGCCGGTCCGTCCAGCGATGAAGACAGAGCCTTATCGCACGCAATTCCAGAATGTTGATCGGGAGGGAATGCAGCCGAGATATAGGGAGACAAGCAGTGTGATTAAAGGCAGGTTACACAGTCCCAGACTGAGACCCCCCCCAGACAGACAGGTCCCCACATAGATACACTTACCTCACATGGCGTGGGGAACCCGCACAGGCGAACAAGCCGCTGCACATGAGGCAGGGAGAGTCGCAATTCAAGACGCACACAATGGCGGTTCAGAAACCGCACAGCGTCCGGTGAGGTAGCCACCTCACCAATCATCCCTGCACCGAACAGGGATGGGTCGTTCACCGTGCCAGGAGCGTTACCTGGCTGAACGCTCGATGGCAGACTGGGAAGCCACTGACCCACGACCTGCGACCAGGGGGATCAGCCCGAGACCCAGTCCGCATGATCCTCTTCGTCCGAAGAACTAACTAATGCTGACAAAAATAACAGCTAAGTAAAGGTAGAGAGAAAACTCAAACAAAATATCAAAAAGAAGAAAGAGTCTGGGACAAAAAGTCCCAGCACAGAGAGAGCCAGCCACTCCTGACAAGCTAGACATTAAAACTGAGATATGGTTGCAGGAAGTAGGAGGGTATTGACTGAGGGGACCACCCCTTGAGGGTGGGATATGTTAAAGCTTTATTGTTAACATATTCTGTTGCCTAGCTACTCCTTCGGAGCAAAGTCTAATACCCCCATATGTGACGAATATGAAGAGGCGGCGACTGTCGGAGGACGTAAGAGAAAGATAGATTCTAACCCTTCCCCACTTTATCCAAAACAAAGAAAATCATTTTGGCTTGACATACTAGAAAATATGAAATAGTAGACCTGAAAACCTGCATAGGAAAACCAGTAAACATGATAAACTATGGTGCTTTGATTTCTGTTGGCTGCCCTTCCTATTCACACAACCACAGGAGCAAAGATGCATAGTCATGGCATCCAAGGCTTTTCTGCTACCCCTACGAAATAGCCTCATATGTAAAATGAAAATAGGGTTCCCATCCATCTAGATTTCACTGACAGGATCGGATTGGATAGCATTGGGTGTCCGTGAACATGTCACTGCTGACATCCACTGCTCCATAAAGGTGCATGGAGCATCCAATCTGGTCCAACTGACAGGTGGACCTGATCGGAAAGGCTGTGTGAAATAGGCCTTAAGCTGGATACACACTATACAACTTTTGTTGTTATATTTCCTTTAGATTTACCTTCAACTATGTAGTGCAATTGCTTGAATGATTGCATACAAATTGAAAGTGTTTCGATTTGACCTCATATTATATGGTTTTGGTCAATCTAAAGGAAAAAAAATCTAAAGAAAATTGTATAGTATATATGGGCCCATAAGAGGCTTGGAGTGCTGTGTAAGGCCCCTTTCACACTATCCGTCCGTCGGACAGATTCCGTTTTTCTCAGCGGGGGATCGGCGGCTCGAGGAGCAGGAGGATGACAGCTGTGTCTCCACGCTGTGTGTGGAGACACAGCTGTCAGTTCCCCATGCATCTCTATGGGGGAAATCGGATGGGAACGGACCGTCAGTCTGTTCTCATCTGACCCGCTGGATGGATGGAAAATAGGGTTTCCATCCGTCCAGATTTGATGGATCGGATGTCAGCGGACATGTCTCCGCTGACATCCGATCCCCCATAGAGATGCATGGGGGGACCGTTCAGATCCGCCAAAAAAAAAGGACAGGCGGATCTGAACGGTCCGCCTGTGTGAAAGGGGCCTAAGGGTGAAGGACATCTTCAGATCACTCTGTGTGTAATTAGTACATTTCTTGGATGTTAACGGGACTATGGTGGACTTTTTGTTTATTGTGTAAAAGCGATCCATATGTATCCCTAAAGCTGGATACCCACTATAAGATTTTCTGAAGACTTTTTCCTTCAGATTTACCTTTTCTATGTAGTGCAAGGGCCTGCCAGATTGCATACAAATTGAAAGTGTTTAGTTTTGACCTCATATTATATGGTTTTGGAAAATCTAAAGGAAAAAGTCTTCAGAAAATCTTATAGTGTGTATGGCCCATTATACTCAGTAAGGCCCTGTTCACACCTGAGCGTATTTCAGCTCGTAAAATGCTCATCTCTGAAGTCTCAAAACGCCCAACAAGCAAAATCCCATTCATTTCAGTGGCCCCTGTTAACATCTTAGCATTTTGTCTCCTGAAGCTCAAAAAAGTACACAAGCTTCTTTTTTGGCAGATTACAAGCATTTTTTGTTAGATGTCAATGCCTTCCTCCAAACACCTGCAAAAAACGCCTGAAAAAAGCCAGAAAAAGCCCAAAAAAACGCCTGAAAACGATACGCTCAGGTGTAAATGGAGCCTAAAGCCTCGTACACACGCAACGATTATCGGCCGACCGATCGGCCGTCTTTTGTCCAGTGTTGTTGAGTTGGTTGAAATGTGCTCTAGACTGCACACAAATTTTCACGCCCAACAAAAAACAACTTCAGAAGTGATGTCATGTGCTGGTTTACTTTCCGTGTGTTTTTTCTTCTCTGAGCATGCCCAGTCTTGCTCATCAGATTTTTGTCTGCCGAAATCTGTACTGACTGCACGAAAAATCGTCCGTTGTGGTGACGGCCAACAGAAATTTTATAGCATGCACACCAGATTTTGTTCGGCCGAAAAGTCGCAGTCGGTTGTCGGAAGCATCATACTAACAAGTCGAAAATCGGCCGATCGGACGTTGGCCGAAAATTCACGGCCAACAATCGTTGCGTGTGTACGAGGCATTAGTTGCTAAATCAGCTGCTAAGAGTGCCTAAGAAAAACTGAGGGTATTACAGTATTACTTTAATGCTGAGGTGCCCAGTGGCAGATTTGCTATAGACAAGGAAAGCCAAGCAAAGCTATTATCCCCCAAAAAAAAAACAGCTATCCATACGAGTCAAAAGAAAGTGCCTTTTCTTCTGTCTATCCCATAATATTTCCTGCGTGACCAGTGGTTGCACACATGCATTGTACATGCCAGGACTATTAAAATAATTTGCTATGAAATTTGAAAGCTGAATGTTCTTTTTCTTCTCATAGTGAAGAACTACATGCCAACTGTGTGACTCATGGCTGCCATGACAAGAAATAATAAACACTCAAAATATGATAAACACTCAAATGCGTACTTATCATTTGTGTTCTGCTGAAGAAAAAGGGGTACTGTCTGCAATAGAATAATATTATCAGTCATATCACAAAATCCCATCTTGTTCCTATTTATTATCATTAAGGGGACAATAGGTTCTATGACATGCAAAAATGTTGTTTATTTGCACCGGACTGTGCAGGATACTAATCAAGAGCCCGCCAAAAAAGAGGAAACGGGAGATGTTATACTACAGCGAGCCTTATGACTCTTCTCAGTACCCCACCATTCTTATGTCCTCTACACCTGCTAATTAATTAAACCAACCTTCCGGAGGTAGCCAAAGTAAAAAATACACTGCTCTAAAAAAATAAAGGAACACTTTGAAAACATCAGATCTCAATGGGGAAAAATATCATGCTGGATATCTATACTGATATGGGCTTAGTAATGTGTTAGGATCGAAAGGATGCCACATTGTTTGATGGAAATAAAAACGATTAGGCCCCTTTCACACAGGCGGACCCGTTCAGATCCGCCTGTCCGTTTTTTTGGCGGATCTGAACGGTCCCCCCATGCATCTCTATGGGGGATCGGATGTCAGAGGAAACCCTATTTTCCATCCATCCAGCGGATCGGATGGGAACAGACCGACGGGCAGTTCCCATCCGATTTCCCCCATAGAGATGCATGGGGTACTGACAGCTGTGTCTCCACACACAGCGCAGAGACACAGCTGTCCTCCTGCTGCTCAGCGGGGGATCGGCGGCTCGATCCCCCGCTGAGAAAAACTGAATCCGTCCGACGGACGGATAGTGTGAAAGGGGCCTTAACCTACAGAGGGCTGAATTCAAAGACACCCCGAATTTTAAAGTGAAAAAATGATGCAGCAGCCTAGTCCATTTTGCTAAAATTTAATTGCAGCAACTCAAAACGGTACTCAGTAGTTTGTATGCCCCCCACGTGCTGGTATGCATGCCTGACAATGTCGGGGCATGCTCCTAATGAGATGACAGATTGTGTGCTGGGGTATTACCTCCCAGATCTGGACCAGGGCATCACTGAGATCCTGAACAGACTGAGGTGCAACCTGGCGGCATCGGATGGACCAAAAACATAATGTCCTAGAGCTTTTCTATTGGATTTAGGTCAGGCGAGCATTGTGGCCATTTAATGGCATGAATTTATTCATCCTCCAGGAACTGGCTGCATACTCTCACTACATGAGGCCGGGCATTGTTGTGCACAAGGAGGAACCCAGGACCCACAGCACCAGCATAGAGTCTGACTATGGGTCCAAGGATCTCATCCCGATACCTAATGGCAGCCAGGGTACCATTATCTACCCTGTAGAGATCTGTGCGTCCCTCCATGGATATGCCTCCCCAGACTATCACTAATCCACCACTAAACTGGTCATGCTGAAGGATGTAACAGGCATCATAATGTTCTTCACAGCTTCTTCAGACCCTTTCACGTCGATCATATGTGCTCAAGGTGAACCTGCTCTCATCTGCAAAAAGCACAGGGCGTCAGTGGGAGACTTGCCAATTCTGGTGATGAATGGCAAATGCACCAAGCTCAGCGGTGAAGGGCAGTGAGCACAGAGCACAGTAGAGGATGTCGGGCCCTCAGCTCACCCTCATGAAGTCTGTTTCTGATTGTTTGGTCAGTGACATTCCCACCAGTGGCCTGCTGGAGGTCATATTGTAGGGCTCTGGAAGTGCTCACCCTGTTCCTCCTTGCTCAAAGGAGCAGATACCGGTCCTGCTGATAGGTTAAGGACCTTCTACCTCCCCCATCCAGCCCTCCTAGAGTAACTGCCTGTCTCATGGAATCTCCTCCATGCCCTTGAGACTGTGCTGGGAGACACATCAAACCTTCTGGCAATGACACGTATTGATGTGCCATCCTGGAGGAGTTGGACTGCCTGTGCAACCCCTATGGGGTCCAGGTATCACCTCAACTACCAGTAGTGATACTGACCCTAGCCCAATGCAAAACACGTGAAAAACAGTCAGAAAAGATGAGTAGGGGGAAAAACAAAAATGTCAGTGGCCTCCACCTGTAAAACCATTCCTGTTTTGGAGGGCCATCTGGTGCACCTGTTGTTACTTCTTTCATTAATGCAAAAGCAGCTGAAACTGATTAACAAATCCCTCTGCTACTTAACTTGACCAGATCAATATCCCAGGAGTTTAATTGACTTGATGTTATACTCTCATTAAAAAGTGTTCCTTTAATTTTTTTTAGCAGTGTACATAAAAACGTAAGGTTGCGCTTTCAACAGCTAGTCACTTAGGGCATGGTGTCTCAATGGTACTAATGGACAGCTGCAGAGAACAGCAAGGACTGGCAACAAGCAAGGTATATAAATGGGGGAGTGGTGGTACAAATCTGGCCCAACGGGGGCCCTCTATTTTCCCAGGCCCTAATGGTGCTGTGACTTCCCTTACTCTAAATATGGGTCTAAAATCAAGTTATGATAAGTATGTTTTTGATTTGTGCTGCACTGTAAGCCAATAAAATATTTTTTTTTTTTTGCAGGTAACATAAATATCTCAGTCCCCAGTGCCCTCATTCTCAGTTACAGCAGCCAGCATAAGCTTCAAGTTCCTGCCATACCAGCACAGATATGTGCTACGAGTTCTGTCAGCAGCATTCATGGAGCTTATCAGAGCCAGCAGGGAAAACTCCAGCCTTAGAACAAACAAGGGGCATGTAGAAGTGGTAAACTGGCTCCTAACGCTAGGTTCACACCTATGCGGTTTTGTGGGCTGCGTTTGCGTGGGCACGGCAGCCTATTCAGGTGAATGAGCTGCTGTGCCAGCATTTCTGCCATAAAAGGTGAATTCACCTTTTCAAAAACGTGGCCGCAGGTACATGCAATTTCCTGCGGTTCACACAAACGCACTGCGATTTTACATGTGTGGGGGTGCCTTTCAGAATAAAATGCAGCCCTGTGTGTTTTCGCACAGCAGTGTGTTTTTTACTATGGGTGGTTTTCGGGTGCAGAAATCCCTGTGATTCCCGCAGCCGCACACAAAAGTGTGAACCTAGCCCTTTAGGCTGGGTTCACATATATGCGGGTCCGGTTTCGGTGCAGAGTCCCGTGCAGTTTCCCTTCAGCGGTTCAGGTGCGAATCAGGTGCAAATTTGACACTGAAATTGCACCTGAACCAGACTGAAAAATGCACAAGACCCTTTTTTAATTTGCACCATAACCGGCCTGCATATACGTGAACCGGCTCCATTGAAAGCTGGTCTGGATCTCATGTTATGCAAATCGGATGTCGTTCAAAACACATACAATTTGCAATTATGTGAATTGAGCCTTGCTGCGCTTAGGTTCATAAGAAAAAAAAAATTTCCAAAGCCTGCTTCTGACATTACTGTATTTGCGTATTTTATGCATACATGCAAAAATCTATTCTAGTTGTAAATAAAAATAATTTTTAAGCTTGTAAATGTGATTACTCTATGCACCATGGCATGCGTTATTTTAGGCCTATTGCATATTATTATTATTATTAAAATATGCCCATTGATGCTTTATCTTTCCGCCAGGAGCTAGCAGAAAAATCTAGCATATAAAATGCTCAATCTGGTGCGTATTCACACATGTTGATATGCTGCCATTGTGCTCTTGCTGGGGGATAAATGTGTCCCTGTGCCTTTAATGAGGAGTGGGCTCCCTCCCTCCAGGCAGCAAACCTGCCCTTAATTTTATCCACTGCTATATATGCTCCAACTGGGAGACTCAAAATATAGTTAAGACTGCAATATACACAGGAGCCTTAGCTAAAGGCCCGTACACACGTACCGATCGTCGGCATACAAACGTCGGCGGACGAAAGATCTGCCGATTGTACGCGTGTTAGTATGGTGCCTCCGACAGATGTCTGCGCACAATCCGCGGACAAAAGTCTTTCGTGCAAACATGAAAATTTTTGTCTGCGGACACCAGAACGGACGATTGTTCGCCTGTCAGTACAGAATTCGGCCGACAGACCGCAGATTTGCAAGACTGGGCATGCTCAGAAAATTAAAAACACAGGGAAAGTTAACCATTACATGACATCACTTCTGCAGTCAGCTGAAGTCTGCAGACAAAATTCTTGTGCTGTCCTTGTGCTGTCTTTGCACTTTTCAACAGACACCGACATCCCGGGGAGAAAAGACGAACATTTGTATGCCGACGATCGGTACGTGTGTACGGGGCTTTAGGCACTGCAGATTCCATACAGTCTATATTCGCAAATGTGTGCAACTAAACCCTCTGTTTTTAACGTGAATTGTTAGACAAGGTCAATGTGTTTTTTTAAAACTAATAATAAAATAACTCAACATACAGCCATTAATGTCTAAACCACTGGCAACAAAAGTGAGTACACCCCCAAAGTGAAAATGTCCAATCTGGGCCCAATGTGCCATTTTCCCTCCCCAGTGCCATGTGACTTGTTAGTGTTACAAGGTCTCAGGTTTGGATGGGGAGCAGGTCTGTTAAATTTGGTGTTATCGCTCTCACTCTCTCATACTGGTCACTGGAAGTTCAACATAGCACCTTATAGCAAAGGTGAGTATCTGGAAAAAAGAATTGTTGCTCTACATAAAGATGGCCTAGGCTATAATAAGATTTCCAAGACCCTGAAACTGAGCTACAGCACCGTGGCCAAGACCATACAGCGGTTTAACAGGACAGGTTCCAGTCACAACAGAGAAAATGGCCTCTGCCCCCACCTATAACTGGCCTTCATAGCAAAGAACACATGGAAGGGCAACGCACATGAAACAAACAAAGATAAAATTCCCAGTTCAATTTGCCAACCAGTCTGCTTACCAACCAAATTGGCCTGTCTAACAGTTTGCGTCAATACAGGGGTTTAGTTAGCACACATTTGCAAACGCATGTGAAAGCTGCAGGGCCACGTCAAGGCTCCCTGTTACCTGCAGTCCTAACTCTAATGAATTTTAAAGAGTCTCCACAGTGGGAGCACATGCAAAGCTAATGGATAGATAGGGGGCAGGTGAGCCTGGAGGTGGCCCATCCCTCCTGAAAGGTAATTGGGGGCATAATGGAAGCCCAGCTGATAGTATTACAGCAAAGGCACCCAGTATGTCCACTCACCAGTACACATATACAACAAAGAAAATGGCCTCTGCCCCCACCTATAACTGGCCTTCATAGCAAAGAACACATGGAAGGGCAACGCACATGAAACAAACAAAGATAAAATTCCCAGTTCAATTTGCCAACCAGTCTGCTTACCAACCAAATTGGCCTGTCTAACAGTTTGCGTCAATACAGGGGTTTAGTTAGCACACATTAAAATTCATTAGAGTTAGGACTGCAGGTAACAGGGAGCCTTGACGTGGCCCTGCAGCTTTCACATGCATTTGCAAATGTGTGCTAACTAAACCCCTGTATTGACGCAAACTGTTAGACAGGCCAATCTGGTTGGTAAGCAGACTGGTTGGCAAATTGAACTGGGAATTTTATCTTTGTTTGTTCCCGTCAGAACAGGCCTCGCCATGGTCAACCAAAGAAGTTGAGTGCACGTGCTCAGCGTCAAATCCAGAGGTTGTCTTTGGGAAATAGACATATGAGTGCTGTGAGCATTGCTGCAGAGGTTAAAGGGGTGGGGGGTCAGCCTGTCAGTGCTCAGACCATACGCCACACACTGCATTAAATTGGGTTTGCATGGCTGTTGTCCCAGATGGAAGCCTCTTCTAAAGATGATGCACAAGAAAGCCCACAAACAGTTTGCTGAAGACAAGCAGACTAAGGACATGGATTACTGGAACCATGTCCTGTGGTCTGATGAGACCAAGATAAACTTTGGTTCAAATGGTGTGTAGCAGCAAGCAGGTGAGGAGTACAAAGACATGTGTGTCTTGCCTACAGTGAAGCATGGTGGTGGGAGTGTCATGGTCTGGGGCCAAATGAGTACTGCCGGCACTGGGGAGCTACAGTTCAATGAGGGAACCATAAATGGCAACATGTACTGTGACATACTAAAGCAGAGCATGATCCCCTCTCTTTGGAGACTGGGCTGCAGAGCAGTATTCCAACAACAACAACCCAAAACACACCTCCAAGATGACCACTGCCTTGCAAAAGAAGCTAAGGGTAAAGGTGATGGACTGGCCAAGCATGTCTCCAGACCTAAACCCTAGTGAGCATCTGTGGGGCATCCTCAAACGGAAGGTGGAGGAGCGCAAGGTCTCTAACATCCACCAGCTCTGTGATGTCATCATGGAGGAGTGGAAGAGGACTCTACTTGCAACCTGTGAAGCTCTGGTGAACTCCATGTCCAAAAGGGTTAACGCAGTGCTGGAAAATAATGGCGGTCGCACAAAATATTGACACTTTGGGCCCAATTTGAACATTTTCTTTTAGGGGTGTACTCACTTATGTTGCCAGAGGTTTAGACATTAATGGCTGTGTGTTGAGCTATTCTGAGGGGACAGCAAACTTACACTGTTATACAAGCTGTACACTCACTACTTGTAGCAAAGTGTCATTTATTCAGAGTTGTCACAAAAGGTATAATAACATATTCACAAAAATGTGAGGGTTGTACTCACTTTTGTGAGATAATGTGTGTGTGTGTGTATATATATATATATATATATATATATATATACATACACGAAAACTGAAAATTTCCTATCCTATACCTACGATAATTTTATTTTCCTGATAGACTCCATGGCAGAATACGTATGGGTTTCACCTCCTCTCCTACCCTATAGGACCCCACTCCCATCAATTTTGCTCAGTGCTAGGGGCTGCGTTCTATGACTAGCCTACTCCAGCAGATGGCAGTAAATTTAGGAAAGGAAAAATTACGGTAATTAAAGGATAGGAAATGTTCTGTTTTCCTGACAGACTCCATGGCAGCATACGTATGGGAAATAACTAGCCACACACACCCGGGTGGGCAACTGGTGGTCAAAATAAAGTTTCATTTGCACCGTCAACAGACAGAGAGGCCGGTTCAACACAGTAATGAGCCATAAAAGTGTTAATTGAAGATCATGAGGCCGCTCTGCAGATCACTTCAGGGGCGACGTGCTGAGAGGCTGCCCATGATGTAGAGATTCCCCTGGTTGAATAAGCAGTCACCACCTCCGGAGGCACCAAGCCTTTCGCTCTATAGGCTCACTAAATGGTCTGAACAATCCAAGCCGCAATGGATCTGTAAGAGGCACGCACACCCTTGTTCTTTCCACTGAAGAGAATGAACAGATGGTCGGACTGACGGAAAGGAGCTGTGGCTTCCAGATATAGTTTCAGGCCCTCTCCCGCATCTAGAGGATGAGCATTAGGGCTCTCGGTTGACCTGAATTTTGGCAGGACAATCTCTTAGTTCTCATGAAAAACAGAAGATACCTTGGGGTTTGAACCTAGCATGGGAATCAGAACCACATGGTTGGGGAAGAACTTCAGAAACGGTTATTTTGCATCCCAGAGCGCTAATTTTAGAGACCTATTGCCAAAGTAATGGCCACCAGGAAGGCAGTCTTGAGGAAAGGTTTTTGATAGAGAGGCGACCTGCATGCTCCAGTTTCTGAAAGAAAGTCTAGGACAAATAGAAGGTCCCACTTGTGGAATCTGGGTTTTCTTAGAGGCCTAAGGCTCCCCTCCTACAACCTAGGGCCTCCAGCCTTCCCCTCTCAAGAACCAAGCTATCAGGTGTAGATGGTCCAGGCAAGAATGTAGAGCAGTCCCTTGGGACAGGAGATCTAGTCTGGAGGGCAGAGGAACTGGGTTCGGAAAGCTGAGCTGCATCAATAGGAAAAACCATGGCCTGTTCGGCGAGTTTGGAACTATTGCCACAATTTTAGCTTCTTCTATTCTGAGTTTCCGCAGGAACCTGAGGATGACAGGACCAGGGGGAAGGTGTACGCCTTGCGAAATCTCCACTGGTCCACCAGGGCATCTACTCCTAAGGCCAGGGGACATTGACACCTTGTGTAGTACTTCTCCAGTTTGAAGTTGCACGGGGAGGTGAAGTCAACTTCCAGGATGATCCCCAGATATACGACCCACCTGAAGACTTCAGTGTGGAGAGCCCACTCATTGTTGTCCAGGCTTACTCTCGAGAGAAAGTCCGCCTCAAAATTCTGGATTCCCAGAACATAGACAGCTGGTAAGTTGGACAAATTCCCCTGAGTCCAGGTCATGATTGGCTATACCTTCTTCAGCAGAGGGAGAAAAAAATAAGTGGAGCAAGCGGGCGTCGACTAGAGCTGCCTAGACAGGCCCAATATCAAAAGGACTTAGTGGCTTCCCGGGCACATAAAGACACTCCCTTGAAAAACTCCTGACCTGACGACTGGTTTCTTTTCCATGTTTTCCTGAATTCACAGGCAGACCTATAGAGGCGGACTTCCCCTTGCACGATCTAAACCCTGTCCGCGCTGAGCCCTCTTCCGGTCCAGCATGCGTCAATCCTGGAGAAGGAACCCCGACCTGCCACCTGTGGCACGGGTGATGGCACTGTCTAGTTTATTGCAGAAAGGAGATGAACCCTCAATGCCTGTTTAGACGCAGGATAGGCTAGCCAAGGACGCAGCCATAAGGGGAACTAGGTCGTGACAGAAGAAAGCATGAACCAAGCCACCAGGCGGATAATGTCAATAGAGGCATTCCCCAGGCCACAAACCTCTGGCCACTTCTTCGGAGACACGCCTCAGGATCGCATCCACATTATCTGTCCAAGCCTCCATTGCTTTGGACATACATGCAAGGCCCATGGCTTGTTTACAGGCCATGCCTGCCAAAATTAGATCCTCTTGAGGTCAGTGTCAATTCGCCTATTAAGGCCCTCTTTGAAGGATGCCGAATCCTCTAACAGAAGGGTGACGTGCTTCACCAATCTCATTCAGGCTGCATCGACTATAGGAGCTGACTCCAGATGTTTCACTTTCTCACTCTTAAACAGATAAATCTTTGATATTTTGGTCAGCAAGGAGTTCTTCCTTTCCACTCCGCCCACTCGTCAGTGACGATCCCGCCAAGCTTACTCAAAAATGGAAACTTTGTGTTTTCTTTTTTTAGATGTTTAAAGTATTTTCTTTGTTTCGAGGAAGATTCAACTGGCTCCTCCCACTTCAAGGCTTCTTTAACCACTTTCACTAGCGGTGGTACTAGGGCAAAATCAAAGCCTGTGCCTGGGTCATCTATCTCATCCTCACTGTCCGAGGTTTCTTCTGAATAGTGGCTCATTTGTGAGGGACCCAGCTCATTAAACTCATTCCTTGAAGGGGGACATGGCACATTGACAGAAGGGATAAGGGTACAGCCAGAATTCAAATTTTTAAGAGATTCTTGAACCACCCGCATTACCAGAGACTCCACTAGCTGGTCTTCGCCTTCTCTTTCTCTCACAGGCTTACATAGTGACTTGCCTTCTGGGACCGACATCCCCAGCAGGTTTTCCTCTCTGAGCAGCTGGAGTGGCGGAGAGGGCAGTTTCAGGATGCACATTCAGAATCTCCTCTGTGATGCCTAGATCTGGATGGTGACCTATGGCGTCTGGATCTGGAGGAGTAACTGTGTAATCTGGAGTAATAGTGTTGTGATCTGGAAACACTGGTGTTGTGATCTTATCTTCGCATGTAGAGTGATGCCGATCAGACCTGGAAGGGCTGAAAAAAAGAATACACACCAAAAAAAAGAACATTAAACAAAATACCAAGACAGACAGGCAGGCAGGCAGGGGTTAACTGGACCAGTCCTACCTGCTGCGTAAGGGCTGGCATTCAGGGGGCAATGACACATCTATGATGACACTACTCAGACCTGAAACTGCAACAACCAGAAGGTGAGAAAGAGAAGAGAAGTCTTCAGTGAAAGGCAGCTGGCGCACAACTCACCAGGGCTGGGAATGACAAAGCCTGGGGAAGCCGCCGCACAAGCCCCCAGGTCATCCCAATTAATACAGCTTTGGCAGCTGTTTAAATTTGCCGCCTGTGATGATGTCACCGCATCTTCAATGTGCCCGCGATCCAAGCCTCGTTCTCGTTAGCAAGCTGCGGGTGTGCAGACGAGCAAGTTAGGGATCTGGAGCGGCGGCCTGGAGGGCATATGTGTTTTGGCCGCAATGGCAAACAGAGAGGGGGACAGTAAAATAACAAAAAAAGATAAATTTAAACACAGACTGCTGCCACAGAATGTATACATTACCACACCACGGCACCACGTGACCAGCCTGGAACCCCAAGGCTGCTACAGAAACGGCGTGTACGTTCAGGGAGTAAAGGCCTCTCGCTAATAGCTGGGACGTTTGGCCAAATTGCCACTAACCTGCCAATGGCCAGGATTTACAGCTCTTCATGACATCACATCCATAGCCCATGTCCACCCTGATAATAGCTGGGATTGCTGGACTCCTGAGAGGACACCGACATCGCATGCATGCCACCAGGCCCGGGTTGCGGAGATTCTTCACACAAGGAAAAACTTCAAACTTGTAGGAGGACAAAAAAGAACGCAGCCCCTAGCACTGACCAAAAT
Organism: Pelophylax lessonae; assembly: GCF_965119305.1. Classification (NCBI taxonomy): domain Eukaryota; kingdom Metazoa; phylum Chordata; class Amphibia; order Anura; family Ranidae; genus Pelophylax; species Pelophylax lessonae. Next base: position 98,505,437 of record NC_138778.1, on the reverse strand, counting down.
TTATGGTATTAGGGTCCTGTAGGAGAGGAGTTGGGGCTAAACCCATACGTATGCTATCATGGAGTCTGTCAGAAAAGGTGAACTTATTCTTTAATGAGGAGTGGGATCCCTTCAGGAAATCCTACCCTTAATGTATCCACTGCTATATATGCTCCAACTTGGAGACTCTCAAAAATATACAGTTAGGACCACAGTATACAGAAGAGCGTTGACGATGAGGCACTGCAGCGTTCACATTTATTCTAAAAAAATGTGCAACTAAACCCTCTGTTTTTAACTTAAATTATTAGCCAGGGTTCTTTTTTTTATTTGCAGGCTAGCTGGTAAGTGTGCTGGGAAATGTATGTGTTTGGATACGCGTATGTACGTGCATTTCATTCTATTAGCTAGGACATTCATTTGTTCTAGCTGTTAGGCTAAAATTACGTGCATACATGTGCGTTTATGCACACGTGTGTAAATTATTCCAGTACGCTTTGCTCTGAATCAAGATTTATATGAACAACACAATGTGCATGGACACATTGGCTAATATTGAGCTGTGCTTAGAGGCATAAAAAAAAGTGCCATTTTTTTTACCCGTGTGCATGTATCCTTACGCTGGAGTTTTCTGCCAACATCTGGCAGTAAGATCCAACATATTTGTAGTTAAATTAAATATGTCCATGTGCATAAGCCCCTATAATCTTTTACATTTGTAGGCGACTTTAACCCTGAATGGTCACAAATGGTTACTAAACTGCACTGTGTACATTAGAAACATTATCATTGAGATTGCATTCTCTAGAGCGGGTTTACTTGCATACTATGACATGGTTAACCTGCACGAATTGGTTATAGGAAAATGTTATGTTATGGAGACTCTCTTTTACTTTGGGAAAGAAAATCATGGGTTTTGGAATATTTTCACAGGGATGGAAGTTGGAGAAGTCATAGCTCCCGGTGTCGCACCCCATTCCACTACTCCAGTGCACGCCCCGTTCATCGGAATGATTCTACACCCACCGTCAGCAATGAGTCACAGAATACCAGAATGCACTCATCCCTTTGGCAGAGGTCCTTACAAACATGTCGAGTTAAATTACAGGCAGCAATTATCTCTCTTTCTCTTGTGTGGTTCTTCGGTAGATTCTTCAGCTGGGGTTGTGTGCGGTTCATGAACAGTATAAACAAAATTGCTATTAACACCTATGGGATGGGATAATAGTGCAGCAGAATGTCTATCCTCAGGCTATAGAGTTTAGAGGGATGGTTCACAAGCAGGACGGGTATGTCTGTCTGGAAGAACAACTCCTGCATAGGCTCATTTAAAGGAAAGTAAAAGTCCTCCCTTACAGTGGGGCTGTGCCCGCACTGTAAGGTTTAACTGCTCATTTGTGTCTAGGGGACAGGAAAATCACTTTTATGGTTGATTTCGACATGCGTCTAAATCTCCCCTTCCTCTGAAGCCCAATCAGCATTCAGATGACACTTCAGAGGCTACTGACAGGCAGTGAGAAAGTGATGTGACTCCTCATCGACTGTTTTAACCCCATGTCACCATCAAACGAATTGCAACTACATTCACTGCACGCGGTTGTTGGCAGTTTGCGGCGCTTCCCCATTTTCTTGACTGTGTAGGGATCAGTGTGTAAACTTTGCCGCAGGCACAAAGCATTGCGACTGCGGCATGTAAACACTCCTATCCGCTGCCTATTACAACTTAAGGGGGGCGGTTGGTGGAATGCAAAAATGCAGCTTAGCTAGTGAAGCCTTACTTGATCCTCTGCACCCCCTTACCCCATGCTCCAACAGTGGACGCAGCACCCTCATGATGTCCATTGCAGGGTTATGGTTTCTGCATCTTTCTTCATGCCATCAGATGACCTTAGGCAGAGTGCAGGGGAGAAAAGGCTGCAGGGACTGGTCTAGCAGCACAGAGAAGCGGGTGAGTGAAACGCCATTATCCAGTATCCCTGCACTTAAAGAGGTTGTAAACCCCAATTTTTTTTTTTCAACCTGAAAGAGAAACACATAATGAGCTAGTATGCATCGCATACTAGCTCATTATGAAATACTTACCTTAGAACGAGCCCCTGCCGTGCCGCCCACTTACCTCAATGAAGGGTGACATGTTCAGTCGCCTGTCTTCCGGGATCGCGGCATCCGGCCATCTGATTGGCCAGAGCCGCGGTGACGTCACTCCCGCGCACTCGCGCAGGAGCCGACGGTCACTGCACGGGGCTCTGAAGGAACGGCACCAGCGGCCGTTCCTTCAGAGCGCTTGCGCCAGTGACGTCACTGGCTGCATGTAAGGTAAATATCTCCTAAACGGTACATGTTTAGGAGATATTTACAGTACCTATAGGCAAGCCTTATCATAGGCTTACCTATAGGTACAACTAGCAGTGGAGGGTTTACTTCCTCTTTAATGCAGTTAACCCTTGTAGTGCGGGAGAAACCTGGAGGGAGGACAAGAGATCAGCTTGATATAAATCTTTTAATATGATTCATTATGTTAAACCCCTTATTTCCATGTATAGTTTGTAATTGTTTATATATATATATATATATATATATATATATATATATATATATATACACATTCTAATGTTTCAGGGAAATTCAACTCAAGTGGTGCATGCGATTTGAAGAAGTAGTGTCAGTCCAGACTGCATTTTTAAGGGCACGGCAACCCACTTTTATTTAAAGGCCTAAAGAAAGTTCACAAAACAGCAATTTTCCTTCGCAAGGGTTCCACCATTACTGTATATGGTTAGTTCAGCCTCCTGGCTTACTCACATGCCACACGGCTGCTTCAGGCCTCACGCCTAGGCCTAAGGTCTGATCCTCAGAACAACAAAAGTGTCCTTTGGAGCTTCCTTGGGATCAGCTTCATACTGCGCTGTTGCGAACTACATCTGCCTCCTGCAGACCTGTAAGGTCTGGCTGCCAACTGCGGCCTCTCTCTCTCAGGGATGGTGGGAGCCCTCCTGACTCCCATACTCCGACCTCGTGTCTGTTGGTTGGAGTCCTGCTGACTCCTGGGCAGACCTCGTGTCTGCCCGGGTGCAGCTGTCTCCAACTGGGAGCTCTGAGTGCTAACCCTGGGAATAATATGAACCCAGCCCACAGGTGTGCAATCAGCAGGCCTGTCTTAATCAAAACCTGGCGTAAATTGCTAACACACACCGCGACCCGGGGTCGCCTTCCTACAACACACACACATATATATATATATATATATACAGTGGGTACGGAAAGTATTCAGACCCCCTTAAATTTTTCACTCTTTGTTATATTGCAGCCATTTGCTAAAATCATTTAGGTTCATTCTTCTTCCTCATGAATGTACACATAGCACCCCATACTGACAGAAAAACACAGAATTGTTGACATTGTTGCAGATTTATTAAAAAAGAAAAACTGAAATATCACATGGTCCTAAGTATTCAGACCCTTTGCTGTGACACTCATATATTTAACTCAGGTGCTTTCCATTTCTTCTGATCATCCTTGAGATGGTTCTACACCTTCATTTGAGTCCAGCTGTGTTTGATTATACTGATTGGACTTGATTAGGAAAGCCACACACCTGTCTATACAAGACCTTCCAGATCACAATGCATGTCAGAGCAAATGAGAATCATGAGGTCAAAGGAACTGCCTGAAGAGCTCAGAGACAGAATTGTGGCAAGGCACAGATCTGGCCAAGGTTACAAAAAGATTTCTGCTGCACTTAAGGTTCCTAAGAGCACAGTGGCCTCCATAATCCTCAAATGGTAGACGTTTGGGACGACCAGAACCCTTCCTAGAGCTGACCGTCCGGCCAAACTGAGCTATCGGGGGAGAAGAGCCTTGGTGAGAGAGGTAAAGAAGAACCCAAAGATCACTGTGGCTGAGCTCCAGAGATGCAGTCAGGAGATGGGAGAAAGTTGTAGAAAGTCAACCATCACTGCAGCCCTCCACCAGTTGGGGCTTTATGGCAGAGTGGCCCAACGGAAGCCTCTCCTCAGTGTAAGACACATGAAATCCCGCATGGAGTTTGCTAAAAAACACCTGAAGGACTCCAAGATGGTGAGAAATAAGATTCTCTGGTCTGATGAGACCAAAATAGAACTTTTTGGCCTTAATTCTAAGCGGTATGTGTGGAGAAAACCAGGCACTGCTCATCACCTGTCCAATACAGTCCCAACAGTGAAGCATGGTGGTGGCAGCATCATGCTGTGGGGGTGTTTTTCAGCTGCAGGGACAGGACGACTGGTTGCAATTGAGGGAAAGATGAATGCGGCCAAGTACAGGGATATCCTGGACAAAAACCTTCTCCAGAGTGCTCTGGACCTCAGACTGGGCCGAAGGTTTACCTTCCAACAAGACAATGACCCTAAGCACACAGCTAAAATAACGAAGGAGTGGCTTCACAACAACTCTGTGACTGTTCTTGAATGGCCCAGCCAGAGCCCTGACTTAAACCCAATTGAGCATCTCTGGAGAGACCTAAAAATGGCTGTCCACCAACGTTTACCATCCAACCTGACAGAACTGGAGAGGATCTGCAAGGAGGAATGGCAGAGGATCCCCAAATCCAGGTGTGAAAGACTTGTTGCATCTTTCCCAAAAAGACTCCTGGCTGTATTAGATCAAAAGGGGGCTTCTACTAAATACTGAGCAAAGGGTCTGAATACTTAGGACCATGTGATATTTCAGTTTTTCTTTTTTAATAAATCTGCAACAATGTCAACAATTCTGTGTTTTTCTGTCAGTATGGGGTGCTATGTGTACATTCATGAGGAAGAAGAATGAACCTAAATGATTTTAGCAAATGGCTGCAATATAAAAAAGAGTGAAAAATTTAAGGGGGTCTGAATACTTTCCGTACCCACTGTACATATATAGTATCTCACAGAAGTAAGTAAACTCCTCACATTTTTGTAAATATTTTATTCTATCTTTTCATGTGACAACACTGAAGAAATGACACTTTGCTACAATGTAAAGTAGTGAGTGTACAGATTGTATAACAGTGTTAATTTGCTGTCCCCTCAAAATAACTCAACACACAGCCATTAATGTCTAAACTGCTGGCAACAAAAGTACACTCCTAAATTAAAATGTCCAAATGTAACTGCCCAAGAACAAATCAGAGCAATTACTCGACCGCTTTGACCAACCAGATTCATTCTGATCTGTCCCGGAAACCATACAGAAAGGAGGGGAGGAAGAGTAGGGATTTCAAATCCCTGGACCGTTTGTTAAATCTTGGCCGGTTCAGCCGGAATGGTTTCCCCGCTCCACCTACACATAATGGCTCCACGGGAGGGATTCCCCCATTGACACTGACTGTGTTGATGGGGGAATCCAGCAACTTTCTTCCCTGCAACCCGTGGTAAATGTCTGTTATAGTGATGTAATCTATTAAAATCAATACAATTCCGAAACAATTGATATATCTGCTCCCTCTTTCAAATTGACCTTTCAGTAAAAGTAAGTTTGAATTAATAAATCCCTTATATAGGCTGAGATTATGTCATCAAATGGAGAACTAGGCATTGGATCTTGCACGTTCTAGCTATCAATAAATGTTTGCAATACGCAAGAGAAATAAAAATAAAATCAGTTATGAAAATTAAAGGATCGGTTAGTTAAAACTGGTGTTTCCATACTTGGCTGTCCATGCTGAATTAATTAGGCTATGGTGAACACAAAGAAGAGGAAACATAGAAGGGTTGGTGGGCACACCCTAAATTCCAAAGTGAACTGGAACAGAGGCTCGGACTTCTGAAAGGGATATCTCATGGTGGAAGTCTTAAAAAATAGAAAAAGCCAGCAGGTCCACAATAACTATATATTAGTATAGTCATCCCAGAAATATTCGTTCTGGGATGACTGGTCATTTAACCTCTTGAGGTCTAGAAGGTTTTACTCTCTTCATGATCAGGCCATTTTTTGGGCTTTTTGTGCACTACTTTAACTAGTAATTGTCATTTTTTTTACACAAATAGAGATTTCTTTAGGTGGTATTTGATCTTCACTAGGTTTTTTAATTTTTTATTATTTATTATACAAAAAAATACTGAAAATTTAGAAGAAAAAAAAACCCCAATATTTTTTACTTTCTGCTTTAAAACATATCCAATAAAAAAATTGAATTTCTTCATAAATTTAGGCCAAAATGTATTCTGCTACATTTTTTGGTGACAAAAAAAATCCCAATGAGTGTATATTGATTGGTTTGTGTAAAAGTTATAGCATCTACAAACTATTAGTATGGAATTTTCCTTTCTCTTTTTTCCTAGTTTTTTACCGTCACACGGAAGAAGCTGGGGAGAAGATGGCCGGCTGCAAGGGACCTCACATGTATTGAACTAATAAAGCCAGGGTAAGTATTGTGAACTATAGTTCCGCTTTTAATTTTTTTTATTTATTTCACACTATAATTTTTCCCTATTATTACTTCCTTCTCTCTTTTTTTTTTCTCGGATCTTTTATATTTGACATTGCTGAGAAAAATATAAAATCTGACTTTTTTAAGAAGGCTATAGGAAGTATTGATTTGTAAAACAGCTTTGATAGCAGGTATCCCTAGTAGTCTCATTTATGTCTTTTGAGGCACGTCTCCAGATTCTACAACCCTTATAGCACGTTCGTAGTCTTTTGATCGTCTCCTGTTAGGTGTCCGCAGTCTTTTGATCGTCTCCTGTTATGTGTCCGCAGTCTAGGACAGTATTTGTAGCATTACATTAACTGAATATTATGCGTGACCCTTTGTCGAGGTCAGGGGCCGCACACTAGGCTGCTTATATCAAGAGAGTTGACCACTGTTGGGTTAAAGAAATCTTTCCAATGGAAATACATAAAAAAAAAAAAACATAATTTTAGTTGATTGGAGAGGGGTAACAACTATTTTTCTTCCTGTCCATGATTGTCTGGCGATGGCAGAGGGTGGCATTCCGACAACCACTGTAAGGGACCCCCAAGGAATTGCCTTTTGTAAAGGTTCACCAAGACCTGAAAATTATTTTAGGGGGTTCATCTTGGGTATAAAAAGTTTAGAAAAGCTGCTCTAGCCTGCAGAGAAGGATGCAATTTTTCTGTATGGTCGTTTAAATCTAAAAATTTGGCAAAAGTCTTTAGAATCCAGGCTGCTTTAACTACAGTTATCTCTCCAACTCTGACAAGTTGGTAATACGTAGATGGAAAAAAAAAAAATTTCATTGGTTACAGCAGCATTATGTTCCTACATATTCCCTAAGGCCCCATTCACACTAGTGCGACTTGTCCCGCGATTTTGGACCGCAAAATCGCATGACAAGTCGTTTTCCATTATTTTCAATGAGCCCCATTCATATCAGTGCGTTTTGAAGTCGCACCGACTTCAAAGTAGTTCCTGCACTACTTTGCCACGATTTTAATGCGTTTTGAGGCATATAGTCTTGCCATTGCTTTCAAAATCGTGGCAAAATCGAGGTAAAATTGCATTGCATTAGTGTGAAAGGGGCCTAAATGGGTAAGAAATAGTTTTGGCAAGGCGGAATACTATGGCACTGTGGTAAGAAGTTTAACAGTATGTGTCACAGCACTTCACACATTACAGAATAATTTAGTGCACACTTCAGTATGGCTGGGAAAGAATATAAACCATAGTGCTTATATACACAGCTTCAGACATCTCTACACATTAACACTCTAGAAACCTCTGTACTATCAAATAAGTCATTTTCATCATCCTTACAGCCAGGATATATTTACTGTATATCAGCCTTTCTAGCCCTGAAGAACCCCTTGAACAGTTTTCAAGTATTGAGGAACCTTTGCTAAAACCAATTCATCAGTGGCCAGTAGCATGAATCCCCCATACATTGGTGGCCAATGAGAAGAATCAGTCTTACATTGGTGGTCAGTGGTATGAATCACCCTTACATTGGTTGTCAGGGAGGCAAATCCCTCTTACGTTGGTGGTCAGGGGGAAGAATCCATATTATATTGGTGGCCATTGGAATCATGCCTTTCTTACAGTGGTGGTCAAAATGACACCTTTATAGACCGATAAAAAGATCACTGGGTTCAGGCAGCTGGCTCTGCCAAGTAGACTGGCCACTTCTTGAGGAACCGTAGATTTCCACAGAACTCAGGCTGTGAATGGCTTCAGCAGATCATCTGTTGTAGGTGTCACTAACCACTCTTATGGCTGGAATACACGATAAGAAAATCGGCCGAAAATTTCAGCGAGCGATCGGCCGATATTCTACTCGTTAATTCCCAGCTATCAATGAGCGATATCTATATTGAGAACGAAAAATATAGTTTGAAAAACACAAAAAATTATGTCGTCTCGTTAGCGAAAGAACGATATTCTATACGTTGGTGTTGAGGTAGTTCAGTTTAAATATGTATAATATGTATAATATGTATAATATGTTAATGTTGGCAACGTTTTCGACCGACGAACACTGTTTCGATGGTCAGCGGGCAACAGTCGGGCGATAGTCGGACCGTGTATGTTGGCAACGTTTTCGACCGACAAATACTTTTTCAAAAGTCGGTGGTCGAATGATCGGGCAATATTCTAATCGTGTATTCACACCATTAGTATACACACTAAAGGAAAAGGCCTTTCGCTTTTCAAACATGAATTTTAAAAAGTAAGGCCTCTTTCACACGGAGCGGACCGTATTGCAAAAACCGCTCCGGCACTTTTTTTTTTTTTTTTTTTACGGACACAAGTGTCATCCGTATGTCCGCATATCATCCCATCCGTTTGTGGATGATATACGGACATAATGTATGTCTATGGGATTGCGGATGTCAGCGATTTTGCGTCCTTTCCGTTTTTTAAACGGAAGAAAAATAGGGTTCTGTTCCGTTCCAAAAAACGGAACAGAACTGAAAGGACGCAAATCAGACGCTGACATCCGCAATCCCATTGACATGCATTATGTCTGTATATCACCCGCAAACGGATGGGGTGATATACGGACATACGGAACGCCCGTGTGAAAGAGGCCTTAGGTGAAGCCATGTAGCTTTGAATATCCAACAATGTGCTAGAAAAAAAAATAATTTATTTTTTTTAATTTCCCTCACAAGGGATTGGGTATTTTAAGTAAACATGGGTATACCTTAATTACCAACAGCCTTACACCCTTAGTAAACTACTAATATATTTCCTACTGGTTTCAAATTCCTCATCTCACAAGGACAAACCCCCTTACCCAGTAATTTATTGGTTAGATTTTGATTGGTTCAATATTGTAAGTACAACCATTGCCTTTCACTAACATTTAACCTAAGACACATCTTGACAGCCAGCAAACAATTCTCACCATTGGCATATTAGGCTGAAAGTGATGTGCTAATGCGTAATGTACCCGTGCAATTTATTCCCAGCGCTGCAAGCTTCTCGTTTAATCACTTACTATATGTACAACAAACACATTTTAAGAAGCATTTTATAAGCAAAAAGTATATTGTGGGGAATATTGCAGCACTCTTGAAAATTCCTTCCTTTAAAAACTATATTTAAAAATGGCAAAGTATTTTTTCTCATTCAACTTTTCTTGATAACTGTATTTTAAATAGCAAGAGTTTTCAACATGCCACAAAATCTCTCACTAATAACAGTACTTAGAGTGCTGCAGGTTGGACCACTTCATTGCCTGGCTCTGGACTAGCTGGACAGTGTAAATTGGTATTTGCCATTCTAAAATTCAATTATGAGGTCTATGTGATGAAAAAATGCAGACTTTCAAGGCTGTGCTCATATATGCTCAATAATCACTTTGAGAATAAGGTTTACCCATGTCAGACATATTAGGCTATCAAAATTGTAGGCAAAACTTTGAAATGAACTGTTTTCACCATGGCAACAGGTTCACTTTAATGGTGGCTTCCTCAGCTGCTGATATTTTCCTTCTCTTCGCTCTCTCGCCATTTTGTTTACCATGGCAGTAAAATAACATACTTGGCATTTTTAAGTATGGAGGAGCATTTTAACTCACTACTTTTTCTGCAGGTTTGGGTGAGTATGTGCCTTACTCCATTTTCTGCTAGGTTGGGGGAGAAAGTGCTTTGCTCCCTTTCCTGTAGATTTGGAAGAATATGGGCCTGGCTCCCCTTCCTGCAGGTTCGGGAGAACATCAGCCTTGCTCCCTTTCCTGCAGGTTTGGAAGAACATGAGCCTCGCTTTCCTGCAGGTTCGGGAGAACATCAGCCTTGCTCCCTTTCCTGCAAGTTTGGGAGAACATGAGCCCCGCTCCCTTTCCATGGAGGTTTGGAAGAACATGGGTCTTACTGACTTTCCTGCAGGTTTGGCAAAACATGGGCCTCACTCCCTTTCCTGCAGGTTTTGGAGAACATGGGCCTTTCTCCCTTCCCTGCAGGTTTGGGGGAACATGGGCCTCGCTCCCATTTCTGCAGGTTTGGGAGAACATGGGCCTGGCTCCCTTTCCTGCAGGTTTGGGAGAACATGGGCCTCACTCCCTTTCCTGCAGGTTTTGAAGAACATGGGCCTCACTCCCTTTCCTGCAGGTTTGGGGGGACATGGGCCTCGCTCCCATTTCTGCAGGTTTGGGAGAACATGGGCCTTGCTCCCATTTCTGCAGGTTTGGGAGAACATGGGCCTCACTCCCTTTTCGGCAGGTTTGGGGGAGCATGGGCCTCGATCCCTTTTCTGCAGGTTTGTGGGGGAACATGGGCCTCTCTCCCGTTTCTGCAGGTTTGGGAGAACATGGGCCTTGATCCCTTTTCTGCAGGTTTGGGAGAACATGGGCCTTGATCCCTTTTCTGCAGGTTTGTGGGGGAACATGGGCCGCTCTCCCGTTTCTGCAGGTTTGGGAGAACATGGGCCTTGATCCCTTTTCTGCAGGTTTGTGGGGGAACATGGGCCTCTCTCCCGTTTCTGCAGGTTTGGGAGAACATGGGCCTCACTCCCTTTCCTGCAGGTTTGGGGGGACATGGGCCTCACTCCCTTTCCTGCAGGTTTGGGGGGACATGGGCCTCACTCCCTTTCCTGCAGGTTTAGGAGAACATGGGCCTTGATCCCTTTTCTGCAGGTTTGGGGGAGCATGGGCCTTGCTCCCTTTCCTGCAGGTTTGGAAGAACATGGGCATCCAAATCTTTAGTGCAAGTTTGGGAGAGCACGGACCTCGATCCCTTTTCTGCAGGTTTGGGGGGGGGCATGGGCCTCAATCCCTTTTCTGTAGGTTTGGGGGAGCATGTGACTTGCTTGCTTACGTTATGTTTTAAAAAGTATGTTCGCAAGAAAATGCAGGTGTCAGCGGTTATGCCTGTATAGCAATACACAGTGTATTCTGAACTTACATGTCAATGGGCTAAATTACACTACAGCTGTGGTTCCCAGGTGTCACAACAACATGCGCATTTTTCTCTTTATGGTTGTACATCCTAATAAATGGCTCTGTGCATGAGCCCTATGCAAAAATTGCTTTAATACACATTGTGGTAAAACACAGGTGCATATTGTGTGCATTGTGTTGCTGTGCAGTCATTTACCTACATAGTAGCTGACAACACAACTGCGCTACAGCGCACAACAACCCACATGCCATGCGTTTGGTGCTGCTGAAAATGCTGCAGGTATGCTTTTTTGTACATTGAGATGGGTTGTCAGCCCACTCATAAATAATGGGTTGCCATAATGCCCTAAACCACATGCATTAACACACACACACGAGTAGAGGGGGCTGCAGGGTTATAAACACTTGGCCCATAGGCATGTAAGATAGGCATGAGATATTTTAGCTTATTTAAGCTCCTGAATGTTAATAGTTATCCAATTTACTGCAAAATGTACTTGATAGATGGATGACAATCAGAAATGCTCTTCATTTAATTGTTATCTATATAAGTAAAGGGTAACGATTGGTTATTTGCTGGATTGGTTGCAGCTACAGTACTGCTCTGGAGTATACATGCTCCATGCCACTCATAGTTGACATTTTGCTATGACACGAATAAGAACTGCAATGCACACTGGGAAATATGGTGACAAGCTGTATAATTTGCTTCCCTACTGTACTAGAAATGCAAGATCTAGATGGGCTCACCAGCTTATAGAAAACATATGAAACAGACAAATTAAGTGCATTACCCCAAATCTTGTGTCTCACAACACAGTGTCATGTCAGGGTGATGGGGAAAAAGATTATAGATCATATAGATCATGTTATTATGCACCAGAATGGGAACTGTCCATGAGCCATATGTGTAGGTCTCATGATAGTGATGATTGGAAGTCCACTCCAGAGCCCAGTCACATAAGTAGCCAGAAGTAAGATAAAAAAAAACTGTTTATTTCAACAATGAAACAACAACAAAAACAGCAAGAAGCCAAGAGCTGAATGTGAAACAGCATTACCAGAGGTGGCTCTGGTCCCTACCCGCAGAAGAAAAGGTTTTCCCGGAGGGGCCCTGATGACGAGGAGAGACCTGCATATACCAGGAGATCTACATGGAGGGCAGATCCTGTGTGAAAAAGGCGCCTGCCACTGCCGAACAGTGGGGAAGCACAGGTCCACCGAAATAGCGTGACTGGAACACAGGGATCAGCTGATCCATCAGCAGGAAGCTGAACATACAGGAAGTGAAGTCGGTTGCCAGGACTACATGTTTCGGGGCACGACCCATTGGGATTTGACAAAGGAGTGTGGCCCGAAACATGTAGTCCTGGCAACCGACTTCACTTCCTGTTTGTTCAGCTTCCTGTTGGTGGATCAGCAGATCCCTGTGTTCAAGTCATGTGGTTTCCTGTTACCTGTGCTTCTTCGCTGTTTGGCCACGGCTGGCAGCCTTCTCAGACAGGATCTTCCCTCCATCCAGATCAGCTGGTATACGCAGGTTTCCCCTCGTCAGCAGGGCCCTCTGGCTAACCTCTGCTGTTTTTATTGCTGTTTCATTGTTGGAATAAACTGTGTTTTATATGACTTTCGGCTACTTATGTCACTGGGCTCTGGACTTCCAATCATCACTACCATTAGCCCTACACATATGGCCCATGGACAGTTCACATTCTGGTACATTATAGCATGTGCACCTAACAGTGGTTTGGTTGAGTTCCAGGCATGCATCCCTGAACACACTACTTGGTATAGCATTCAGCCCCATCCACAGTGTATTTCAGTCTGCCATAGACTTTACCAGGCTGTGGGCAGCGGGGCTGGATGTTGTCCTTGTGCTACACAGGCACACTAAAACACGGAAAATGAAAACACGGGGGCTAGATGCCCTGTGTGCAAGTAGCATTCAGCCCCATCCACAGTGTATTTCAGTCTGCCATAGACTTTACCAGGCTGTGGGCAACGGGGCTGGATGTTGCCCTTGTGCTACACAGGCACACTAAAACACGGGAAATGCAAACACGGGGGCTAGATGCCCCGTGTGCAAGGAGCCTTTTAGTGCAAAAGATTTCCCTTCTAAAATAAAAATGTTGAGCAGAGAACAAACACAATAACAACTGCACATTTTCATCCAATCGTTACTTCTGCAAACATTTAGGACTTGAACTCATCAATTTTACCACACAGAGACATATCTGTAGCCCCGCTGCCCGCAGCCTGTTAAAGTCTATGGCATGCTGTAGAATTTGTTGAGGTGGAGCAACTGTTTTTGATCTTTTGATTCCCAAAAACAAAAAATTGTCATGAGTATCGCGTAGATCTCTGGCAAGTAGGTAACTGGCAGGGCCGGACCGTGGGGTAGTCAGAGGAGGCGCCTTACTTGGGCACAAGTAGTAGACAAAAAAGAGCATGATCTGTGACCTATGCAGCTGAAATAGTTCCCAGATCATGGGTGGGGAGGGGCGCCTTTTGCCTTCTTTGCTAAAGGACCACGTCCCATCACTAGTAACTGCGACAAAAATTCTCAGTTCCTAAATATGCAAAAAAGAATAGTAAAGCAGATCTGACCCCAATCACTATAGTCTCCTATAAGCATTAATATGTTCATGTAAATTTAAAGGATAAGTACAGTAAAAAACGAACGCTAAACGTGCTTTTTGCCACATTCTATCTAACCCTGTAAAGCAAAAATCACTGTACTTACCTTTTCTACACCCGATTCAGTCCAGTACCACGCTGATCTGTTAGCAGCAGCTTCAGCGTGGAGGTGGGTGCAGGTGAGGCACTCGACAAGAGAAGCCCCATAGTAAGTCTATGAGTGACGTCACTTTCCATTCATTTCACAGCCGTTGTCAGTCCTCTCCTGCACACAGCTTCCGTCGTTGGAGACCGGACCAAATCGGGTGTAAAAAATGTAAGAACAGTGATTTTTGCTTTATAGTTAGATAGAATAGTCTTAGAATGTGGCAAAGAGCAGGTTTAGCGTTAGCTCAATTTTGACTGGACTTATCCTTTAAAAGTCAATTTCAATATTCTTTATTTGTACAGATTTTATGAAAAAATTGCTGCTAACCCTGCAACCCTAAAGATCGTTGTTCTGAAACCTCCTGCTATTGGGTGACAATGCCCTGTCTCTAAATTGCTTGTCACCCAATCACACTCTATGCCAATGAAGACTACAAGTGGGCAGGCCAGCACAAATTCCACATGCATTCTTCGCTGTTGTCACCATCAAGAAACTCGCCTGAGAAATGTCATGAAGGCACGAAAAAGGCTGCCAAAGAGGCAGCAGAGGATCAGTTGCCCTGAGAGGCAACAAATAATAAAAAAGTAGAAATGGTATTCTATTTATAAAAATGTAAATAGTTTATGATATACATTGCTTAGACATGTACATAAATTATGTTGTTCAGGTTTTTTATTAGACCACAAAAGCATATTTTGCGCAAATAGGACCTTCTATTTTAAAAGCATTCTGTTCTACGACTTCCTATGCAGTTTCATGCATCAAGAAATGTATTACGCTGGAGATATCCATAAAAAGCTAAACAATGTTCTCCAAATTCTGTTTCCATTTTTCCTGAATCTATAGACTTCAATGGGAGTGCATGAAAAGTCGCAATAAATAAAGAAAAAGCACAAAAAAAATGTATGAAAATGCAGGCACACAAAAGGGAACCTCGTTGATAGTTGTATTACACCCTTTGTGGGTATTATTTAAAATCTAAGTAAGTTATTTCACTGTTCTTCCATCCCTTACTGTCCTGAAGATCCATTCAGCATTTAGAGGGCGAAGGGTGTGGAAGAGGAATGCGAGCCAATAAATTGTTTCTGATGAACTTACAAAGATGTGAGATCTTGGATGAAAAAGACGACGGCACTCCCTAAATCCAGCGAATCAATTAAATACAGTCTATATCAGATTAAATTGTTGTTTTGGAGCCACGGGACCCCACATGCCTTGCATGCTCCTGAAACAAAAGGTCATGCACTATGATGTATCTTTCATACGTTTCATTGTAACATTTAAGGTGTGCCGCCACATTGGGAGGATGGTGCCACCACTGCCACACACTTATACGTTCATTTGAGGGTATATGGGAAGGGTGGGTTTTAATGCATTTGATTATAAATATAATTATGTGAAAACGCTATGTTACCAAACTCTCTGTTGGAATGATGGACATTTGTACCATGCATATTTGTTACATCGTAGATGTAGACATAATGAATAGAGATTAAAAAAAGTCAAGGTGGATTTAAGAAGTACAGATAAGTAGAGGTAGTATAGATGGTGTTAAGGGAATCATGCAGAGAAAAAGTATGGAGGCTGCCATTGCTGACCTCCTTTTGAATATGCTAGTCTCAAAACAGATCCAATGGATTAGCGGGATCATTTAGGGGTCCGATGGATTCAGCGCTTTCTAAGTCTTTGGCTGCTTGTTCCAGGTCAGTGTTTTAATTACTGAAGCCAGAGAAAGCCCATTGACTTGGATTTTCAAAATGAGATCGTCAACTGCACCACAACCCACCAATGCAAACCCCTTGTGCATTGTGGTGCCCTTCGTAAAAAAGGTTCCCGTCTGTTTTTCTTATGTGTTGTGGTGCATTCACAGTCCATGCAAAATGATTGTGAAGCGTGTTAATGTGCAAAATAATGTGCATACGTTTTTGGTGGTAATGCAACACACCTAATAAGTTTAAAAAGGGGCCTTAATATTTATGGTAGGTACTGATGTACTGAGTAGAGGCTGGATCTTAGCAACCTTTATGTAGTGGGTGGGGTGGGGGAAGGGGATAGTTCATACAGGTGAGGAGTACTGGCACACCAGTGATACAAATGCTGGAAGTAGTGCAGATGTTGGCACTCTTGGGTAGAATGGAATTATGTAAAAGGTGGAAAGTATTGGCATACTAAAGAAAGACAGTGTTGAAATAATAAAAGTGATCAGTACTGGCATACTAGATGAAGACAGTAGTACAGATGTTGGCACACTTGGGTAAAATGGAGAGAGGTATGGGGTGGAAGGTATGGGCAGGCACACTAGATGAAGGTAGAGGTACAGATGTTGGTAAACTTAGGTAAAATGGATGTAAGATGTTGAAGAGGATACTAGCATACCAGGTGAAGGTAGAAGTACAGTGGCTAATGCCAGCTACAGACAGTTTGAATTTCGGCTGGTTCAGCAGGAACTGTGTGTTGGTGCAGGCTGAATGTACCAAGTTGATTGATCAATCAACTTGGGTACAACCAGTCTGCCGGCTTCACTTGCGATTATCGCTAGCGGCTGCTATAACTGCTAGCGATAATCACTGTCTTCTCAGGCTTCCCCTGCCCACCCTCGCCACATCTGCTCAGCAGGAGGGATTCCCCTGTCACCACTATCTGTGTGGATGGGGGAATTGTGCAAATTTCTTTCCTGTAACCCATGGTTGCAAGAAAGAAACTTGCACCATCTATGGGCTGCTTAACACGCTTAGTAACACTGGAGGTTTGTGATGGAGGTGATAGGTATTGGCATACCAGATAGAGGTATGAGATTAGTGTATTACGCCTAGGGCAGTAATGCTGACCATGCTCTTTTTGATTATTTTAAATATTCTGATCAAATTCAGCAATTATCAATCATTTTTCACTGCTTAATAGCTTTTGTGGCAGATGGATTCAAAAATTCTGGTGATCATTAACGTGCTCATATGACATATGGAGCAACTGAGGTTTCTGCAAATATCACTTCCCGTATTTGCTTACTTTTTACCATTAAACTTTTTTCCATCAAAAAGAGGTGGATTGATGTAGACAAGTTCACTATTGCTGAAGCATGCATTGATCTTTCAGCCATCCCATGGATGAGATGTAAGGAAGGGCATGATGTGTGTATGGGATGTAATGAATGGGAGGATGTGTAAGGGATGGGATTATGCGTGTATGGGTTGGTATGTAATAAAATGATAACGTAAGGGAAGATGTATATGTGGGTTGGGATGATGTGTATGGACAAGGATAAGGATGACATCAGGCGGACCTTTTTCTCTCTCTCACTCTCACCTGGTAGATCATGATCTTGATATTCTTCCTTCTGAGTAGTTCGGACCCATTACATGGGATAGGATAATGTGTATAGGACAGATTGATGTGTATGGGGTGGGTTGCTGTATATAGGATAGGCTGATGTGGATGGGATGGGATGATGGGAGTTTGGTAGGTAGGTTGTTGTGTATGGCATCTCACGTGGTAGATTATGACTTTGAAGTTCCTCCCCCTCAGTAGTTTGGATTTGTTGTATGGGATGAGATGATGTACTATATATGAGACAGGTTGTGTATGAGATAGGATGATGTGTATGGGATAGGTTGATGTGTATGGGATCTCACCTGGTAGATCATGACTTTAAAGTCCCTCCTTCTGAACAGTTCAGACTCGTTATATGGGATAGGATGATGTGTGTATATAGAATAGGTTAATGTGGATGGGGTGGGATGATACCGTATGTATATAGGATAGGTTATTGTTGTGTATGGGATCTCCCACCTAATAGATCATGACTTTGAATTTCCTCAATTTCAGACTCATTGTATATATAGGATGGGATGATGTGTATAGGATGGATTAATATATAGTATATTGGATATGTCGTTGCATATTGGATCTGACTTGGTAGATCATGACTATGAAGTTCCACCTTCGGAGCAGTTCTGGCTCGTTGTATGGGATGGGTTTGATGTAAATAGGATGGGATGATGTATCGTATATAGGACAGGTTGTTGTGTATGTAATCAGACCTGATAGATCATGACATTGAAATTCCTCCTCCGGAGTGGTTCAGACTCGTTGTATGGGATGGGATGTTGTACATATAGGATGGGATGATGTACATATAGGATGGCACGATGTTTATAGGATGGGATGATATACATTATGTAAAACAGGTTGCTGTGTATGGGATCTGACCTGGTAGATCATGACTTTGAAGTTCCTCCTCCGGAGTAGTTCGGACTCGATGTATATAGGATGGGATGATGTATATGGGATGGGATGATGTATATGGGATGGGATGATGTATATAGGATGGGATGACGTATATAGGCTGGGATGATAATGTATATAAATGACAGATTGCAGTATATGGGATCTGACCTGGTAGATCATGACTTTGAAGTTCCTCCTCCGGAGTAGTTCGGACTCGATGTATATGGGATGGGATGATGTATATGGGATGATGTATATGGGATGGAATGATGTATATAGGATGTATATAGGATGGGATGATGTATATAGGATGGGATGATGTATATAGGATGGGATGATGTATATGGGATGGGATGACGTATATAGGATGGGATGATGTATATGGGATGATGTATATAGGCTGGTATGATAATGTATATATACAGATTGCAGTATATGGGATCTGACCTGGTAGATCATGACTTTGAAGTTCCTCCTCCGGAGAAGTTCGGACTCGTTGCTCTCCAGCTTCTTGATCTGGACCTGTTGCCTCTCCAGGTTGTGTCGGACGGTCTTCACATTGACGCTCACCTTCCTCACCTTCTCCAGCAGTTTGCCAGCCGTGTTGCTGGTGGTGGCATGGGACTTGGTGAGTTTGGTCAGTTCCCCCTGGATGCTGGTGACGGCGCTCTCCATCTCCTGCTGCCGGACCTCTAGCTGGGTTTGGGTCAGCTGAATCTGGTCCACGGCTCCGATGATCTTGTCCAGCAGGCTCAGCACCAGCACCCCGTTCATCTGGTCGGCTTTGATGGGCTCATTGTCCGAAGTTTCCCCGGGTGGGGTGTCAGGGAGGATCGTGGGCTGCTCCACTATCTCAAGGCTCGTGTCCGCCATGTTCAGTCCGGGAAGTTTCCTCTAAGAAGAGAGGTGAGAAGGGAGAAGACAGAGCGGCCACGGGACACGGAGACACCGACAGTATGAGTGCGAGACTGGGGAGCTCCGCATAACTGTACAGGGGGAGGGGCCGCACTGTACTCCCTCCTCTTCTGTCACTGCCGGACCCGCCCACTATATGATGAAAATAGAAGGGAGGTGACCGGGCTGAGTGCAGGCATGTACAGGCTGAGGAATGTACCAGCAGGGGGAGAGGGGGGATTAACCCATGGGGACCTAGTGTACCTCATGTAGAGGACTGGACCCCCAAACAACCCTCTGTCCCTCTCTCCCCCTCAGCTGGTCATATTGTTTGGTCGGATGTGCTATTCACCTACTACATAATGACACTGCACTGGAAGTATCACTGCAGGAACAACTTTTTTTTAGTTCTAAATAAAGTGGAGAGGGATTAGAACGCCTGTCAGGTTTTTATTATTTTCTGTGTCCCCATTAGGGAGATTCACTCTCTGCAATAGACGTGTTTACCTTTATTACTGAGAGTGAAAGGAAATCCCAAAGTCAGGGTTGGTGTTCTATCAGAATAGCGCTACCTATCAGGTTCTGCACCCGGAAGTGACTTACGGACTAGAAGAACTTACTGCGCATGCGCCATGCGTTCCAACATGGCCACTATGCGATCCAATAGGTTTACTAATGTGACAGAACACAAAGCAGCTGCAGACATCTTCTTACACCCACGCACGTCTTGAATTTTACATTTATTTTAGCAGTAAACTCACCTTATAGACTGAAATAGACTTTTTCACACCTGTTACACCGCTGCCTCACACACACCTGTTACACCGCTGCCCCCTGTATAACTGTTCCACTGCTGCCTCACACACACCTGTTACACCACTGTCCCCTATACAACTGTTCCACTGCTGCCTCACGCACACCTGTTACACCGCTGCCCCCTATACAACTGTTCCACTGCTGCCTCACGCACACCTGTTACACCGCTGCCCCCTATACAACTGTTCCACTGCTGCCCCACGCACACCTGTCACACCGCTGTCCCCTATACAACTGATCCACTGCTGCCCCACGCACACCTGTTACACCGCTGCCCCCTATACAACTGTTCCACTGCTGCCTCACACACACCTGTTACACCACTGTCCCCTATACAACTGTTCCACTGCTGCCCCACGCACACCTGTCACACCGCTGTCCCCTATACAACTGATCCACTGCTGCCCCACGCACACCTGTTACACCGCTGCCCCCTATACAACTGTTCCACTGCTGCCCCACGCACACCTGTTACACCACTGTCCCCTATACAACTGTTCCACTGCTGCCCCACGCACACCTGTCACACCGCTGTCCCCTATACAACTGTTCCACTGCTGCCCCACGCACACCTGTTACACCACTGTCCCCTATACAACTGTTCCACTGCTGCCCCACGCACACCTGTTACACCACTGCCCCCCGTACAACTGTTCCACTGCTGCCCCACGCACACCTGTTACACCACTGCCCCCTATACAACTGTTCCACTGCTGCCTCACACACACCTGTTACACCACTGTCCCCCGTACAACTGTTCCACTGCTGCCCCACGCACACCTGTTACACCACTGTCCCCTATACAACTGTTCCACTGCTGCCCCACGCACACCTGTTACACCACTGCCCCCCGTACAACTGTTCCACTGCTGCCCCACGCACACCTGTTACACCGCTGCCCCCTATACAACTGTTCCACTGCTGCCTCACACACACCTGTTACACCACTGTCCCCTATACAACTGTTCCACTGCTGCCCCACGCACACCTGTCACACCGCTGTCCCCTATACAACTGTTCCACTGCTGCCCCACGCACACCTGTCACACCGCTGTCCCCTATACAACTGTTCCACTGCTGCCCCACGCACACCTGTTACACCACTGTCCCCTATACAACTGTTCCACTGCTGCCCCACGCACACCTGTTACACCACTGCCCCCCGTACAACTGTTCCACTGCTGCCCCACGCACACCTGTTACACCACTGCCCCCTATACAACTGTTCCACTGCTGCCTCACACACACCTGTTACACCACTGTCCCCTATACAACTGTTCCACTGCTGCCCCACGCACACCTGTTACACCACTGTCCCCTATACAACTGTTCCACTGCTGCCCCACGCACACCTGTTACACCACTGCCCCCCGTACAACTGTTCCACTGCTGCCCCACGCACACCTGTTACACCACTGCCCCCTATACAACTGTTCCACTGCTGCCTCACACACACCTGTTACACCACTGTCCCCTATACAACTGTTCCACTGCTGCCCCACGCACACCTGTCACACCGCTGTCCCCTATACAACTGTTCCACTGCTGCCCCACGCACACCTGTCACACCGCTGTCCCCTATACAACTGTTCCACTGCTGCCCCACGCACACCTGTTACACCACTGTCCCCTATACAACTGTTCCACTGCTGCCCCACGCACACCTGTTACACCACTGCCCCCCGTACAACTGTTCCACTGCTGCCCCACGCACACCTGTTACACCACTGCCCCCTATACAACTGTTCCACTGCTGCCTCACACACACCTGTTACACCACTGTCCCCTATACAACTGTTCCACTGCTGCCCCACGCACACCTGTTACACCACTGTCCCCTATACAACTGTTCCACTGCTGCCCCACGCACACCTGTTACACCACTGCCCCCCGTACAACTGTTCCACTGCTGCCCCACGCACACCTGTTACACCACTGCCCCCTATACAACTGTTCCACTGCTGCCTCACACACACCTGTTACACCACTGTCCCCTATACAACTGTTCCACTGCTGCCCCACGCACACCTGTTACACCACTGTCCCCTATACAACTGTTCCACTGCTGCCCCACGCACACCTGTTACACCACTGTCCCCTATACAACTGTTCCACTGCTGCCTCACACACACCTGTTACACCGCTGCCCCCTGTATAACTGTTCCACTGCTGCCTTACGCACACCTGTTACACCGCTGCCCCACGCACACCTGTTACACCACTGTCCCCTATACAACTGTTCCACTGCTGCCTCACACACACCTGTTACACCGCTGCCCCCTGTATAACTGTTCCACTGCTGCCTTACGCACACCTGTTACACCGCTGCCCCACGCACACCTGTTACACCACTGTCCCCTATACAACTGTTCCACTGCTGCCTCACACACACCTGTTACACCGCTGCCCCCTGTATAACTGTTACACCGCTGCCCCACGCACACCTGTTACACCGCTGCCCCCTGTACAATTGTTCCACTGCTGCCTCACGCACACCTGTTACACTGCTGCCCCGCGCACACCTGTTACACAGCTGCCCCGCGCACACCTGTTACACAGCAGCCCCACGCACACCTGTTACACCGCTGCCCCCTGTATAACTGTTCCACTGCTGCCTCACGCACACCTGTTACACCGCTGCCCCCTGTATAACTGTTCCACTGCTGCCCCACGCACACCTGTTACACCGCTGCCCCTGTATAACTGTTCCACTGCTGCCTCACGCACACCTGTTACACCGCTGCCACCTGTACAACTGTTCCACTGCTGCCCCACGCACACCTGTTACACCGCTGCCCCATGCACACCTGTTACACTGCTGCCCCCTGTATAATTGTTCCACTGCTGCCTCACGCACACCTGTTACACTGCTGCCCCGCGCACACCTGTTACACCGCTGCCCCCTTATAACTGTTCCACTGCTGCCTCACGCACACCTGTTACACCGCTGCCACCTGTACAACTGTTCCACTGCTGCCCCACGCACACCTGTTACACCACTGTCCCCTGTATAACTGTTCCACTGCTGCCCCACGCACACCTGTTACACCGCTGCCCCACGCACACCTGTTACACCGCTGCCCCCTGTACAATTGTTCCACTGCTGCCTCACGCACTCCTGTTACACTGCTGCCCCGCGCACACCTGTTACACAGCTGCCCCACGCACACCTGTTACACCGCTGCCCCCTGTATAACTGTTCCACTGCTGCCTCACGCACACCTGTTACACTGCTGCCACCTGTACAACTGTTCCACTGCTGCCTCACGCACACCTGTTCCACCGCTGCCCCACACACACCTGTTACACCGCTGCCCCCTGTATAACTGTTCCACTGCTGCCTCCAGCACACCTGTTCCACCAGTTCCTCTCACACACCTGTTCTACCACTGGCACCCACACACCTGTTCCACTGCTGCCTTCTATACATCTGATCCACCGCTACCACCTGCACACCTCTTCCACTGCTGCCTCCTATACACCTCCTCCATGGTCTCCAGCACACCTATTTCACCACTACCTCTCACACACCTGTTCCACCATTGCCACCTTCACACCTGTTCCAACACTGCCCCCACACACCTTTTCTACCAACACCTCCCACACTCTGTTCCACTATTGCAGCCCACACATCTGTTCCACCACTGCCTCCTGAACACCTGTTCCAAACATAATGTCCCAGAGCTTTTCTATTGAATTTAGGTCAGGTGTGCGTGGGGGCCATTCAATGGTATACTTTCCTTCATCCTTTAGGAACTGGCTGCATACTCTCACCAAATGAGGCCAGGCATTGCCCTGTACCAGGAGGAACCCAGTACCCACTGCACCAGCATAGGGTCTGACAATTGGTCCAAGGATTCCATCCTGATACCTAATTGCATTCAGGGTGCCAATGTCTAGCCTGTAGAGGTCTATGCGTCCTTCCATGGATATGCCTCCCCAGACCATCACTGACCCACCACCAAACCGCTCATGCTAAATGATGTTACAGGCAGCATAGCGTTCTCAACAGCTTCTCAAAGACCCTTTCACATCTGACACATGTGCTCAGGGTGAACCTGCTCTCATCTGTAAAAAGCACAGGGCACCAGTGGCAGACCTGACAATTTTGGTGTTCAATGGCAAATGCCAATAGAGCTCTGCAGTGCTGAGCAGTGAGCACAGGGCCCACTAGAGGATGTTGGGCCCTCAAGCCATTCCCATGAAGTTTGTTTCTGATTGTTTGGCAAGAGACTTTCACACCAGTAGCCTGCTGGAGGTCATTTTGTAGGGCTCTGGCAGTGTTCATCCTGTTCCTCCCTGCACAAAGGAGCAGATACCGGTCCTGTTGATGGGTTAAGGACCTTCTATAGCCCTGTCCAGCTCTCCGAGAGTGAAGCTGGATACACACTATCCAACTTTTGTGGTTAGATTTCCTTCAGATTTACCTTTTCTATGTAGTGCAAGGGCCTGCCAGATTGCATACAAATTGAAAGTGTTTAGGTCTGACCTCATATTATATGGTTTTGGTAAGTCTAAAGGAAAAAGTCTTCAGAAAATCTTATAGTGTGTATGGCCCATAACTGCCTATCTCTAGAAATGTCCTCCATTCTCTTGAGACTGTGCTGTGAGACACAGCAAACCTTCTGGCAATGGCACAATATGATGTGCCATACTGGAGGAGTTGGACTGCCTGTGCAACCTCAATAGGGTCCAGGTATCGCCCCGTGATACCAGTAGGGACATTGACCCTAGCTAAATGCAAAATTAGTGAAAACCAGTCAGAAAAGAAGAGATTTCAGCAAAATGGACTAGCCTGCTGCATCATTCTTTCACTTTGATTTTTAGGGAAATTACAATGATCGACCTACAGAGGGCTGAATTCATACGATGTGGCATCCTTTTGTTCCTAACACATTACCCAGTCCATATCAGTATAGATATCCAGCATGAGATTTTTCCCCATTGAGACCTGATGATTGTAATTTTTTTGAGCAGTGTATATTCTTGATCTCATTTATTTTGGCTATTCACAAATCTGTGAAGGGAGGGATTTTTCCAAAGCTCCGGAATACAATTCCTGGCTTCAGAATTAGGGGTGAGAGGACTGATCTCTTGTAACTTTCCCTAGGTATGGAATTATACTCTATAAGAAAAAAAATACAGTTTCATCCATCTGTGCCCTTGTTCTGCGAACTGTAGGTCTATCAGGGTCTGTTGCATTCCACAGTGCTTTCATACTAACATATTTCAGGCATTGGATGTTGGAAGTGAAAGTGTTTCATCAGGCTTACAAAAAGTGGAAATTAGAAAGAAGACCTTGAAATCAAAAAATATGCTAATGCCTGGTACACACGATGAGATTATCGCACAATAATTGTCCATTTTTTTTTTTTTTTGCATGCTAGTCTCATATCGAAAATAAAGAGTTTACTAAAGTTACGAAAATTCTGGTACGACAGAATAAAAGATCGGAAGTGATGTAATGTGTTGTAGCGTATTTGTATTGTATTTTCAAACAACAACTGTACTGGTTAAAGGGAAAAACAATTTTTGTGCTTGTCCCATCGGATAGTTTTGCATGAATTGTCATGATCGGCTCTTGAAAGCTGTGTACTAACAATCGCATTATCGTACGATCGCTTCATAAACGGTATTTTTTGTAAGGTTTTCTGGTCGTGTGTACAGGCCATAATTTATTTTCATTCAGGCTTTGTGTGGAGGTTTCACACTGGCTAAATGGGGTGGTAGGGATGTGGGAGTCACCTGAATGACTGAATAGGATTACGAATAGTTTGGCAGACAAAACATTTAGGCTCGTTTTACACTGCCCCAACCTGAAAGTCGCGCGACTTATAGTGCAACTTTGCCAGGCGACTTCCTGGCCACTTGAGTACTACTTTGATAGAAGTATGGAATAGAAGTCGTATAGAAGTCACAGTGAAGTAGTAAAGGAACCTTTTCCAAAGTCAGAGTGACTTCATTAGTGCTAATTTGGACAGCTCATTGATTTGACTAACATAGGATTTCACATGTCATGCGACTTGGGGTCCCACAAGTCACGGCAGTGTGAACTGAGCCATGATTTTTAGGGATTTCATCTGTATTTACGTGTTTGTCTGAAGTTTTTTTTTCTAGAAGGCAGATGTAGAAAATCTATGGCTCTCCATCAGGGTTGCCAAATACTCAAACTTTTTATGGACATCACACATCACTGCGACTTCATTAGACTTAAATACGTTTTAAACAAAAAAAGAAAATGTAATATATTGCAGTTTACCAGTCCTTAGATGTGGTAACTGCATTCGTTTTCTTTTTATAGGATTTTTTCTTTATTTCACCTGGTGATCTGACCAGTACCACACTATACTCTGTGTCTTAAGGGTCATACACACAATGAGACTATCGGACGAATGATCGTCCATTTTTTTTGTGCATGCTGGTCTCAATATGGAAAATGAATAGGTTACAGTACTCAGTTTACAAAAATTCTCATACGACAGAATACAACTTCGAAAGTGATGTAATGTGTTGTATTGTATTTGTATTGTTTTTTAGGATGAAAATTGTACTGATTAAAAAAAAAAAATAGAAAACTTTTTTGTGTTTGTCCCTTCGGATAATTTTGGATGAATTGTCATGATCGGCTGTGTACTAATGATCAGATTATTGTATGATCGTTTTGAAAGCGTTATTTTTCGTACGATTTTCTGATCCTGTGTACTAGGCTTTAGGCTCCATTAACACCATACAAAGGAGATCCCTAACCTTTTTTTTATAAATCATGCTGCACTAAAATGTATGGTACTTTTTCAGTAAGGTGCATGGGGTTGGCATTAGGATTTAAAGGCCCGTACACACGTACCGATCGTCGGCATACAAACGTCGGTGGACGAAGGATCTGCCGATTGTACGCGTGTTAGTATGGTGCCTCCGACAGATGTCTGCGCACAATCCGCGGACAAAAGTCTTTCTTGCAAACATGAAAATTTTTGTATGCCGACACCAGAACGGACGATTGTTCGCCTGTCAGTACACAATTCGGCCGACAGACCGCAGATTTGCAAGACTGGGCATGCTCAGAAAATAGAAAACACAGGGAAAGTTAACCATTACATGACATCACTTCTGCAGTCGGCAGACAAAATTCTTGTGCTGTCCTTGTGCTGTCTTTGCACTTTTCAGCAGACACCGACATCCCGGGGAGAAAAGAGGAACATTTGTATGCCGACCATCGGTACGTGTGTACGGGGCTTAAGAATTAATGGTAACGTCTCAGGTCTGCTAAAGACATGCGTGTTTTTGTGCGTTGCGGGAAGGAAAGCTTATGATATTATGTATGTTTTCGCAAAACACAAGTCCGTACGTAGCCTTAGGGTGTCTCCACTCTACTGGATGAGCAACAGAGACACCTTTGGACAACACTGTTGTTCGTCTGGTGAGAAGGTAGATTTAGATGGACTTGATTAACAAATCAAAGCTGAACTCCAGCTAACTTTATAAGCAGTCACAGTAAGTCCCCATTTACATTTGCTTTGCTCTCTAAACAATAATCTGCATTTGGATCGCTCCTCAGAGAGCACTAGACAGGTGGTGAGGAGGCATTATATCGCCACCTTACCCACTTCTGCACCAGTGATGTGCTACCCATACATCATCATCATCCCAGTACCGCTTTTTAGAACTAGCCGCTAGATTGCTTTCACATGCAGTGGGAGGGGACGTTCCCCACCCCTCCCCCCCACCCCTCCCGCAGCCTTCAGCAAATTCATCAGTCTGTCCTGTCCCAGCAGAAAACCCCTGCGACCAGTTGGCTGGTTGGAGAGCTGAACAAAGCTCAGGTTGGCTTTGATCGGCCCTTGGATATGGTAACCTGGAAGTGATGACCTGACATCACTTCCGGTTTACCCGTATGTCAACGGCGCCAGTTTTAAAAAGTCAAAAGCATTTAAAAATACAGATCTTGGTGTTTTGAATGCTTTTGAAAGCAGAGAAGGGATTTGGGGGTCTTGTAGACCCCAGATCTCTCCATAAAGAGTACCTGTCACATGCCTATTGCTGTCACAAAGGATGTTTACATTCCTTATGACAGCAATAAATGTGATTTAAAAAAATTTAAACCAACAGTATAAAAATAAAATAAATTAAAATATATCTTTTTTAAGTGCCCCCATCACCTCGCTTTGGCATGCACTCAAACAGCGATCGTCGCACACATGTAAGGTATATGCGTGAACGTTAGTTCACGGGCAGTAATTCTAACACTGGACCTCCTGTGTAAATCTAAAGTAGTGATCGACGCATATCGGTATCGGCCGATATTGGCCAATATTTTCACACATGTAAAAATTACCCAAAAAAACACAAAAATCGACAGAAATCTCTTAATAAACATGTTAATCTTTATTTATTAACATTTTTAACATTAAGTGCTCGTTCTTCACACCTTAACTGCATAAAAACTGATATGAAAACTTCAATTCCAGGGACATTTGCTTTGCATTTCACATCAAGATTGTGCATTAATGCATAAAACTGACTGCACTGCAGTAACATATTGCAGTGTGTGAGTCCACTACTGCAGCACTTTTATGATAAAAGTGCTGCAGTAGTGGACTAGCCTCACTATGTTACTGCAGTGCAGTCAGTGCAAAACAGCTAGAAAAAAACTAGGCAACGACAACAGCTTAACAAAATACACATACAGTGGATTGGATGGACTGGAGTCAGTGGGAGAGGACTACCTCTGCAGTAAGGCAATGACTGCAATTAATGCAGTGCAGTCAGTGCAAAACTGCTAGAAAAAAAGCTAGGCAACAGCTAGACAGTGGATTGGATTGGAGTCAGTGGACTACCTCTGCAGTAGGGCACTCACTGCAACTACAGCAGTCAGTGCAAAACTGCTAGAAAAAAGCTAGGCAACAGCTACACATCGGATTGGATTGGACTCTTAGCAGTAGAGCACTCACTGCAACTACAGCAGTCAGTGCAAAACTGCTAGAAAAAAAGCTAGGCAACAGCTAGACAGTGGATTGGATAGGAGTCAGTGGACTACCTCTGCAGTAGGGCACTCACTGCAACTACAGCAGTCAGTGCAAAACTGCTAGAAAAAAGCTAGGCAACAGTTAGACCGTGGATTAGAGTGGAGTGGAGTGGACACTACTCTTTTCAATACTCCCAGTTAAGTAGAACAATATTAAAATGCAGAAAGCAGAACATTTCAGCATGTCCATGGTCACCTGTTAAAGGTCTTCTGTTTTGTTCAAACAATGCTGCAACTTCGTAAACATGCTCAGGAGTGGAGGACAGAGGAGCAGTGAGAGAGAGAGGTATCTTCTAGCACGGGAAGCAAGTCTTTTGTAGCGTGCTTCATTTTCTCTCCACCACTGAAGAGGATGACTTCTTCTGTCAATTACGGCTTCTTTCAGATAGAGATGAAGTTCATCATCCAGGCTCATCATTGCAGATTCGGAAGCAATTGAATCCTCCGCATGAGGCCCCAAGAAAATGTCCTGATCAATTCGACGTATTTTTGGACATTTGTCTGTTTTTTCAGCATGCTGCTCTTCATAAAAGTAGTGTTCTGGACTTTTCTTTTCAGCAGGAACCTCCTGCACCCCCATATCTTCTGTCAGCCATTGTTTCGCCTTAGCCAATACATCATTAGAAGAGAAAGCATGCTTCTTGTATTGAGGATTCAAAAGACTTGCAAGCACAACATGTTTAATCTCTTCATGCTTCTCAAAACATATATCAATCAAAGCTCTTTGGCTTGACAGACCATCATTTGAAAGTTGCAGGGTGTTGTGTGCCATGATGACATAGAGGTCTGACGTATCAGCAAGCCTCACTCCTTTAGGCATGTTTGCTCCACTGTTTTTAAGTTGCGCAAGCATTACTCGGTCTTTCTTGATTCCCCATTCTTCAAGCATGCCTAGAAACATTTCTCTACTGTACTCAGCTGTGTGGGATCCTTGCATCACTTTTGTATTCAACACCAATTGCCTTTTTGTCCATCCGCTGTCAATGAAGTGGCATGTAAGAACGAGTAGTGACTCTGAGTCTGTTTGTGACCAGCAGTTCATCGTGAATGAGTGCCAGTTGCCAGCATTCTCTGGTTGCAGCATAGCCATTACTTTGTCAACTACAGTGCCTTGCGAAAGTAAGGCACCTTTTGCCACATTTCAGGCTTCAAACATAAAGATATAAAACTGTAATTTTTTGAAGAATCAACAACAATTGGAACACAATCATGAAGAGGAACGAAATTTATTGGATATTTCAAATTTTTTTAACAAATAAAAAACTGAAAAATTGGGCGTGCAAAATTATTCAGCCCCCTTAAGGTAATACTTTGTAGCGTCACCTTTTTCTGCGATTACAGCTGTAAGTCGCTTGGGGTATGTCTCTATCAGTTTTGCATGTCGAGAGATTTACATTTTTGCCCATTCCTCCTTGCAAAACAGCTCGAGCTCCGTGAGGTTGGATGGAGAGCGTTTGTGAACAGCAGTTTTCAGTTCTTTCCACAGATTCTCGATTGGATTCAGGTCTGGACTTTGACTTGGCCATTCTAACACCTGGATATGTTTATTTGTGAACCATTCCATTGTAGATTTTGCTTTATGTTTTGGATCATTCCATCACTCCATCAGGTTTTCTTCCAGAAAGGTCCTGTATTTGGCTCCATCCATCTTCCCATCAATTTTAACCATCTTCACTGTCCCTGCTGAAGAAAAGCAGGCCCAAACCATGATGCTGCCACCACCATGTTTGACAGTGGGGATGGTATGTTCAGGGTGATGAGTTGTGTTGCTTTTACGCAAAACATAACGTTTTGCATTGTTGCCAAAAAGTTCGATTTTGGTTTCATCTGACCAGAGCACCTTCTTCCACATGTTTGGTGTGTCTCCCAGGTGGCTTGTGGCAAACTTTAAACAACATTTTTTATGGATATCTTTAAGAAATGGCTTTCTTCTTGCCACTCTTCCATAAAGGCCAGATTTGTGCAGTATACGACTGATTGTTGTCCTATGGACAGAGTCTCCCACATCAGCTGTAGATCTCTGCAGTTCATCCAGAGTGATCATGGGCCTCTTGGCTGCATCTCTGATCAGTCTTCTCCTTGTATGAGCTGAAAGTTTAGAGGGACGGCCAGGTCTTCGTAGATTTGCAGTGGTCTGATACTCCTTCCATTTTATTATTATCGCTTGCACAATGCTCCTGGGGATGTTTAAAGCTTGGGAAATCTTTTTGTATCCAAATCTTGCTTTAAACTTCTCCACAACAGTATTAAACGGACCTCTGAGACTATCACAGTGCAGGTGCATTTATACGGAGACTTGATTACACACAGGTGGATTCTATTTATCATCATTAGTCATTTAGGTCAACATTGGATCATTCAGAGATCCTCACTGAACTTCTGGAGAGAGTTTGCTGCACTGAAACTAAAGGGGCTGAATCATTTTGCACGCCCAATTTTTCAGTTTTTTATTTGTTAACAAAGTTTGAAATATCCAATAAATTTCGTTCCACTTCATGATTGTGTCCCACTTGTTGATTCTTTACAAAAAATTACAGTTTTATATCTTTATGTTTGAAGCCTGTAATGTGGCAAAAGTTTGCAAAGTTCAAGGGGGCTGAATACTTTCGCAAGGCACTGTACCTTTTGGTGTAGCTTTGCCAGCATTTTGGTTCGATAATACTTCTCACTCATCAGTGTGTAGCTTAGCTCAAGCATGGACATCAACCGCTTAAATCCTGAGTCAGACACCATTGTAAATGGCTGGTTATCAGTGAGAATCATCTCTGTGATTACTCTGACCAGCAGTTGGGATCTACCATCTGAATCTAGACAGTGACATCTGTTTTTTTTTCACAAACATATCTGTTATTGTTGCCTGGGATATTGGAGGAGGTATTTCAAAATCACATTGATATTAATTTTGTTTTTTCTGTGCTGCATGATACAAGTCAATGGGCCCAAAGATTTGAGGTATTTTTGCTTGCAGTTACTGATCCCATGCTTGTGCTGCTTTTCCTGGAGAAGGTTGAGACGAGAAATACATAGTTACATAGTTACATAGTAGGTGAGGTTGAATAAAGACAATAGTCCATCCAGTTCAACCTGTGTAGGTGTGTGTGGCTGTAATCATCTCACATAGCCCTGAATGTTCTGATCCTTGAGATGTACGTCTAAGAGTCTTTTGAAAGCCACCATACTACCCGCAGAAACCACCTCTTGTGGTAGAGAATTCCACAATCTTGTAGCCCTAACAGTAAAGAACCCCCCACGTTGCCTGAGGCTAAAAGGCTTCTCCTCTAATCGCATTGTATGCCCTCGAGTCCTCATGCAATCCCTTCGACTGAACAGCTTTTTTCTAAGCTGAGATCCCCATTGAGATATTTAAAAATTGCTATCATGTCCCCCCTCAGGCGTCTCTTCTCCAGGGAGAATAAATCTAGCGATTACAGACGCTCTTCATAATTAAGGTCCTCCAATCCCCTAATTAGTTTAGTTGCCCTTCTCTGGACTCTCTCCAGCTCCAACACATCCCTCCTGAGGACTGACGACCAGAACTGGACAGAATACTCCAGATGCGGTCGGACCAGAGTTTTATAAAGTGGAAGGATTATAGTCTTATCTCTGGAATACATCCCTTTCTTTATGCATTCTAATATTCTGCTGGCTTTAGCAGCTGCCGCTTGACATTGCATGCTATTGCCTAGTCTATCATCAACCAAGACTCCCAGATCTTTCTCCATTTTTGATTCCCCCAAGGGTCCCCCTCCTAATGTGTATTGTGCTTTTATGTTTCTAGTCCCCAAGTGCAAAACCTTACACTTCTCCACATTAAGCCTCATTTGCCAAGTCGTTGCCCACTCCGTTATTTTGTCCCAGACCATACTTTTACTCTTTCCCTCCTCACCCATCTCCATTTAAACTTGAAAGACTCAAAATAGATTAAAGAAATGGCTTGCTGAAGCTGAAGTTGCTGCTGATGCTGGCATTGGCACCCTGTTGTGGGTTGGTGGCTGACGCCTGGCAGTGTGGCTGGCTTGGTGTCACCCTATTGTAGGTGGCTTGCTTGCCAGAACACTGTGGTGGCTGGTTGGCGTCACCCTGTTCTGGGTGGCTGGCTTGCAGGAACACTGTGGTGGCACTGGCTGGCTGGCTTGGTGTTACCCTGTTATGGGTGGCTGGCTTGCAGGAACACTGTGGTGACACTGGCTGGCTTGGTGTCACCCTGTTATGGGTGGCTGGCTTGCAGGAACACTGTGGTGGCTGGCTGGCTTGGTGTCACCCTGTTATGGGTGGCTGGCTGGCTTGGTGACTGGTGTCACCTTGTTATTGGTGGCTGGCTTTCAGGAACAGTCTGTGGTGGCTGGCTGGCTGGCTTGGTGGTATCACCCTGTTATGGATGGGTGGCTGGCTGGCTTGGTGACTGGTGTCACCTTGTTATTGGTGGCTGGCTTTCAGGAACAGTCTGTGGTGGCTGGTTGGATGGCTTGGTGTCACCCTGTTATGGGTGGCTGGCTTGCAGGAACACTGTGGTGGGTGGCTGGCTTGGTGTCACCCTGTTACGGGTGGCTGGCTTGCAGGAACACTGGTGGGTGTCTGGCTTGGTGTTACCCTGTTATGGGTGGCTGGCTTGCAGGAACACTGTGGTGGCTGGCTGGATTGGTGTCACCCTGTTATGGGTGGCTGGCTTGCAGGAAAACTGTGGTGGGTGGCTGGCTTGGGGTCACCCTGTTATGGGTGGCTGGCTTTCAGGAACAGTCTCTGCGGTGCCTGGTTGGCTTGCTTGGTGTCACCCTGTTATGTGTGGATGGCATGCAGGAACACTGTGGTGGGTGGCTGGATTGGTGTCACCCTGTTATGGGTGCCTGGCTTGCAGAAACACTGTGGTGGGTGGCTGGATTGGTGTCACCCTGTAATGGGTGGCTGACTTGCAGGAACACTGTGGTGGGTGGGTGGGTGGCTGGCTTGCAGGAACACTGGTGGGTGGGTGGCTGGCTTGGTGTCACCCTGTTATGGGTGGCTGGCTTGCAGGAACACTGTGGTGGCTGGCTGGATTGGTGTCACCCTGTTATGGGTGGCTGGCTTGCAGGAAAACTGTGGTGAGTGGCTGGCTTGGGGTCACCCTGTTATGGGTGGCTGGCTTTCAGGAACAGTCTCTGCGGTGACTGGTTGGCTTGCTTGGTGTCACCCTGTTATGGGTGGATGGCTTGCAGGAACACTGTTGTGGCTGGCTGGATTGGTGTCACCCTATTATGGGTGCCTGGCTTGCAGAAACACTGTGGTGTGTGACCAGATTGGTGTCACCCTGTTTTAGTGGCTGGCTTGCAGGAAAACTGTGGTGGGTGGCTGGCTTGGGGTCACCCTGTTATGGGTGGCTGGCTTTCAGGAACAGTCTCTGCGGTGCCTGGTTGGCTTGCTTGGTGTCAACCTGTTATGGGTGGATGGCTTGCAGGAACACTGTGGTGGGTGGCTGGATTGGTGTCACCCTGTTATGGGTGCCTGGCTTGCCGAAACACTGTAGTGGGTGGCTGGATTGGTGTCACCCTGTTATGGGTGGCTGGCTTGCAGGAAAACTGTGGTGGGTGGCTGGCTTGGTATCACCCTGTTATGGGTGGCTGGCTTTCAGGAACAGTCTCTGCGGTGCCTGGTTGGCTTGCTTGGTGTCAACCTGTTATGGGTGGATGGCTTGCAGGAACACTGTGGTGGGTGGCTGGATTGGTGTCACCCAGTAATGGGTGGCTGACTTGCAGGAACACTGTGGTGGGTGGGTGGCTGGCTTGCCGGAACACTGGTGGGTGGCTGGCTTGCTGTCACCCTGTTATGGGTGGCTGGCTTGCAGGAACACTGTGGTGGCTGGCTGGATTGGTGTCACCCTGTTATGGGTGGCTGGCTTGCAGGAACACTGTGGTGGGTGGGTGGCTGGCTTGCAGGAACACTGGTGGGTGGCTGGCTTGCTGTCACCCTGTTATGGGTGGCTGGCTTGCAGGAACACTGTGGTGGCTGGCTGGATTGGTGTCACCTTGTTATGGGTGGCTGGCTTGCAGGAAAACTGTGGTGGGTGGGTGGCTGGCTTGGTGTCACCCTGTTATGGGTGGCTGGGTTTCAGGAACAGTCTCTGTGGTGCCTGGTTGGCTTGCTTGGTGTCACCCTGTTATGGGTGGATGGCTTGCAGGAACACTGTGGTGGGTGGCTGGATTGGTGTCACCCTGTTATGGGTGGCTGACTTGCAGGAACACTGTGGTGGGTTGCAGGCTTTCAGGAACAGTCTTCTGTGGTGCATGGTTGGCTTGCTTGGTGTCACCCTGTTATGGGTGGATGGCTTGCAGGAACATTGTGGTGGCTGGCTGGCTTGGTGTCACCCTGTTATGGGTGGTTGGCTTGCAGGAACACTGTGGTGGCTGGCTGGCTAGCAGGAACACTGTGGTGGGTGGCTGGCTTTCAGAAAAAGTCTCTGTGGTGCCTGGTTGGCTTGCTTGGTGTCACCCTGTTATGGGTGGCTGGCTTTCAGGAACACTGTGGTGGCTGGCTGGCTTGCAGGAACACTGTGGTGGGTGGCTGGCTTTCAGGAACAGTCTCTGTGGTGCCTGGTTGGCTTGCTTGGTGTCACCCTGTTATGGGTGGCTGGCTTGCAGGAACATTGTGGTGGCTGGCTGGCTTGGTGTCCCCCTGTTATAACTGGATGGCTTGCAGGAACACTGTGGTGGCTGGCTGGCTTGGTGTCACCCTGTTATGGGTGGCTGGCTTGCAGGAACACTGTATTGGGTGGCTGGCTTGCAGGAACACTGTGGTGGGTGGCTGGCTTTCAGGAACAGTCTCTGTGGTGCCTGGTTGGCTTGCTTGGTGTCACCCTGGTATGGGTGGATGGCTTGCAGGAACACTGTGGTGGCTCGCTGGCTTGGTGTCACCCTGTTATGGGTGGATGACTTGCAGGAACACTGTGGTGGCTGGCTGGCTTGCAGGAACACTGTGGTGGGTGGTTGGCTGGCTTGCAGGAACAGTCTCTGTGGTGCTTGGTTGGCTTGCTTGGTGTCACCCAGTTATGGTTGGCGGGCTTGCAGGAACACTGTGGTGGGTGGCTGGATTGATGTCACCCTGTTATGGGTGGATGACTTGCAGGAACACTGTGGTGGCTGGCTGGCTTGCAGGAACACTGTGGTGGATGGCTGGCTTGCAGGAACTCTGTGGTGGTGGGTGGGTGGCTTGCAGAAACACTGTGGTGGGTGGGTGGCTTGCAGGAACACTGTGGTGGCTGGCTGGCTTGCAGGAACACTGTGGTGGTGGGTGGCTGGCTTGCAGGAACACTGTGGTGGGGGGCTGGCTTGGGGTCACCCTGTTGTGTGGGTGGCTGCCTTGGTGTCACTCACTCACCCTGGCCTGTTGTGGCGGGTAGCTGCTGGCTTGCTGGAACACTGGTCACGGTGGTGGGTGGCTGGCTTGGTGTCATCTGGGTAACTGGTTGCTTGCTCACTTTAGCTGGCACCCTGTTGTGGTGAGTGGCTGAGGCCAGGGCCTGTGGGTGGATGGATGGCTGGCAGCGGGACCGGACCGGACTGCAGCTGGCTTTGACACGAGGCTGTGGGAGGCGTGGGAGGCGGTCTTAAGTGCATTGCACGCACTAAAATGGCATCACGTACGGGCCGCGCAGGCGTGGGAGGCGGTGTTAGAAGGCAGAACGTGTGCACGCAAAATACAGAATGATTTAACGAAAATATCAGTAAATCAAAAGGCCGATTCCGATATATCGGGGAAAGTGTATATCGCCCCCCGATATATCGGTGTTGCCGATAATCAGTCGATCTTTAATCTAAAGTGGTAGCCTGTAACCACTATAATAACTGTGGATAGTACAATTTATGTAATTTGTTCCCGTTGCACGGGCATGCACAATTTTAAAGCGGTACATGTTTGATATCTATTTCATCTTTTAGATTTTACAAAACAATTGGTTATGTCATTTTTTTTTTTTGCATTCAAAAAAATAAAATTTACTTTTTTCCCAAAAAATTGCATTTGAAAAGCCACTGAGCAAATACCATGTGACAAAAAATTCCAACACCCACCAATTTATTTTAATGTTTTGGGGTTCTAAGTAATTTTCTAGCAAAAAATACTGATTGTTACATGTAAACAAAAAGTGCTAGAAAAGGCCTGGTCTGGAAGTCGTGACTGCCTGCTTTAACCCCCTAAATACCAAAGAACCACATGCGCAGCAAGGCAGTTGTAGCGCAACCCCATTCAGTTGAAAGCGATGGATGTATAATTCCTTCCACAAAGCAAAGCAGTGAACCCCTGCTAATATTTACAATATCTACAGATCATGGTACATTAATTAATGTGTTGGTCACTGTAAAAAATGTTGTTTACATTTGTAGTCACTGAGAAGAATCTCACCTGATGGCTCATTCTCTCCGGCCACTGCATTACAACGCAGTGGCTGGTGTGCAGTGCAGTCTGGCCAGACCAGCGCAGTGTTGATTCACTGATACCAGTGCATTGCACTGTTTACCCTTTTTTTTTTTTTTTTAAACAAAATTTATTAAAATGTCATACAGTGGCATTTCAAAGAGTTCTATCCACAGACCTGCGGTGACCTGCACTGTGCTGGAATAAAATCCTGCATTCAGCACTTTATTTCAGCACACACTGCCCACATACCACTGCCACGCATTGGTGTGAACAAGCCTTACTAAAGCCATTTTTCTTTGTCTTGCAGTGGAAGTACCATTGGACTGCACTGGAATAGCCACCCGATGCAGTCCCACCGCACCTGGTGTGAAAGGACCCATGTTAAAAGATCATTGCTGCAGGCACATCGCGGATCGGGTGGACAGATTACTGGGTGGGGCTGGGGAAGACCCAGCTGTCATGGTACCAATGACATAGGCAGAGGAAGATGGGTACCAATGACATAGGCAGAGGGAGATGGAGAGTCCTAAACGATTTCAGGGACTTAGGCGCTAAGTTGAGGAGTAGGACCTCCAAGGTAGTATTTTCAGAAATACTACCTGTACCTCGAGCCACACCAGAGAGGCAGCAGGAGATTAGGGAAGTTAACAAGTGGCTGAGGAACTGGTGTAGTAAGGAGGGTTTCGGGGGGGGCGTGTCCAAGATGGCGACTTGAACAGACGTGCCTGCTGTGAGCTCCGAGAGCATTCTATCCTGGCGGTGATCCGTAGCCTGATTCTACTCACCTGTACCCCGTTCCGGCGTTCTGCATGCCCTACAGGTCCTCCGGAAGGTCCCAGAGGGGGAAGAAGCTCCACTTTCCTCCTTCTACAGCCTCACCCGAGATCGTTGATCCCGCGCGGACTAGGCCGCAGCCCGCTCTGTGCTCTACCAACATGGCCACGCAGACGGACCCGAGTGAGGGGGCTGCTGCTAATCCCCCTGGCATCCCGGAGGTGATGGCGGCCATCGTGTCCTGTCAAACGGCCCTCACCACCAAAATCGAGGAGGTTCAGCTGGATGTGGGCTTGCTGAGACAGGACTTTGACAAGATCCGCTCCCGTCTTACCGTGGTGGAACAGCGTGTAGGCCCTGTCGAGGACACTCTTGCTGCGCACTCTGCCTCCCTCCGGGTCCTCCATTCCCGGGTTCGGGCCCTGGAATTTCGTGCTGAGGATGCCGAAAACCGCAATAGGCGCAACAACCTCCGGATCGTTGGCCTCCCGGAGGGTGCGGAGGGTAAGGACCCGACGTTGTTCGTGGAAGACCTGCTGAAGTCCCTCTTACCTGCAGCCCGCTATTCCCCGCACTATACTGTGGAGCGGGCTCATCGGGTCCCCCCGCGCCCGGGTCCGGAGGGTGCCCCCCCTCGCACGCTGATCCTTCGGCTTCTCAATTTCCGGGACCGGGATGAGACCCTGCGGGCGGCCCGGGTCGCGGGCTCCTTGTCGTTCCAAAATGCCAGGCTGATGATTTTCCCTGACTATACGGTCGAGACGCAGAAGCAGCGCCGCTCCTTTGATGCTGTGAAGGCGGCTCTCCGTACCCGAGGAATCAAGTATGCCATGCTGTTTCCCGCCAAGCTGAGGGTGGTCGATGGCGAGACCACCCGCTTCTTTGTGGATCCGAAGGACGCCTCGGACTGGCTGGATCAGCTGCCCCCCCGGGGGTGAGTACTGCTTCGGGCGTGAGGATGCCTCCCTGGAAGTGACTGCCCTGCCTGTCTTGTGCTGTCCTTGTTCTGCTGAGGTCCTGAGTTCTCACCCCTTGTGCCTGGCGGCCTATCCTGCTGGTCTTTCCTGGACCTGGGGCATGGACTAGCTCCGAGGATTATTGGGACTGTTCCCTGTTCAAGGAGGGTTTCGGGTTCCTGGAGAACTGGGCCGACTTCTCAGTCGGCCACCGGCTCTTTGGTAGGGACGGATTGCTCCTAAATGGGGAGGGTGCAGCCGTACTGGGTGAGAAGATGGCCATAAAGTTAGAGGGGCTTTTAAACTAGGTGATGGGGGGGAGGGTACAGATGTAGAATTAGCCAGTGGAAAGCAAAATTCAGAGGGCAGAAATGGGGGCATTAGCGGTTGGGTGTTTGGAGCTCCTAAACCCAGGGTGGGTATGGGGAAAAATCTCAAGAGCAGCCTAAAAACATCAAATGAGGATATATGCAACCGGTCAAAATTAACAGGTTTATGTACCAATGCCAGAAGCCTGGCCAACAAGATGGGAGAGCTGGAGCTGCTGATGTATGAGGAGGACTTAGATTTTGTGGGGATAACAGAGACTTGGTTTGACAGCTCTCATGACTGGATGGCGACCATTCAGGGGTATTCCCTTTATCGCAGAGATAGGGAAGGTAAAAAAGGGGGAGGGGTATGTCTGTATATTAAGAACAGTGTACAGGTAAATATGAGGGATGATATTAATAATGGAGCTATGGACGAGGTAGAATCCCTATGGGTAGAGCTTCAAAGGGAAGGCACGGTGGGGAAGGTAATATTGGGCGTATGCTATAGGCCCCCCAACCAGAGGGAGGAGGGGGAGGCGGACCTCCTTTTACAGATAGGATTGGCAGCAAGGATGGGAAATGTCATTATAATGGGGGACTTTAATTATCCAGATATAGACTGGGCAGAAGGAACCGCGCATTCAGCCAAGGCTCGGCAGTTCTTAAATGTTTTGCAGGACAATTTCATGGGTCAGATGGTGAATGCACTGACAAAAAACAATGCGGTACTTGACCTACTGATTACCAACAATACAGACCTGCTTACGGATATAGAAATACGGGGCAACTTAGGAAAAAGTGACCATAGGTCAATTCGTTTCAGTATTAATCATAGTAATAGGAAACACAAGAGTAATATAAGAACACTGAGCATTTCAAAAGAGCCAATTTCCCAAAACTGCGCTTGCTGCTAGAAAATATTAAATTGGATAGAGCCCTGGGAACAAAGAATACGGAGGAAAAATGGGAGTGCTTCAAGAGCATACTAAACAAATGGATTGGCCAGTGCATTCCAAAGGGAAATAAATTTAAAAGAGCAAAACTAAACCCTGGGTGGCTAAACTCCAACATAAAAATGCATATTCATACTAAAGAAAAGGCCTTCAAAAAATACAAGGCTGAGGGGTCATTGACAGCATTCAAGCATTACAAAGAGTCTAATAAGAAATGTAAAGACTAAATCAAGGCGGCTAAAATAGAGAGATATAATAATAATAATAATAATAATAAAGAGACATATAGCAGAAGAGAGTAAAAAGAACCCCAAAAAATTCTTTAAGTATATAAACAGTAAGAAAGCAAGGCCAGAACACATTGGCCCCATAAAAGATGACAAAGGAAATATGGCCACAGAGGACAGAGAAAAGGCGGAAGTGTTAAATAATTTCTTCTCTTCAGTCTCCACAAAAGAATTGGGGGGGCTACACTAACCCAGCTTGTAAGGCCAAACTGAATGACACACCTCAGGAAGTACCGCCATGGCTAACAGAAGATAGACTTAGAACTAAACTAGAGAAACTCAACATAAATAAATCACCAGGACCGGATGGCTTGCACCCGAGGGTTCTTGAAGAGCTCAGCCAGGTGATTGCCAGACCATTATTCTTAATCTTTAAGGATAGTTTACGGACGGGTATGGTGCCAGCTGATTGGAAAAAAGCCAACGTGGTACCAATATTTAAGAAAGGGCAGAGATATATCCCGGGTAACTATAGGCCGGTCAGCCTAACATCAGTAGTCGGCAAGATTTTGGAGGGGATGTTAAGGGACCACATACAAGACTTTAGTAATGATATGAAATGGTATTATTAGTAGTAATCAGCATGGATTCATGAAAAATCGTTCTTGCCAAACCAATCTATTAACCTTCTACGATGAAGTGAGCTGCCACCTAGATAAAAGTAAGCCTGTGGACGTGGGGTATCTGGACTTTGCAAAGGCCTTTCACACCGTTCCCCACAAACGCTTACTGTGCAAACTAAGGAAGGTAGGTATGGACCATAAGGTGAGTACCTGGATAGAGAACTGGCTCCAGGGGAGAGTCCAGAGGGTGGTGATTAATGGGGAGTACTCGGATTGGGCGGGTATGGAAAGTGGGGTTCCCCAGAGTTCTGTCCTGGGACCAATCCTGTTTAATTTATTCATAAATGATCTAGAGGAGGGGATATCTAGTACAATCTCAGTATTTGCGGATGATACTAAACTAAGCATGCCAATATCTTCTATGCAGGATGTGGAAACCTTACAAGCGGACCTGAACAAAATATTGGGGTGGTTAACTACATGGCAGATGAGGTTTAATGTTGAAAAATGTAAAGTAATGCACTTGGGTGCCAGAAACCAGAAAGCAAGCTACTCACTAGGGGGGGAACCTCTGGGTGAGTCTAGGATGGAAAAGGACCTGGGGGTACTGGTAGACAACAGGCTTGGCAGTGGCAAGCAATGCCAAGCCGCTGCAAGCAAAGCCAACAGAATACTGGGATGCATAAAAAAGGTGATTCACTCCAGAAATAAAGAGATTATTTTCCCTCTCTACAAGACTCTGGTCTGGCCACATCTGGAGTATGCTGTCCAGTTCTGGGCACCGGTCCTCAGGAAGGATGTGCTGGAACTGGAGAGAGTCCCGAGAAGGTCAACAAAAATAATTAGGGGAATGGAGGGCATCGGCTATGAGGAAAGACTACAAGCAATGGACTTATTCTCTCTCGAGAAGAGACGATTGAGGGGGGATATGATATCAATGTACAAATACTGTACTGGCGACCCTAGCATAAGGAACAAACTATTCAGAGAAAGGGAATACAATAAGACATGTGGCCACTCACTAAAACTAGAGGAAAGGTGGTTTAACCTTAAAATACATAGGGGGTTCTTCACTGTAAGAGCAGTAAGGATGTCTAATTCTCTTCCACAAGCAGTTGTATCAGCAGGGAGCATCAATAGTTTCAAAAAACTGTTAGATGGGCACCTTAAAGACCACAACATAGAGGGGTATACAATGTATGGTTAACAGCAAACACACACACATCATAGGTTGAACTGGATGGACTGATGTCTTTTTTCAACCTCACTAACTATATACTGGAGGTACCTTAGGCTTCCACAGAAGCCTGGTTGAGAAAGGCTGCCCTAACTGCTACTTTCAATGGACAGTCTGGCTTGGTAAAGGAAGTTGAAACACAACAGACTTACCGGCTGGATCACCAGGTGAAAATGAAGAAAAAACACTAAAACTCATATAGTTACCACATCTAAGTACTGGTACACAATAAATTAAATGTTTGTTTTGGGTTTAAAGTGGTTGTAGCTAGAAGGTTTTTTTTTTTTTTTTTTTAGTTTAATGCAGTCTTTGCTTTAATTTGTCAATCACAGCCAGTGAGGAAAGAGCAGGGGGTCAATGGACACACTGAGCCCAGCTTAGAAGTGAGCCCGCACAAGTGCCCTCATAGTAAGCGACTTGCTATAATGGCACTTGGCAAGGGGGAGGAGCCAGGAGCACCGATGGGTTACCCCAGAACAGAAGTGTAGTGCCACCCCCGAAGGAGCAGCTGGAGTAAATTTGGTTCTGTACTCTGCCTCAGTCACAACCCCAAGAAGAGTCCCAGATCTTCTGGCACAAATAGCAAGTAAGTAGTAAATAGACACAGGCAGGATTGAACTACAAAGTATTTTTACTGGAAGACTTTCTTTGGCATAAAATAAAGCAATAACAATATAACAACATGACAGTTAAATGTAGCCCAATTACTCAACTGTGTCTCGAGGACTGGAAGGTTTAGAGCACTGAAGTTCATCAATATAATTTGTCTACTCCCAGGGTTCCTTAAAGTGAATGACCATGAAGGCCGAGATAACCATTAAGATAATAACAGATTGCAGTATGATGAGAACAAATTAACCACCAATTCCAAATATGTTGGGCTCTATGAGTCCAGACAGGAGGAGGACAGAGGAATGACCCTTTTCATATGTCAGACCTATTTCTTCTGTACCTCAGCACCACAGTCCCAAAGAACTGTTCAAACACAGTATTTAGTTCAATGCAACTGACCTAACCTTTAGGTCTTTAACCCGCTCGCTTAGTAACTAGAGTCCTTTGTGTAAGTAGGGCCCTTATGACACCCCAAGTGTGAAACCTGTGACGCCGTGTCCGGGATTCAATCCTGAGACCTGGAGTTCCT
This sequence comes from Pelophylax lessonae, assembly GCF_965119305.1. Classification (NCBI taxonomy): domain Eukaryota; kingdom Metazoa; phylum Chordata; class Amphibia; order Anura; family Ranidae; genus Pelophylax; species Pelophylax lessonae. The sequence continues at coordinate 98,461,795 of NC_138778.1, read as the reverse complement.
TGGACGGTTCCCTATTGCCACTGGAGAACTTCCTTTTGAGTAACACCCTTGTTTTTCTACTCCTTGAGTTTGGATGCTGGCCCTACCCTGTGTCCAGCTGTTGACTGTCATCTAATCTAGTGATCCCATACATTTTCAATTCCCCTTCCTGTTTTCGCCCTAGTATAGGTCTTGTTCCCTGGGTGTTGGTGGTAAACTTGGATTTCGTTGATTGCTGTTGCCGACTATGCCTGTTCCCGACCTTGCCTCTTGGCAGTGGCGTACCAACGGGACGCTCCTTCACTCTGCGCTGCTTGCGGGGGGGGGGGGGGTGCCCAAGCGTGTGTGCTGGATAGGAGGGGGATGGGGCAGCTGCATATAGAGGAATTAATCTTTCCCTATTCTTCCTGCAGCCGCTGAATACCTGATTCTCCTCCTCTACATCCTGCAGGAAGAATAGGGAAAGATCAATTCCTCTATATGTAGCTGCCCCATCCCCCTCCTATACAACTTATTTTGCTGGCCCCCTAGTGCTGTCAACCCCCCCCTCAGTGCTCTTAGCCCCCCCCCAGTACCCTAGACCCCGTGCTCTTTAGCCCCCCCCTGCTCTTCAGCTCCCCACAGTGCTTTTCATCTCCCTCCCCCTATGCTCTCTGGCTCCCCCAGTGCTGTCCACCCCCCTGGTTTTTCCTGCCCGCACCCCTAGTGCCCCCTGCCCCCCCCCAGTGCTCTCCACCCCCTGCGCCTTCCAACCCCCCTACAATGCTTTCCAAACCCCCTCTTAATTCTCTCCAGCCCCCCCCCCTCGTGCCCTTCAGCTCCTCCAGTGTTCTCTGCTTCCCCTAGTGCGGTTCTATCTTCTATCATGTCCTCAGTCTCTGAGCATCTCTTGTATTGTGTCCTCAGTCTCTGACCATTTCTTGTATCATGTCCTCAGTCTCTGACCATTTCTTGTATCATGTCCTCAGTCTCTGACCATTTCTTGTATCATGTCCTCAGTCTCTGACCCTCTACTGTATCATGTCCTCAGTCTCTGACCATCTCTTGTTTCATGTCCTCAGTCTCTGACCATCTCTTGTATCATGTCCTCAGTCTCTGACCATCTATTGTATATTGTCCTTAGTCTCTGGCCATCTCTTGTATCATGTCTGAAGTCTCTGACCATCTCTTGTATCATGCCTGCAGTCTCTGACCATCTCTTGTATCATGTCTGTAGTCTCTGACCATCTCTTGTATCATGTCTGCAGTCTCTGACCATCTCTTGTATCATGTCCTCATTCTCTGACCATCTCTTGTTTCATGTCCTCAGTCTCTGATCATCTCTTGTATCATGTCTGCAGTCTCTGACAATCTCTTGTATCATGTCTGTAGTCTCTGACCATCTCTTGTATCATGTCTGTAGTCTCTGACCATCTCCTGTATCATGCCTGCAGTCTCTGACCATCTCTTGTATCATGTTTGTAGTCTCTGACCATGTTCTGTATCAAGTCTGCAGTCTCTGACCATCTCTTGTATCATGTCTGCAGTCTCTGACCATCTCTTGTATCATGTCTGTAGTCTATGACCATCTCCTGTATCATGTGTGTAGTCTCTGACAATCTCTTGTATCATGTCTGCAGTCTCTGACCATGTCCTGTATCAAGTCTGTAGTCTCTGACCATCTCTTGTATCATGTCTGCAGTCTCTGACCATCTCTTGTATCATGTCTGCAGTCTCTGACCATCTCTTGTATCATGTCTTCAGTCTCTGACCATCTCCTTTAGCAAGTCTCCAATCTCTTACGCAAACTTAAACACATTGCTAATAATATTTATGCTGAAGGTAGGACTGTGCAGGGGAGGCAGAGAGTGCAAAAAGGGGGAACTGGGATTAGAGAGACAGGGGGGGGGGGTAGACTGCAAGGGGCACTGTAATGGGGGGGGGGGGGGGCTGTGAAATGTGTGCAATAAATATTCTTGAAAACATTACAAATTTTTGTGGGTGTTTTTACATTTTAAAGTTGGGGGGGGGGGGGGGGGTTGCCAGATATGGGATCCTAAAAAAAGGGTTTGCTCCCCCATTTTTTTGCTTGTTAATTATGTATTCGGTCTGACCAGACTTCTGAGGTTGAGCACCCCACCCCCCACACACACCTGTACTCTATCAGTGTCCACTATCAAGTAGATATAGGAGGAGTCCCTTGTAGTGCATTAGCACATCTCTCCCAGCAAGGAGTGTTGTCTCCAAGGGTTAGAGAGGCTGGATTCACCCCATTTTTATGGATAGTGTAGGACCCACTGATAATGGGGTACTTTGACGTAGTGGTGGGCTTGAGCACGCTATGGCCATATGGTGGGACTAAATCCCCATTTTTATTTATGGATTGTCTCCATATTTGATAGTCATTTCTTTTGCATTCTTTTTTTAATATACATGTCGCTTGGTCCATAGCTGCACCGGCTTTAGATATACATGTTCAGGGTTTGCTCCCCCAATTTTTTGCTTGTTTATTAGATATAGGATCCGCCCCGGGTGCCAAATGCTCTAGGTACGCCACTGCCTCTTGGACTACTCCTTTGGATTTAATTGATTGCTGTTGCCGACTCTGCCTGTTCCTGACCTTGCCTCATGGACTACTCCTTTGGATTTTCGCTGATCTTGGCTCTCTTTACTAACTGAGTGCTTGTTTGGTTTTCCTTGATATGAATAATCCTCCTGTGTGCACTTTCTATTGAGGTCCCATATTTCTGGCTGTAGGATCTCAACTGCCCTTCCACCTGATACTGGGATAAGAAGACTACCGGTCAGGAAACCAGAGTGACAGTTAAGAGTCTCCTGACAGACTTGACAAAATCGCTTGTGGAGGAAGAGTAAGTTGTAGTCCCTTTAAATGGGAAGAAGTCTGTATCTTTATGATGGGCAAGTGCCCGCTCACCAATTCTGTGACCAAGGCCTAAAGAAGATGTCTGGGCAGGCAGGCTCTTCAGGTTGCCCGACTAGCTACCCTACAACCGGAACAACTCACGCCTTCAGGAGTGTGCCTGGAGATGCCCCCGGGGTCCCTCTCTGGTGGGATGTCCGCGACGGCGATGGCCATGGATCTGTAGCAGGAAATGGGCACACAGACCTTGGATGGCAGCACCTCTCTTCTTCATCTGGTCTCCTCCTCCTCTTGTGGTCTCTCCCCCTCTCCCAGGCAGCCTAGTCGTGTGTGATTCCTCTTCTCGAGTGTGGGCATGCTGAGCTGTGTAGTTCTGCCCTCAGAGATTGCCCATTGGACCGGGTATGCTGGGGACTACATGTCCCAGGATACTTTGCTCCAGAGTCCTGGCTTGTGGTTGGGTCCCTCCCCCTGCCAATGAGGAAACAGGGGAGGGAGAAAACTGGGCAGCCTTGTCTCTGCAAGCGCTGCTTGCATACAGTATAGTTGAAGGGGAGAGGGAGGGGGGAGAATTTCCCCGCAGCTGTTGACAGGATCGCTCTCCCTGCCAGAGAGCCTATCAGTGTCTGTGTCTCCGGCAGCATAGCTGGTGGCAGTGGCGCAGCGTGGGTTGTCAGCGCCCGGGGCAAGGTAAGTAATTTGCACCCCGTACACAAATCTACTAGACCACTACACAGACCACTGTACTGACACCTACACAGACCTACCTGACCAGTACACAGACCTACCTGACCACTACACACAGGGCCGGTCTTTGGAGTGTGCGAGCTGTGCGGCCACACAAGGCACCAAGGGCAACAGGGGCGCCGTGCGGCCATCACAGCTCGCGGGAGGTAAGCGGCGATCGCGGCCTGGACAGGGCTAACAGGCCGCGGCCGCCGCTTACCTCCTGCTGTGCGGCTGTGCCTCGGTCTCCTACTGCTGCAGTCTGAGGCGAGCTGTTTATCACACACAGCTCAGCCTCCGATCCACGCTGACAGATCCCTCCTCCCTGCAGAAACGCCACAGGAGAGATTGTCAGCTCCTCCTCCTCCCGCCTCTTCTCCTCCTCCTCCCGCCCCACCCACACTCCCCGGGGATGTGTGGGTGGGAAGTTTAAAGAAAAAAAATAAGCTGCAGACAGAGTGAGGTAAGTGAGGTCTCTCTCCTTCAAAAAATGTAAGGGGGTCTCTGATGTGAGGGGGGCTTTGTGTGGGGGGTCTGTGATGCAAGGGGGGCTCTCTGATGTGGAGGGCTCTGTGTGGGGGAGGGGCTTTGTGTGGGGGGTCTGTGATGTAAGGGGGGCTCTCTGATGTGGGGGGGCTCTCTGATGTGGGGGGGGGGCTCTGTGTGGGGGGGCTCTGATGTAAGGGGGCTTTGTGTGGGGGGTCTGTGATGTAAGGGGGACTCTCTGATGTAAGGGGGGCTCTGTGTGGGGGGGTCTGATGTAAGGGGGCTTTGTGTGGGGGGTCTGTGATGTAAGGGGGGCTCTCTGATGTGGGGGGGCTCTGTGTGGGGGGGCTCTGATGTAAGGGGGCTTTGTGTGGGGGGTCTGTGATGTAAGGGGGGGCTCTTTGATGTAAGGGGGGGCTCTTGTATAGAGCACTAAATGTAATGTAAAAACTTTTACTCGGCTCAAACTGTTTGCCCAACTCTACTCTTGGGGATCAAGAAGGAATTTTCCCCTGCTGGAGCAAATTAGATCATGCTTTATTGGGGTTTTGTGCCTTACTTTGGTTCAAATGTGTATATAGGATTTTATATATAGGATTGTTTTTTTTTCTTCTTTTCTTCTGTTGGTTGAACTAGATGGACTTGTGTCTTTTTTCAACCAGACTATGTAACTATGTAACTACAGCCTGGTGGGAGGTGCTGGGTCACGGGCGGGCTGAGCTGCACCTGTTACTGGAGGATCAGGGCTGCTCTGTGCAAAACCACACAGAGCAGGTTACTATGGCATGTTTGTTGTTTGACCAGTACATGCTGGGTTAGTGATGTTACAAGAGGTCACCGGGTGTCTCCATCCCCTAGCAATTTAAGAAATCTTAGACTGTGGAGCAGGCAGATAGCGGAAGCCTTAGGCACGAGCAGAGCGGCGGGCATCGTTATTGACGATAGATCTACACTGGGACTGGGGGACATTGTTTTTTTTAATAAAGGAATTGTCAAAAACGGTCTCTTATTTTTTATTTATTTTTGGCACTTTTTTTGGTGAATAAGTAGGGGTACAATTTACCCCTACTCATTGACATAGGGGGGGCTGGGATCTGGGGGCCCCCTTGTTAAAGGGGGCTTCCTGATTCTGATAAGCCCCCTGCCCGCAGACCCCCACAAACACCGGCCAGGGTTGTGAGGAAGAGGCCCAACATTGGAACAAGGTGCTTTGGGGTGGAGGGGGCAGAGGTCCCCTGCCCCAAAGCCCTACCCCATGTATGGTTCAGGAGGGAGGGTGCTCGCTCGCCCCCCCCCCCTTTCCTGGCCTACCAGGCTGCAACCCAAGGGTTTTATATGGATTTGGGGGGGACCACATGCTGTTTTATTAATTTTGAGGTGGGGTTCCTCTTAAAATCCGTACCGATTGGGTTGAGCCGCAAGCTGTCAAAGCCAGGTGCCCATAGTGAAGGGGTGGGGCCTGGGGTGAGCTCACCACTGGATTGTGGGACAGGTGAGTGGCTGTTTTTTAAAAATCAGCAGCTACACCTTTTGTAACTGCTGACTTTTATTTTTACCACAGGTGCCTGGAACTCCTATTTAAGTACATTGGTGTGCTGCAGTATCATCTTTCTAGCTGCTTATAATATAAATCAATTCATCCTCAAAAATAAATCAAAGGTTACAGCAAGCAATAACATTTTAGTGCCTCAGTTGTAAGCTTTGAAGGTGAAACTGTCACGCTTACCCCTATCAAAGGTGGTCAGACACTCTAGCTGGCTACTGTGTTCTTCACCTATAGCAGCCCCCTTTCCCATAAGTCAAGCAGCTCTTCTGGTACTTGGTTGCCCCAGGACTTATACACACTGCTATAGTGCCTGGCCACCAACCCAGGGCAGGTGCAAACTGAGCAAAGCAAACAGGTTCTTGTGGTTGGCAGACAGACAGAGTGGTACAATGACAGTCCAGGTAAAAGGCAGGCAGAGTTCAAAGAATAGTAAGTATCCGATCCGAGGCCATACACAGGGAAATTCAATCTAGCAAAGCAGGGCACAAACAGGTATCTTGAATAGGTATTACATACAATATCACACTCTGTCACAAGCATGAGACTGCAAGCTTGGCTAGCTATGATCAGGTTTGATCTCCACCCAGAGTCTGGCCACAATAAATCATCTTGCAGATGGACAGACAGACACAGAGAATTCCACAGCCAAAAACAGGATGCTGGAACCAGCAGCTATTAAGGAGCAGGAGCACACATGCTCCTGACAGAAAGTATCTGCAATGCTTATAGATACAGAAGTGAATGAGGGCCTGATTAAGGGCAGATTTACATCTGAGTGTTGTGGCAACACGCGCATTACTGCAACATAGGAAAACATGCGTTACAAGTGTTGATGCATTTAGGTGCCAGTCATTTTAAATAGCACTACAATGCATTAAGGCAACACACATGCAGTGCAACGCGTTGAAGCATATGACAACACACATAGCATGGTGCTTCAGTTTTTTTGGGCAGTTTTATTTATTTCCATGAGCTGTCTTACTGCAACATACTTTAACGTGTGACATAATGTGTATTAAGACACAGGCATTAACGCACCACACAAATGTAGATGCTTCTTTAGCCCACACTCTTAGCTGATGGGTGAAAGCGGTGAGCTTGTATGTGAATCTGGAAGTCAGAGGGGCCTGCTCACCCAGGCCAGGTCCTCTGAGTTTCTTCTCTTACATACAAGCCCACCAGGAGTATCTTGGTGCGCGGTGGAAGCTCCGGGTGGTAGTGGAGGAGTCCCAGGTCAACCTTGCATTGGTGCCCACACGCTTCAAGATACGCCTCTGCTTAAGAGCCTCTTCTCCAGGGAGAATAAATGTAATTTTTGTAGTTGTTCCCCATTCAGCCACTATATTAGTTTCATTCCCCTTCTCTGCCCTGTAGATTAAGTGTTTGTGGGGTACTGTTTCAAGTGCCTTAACAAAATCTAGATACGCTACAGTACATACACAGGCCTTACTCTATCCAAATTACAGCTCACCTCCTCTCCTCATAAAATGTTAAAAGGTTGGTCTGGAAAGAATGGTCTTCCATTTGGTTATTATTTGGATACTATTTTCATCAGCAAATTCTTGGATATGGTCCCTTATAACTTATTTCAATTGTTTATATTCTATTGATGTTAGGATGACTGGTTTGTAGATTCCAGGAATATGATTCCAGGATTATATATTGTATTAGAACCACATTTGCTTTTTAACAATCTGTTGGTAACACACCAGTCAGTAATGCATTGGTAAAACTGTAAATATCTTTGCAACTATTTAGTGTATCCAGGTGAATTATATCTTATTTTGTTTAGGACTAGAGATCACCCGGTTCGTTTCACGCTAGAACTCTTGAACATCGTGAAAGTTCGGAGCCGAAAAAAGAACCCCATCGAAGTCTATGGCACCCGAACTGGAAAAATCAAAAGTGCCCATTTCGAGGGCTTATATGCAAGTTATTGGGCATACAAAGGGTATGGGGGTCCAGGTACTGCCCTGGGGGACATGTATCAATGAAAAAAAGTCTGTAAAAAACATAATTTTTAAATGATCAGTGATTTCCTGAAATAGTATAATATAGTGCCTGGGGGGGGGGGGGGGTCCCCTAGGCGGGTACCATTAGCAGCTGACAGCAAATACACGGCATTAAACATTCTTGGCTCAGACAATAATCAGTCCAGGGGATTTGGTTTTTGTGTTTTATTTAGAACTGGGATGGGAGAAGGGATGAGTGGGATACCCCAATTTGTAACTATGCACAATTCTGAGGACAACTGACTGTAGAATGCGGCAAGGCCGCTGCTTCACCCTGCCACTGAAGTGAAGATAAATTGACCCTTCCCGTTTGAATATTCTCTTCAGGGTTAACAACTTGGCACCCCCTTTTTGCTCACTGCCAGTGTGCTGACACCCGTCCCCTTCCTGGGCAGACCCATTGGCAAGCTCCCCTGTACTCACAGACACTGTTTTTCCAGAGTTGTTCTGCCTTCACCTCCACAGTCAGCTTCACTGGACCTCTGGGTTCAGCCACACCACTGGTTCACTAGACTGACTGTCTACGACCACCCTCACAGCTGCAGAAGAGGAGACAGCTGTCACCCTCCTTCTGGGACTTGGCTTCCCGCCAAAAGACCCCCTGTCACATGTGCCCTTGGCTTTTATAACATATCCCAGGATGCACCACTGCTTGTGCCAACCCACTGAGATAGTTACAAAAGCCTGTGCATCACTGGCTGGGTTTCCTCCACTGTCCAACAGGCTCCCCTATTGGAAGCAGTGGGGACACTCCCTCAGCCTAGATGAATCACACCCTGGACACATGCAACAGGCCTAACTATTAATCAGGCTCTCCAGATAAGCAGACAGAGCAACTATACTTTCTCTGCTTAGCACCTACCTAGGAGGATGCTACACATGTATGGAACCTGACGCAGCAAAAATTATATTTATAAAGGCAAAAAAAAAAAGACATTTTCCCTGCAAGCTTTCTTTATTTTATTTATTTTTTACCAAATATGTTTTATTGGATTTTTGCAATAATACATTAACAGACAAAAATCAGAAAATAACAAAACAATCAGTCTATTCTGACTTGTAAGGGTTTGTACACACAATTGCAAGTTGCATCTTCATAAATTGTAAATGTAACAGACTATTCACATTCAGTGTTATTATTAACAATGACAGCCTGGAAGTACGAATGAGGTTTCACATATATACCATCTAGTTGTACATACATGTGTTCTTATAGTAGAAAACTTCACATTTCCAGAATAGCAATTAGAGACCAAGGTAAAGGATAGTGGAAAATACAGAACTGCGCATTAATACAGGATCTTATTCCTCAGGTGACAAGACTATTATAATAAGAGTGCCAAAGGTGCCAATGGTTTGCAAATTGTGAGGTCTTACCATCCTTGTATGCCAATATTTGTTCACATTTAGAAACTTCATTGACCTGGTTAACCACTTCTCTTATACTAGGTACTTCATTTGATTTCCATTTTTTTTTTTAATTCCTGCTCTAGCGGCAAAACGTATATGCATGAAGATGGGTCTTAGATTGATAGGGATTTGGGAGATGTTAATACTAAGTATAGCCTGTTCTATATTTGGTTTAGTAATAAATACTGTGACCCTGGAAAGTAGTTTGAAGATCTCCGCCCAGAAACTTTGTAGGTGGAGACAGGACTATATCATATGCGCCAAGGTGCCCACCTGGCCGCATCCCCGCCAGCATTTATTAGTGTTGTTGGGTGGGCAACATCACTAAACAGAGGAAATGGTGCCCTGCCTGAGGACAGACCATGTCCACCTTTGCCTGTGGACACATACGCTGCTGGCTCCCTTACAGTGCCATGGGAATGTCTGCCTCTCCGCCTCTCCTTGTTGGCCTCCCAGACATGTTGGAGGGGGGGGGGGGGGGGCGGCTTATTACAAAAATGTAATAGTGCAAAATGTATACTTGGATGCACTTTAATCAATGGAAAGTGGTGTTTGGTACACTTTAAATTGAGTTCTCACTACACAGACACACTGCAATATACTGCAGGAAAATTGCACTGACACACTTCAATATACTGCAGTAAAAGTGCACTAACGCACTTCAGTATACTGCAGTAAAAGTGCACTAACGCACTTCAATATGCTGCATTACAAGTGCCCTGACACACTACTATACTGCAGTAAACCTGCCCTGACACACTAGACTGACCAAAAATGAATGTTTACACTAACGCATGCTGCACTATCACTATATTGACACTACACTGATACTTTGCACTCACAATAGAATCACAATAGCACTCAATAGCACACTAACTTGCTAGTAGCAATGAACAGAGCCCTGTTCTATCTATCTCCACTCCAATATTCTACTGCAAATGGCTGCTCTGGGAAGTAACTTGCTATTATCAGTGAACAGAGCCCTGTTCTATCTCTCTCTACTCCAGTATCACACTGCAAATGGCTGCTCTGGGAAGGAAACTTTTATAGTGTGGTGTGAGACTGTGAGTAATGAGCCATGATTGGAGAGAGTCATCGTGATTGTGTCCAATCATGGCTCTGACAGTGCTATGTGCCCTGATTGGGCAAAGCCTTATTTTTTTTTTTTTTTCTCCTACCTAAGCATGACACTAAGGCTGGCCATACACAATACAATTTTCTTACAATTTTCTGATCAATTTTCTTGAAATTTACCTTCAACTATGTAGTACAAAGGCCTGCCTAATTAGATACAAGTGAAGGTATTGTTGATTTGTAAAAAAAAAAAAGAAAGTGTTGTTTAGCTTTGACCTCATATTATGTGGTATGTGGTAAATCTAACAGAAAGTGTAAAACAAAAGTTGAACATGTATGGCCAGCCTTACACTCGCACTGACACTAAATAGAAAAACGTTTTTTTTTTCACCTAAAACACACTGACACTATCTCTGATAATGACCCTAATGCTGACAATACTTGAGTAAGAGGGGAGGATCCCCTGGTGTCCAGAAAAAAGCAACTCTTGATGCAGGATTTAAAAAACAAATTATTAAAAGTGTAAATATATACACCGAGCCAATGTATTTTGGTGGAATTGCCTCCCCCTTCTTCAGGGCTGTTAGTGCGATTCTTACATTTCAAAATATGGGTCGGCAGAGTGCTGGGTTGTAATGATTCAGAGACAGCAAGCTATTTAAAGTTAACCTGTGCCCAAGCTATGCACACAAAGGTTTAAACGATATTGCAAAATTCCCCATCCTGCAGTGGCGGCCTGTGCATAGGGGGCGCCAGGGCGCCGCCCCCCCTAAAAAAAAGAAAAAAAATTACAAAAAGAACAATAAAGTTTAAAAAAAAAATTGCGTTCGCCGGCCTATGTGGTGGCTGGGGGGCGGGGGGGGGGGGGAGGTTTACGACCCTGAAGAGGCGCAGATTGGCTGCCTTCCGGGGGCGTAACCTGGGCGCAGGTCATAGCGCTAGGACACCCCCACTTTCGTGATATCCTGGCTGTGATTGGTCCAGTCTCCAGCCTGGACCAATCATCATCCAGGACATCCCGCTGATGTCGCAATGGGGCAGTGCCGGTGCGTGCATCAGTCACTCACCGTCACCGCCCGGTCACCTTCCCGCCGCCGCAGAGAGGAGTCTCGAGGAGAGGAGAAGCCGGCGCCGCTCACCTTCCCGCCGGTTCCCGCCGCAGAGAAGAGGAGAGGCCGAGAGGGAGAAGCCGCTCACCTTCCCGCCGCCGCAGAAGAGGACGAAGTATCGAGGAGGGGAGAAGCCGCCGCCGGTGTCAGGGATACCACATGCAGGCATCCAGCAAGGGTGATCAGATCAGTTGGCTGCACCAAGGAATCAGGACCCAGATGGATAAAGATGTAAATAAGTTTATTAAGCAAAATGACACTCTCCAATACCAACACCAGTGACCATAAACAAGTAAACAAAATATAAATGATAACAGTACAAAACCCCAATAGAACCTAACAAACTATATACAAAGGGATGGAGCAAACAATAGCAGGACAGGACAGGGACAGGAGACAAGGAAAGCAGGGAGCCAGGTACAGAAAGCAGGATGCAGGGAACAGGACTCAGGATCAGGATACAGGTTTCAGGATACAGGTTCAGACAGGGACACGGCTAGCAGAGAAAATACTGAAGCACTGAGCCTCAGTGAAGGGCGGGCTTATATTCCCTCAGCAGTCCTCAGGTGCAGCTTAATTAAAAGAACAGTCCAGCTGCTGGGAGACACCCGCTGGTGGGCCCTGGAACTGCGCCCCTCAGTTCCAGAAACAACAGTGCCACCAGCAGGTGACCCACGTAATGACATTGATCCTGACAGTTCCCCCCCTTTAAGGAGCGGCCTCCGGACGCTCCATTGTGGTTCTACCCCGAAAATCCAAAAAGGTCTCCCCTCCATGTCTGTGGGTCTTCTAGCACTCTCTAGGCCAAAGGCCTTTAACTTGCCGGAAGGCGTGCCACCAGAGTCCAGCAATTGATCATGCGCCCCACCACCAGGGTCTGGAAGCCGTCTAGGCACCCCACAGGTCAAGTTCCTGAAGAGGCGTAACATTAGGGATACACCTGCCCTCATTGCAACACACGTCCCAACACTGGGACTGAAGGCAAGCTGGACATAAAGCAGGGGAGCGCCAGCGGCATGCAGGATGTCCGGCAGTGGCACACCAGGCTGGGCAACAGACAGTGGCACATCAAACAGGGCGGCAGACCGTGGCTCAGCGGGCACTGGATCAGCAAGCACTGGGTCAGCGGGCACTGGAACAGCAAGCACTGGGTCAGCAGGCACGGTAGTGGTCACCGGAACAGCGGGCACGGGATCAGCTGGCACCGGATTAGTGGGCTGAGTAAGAGACACCGGATCAGCAGGCACCGGAACAGCAGGCACTGGGTCAGCGGGCACTGGAACAGCAAGCACTGGGTCAGCAGACTGGGTAGTGGTCACCAGAACAGCGGGCACGGGATCAGCTGGCACTGGATTAGCGGGCTGAGTAAGAGACACCGGATCTGCGGGCACCAGAACAGCGGGCACTGGACCAGCAGGCTCAGTAGGAGGCACCAGATCAGCGGGCACGGGAACAGCAGGCATCAGAACAGCAGGCACTGGATCAGCAGGAGGCACCAGATCCGTGGGCACTGGATCAGCAGGCTTAGTAGGAGGCACCAGATCAGCGGGCACTGTAACAGCAGGCACTGGATCAGCAGGCTCAGTAGGAGGCACCCGATCAGTGGGCATTGGAACAACAGGCATCAGAACAGCGGGCACTGGATCAGCAGGCTCAGTAGAAGGCACCGGATCAGTGGGCACTGGATCAGCAGGCTCAGTAGGAGGCACTGGATCAGCGGGCACCGGAACAGCAGGCATCAGAACAGTGGGCACTGGATCAGCAGGCTCAGTAGGAGGCACCAGATCAGTGGGCACTGGATCAGCGGGCACTGGAACAACAGGCATTAGGACAACGGGCACTGTATCAGCAGGATCAGTAGGAGGCACCGGATCAGTGGGCACTGGATCAAAAGGCTCAGAACAGCAGGCACTGGATCAGCAGGCTCAGTCGGAGGCACCAGACAAGCGGGCACTGTAACAGCAGGCATCAGAACAGTGGGCACTGGATCAGCAGGCTCAGTAGGAGGCACCGGATCAGTGGGCACTGGATCAACAGGCTCATTAAGAGGCACCAGATCAGCGGGCACTGGATCAGCAGGCATCAGAACAGCAGGCACTGGATCAGCAGGCACTGTAACAGCAGGCACTGGATCAGCAGGCTCAGTAGGAGGCACCCGATCAGTGGGCACTGGAACAACAGGCATCAGAACAGCGGGCACTGGATCAGCAGGCTCAGTAGAAGGCACCGGATCAGTGGGCACTGGATCAGCAGGCTCAGTAGGAGGCACTGGATCAGCGGACACCAGAACAGCAGGCATCAGAACAGCAGGCACTGGATCAGCAGGCTCAGTAGGAGGCACTGGATCAGTGGGCACTGGAACAACAGGCATCAGAACAGTGGGCACTGGATCAGCAGGCTCAGTAGGAGGCACCAGATCAGCGGGCACTGGATCAGCAGGCATCAGAACAGCAGGCACTGGATCAGCAGGCTCAGTAGGAGGCACTGGATCAGTGGGCACTGGATCAGCAGGCTCAGTAGGAGGCACCAGATCAGTGGGCACTGGATCAGCAGGCTCAGTAGGAGGCACCAGCTCAGGGGGTACTGGATCAGCAGGCTCCGTAGGAGGCACCAGATCAGTGGGCACTGGAACAGCGGGCATCAGAACAGCGGGCACTGGGACAGCAGGCTGAGAAACAGGCACCGGATCAGCAGGCTGGGTAACAGGTATAATTGTATGTGTTGGGAAAAATCTCCTTTTCTTTTTAGGTTTAGATACAGGAATCTTGCTAGTGGTTGCAGGGCTATGAATAGATTGTGAAGTAGATGGAAGTGAAATGGCAGTATTGGGAGATGGTGGAGGTGGAAAAGGAGAGACAGTTACAGAGGAGAATTTCTGAGAGGTTGCTATGGGCAACAGGGTAGTAGAGGAAGTTTTCACAGGGTTAAATGCAGGAAAAGTGCAACTCGTTAAGCCAGGATATGAACTAGCAGTGGAAAGCAAACCATACCTAACTGCAGCTGTGGTTGCTACGGGTAACGGAGAGGAGAAACTTTGAGAAAACTGGTGTCCAGAGGCAGAAGTGGATTGGTGTGAGTTAGCTGATGCTAAATTAGAAAGATCTGACCAGGTTTGCAGTAAGGCCTGAACAAAACTCAATTTACAACCCCCTTGTCTGATTAGAGAATATACAGCAGTCATGCAATCCAACAGGGCCTCTGGAGAATACACTGAATAATGTTCAATAAAAAAAGGGTTTATCATCTTCCAAGAGCCACACAAGAGATACCACCTGAGAGACACTAAAAGGAGGAGAATAATCATCACCACCCTTAGGGGTATTAGATAAAGCCAACTCTGCACAGAGCTGAATAAGTGGCTGAATCTCTTTGAACAAAACTCTGCCTTGGTCAACAAACGAGTGGGCCAGACGGATGCATTCCAACAACTGCTCACTAGTGTAAGTTTTCAAAATTTGGCGACAATATTCCCTGTCTTCTGTTACAAGCAAAGAAAAATAAAAGACCTCCTCTGACTGCATCTTGCAACAACCAGAAAATTCCTAATTCCCAGGTGCAACCGATCTGATCGTTAGTGGCTTCAGTATTCTGTCAGGGATACCACATGCAGGCATCCAGCAAGGGTGATCAGATCAGTTGGCTGCACCAAGGAATCAGGACCAAGATGGATAAAGATGTAAATAAGTTTATTAAGCAAAATGACACTCTCCAATACCAACACCAGTGACCATAAACAAGTAAACAAAATATAAATGATAACAGTACAAAACCCCAATAGAACCTAACAAACTATATACAAAGGGATGGAGCAAACAATAGCAGGACAGGACAGGGACAGGAGACAAGGAAAGCAGGGAGCCAGGTACAGGAAGCAGGATGCAGGGAACAGGACTCAGGATCAGGATCAGGATCAGGATCAGGATACAGGTTTCAGGATACAGGTTTCAGGATACAGGTTTCAGGATACAGGTTCAGACAGGGACACGGCTAGCAGAGAAAATACTGAAGCACTGAGCCTCAGTGAAGGGCGGGCTTATATTCCCTCAGCAGTCCTCAGGTGCAGCTTAATTAAAAGAACAGTCCAGCTGCTGGGAGACACCCGCTGGTGGGCCCTGGAACTGCGCCCCTCAGTTCCAGAAACAACAGTGCCACCAGCAGGTGACCCACGTAATGACATTGATCCTGACAGCCGGGAGCCGAGCCACCGCCAGGTAAGTGCATTGGATTGAAGGGAGCACACACACAAGTCTCTGCATTGATTGGGGGACAATGCTGTGGGCACTCTGGAATCATTGGGGGACAATGCTGTGGGCACTCTGCAATCATTGGGGACAATGCTGTGGCACTCTGCAATCATTGGGGGACAATGCTGTGGGCACTCTGCAATCAGTGGGGGACAATGCTGTGGGCACTCTGCAATCATTGGGGGACAATGCTGTGGGCACTCTGCAATCATTGGGGGACAATGCTGTGGGCACTCTGCAATCATTGGGGACAATGCAGTGGGCACTCTGCAATCATTGGGGGACAATGCTGTGGCACTCTGCAATCATTGGGGGACAATGCTGTGGGCACTCTGCAATCATTGGGGGACAATGCTGTGGGCACTCTGCAATCATTGGGGACAATGCTGTGGCGCTCTGCAGTGATTGGGGACAATGCTGTGGCGCTCTGCAGTGATTGGGGACAATGCTGTGGCGCTTCAATCATTGGGGACAATTCTATGGCGCTCTGCAATCATTGGGGACAATGCTGTGGCGCTCTGCAATGATTGGGGACAATGCTGTGGCGCTCTGCAATGATTGGGCACAATGGTGTTGCACTGTGCAGTGATTGGGGACAATGCTGTGGCGCTCTGCAGTGATTGGGGACAATGCTGTGGCGCTCTGCATTGAAAGGGGCTCACACGCTGAACTCTGCATTGATGGGGGCACAGCACATTGTTCATTGCATTGAAGGGGGCACAGCACAGTTGCATTGAAGGGGGCACGCACGCTGAACTCTGCATTGTGGGGGCACAGCACAGTGTTCATTGCATTGAAGGAGGCAAGCACAGTGTTTATTGCATTGAAGGGGGCACAGCACAGTTGCATTGAAGGGGGCACGCACGCTGAACTCTGCATTGTGGGGGCACAGCACAGTGTTCATTGCATTGAAGGGGGCACAGCACAGTGTTTATTGCATTGAAGGGGGCACAGCACAGTTGCATTGAAGGGGGCACGCACGCTGAACTCTGCATTGTGGGGGCACAGCACAGTGTTCATTGCATTGAAGGGGGCACAGCACAGTGTTTATTGCATTGAAGGGGTCACCGCACAGTGTTTATTGCATTGAAGGGGTCACAGCACAGTGTTTATTGCATTGAAGGGGGCACAGCACAGTTGCATTGAAGGGGGCATGCACGCTGAACTCTGCATTGTGGGGGCACAGCACAGTGTTCATTGCATTGAAGGGGGCACAGCACAGTGTTCATTGCATTGAAGGGGGCACAGCACAGTGTTTATTGCATTGAAGGGGGCATAGCACAGTGTTCATTGCATTGAAGGGGGCACAGCACAGTGTTCATTGCATTGAAGGGGGCACGCACGCTGATCTCTGCATTAAAGGGGGCACGCACGCTGGTCACTACATTGAAGGGGGCATGTACGCTGGTCTCTGCATTGAAAGGGGGCATGTACGCTGGTCTCTGCATTGAAAGGGGGCATGTACGCTGGTCACTGCATTGAAAGGGGGCATGTACGCTGGTCACTGCATTGAAAGGGGGCATGTACGCTGGTCTCTGCATTGAAAGGGGGCATATACCATCTCCTGTACCATGACCTGTGCCATGCCTATACCATATCTGTGCAATGCCTATACCATATCTGTGCCATGCCTATACTATATCTGTGCCATACCTATACCATATCTGTGCCATGCCTATACCATCTCCTGTACCATCACCTGTGCCATGCCTGTACCATCACCTATGCCATGCCTATACCATCACCTGTGCCATGCCTATACCATCACCTGTGCCATGCCTGTACCATGACTTCAAAGTCACGCAATTTTTTACTGCGTTTTTTGATGCGAAGCAATACCTATTACATTTTTCTTTTTGCGCCCCCCCCCCCCCAAAAATTTTGAGCACCAGCCGCCACTGCCATCCTGTTTGGTTTTTCATTGATCTAATAGTGGTAATCAGGGCTGCTGATAGGGGGGGACCACCGGTCCTCTTGTAGGGGGGCCCACACAGGGAGGGGGATTAGTGATGAACGACATATACAGAAATACTTCTTGTCCCAGCCTGTATATATTTTTCATCTCTCTCCCCCGTTGCTCTGTGTTTCTGACACAGTCACAGCTGATCAGCTGCATTCCCATGGGGGTGAATAATTTACTGTTACACCGGTTCCATATTGTTCCAGTGCAGTTTAGTGTGCTTTATATAGCTGGGCTTCCAACTCCTCTCCCCCAGACTGCTTCCTGATCTCTGCAACTTTGCTTCTTTTCCCCTACACTGCCAGTTTCCTCTGCATCCATGTATCAAGTCCTTCTATTTACCCATTTACTAACTGATCTGGCAGCAGTAGACTCCATCTTTTATCTTGTATCTACAGTTAAGTCTATAATAGGACTTATATGTAGGTATACCTCTTAAACGTAGCAGCCGGTGATAGCAACGGCGCAGGTGCACTGTGCTCTCAATGGAGGACATACCATCCATTGCGAGAGCTGTGCTTTGACCATGACACCCACACGCATGCATGTGAGTTACATCATCGCAGTTTGGCCAAGCGACTGGAGCCCAAAAACCAGAGAGAAGACCATACAGCTCCAGCTGGCTCAAGCCACATAAATGAACCACTGATTCACACTGTACAGACCACAGCACCCATGTGAATAAGCCCCAACACCTCATTCACACACAGAGATTTATTTACCAACTCAGTTTCATCTTTCAGATTTAGTGGGAATTCTGTGAGTTATGATGTATTTGTGTCTGCTAGTAATGATTTTATTGTATTTTTATCGAAAAATAACTTTAATATTTTCTTGGGGGAGTCTGTACGGGGCACCGCGATTTCTATCGGCAGCCCTGGTGGTAATCA
Organism: Pelophylax lessonae; assembly: GCF_965119305.1. Taxonomy (NCBI): domain Eukaryota; kingdom Metazoa; phylum Chordata; class Amphibia; order Anura; family Ranidae; genus Pelophylax; species Pelophylax lessonae. The sequence goes on along the minus strand of NC_138778.1, from coordinate 98,443,499 downwards.
TCCTGGCTGCTACTTTTGCATCAGCCCAGCTATAAACATGGACGTGCAAGCCTCTTCCATCTCAGCTTTGGCCCTGGGGGGGATCATCATCTTTACCTTGGGTGCCAAAGAAAATCGCCCCAACGCTGTAGACCACTAATGCGCAATAACGCTCTTTACAATACTACAAAAGGAAAGCACTAAGTGAAAAGCACAGGACACATAAGCACAAATTTAAATATGTAATAATCTGACTTTAATTCTGATTGGTTGCTGTTTGTTACTGCGCTTAGCTGCTTGAATGTTTTAAAATAAAAAACTTTTAGTACAAGCAGTGTTCAGAGCTAAAATCCTCCAGCTTAGTATGTGGCAGGTGGGAGGGCACGCCTGTGTGGAGAATGGAAAACTCTGCTTATTATGGCAAGTGGAAAAGTGCTTGAAATCATTAACAGTCAGATGTTTCCCCTCTAGGAACACTCCCTTTGCCTGTCAGGGGATTCCAGGAGGGGAGTCACAGGGCAGTGCTGAATGTGTAGGAATTCCAATGATCATATAAGAGCAGTGATTTAAGTATAGGTAGGAAAACTGGTTGAAGCAGGTGGAAAAATGAATTATTATCTGATTGTGAATAGCATATAGACACTTAAAACACATGGGCTGTTTTTCAACCTTGTTTTTTTTTTTTTTGGGGGGGGGGGGTTTTAATTTTTTTATACTTTCTTAAAGGAAAGCAATACTTTTAGGAGTCTGCATATTTGTCATATACAGATTTTATAATAATAACATTTAGTACAATATATATTTATAAAATTGATTATTTACAATAAAAAAGAAAAATTATAAATCAATATATACAAAAATATTGATTTATATTAGAGATTATCAGCAACACCGATATATCAAGGGTCGATGTGCACTTTACCCGATATATCGGAATCGCCCTTTTGATTTACTGATATGGCCGATATTTTCGTGACGTCATTCCGTATGTTGCGCGCACACTTTCTGCCTTCTAACACCACCTCCCACACCTGCGCGGCCCGTACATGACGCCATGTCACAGCGCGCACTGCACTTAAGATCGCCTCCCACATCCTCGTGTTACAGCCAGCTGCAGTCCGGTCCGGTCACGCTGCCAGCCATCCATCCACCCACAGGCCCTGGCCTCAGCCACCCACCACAACAGGGTGCCAGCTAAAGCGAGCAAGCAACCAGCCACCCAGATGACACTAAGCCACCCACCACCGTGACCAGTGTTCCAGCAAGCCAGCAGCTACCCGCCACAACAGGCCAGGGTGAGTGAGTGACACCAAGCCAGCCACCCACACAACAGGGTGACCCCAAGCCAGCTCCCCACCACAGTGTTTCTGCAAGCCAGCTACCCACCACAGTGTTCCTGCAAGCCAGCCACCCATAATAGGTGGACACCATGCCAGCCACCCATAACAGGGTGACACCAAGCAAGCCAACCAGGCACCACAGAGACTGTTCCTGCAAGCCAGCCACCCACCACAGTGTTTCTGCAAGCCAGCCACCCACCCACCCACCACAGTGTTCCTGCAAGCCAGCCACCATAGTGTTCCTGCAAGCCAGCCACCCATAACAGGGTGACACCAAGCAAGCCAACCAGGCACCACAGAGACTGTTCCTGCAAGCCAGCCACCCACCACAGTGTTCCTGCAAGACAGCCACCCATAAGAGGGTGACACCAATCCAGCCAACCACCACAATGTTCCTGCAAGCCAGCCACCCATAACAGGGTGACACCAAGCAAGCCAACCAGGCACCACAGAGACTGTTCCTGCAAGCCAACCACCCAGCGCAGTGTTCCTGCAAGCCAGCCACCCACCACAATGTTCCTGCAAGCCAGCCACCCATAACAGGGTGACACCAAGCAAGCCAACCAGGCACCACAGAGACTGTTCCTGCAAGCCAGCCACCCACCACAGTGTTCCTGCAAGACAGCCACCCATAAGAGGGTGACACCAATCCAGCCACCCACCACAATGTTCCTGAAAGCCAGCCACCCATAGCAGGGTGACACCAAGCAAGCCAATCAGGCACCACAGAGACTGTTCCTGCAAGCCAGGCATTCACCCACCACAGTGTTCCTGCAAGCCAGCCACCTACCACAGTGTTCCTGCAAGCCAGCCACCCAGAAGAGGGTGACACCAATCCAGTCAGCCACCACAGTGTTCCTACAAGCAAGCCACCCATAACAGGGTGACACAAAGCAAGCCAACTAGGCACCACAGAGACTGTTCCTGCAAGGCAGCCACCCACCACAGTGTTCCTGCAAGGCAGCCACCCACCACAGTGTTCCTGCAAGACAGCCACCCATAAGAGGGTGACACCAATTCAGCCACCAACCACAGTGTTCCTGCAAGCTAGCTACCCATAATAGGGTGACACCAAGCAAGCCAACCAGGCACCACAGAGACTGTTCCTGAAAGCCAGCCACCCACCACAGTGTTTCTGAAAACCAGCCACCCATGAGAGGGTGACACCAATCCAGCCACCCACCACAGTGTTCCTGCAAGCCAGCCACCCATAACAGGGTAAAACCAAGCCAGCTACTCACCACAGTGTTCCTGCAAGCCAGCCACCTATAACAGGGTGACACCAAGCCATTCAACCAGCCACCACAGACTGTTCCTGAAAGCCAGCCACCAATAACAAGGTGACACTAGCCACCAAGCCAGCCAGCCACCCATCCATAACTGGGTGACACCACCAAGCCAGCCAACCAGCCACCACAGACTGTTCCTGAAAGCCAGCCACCAATAACAAGGTGACACCAGTCACCAAGCCAGCCAGCCACCCATAAGAGGGTGACACAAATCCAGCCAGCCACCACAGTGTTCCTGCAAGCCAGCCACCCATAACAGGGTGACACCAAGCCAGCCAGCGCCACCACAGTGTTCCTGCAAGCCAGCCACCCAGAACAGGGTGACGCCAGCCAGCCACCACAGTGGTCCGGCAAGCAAGCCATCTACAACAGGGTGACACCAAGCCAGCCACACTGCCAGGCATCAGCCACCAACCCACAACAGGGTGCCAGTGCCAGCATCAGCAGCAACATCAGCTTCAGCAAGCCATTTCTTTAATCTATTTTGTGTCTTTCAAGTTTAAATGGAGATGGATAAGGAGAGAAAGAGTAAAAGTGTGGTCTGGGACTATTTCTCGTCTCAACCTTCTCTAGGAAAAACAGCAGTGTGCAACACATGTACAAACAACATAAGCATGGGATCAGTAACTGCAAAAAACAAAAATACCTCAAATATTTGGGCCCATCTAAGAGTTCATCATATTGAATTGTATCATGCAGCACAGAAAAAACAAAATGAATATCAATGTGATTTTGAAATACCTCCTCCACTATCCCAGGCAACAATTATAGCTATGTTTGTGAAAAAAAAAACAGATGTCACTGTCTAGATTCAGATGGAAGATCCCAACTGCTGGACAGAGTAATTGCAGAGATGATTGTCACTGATAACCAGCCATTTACAATGGGGTCTGACTCAGGATTTAAGCGGTTGATGTCCTTGCTTGAGCCAAGCTACACACTGAAGAGTGAGAAGTATTATCGAACCAAATTGCTGGCAAAGCTACACCAAAAGGTAGTTGACAAAGTAAAGGCAATGCTGCAACTAGAGAATGCTGGCAACTCGCTCTCATTCACTACGGACTGATGGTCACAAACAGAGTCCAAGTCACTACTTATTCTTACATGCCACTTCGTTGACAGCGGATGGACAAAAAGGCAATTGGTGTTGAATACAAAAGTGATGCAAGGATCGCACACAGCTGAGTACAGTAGAGAAATGTTTCTAGGCATGCTTGAAGAATGGGGAATCAAGAAAGACTGAGTGATGCTTGCGCAACTTATGCCTCGTACACACGCAACGATTATCGGCCGGCCAATCGTCCGACTTTTGTCCAGAGTGGTGTTTTGTTGGTTGGAATGTGCCTAGACTGCACACGAATTTTCTCGGCCAACAAAAATCTACTTCTGAAGTGATGTCATGTGCTGGTTTACTTTCTGTCACGGAACCATGAACCAGACGTACAACAACAGATAAGTGAAAATAAGAAAGCTTTATTGAAAAACAAGCTGTAAAGCAAAAGTCCAAACGGATGGCGAAACTGATGCAGAGTCTTTTGCGAAGCCAGGGGTCAGGAACCAGCAGGGTAGTCAGACGAAGCCAGGATCAGGAACCAGCAGGGTAGTCAGACGAAGCCAGGATCAGGAACCAGCAGGGTAGTCAGACGAAGCCAGGAACAGGAACCAGAAGCAGCAGCAGTCTTAGAAGCATGTGAACACAGGAGGACCAAGCAGGGAACTGAAGCCACAGACCTCCTATATATATGAGCTAGGCATCCAGCTCCTCCCAGTGGGAAGGAGGAGCCGCAGGGTGGGAGGCTACAAGAAACCCAGAAACCAAGATGGCCGCCAGCACATGAAACGAAAGGAGAACAGCAAGAAGGTAAGACCATGACAGTACCTCCCCCTCAAGGGCCCCTCCTCCACGGAGTAAAGAACGGTTTCTGAGGGAAGCGTGCGTGGAAGGCTCGGAGCAAGGCAGGAGCATGGACATCTGCGGAGGGAACCCAGGAACGCTCCTCTGGACCATAACCACGCCAATGAACCAAAAACTGCACCCGACCGCGGACCAGGCGTGAGTCCAGGATATTGCTCACCTCATACTCCTCACGATTGCCCACTCGGACCGGACGAGGCCGAGGAACCGAGGAAGTGAAACGATTACACACCAGTGGCTTCAACAGGGAGGCATGAAACACGTTGGAGATCCGCATGCCAGGAGGAAGCGCAAGGGCATAGGCTACCGAGTTTACCCTGCGAAGCACTCGGAAGGGACCAACAAAGCGAGGCGCCAGCTTGGGAGTGGGCACTCGAAGGTTGAGGTTGCGGGTGGACAACCATACACGGTCTCCGGCCTGGTAGGAAGGAGCAGGCGCTCGTCTGCGATCAGCCTGGAGTCTCTGGCGCTGCGCAGAGACCTCAAGGGACCTCTGGATCTGTACCCAAGAAGCACGTAGGACGGAAAGGTGATCCTCCACAGCCGGAATATCCTGGGGAGAGAATACCTCCGGTAACACGGCAGGTTGGAACCCATAGTTGGCCATGAAGGGAGACGTCCCAGAGGAAGAGTTCGCCGCCGTGTTCCTGGCAAACTCAGCCCAAGGCAGGAGGTCAACCCAATTGTCTTGGTGATCGGAGACATAGCAACGAAGGAATTGCTCCAAGGCCTGATTGGATCGTTCTGCGGCCCCATTGGACTGAGGGTGGTAGGCCGAGGAGAAGGAGAGATGAATCCCCAACTGGGAGCAAAAGGCGCGCCAGAACCTGGACACAAACTGACTCCCCCGATCCGACACAATCTCCTTGGGCAAACCGTGCAACCGGAAGACCTCCCTGGCAAAAATCGTGGCCAACTCCTGTGCAGAGGGTAACTTCTTGAGAGGAACACAGTGGCACATTTTGGAAAACCGATCCACAATCATGAGAATGACCGTATGGCCTCGGGATGCAGGGAGGTCCACAATGAAATCCATCCCCAGGTGTGACCATGGGCGCTCCCCGGTGGCTAAGGGTTGCAGAAGGCCCAACGGAAGGTGCCGAGGAGACTTACTCTGGGCACAAACGGAGCATGCCGCTACATATGCGGCGATGTCGGAACGTAGGGAAGGCCACCAGAACAGACGTGAAACAGCCCAGGACAGCTGACTCTTTCCAGGATGCCCCGCGGTCTTGGAGTTATGGTAGGTTCGCAACAACCGAGTGCGCAACTCCTCAGGCACAAAACATCTGCCGTTGGGTCTCCCAGAGGGAGCACCAGATTGAGCCGCCAAAATCTGCTCACCCAGGGGAGAGGTCAGGCTGGTGCGAATGGCGGCCAGGATCTGATTCGGAGGTATGACCGAAGTCGGAATCGACTCCTCCCTGGACAGGTCGGAGTACTGCCGTGATAAGGCATCCGCCCTGATGTTCTTGGAACCGGGTAGGTAGGAGACCACGTAATTAAAACGTGACAAGAACAGAGCCCATCTGGCCTGACGTGGTGTCAATCTCTTGGCCTCAGAGAGGTAGGTCAGATTCTTGTGGTCCGTCAGGATGAGGACCGGAACCACCGAACCCTCGAGCAAGTGCCTCCATTCTTTAAGAGCCTGCACGATGGCCAATAACTCCCTGTCACCAATCTGGTAGTTGCACTCCGCGGAAGACAGTTTCCGGGAGTAAAACCCACAAGGAAGCAGAGGACCCTCTGGTGTTCTACGCTGAGACAGAAGGGCGCCTACTCCCGTCTCAGACGCGTCCACCTCGAGGACAAAGGGCAACCCAGGGTTGGGATGCGACAGAATCGGAGCTGACACAAAGGCGGACTTTAGAGCCTCAAAAGCTCGGATGGCCTCGGGCGGCCAGACCTGGGAATTACTGCCCCTCCTGGTCAGATCCGTGAGAGGCTTGGCTAGCATGGAAAAGTCCCTGATGAACTTCCGATAATAATTGGCGAAGCCCAAAAAGCGCTGCAGGGAGCGAAGACCACTGGGCTGGGGCCACTGTAAGACAGCCGAAACCTTCTCAGGATCCATGGAGAACCCCTCAGCGGAAATGATGTAACCTAAGAAGGTTACCTGGGATCGGTGAAATTCGCATTTCTCAAGCTTACCGAACAGCTTGTTCTCTCGTAACCGTTGCAACACTCGTTTGACATCCAGAATGTGGGTCTCCATGGACTCAGAATATACCAAGATGTCATCCAAATAGACCACCACACACTGCTGCAACAGGTCACGGAAAACATCGTTGATGAATTCCTGAAAGACTGCGGGCACATTGCACAGCCCAAAGGGCATAACCAAGGATTCATAATGACCGGTCCTGGTGTTAAACGCGGTCTTCCACTCATCGCCCACCTTGATCCTTACGAGGTTATATGCCGCCCTCAGGTTGAGTTTGGTAAAGACCGTGGCCCCTTTAAGGCGATCGAACAGCTCGGAAATCAAGGGTATCGGGTAAGCGTTCTTGATCGTGATGCGATTGAGACCCCTGTAATCGATGCAAGGCCTCAACTCACCGCCCTTCTTTTTCACAAAGAAAAATCCAGCCCCTGCCGGGGACGAGGATTTGCGAATGTGTCCGCGTGAAAGCGCCTCCCTCACGTACTCCTCCATGGCCTCATTCTCCGCTACCGACAGTGGATAGACTTTGCCACGAGGAGGAACGGCACCAGATTGTAACTCGATGGCACAATCGTATGGGCGGTGCGGAGGTAGGGCAACCGCGCGCACCTTATCAAATACATCCCGGTACTCCTCGTATTCTGGGGGCAACAGAGAGTCCGAGGAAGTACACAGCAACTTGACAGGCCCATGGATGCAACTAGCCCCACACTGCGGTGACCACGAGAGGATCTCGGCCGATCTCCAATCGAAAATCGGATTATGCTTCTGGAGCCAGGGGTACCCCAAGACCACCGAGTAATGTGGAGACGAAATAACCTGGAAGCAGACCGACTCTCTGTGGACGGCACCAATGGCTAACCCCACTGGAAGGGTCTCATGAGTCACGTGTGGCGGCAGAAGGGGTCTGCCGTCTATCGCCTCAAGAGCCAGAGGAGAACCTCGAGCCTGCAGAGGAATGGAATTGGCGGCAGCGAACACACTATCAATGAACAAACCACCAGCACCAGAGTCCACCAACGCCTGGGTCGTCACCGAGCCCCCGACCCAGGAGAGGACAACAGTGATCAGTGGTTTGTCAACACGGGAAACCGGGGACGAGGAGACTCCACCCAAGATCTGCCCCCGACAGGATCTCAGGTGCGAGCGTTTCCCGGACGGTTCGGACATGCCAACCGAAAATGCCCACCGAGACCACAGTACATGCATCGGCCCTCGCGTCTCCGGAGTACCCTCTCCCCCTCGGACAGGCGAGCAAACCCCAGCTGCATGGGTTCACCCCCAGACAAGTCATCCCCAGGAGGCGTGGGAGGAGAGGGAGGCACGGGTGGGACAACAAAGGTAGGTGCCAATCTGTTAGGAGGCCTCCGCAGACTCTCCTTAAAGGAAGGTCTCTCCCTGAGTCTGGTGTCAATCAAAATCAGGAAAGAAATAAGAGACTCGAGCTCCACTGGTAGGTCCTTAGCTGCAACCTCATCCTTCAAGGCATCCGAGAGACCATGAGAGAAAGCAGCGACCAGAGCCTCATTATTCCAGCCCACCTCTGCTGCCAGGGTACGAAACTCAATGGCGTATTCAGCTACGGATCGTGAACCCTGTCTGATGGACATAAGGAGCTTCGCAGCAGAGGCAGCACGAGCCGGCACATCGAATACCTTCCGAAGAGAAGCAACAAAACCGGAAAACTCGGCAACCACCGGATTGTTGTTCTCCCATAAAGGGCTGGCCCAGGCCAAGGCCTTGTCCGAGAGCAGCGAGATTAAGAAGCCCACCTTTGATCTCTCAGTAGGAAAGGCATGTGGCAGCAACTCAAAATAAATGCCCACCTGGTTAAGGAAACCTCGGCACTGAGTTGGCTCTCCCCCAAAGCGCTGTGGAAGGGGGGCAGAACCGGACATACCCCGAAACACCGCAGGCGCAACAACAGGTGTCGGGGTAGACTCTGGCGCAACAACCGGAGCGGCAGTAGGAGCGGGCCCAGGAGCGACAACCGACCCATCGGCAACGGGAGCGAAATGAGCCGTGCGTTCAAGCAGGGTTTGCAATGCCACGGCGAACTGACCCAACAGGTGATCCTGCTGATCAAGTCTGGCAACCAGCGAGGGTAGTGGGGATGGCCCTGTACCGTCAGAATTCATGGCCTGTGGTACCGTGCGTTCAAGCAGGGTTTGCAACGCCACGGCGAACCGACCCAACAGGTGATCCTGCTGATCAAGTCTGGCAACCAGCGTGGGTAGCGAGGATGGCCCTGTACCGTCAGAATTCATGGCTTGGTCCTAATGTCACGGAACCATGAACCAGACGTACAACAACAGATAAGTGAAAATAAGAAAGCTTTATTGAAAAACAAGCTGTAAAGCAAAAGTCCAAACGGATGGCGAAACTGATGCAGAGTCTTTTGCGAAGCCAGGGGTCAGGAACCAGCAGGGTAGTCAGACGAAGCCAGGATCAGGAACCAGCAGGGTAGTCAGACGAAGCCAGGATCAGGAACCAGCAGGGTAGTCAGACGAAGCCAGGAACAGGAACCAGAAGCAGCAGCAGTCTTAGAAGCATGTGAACACAGGAGGACCAAGCAGGGAACTGAAGCCACAGACCTCCTATATATATGAGCTAGGCATCCAGCTCCTCCCAGTGGGAAGGAGGAGCCGCAGGGTGGGAGGCTACAAGAAACCCAGAAACCAAGATGGCCGCCAGCACATGTCAAACGAAGGAGAACAGCAAGAAGGTAAGACCATGACACTTTCCGTGTGTTTTTTCTTCTCTGAGCATGCCCAGTCTTGCTCATCAGATTTTTGTCTGCCGAAATCTGTACTGACTGACGGAAAATCGGCCGTTGTGTTGACGGCCAACACAAATTTTATAGTCTGCACACCAGATTTTATTCGGCCGAAAAGTCGGAGTCGGTTGTCGAAAGCATCATACTAACAAGCCGAAAAACGGCCGATCGGATGTTGGCCGAAAATTCACGGCCAACTATCGATGAGTGTGTATGGGGCATAAGAGACAGTGGAGCAAACATGCCTAAAGAAGTGAGGCTTGCCGATACGTCAATTTTCAAATGATGGTCTGTCAAGCCAAAGAGCTTTGCTTGATATATGTTTTGAGAAGCATGAAGGGATTAAACATGTTGTGCTTGCCAGTCTTTTGAATCCTCTATACAAGAACGATGCTTTCTCTTCTGATGATGTATTGGCTAAAGCCTCGTACACACGCACCGATTGTTGGCCGACCGATCGGCCGACTTATGTCCAGTGTTGTTGTGTTGGTTGAAATGTGCTCTAGACTGCACAGGAATTTTTTCGGCCAACAACAACCAACTTCAGAAGTGATGTCATGTGATGCTTTACTTTCCGTGTGTTTTTTCTTCTCTGAGCATGCCCAGTCTTGCTCATCTGAATTTTGTCAGCCGAAATCTGTACTGTTGACGGCCAACAAAAATTTTATAGCATGCACACCAGATTTTGTTCGGCCGAAAAGTCGCAGTTGGTTGTCGGAAGCATCATACTAACAAGCCGACAATCGGCCGATCGGATGTTGGCCGAAAATTTACGGCCAACAATCGGTGCGTGTGTATGGGGCTTAAGGCGAAACAATGGCTGACAGAAGATATGGAGGTGCAGGAGGTTCCTGCCAAAAAGAAAAGTCCAAAACACTACTTTTATGAAGAGCAGCATGCTGAAAAAACAGACTAATGTCCAAAAATACATCAACGAACAGAAGAGAATCTGCATCATCGTCGTCAAATTGATCAGGACATTTTCTGTGTTTTATTGGGGCCTCATGTGGATGATTAAATTTCTTCTGAATCTGCAACGATGAGCCTGGATGATGAACTTCATCTCTATTTGAAAGAAGCCGTAATTGACGGAAGAGGTCATCCTCTTCAGTGGGGGAGAGAAAATGAGGCAAGCTACAAAAGACTTGCTTCCCATGCTAGAAGATACCTCTCTCTCTCTCTCTCTCTGCTCCTCTGTCCTCCACTCCTGAGCATGTTTACGAAGTTGCAGCATTGTTTCAACAAAACAGAAGACCTTTTACAGGTGACCATGGACATGCTGAAAAGACAGGCCCGAAGCAAAAAAAAATAAAAAATAAGCGTAGGGCCTCATGAAAGGGTTTACTGGGCCACGGTCAGGTAAGGGTTAAGGCAGCTGGTTCAAGTGGAGGTCAAGGTCAGGGATTGGTCAGTGCCAGGTAGGTGGGGTTGTTAGTGAGGAAAGTGGGGGGGTTACTCACGGTTTCAGCACAATTCCTCGTGGAGCCAAGAAGAAAGGATCCCTGCCCTCCCGCCCTGGATTGGTTGCGTTTAATACGAGTGTAAGGTTTTAACTGGTTCGGTGTTGCTTTATGTATATGGGGGTTTGTTGGGATTGAGTGGGTTTTGGGTTTGGTATGCATGTTTCGCTTTGGTTTGTGTTGGCGGTTGGGGGTCTTTGGAGGCGGTAAACAGTTGTTGGTAACAAAGTGCATAGGGTGACCCATCTAAGGTATGGAGCCCTCTAGTGTATCCCGGTTAATAGTGGATTAACGGGAAGTGGTAACAAGGAGGTATCAGTGGTCAAGTGGGTTGTCCCCGAGCTGGTGTTGCGTGGCTGGGTACCGTTTAACGATTCACGCTGATACATAGTTAATTGGAATTTTGTGCCTCCCAAGACCAACAACTTATTTCATGGGATACTGGAGTATTTATGGTTATGTTAATAATTAATGTGTTTTGGTAATTTGTTAATAAAATGGCCCACTGGGCCAATTTTCTCCAAACTGGTGTCACTGGTTGTTTGTATAGTTTAGAATAGTGGTTAAGGTTAAATGGGAGTAGCATCGGTAATACCCTAATCATGTTCCGTTTTCTGCATTATAATATTGTTCTACTTAACTGGGAGTATTGAAAAGAGTAGTCTCCAATCCACTCCACTCCAATCCACTGTCTAGCTGTTACCTACCTTTTTTTTCTAGCAGTTTTGCACTGACTGCTGTAGTTGCAGTGAGGGCCCTACTGCAGAGGTAGTCCACTGACTTCAATCCAATCCACTGTCTAGCTGTTACCTAGCTTTTTTCTAGCAGTTTTGCACTGACTGAATTGCATTAGTTGCAGTCAGTGCCTTACTGCAGAGGGTAGTCCTCCACTGACTCCAGTCCAATCCACTGTGACATTGTGTAGCTGTTGCCTTGCTCTTTTTCTAGCAGTTTGGCACTGACTGCACTGCATTAGTAGCAGTCAGTGCCTTACTGCAGAGGGTAGTAGTCCTCCACTGACTCCAGTCCAGTCCAATCCACTGTGACATGTGTATTTTGTGTAGCTGTTGTTGTTGCCTAGTTTTTTTTTCTAGCTGTTTTTCACTGACTGCACTGCAGTAACATATTGCAGTGTGTGAGTCCACTATTGCAGAACTTTTATCATAAAACACAAAGTGGTAATCATGTTTAAGCAGTAGGTGCCCAGGGGCAAATGCTTGGAACCCAAGCAGTTACCATTCTGGACATTCATCCCTAGGCGCCTACTGCTAAATATAATTCTAGGTTCACACTATCACGGGTGCAGGATCGCGCGTAAAATCACACGCATTCCTGCATCCACGACCAAAATGCATTCTTCTTTTGCAGCTTTTCACGGTACCCCCCATACTTTGGAAAACTTGGAGCATTTTTTGTGCGTGAAGCCACATGGTGCCAAGCCATGGTGCCAAGCCAAGTCCTGCAGGGACTTTTTCCCTGCAGGAAACGCAGGGACTGCTGTACCAGCACAAACACGAGCTGCACCACCCACACAAATGTGAACCTAGTCCAAGTACTGTTTGGTGCATTGCCCAGCCCCGTTTAGCTGCAGCAGTTGTCAGCCTCTCAGAGTTAAGGCTCGTACACACTAAGAAAATCGGGCGAACATTTTCGTCCAAAGAATTTACGTACGATTTTCGTATAGTGTGTACACAACTTTCTACAGCCCAATTCTCGAAGTCCAAATTTTTTCTCGTACGGGAAAAAACGAACGATTTTCGTTTTAATGTGTACCATTTTCATACGATTTTTGTACAAGAAAAATCAGAAAATAAAGACTGTGCATGATCAGAAACAATAAACAACAAAAAAAAGCCTTTGTTATACAAGAATTTTTGTACGAATTTTCGTTCATTGGTTCCGATTTGCTTGTGAAACAACAAGGAAAATCAGACGATCGTTCGCCTGATTTTTTTATAGTGTGTACCCCACTTTAGGAATGAGCTCAGGCGTGTTTGGATCCAAGTCTCAACCCACCTAAGAAATCCAGCCAAGAAGCCGTCACTGCAAACTGCCAATTATGAGCAGCCTAGTCATTCCTTGGCCTGGAGTCACACATATACAAGGGGGCATGTGTATGTGCAGCTGCGGGCCGGGAAATACCTCGGTTGCTTATGATTGGCAGTGTGCAGTGACTGCTTCCTGGCGGGATTCCTCAGGTAGGTTGGGACTAGGATCCAAACACGTGTTTCATTCATTTTGAATGTCACCCTAATGCATTAGAAGAATGCAGCTCCAACACACTTGTTGCAGCGCACCACGACATACAATAACTTATCAAAAACGGTGAATGGCTGTATTTTTTTTGAATGTTTTGGTGCATTGCCACCCCAAGGGGTGAATGAGCCTTATCTGTGTTCTATGTACTGTAAATGTAGGCAGTTTGCCTGAATTTCCTTTTTAAGAAAGCTAGGCACTAACTGTATGTTAGTGAGGGCCATTAACCACTTTACCACCGGAGGATTTTGGTGTCTTACGTCCAGGCCACTTTTTGCGATTCGGCGCTGTGCGAATTTAACTGAAAATTGCGCGGTCGTGCGACGCCGTACCCAAACTAAATTTTCGTCCTTTTTTTCCCACAAACAGAGCTTTCTTTTGGTGGTATTTGATCACCTGTGCGATTTTTACTTTTTGCGCTATAAACAAAAAAACAGCATTGATTTTGAAAAAATAACAATATTTTTAACATTTTTTTATATGAAATTCCCCCCCAAAAAATGTAAAAATCTAATTTTTTTTAAATTTTTGGCCAATTTGTTTTCTGCTACATATGTTTGGTAAAAAAAATCACGATAAGCGTATTTTGATTGGTTTGCGCAAAAGTTATTGCGTTTACTAACTACGGGAAAGATTTCTGTCATTTTTGGTGTTTTTTTTTTTAACGCGTAATGGGGGCGATCTGTGTTTTTTTTTTGCGGGACTGCGACATTGCGGCGGACAGATCGGACCCTTGACTGACATTTTTGACACTTTTGGGGGTACCAGTGACATTACTGCAGTAATCAGTGCTATATATATGCACTGTTACTGTAAAAATGACACTGGCAGGGAAGGGGTTAATTTTATTGGAGAGGGAGGGGTTAATGTATGCCTGGTGCTTACTAACGTGTGGGGGGAGGTGACTGAGTGAGTCAGGGACAGATCGGATGTTCAGCTATGCTGAACACTCCGATCTGTCACTCCCTGTCACTTAGGAGATCCGCCCGCTCTGTTTACACAGGCGGGCGGATCTCCAAACTCGATTCTCCGATGATCGGGGAAGAGCAGCGGCGATCTCACATTAGTGAGTGCTTAATGTGCTTAACTCACATTAGTGAGTACAGAATTGTGTATGAGATCCCAGTGACTGTGTGCTGCTGCCCTCTGGCATCAAAGTCAGCTTGCATTAAAGTGGCTATTGTTCATGGTGTTCCTGTGTAGCTCAGGCCAACATTTGCTGCTACAAAGACTGTGCTCTGAATCTCTAAGTGGAAAATAGGTGTCCTCAAGTTACTTGTTACTGGAGTACCCCACAGTTACCCTGTACCCATTTAAGTTCACGTTTATTTCAATAAACCAAGAAAAAGAATACCCCTAGACTGATTACTTAGCTGGAGGAGTGACTAAGACTGTGTGTCTGACTGCTAGAGCACCTACTGTATAGGGCAGTGATGGAGAACTTTGGCACCCCAGATGTTTTGGAACTCCATTTCTCTTGATGCTCATTCACTCTGCAGTGTAGTTGAGCATCATGGGAAATGTAGTTCCAAAATGTCTGGGGTGCCAAGGTTCGCCAGCACTGGTATAGGGGAAAGAACCGTGGGACCAATTCAGTGGGCCGTTAAGGAGATGAGCTCTACACATACAGTATATAACAGCTCTTTTACCTTCCAAAGAATCTGTATTTCTGTTTGTCCATTCCTAAGGTTTACACACCTTGCCACACAGCACAGTCTTTTCTGGCAGGGGACAGGACCTAGTTCTTCTCTAGTGCAATTTCACTTTCAATCACCGGTCTCTTCCTCACTCGAACCCTAGTGCTGGACAGTAAAAGACGAAGCAGCTCATTCATGAGCTTAACTTTCTGTTGACCTGTTCTCTCTTATGTATGCCCATTAAACTGCAACAAGGAGCAGATGATCTGCCACAAGGAGTGCATGCTCTGCTGTACAGAGGGGCTGATGTCAAGTCAAGTCAAATTCAGGTACTTACACTGCTTGTATTTAAAATTAATTTACTGAAGTATTGATGATTACAGAGCTGCATTAATGTGAACCTTTTTATTTGCCTGGATGTCAGCTTTAAATGAAAATATAAATAAAGGCCTGTGAATTCAAAAAGGACAGTAGAACTACAGGTCATTTACAGTGTCTTGAATAGACCAACAGAAAGTGGCACATAATTGTGAAGTGGAAGGAAAATGATAAATGGTTTTCAAATTTTTTTACAAACAGATATCTGAAAAGTGTAGCGTGCATTTGTTTTTAGACAATAATTTGTAGAACCAACTGCAAGTCTTTTTAGGTATGTCTCTACCAGCTTTGCACATCTAGAGAGTGACATTTTTGCCCATTTTTCTTAGTAAAATAGCTCGAGCTCTCTCAGATTGGATGGAGGGCATCAGTGAACAGTAATTTTCAAGTCTAATTGGATTTAGGTCTGGACTTTGACGTGGGCCATTCTAACACATGAATATGCTTTGATCTAAACCATTCCATTGTAGCTCTGACTGTATGATTAGGGTCGTTGTCCTGCTGAAAGGCGAACCTCGGCCCCAGTCTCAAATCTTTTGCAGACTCTTAACAGGTTTTCTTCTAAGATTGCCCTGTATTTGGCTTCATCCATCTTCCCATCAACTCTACAACTTGATGCTGCCACCACCATGTTTCACGGTGGGGGTGGTGTGTTGGGGTGATGTGTAGTGTTAGATTTCCGTCACACAGAACATTTTACTTTTAAGGACAAAAAGTTCAATTTTGGTCTCATCTGACCAGAGCACCTTCTTCCACATGTTTGCTGTGTCCCCCACATTCTTACAAACTGCAAATGGGACTTTTTAGGGCTTTCTTTCAACAATGGCTTTCTTCTTGCCATTCTTCCATAAAGGCCAGGCTTGTGGAGTGCACGACTAATAGTTGTCCTGTGGACAGATTCTCCCACCTGAGCTTTGGATACCTGCAGCTCCTCTGGAATTATCATGTGCCTCTTGGCTGCTTCTCTGATTAATGCTCTCCTTGTCCGGCCTGTCAGTTTAGTTGGATGGCCATGTCTTGGTAGGTTTGCAGTTGTGCCATACTCTTTCCATTTTCGGAAGATGGATTGAACAGTGTTCCGTGAGATGTTAAAAGTTTGGGATATTTTTTTATAACCTAACCCTGCTTTTAACTTCTCCACAAATTTATCCCTGACCTGTCTAGTGCAAGGCTCCTCAAACAATAGCCCTCCAGCTGTTGGGAACTACACATCCCATGAGTAAATCTCTGACATTCACAGACATTACTAGGCATGATGGGAATTGTAGTTCCTGAACAACTGAAGGGCCATAGTTTGAAGACCCCTGGTCTAGTGTGTTCCTTGGCCTTCATGATGTTGTTGTTCACTAAGGTTCTGTAACAACCTTCTGAAGGCTTCACAGAACAGCTGTATTTATACTGAGATTAAATTACACACAGGTGGATTCTATTTACTGATTAGGTGACTGCAACTTGGTCTCCACTAGATTTTAGTTAGGGGTATTAGGTGACTGCATTTGGTCTCCACTAGATTTTAGTTAGGGGTATTAGAAAAGGGGGGCTGAATACAAATGCACACCACACTTTTAAAATATTTATTTGTAAAAAATTTGGAAACCCATTTATCATTTTCCTTCCACTTCACAATTATGTTCCACTTTGTGTTTGTCTATCACATAAAATCCCAATAAAACACATTTACATTTTTGGTTGTAACATGACAAAATGTGGGAAATTTCAAGGGATGTGAATACTTTTTCAAGGCACTGTACAGTTACCTGAGTATTTTTCACTAAGGCAGACTTTTAGGATGTTCCCTGCTGTGCTGAAGGGAAGTAAATGTTCCTCCTCTGAGTCATTCAGCTGTTTTTTAACAGCTGCAATAATAGAAAGAAGAGTCTGTTCTCATTGTAGCTGGCAACCTCTTCAAGTGATAAATCGGAAAAATCTATATTTACCTGAATGGAATAACATTGTATATTTTTTGTATTAAACATAAATAAAAAATACATAAATAAAAACTACACAAAAACACAAAGGATAGCCTGAAGATGGGCTTTAGAATTGAACCAGTTGCAATGGTACAATTGCCTTTTAAATGGTACATGAAGTGTCACAAAGCCCTAAATGAATCCTCTTATGTAGCCCTGATGTGTACATTGTCACAGACATGAGTCCATATCTACTGAGAGAAGGACAGTGTGGGTAATTGCAGGAGCGTACCTGATGGTGGAAAAGCTGACTGTGGAGTATAGCAGGACAGACTAGGGAACGTGCAGAAGTCTGCATTATGGCACAGGTATCACAAAGGTGCATAGGGTACACTGAGATCACATAATAACTCTGTACATGATGTTTAGGGGTCACTAAATGTGCCAGTGGTCATGCACCGGAGAGCAGACTGGGCATGAAGGAGATCAGAGAGGAGGTAAGTGTAACACGTGTGACTCCAGAGAATCAGATTTATTAAAGTGAGAGTAAACTCCCATCTCTGACTTTTACCTACTGTATAAGCCTATAATAAAGCCTACCTATAGGTACTGTAAATATCTCCTAAATGTGCACTGTTTTAGGAGATATTTACTGTACATGCAGCCGGTAACGTCATCGGCACATGCGCTCTGAAGAAACGACCACCCGAGCGGTCGCGGCTCTGGCCACTCACACAGCCAGAGTCCGCAAATCCAGAAGAAAGACTGGGTGAAGATGGAAGCCCTCTTAGCTGTGAGGGCTTCGTTTTCAGGTAAGATTCACATAATGTGCTAGTATGCAATGCATACCAGCACATTATGGCTTTTAAAGGGGGAAGTGATTGGCGCTGCCAATGAAAGGTGTGTGAAAGATGTGTAGATAGATTCTCAATGGCTAATAAAATGTAAAAACTCAACTCACAGTGGTGTGAAAAATAGTGACTTGTGCAATATATAAATAAGTGTAGTGTCACTTATAATTACTATTCATTGAACATAAATCAACAATAAAAAACCATATGCATTAAGACTTAATTGCATGTGCAAAAAGTGCAAAGTGCCAAATAGTGAATGTGTTAAACACTAGAGAATTAAATAAATAAAAAATAGAAAAGTCTAAGAAAAGTGCAATGTGCAAAAAGTATGGTCACCCTAATCAATAATATACGTATATATAAATATAACTAAATGGATAAAACTAATCAGACCACCTATAGTGCAAAGACGTTACACAATCATGTGTTTGAACCTATAGTGATAAAAATATCTCATTCAATAAAAAAGTTAATATATAAATACACATTCAATGCAAGGTCTATTCCATGTGGAATAAAATCCGGAGGTATAAAAATGTGTATAAAACTGAAGTTATAAAACAATTAGTAAAGTGCAGAGAAAAGTCCAAAATTGAACCATATATATACAAAAAGTGTCCAATACAATATTGAATAGGTGCAAAGTCCACAAAATCGTTAAGGTGCTCTTTTTTGAAGTGACACGGAGTGGATAAATAAGTGAGAGATCAGGTGCTCCCCCTTCCAATAGGTCCTGCGCTTACCAGAGCTGGGTACCCTACAGGGGTAAATCGCAGGTCGATACTAGGGATCGCTCCCATGCAGCAGGGGTCCGGGCCCTGTTCCTCTCTAACTGGTTACACTTGACCCGGTCACACTCCAAAGAAGTAATAGGGAACTTACATCAGCATCAATACTCCAAGGTAAAAGTATCAAGGACAATCCCAGGACATGTATGGAAAAAAATGCTTCTAATAGTGAAGGATCGTTTACAAAAATCCTTTATTTGTTAGCATAAAACAGGTACTCACATTAGTAGGTAATAACAAGCGTATCCGTCTGGCTTAGGAGCCGCAACTTCCTCTCTTGCGGTGTGCACTCGGAACGGCGTGCGTTCCAACCGCCGGATATGCGTCCCAAGCTGTCAGACCAATGTTCGGAAGTGATGTGGTTACCCTCTCGACGCGTTTCGTCACACTGACGTCATCGGGAGTCTCAGCCGCATCGGTTGTCATTACAAGACAGCCGACCGTCGGCTATGGACGCCGGTACCGGGATGATGCCTCTAGCTGCAGGCATCACTCCGGTACATGCACGTTCCCTAAGCCTTCTCAAGCTAAGAAAGTCCAAATGCAATTGAAACATCTGTAAAAAAGAAAGTCAAACTCTGCATTAATTTATGGTTTTAAATACCTCATGTAGAACTATCCCCATTGGGCTTGCTGTGTAATGGCTTCTTGGGCTTCCTCTGGTTACCTGTAGACAGTCACTTAGGTACATTTCACTCATCTATCCTTACTCCCAGTTGCTCATTACTCAAACAGTCCAAGGGTTTTGGTTTTATATTTATTGTGGAACTTGGATGGAGAAGGGAATAGTGGGATACTCCAACTTTAACTATTTACAGTTGATAAGAACAACTCTCACTTGGCCTCACCAGGTTACTTGTGGAAGCAGAACCACTGCTTTAACCATACTGCCACTTGTATGGAAGAATTAAGTCCACTTGCTCTCTCTAGCAGCAGACTTGATGCAACTAGATTATCTTCAGGACACTCTCTAGCATCCCCTTGACTGACATCCATCCACTGACTTTTCCAACAGAAGGGGTGGCCCTCTCAGAACAGGCCCCACGACACATTGGGGAGCCATGTCATCTGATATTGGTCCAGTGTATTTTATCAAGTCCAAAGTCAGCCCAGCCCTCTACCAGGAAATTCTAGAGCACTTCATGCTTCCCTCTGTTGAACAGCTGGAGATGCTTATTTTATTTTCCATCAGGACTTGGCACCTGCCCACTCTGCCAAAATCACCAGTACCTGGTTTAATGATCATGCATGGTATCACTCGCCTGAACTAAACTCCATAAATAATCTGTGGGGTATTGTTAAGAGGAACATCAGAGACACCAGACCCAACAATGCAAATGAGCTGAAGGCCGCTATCAATGCAACCTGGGCTTCCATAACACCTGAGCAGTGCCACAGGCTGATCGCCTCCATGCCATGCCGAATTGATGCAGTAATTCATGCAAAAGGAGCCCGACCAAGTATTAAGTGAATACTATACTGTACATGGACATACTTTTCAGTAAACTAACATTTCTGTATTAAAAAAATCTGTGTTTTTTTTGTTTTTTTTTTATTGGTCTTTTGTAATATTCTAATTTTCTGAGATACTGAATTTTAGGTTTTCACTAGCTGTAAGCCATAATCATCAAAATAAAAAGTAAGAAATATTTTAAATATATCACTCTGTGTGTAACGCATCTATAAAAAAAAAGTATGAGTTTCACTTTTTGAATTGAATTACTGAAATAAATTAACTCTGATGATATTCTAATTTTATGAGATGCACCCGTAGGTAAACTTTGTTCAGGATGGCAAAGAGAATGCATACACTGCAGAATAATGACAAACAGGTATGGCTATGTTACTGAATCATGGCAACATATAGCTTCAAAGCATAGTCTCTATAAGGTTCTATAACAACAGACAGTCAAGCTAGGAATCACTACTTCAGTAAAATAGTACAGAATACAGCTACTTGTGATTCTGAGAACACAGAAGTAAAATGTGGGAAATCCAAGGACAAAGGGCCACGTCAATGGAATTAGCAATCAAGGAGGGGTTCCGCACCGTAGCTGGGTCTTCCAAAGAGGCTGTATAATATTAGGCTCATGACCAGCTGCCTACATGCCAGTTTTGACAGTGGAGGGCCCCTAATCTGGCTGCAGATCACTTATCTACCTTACCTTAGCTGCCTCTGCTTCATCAGGTGTGGTCTATCTGAGCTGCTGAAAGAGGAAAGCTAAAGAATGCATCATTTTTGGACATGTTTGGAACCCTTTTCTTTGCAAGCTTCCTTGCCTATTTGCTCACACTGTTGTCAACATTTTACATTTGTTTCTAGGTAAATTGATGCTGAAGGGGATATTTGCATTCTTATCCAGGAGCACAGAGTAATATAAAAAAAGGAAAATACATTCATACATTGAATTATAATATTGCTTATCAAGAAATTTTAACCAGACCGGATAAAACAATAGAGGTTAAAGAGTGAGTAGAAGTTGCATTAAACAGAAATTATATTAAAAATCAAGGGCTTTTTCAGGGACAAACATGGGACTGGTTAAATTTCTGGTGATAACATTGTTACGAAGTCAGGGCATTGAGGTAAAATTTCCCAACAAGTCCTAAGGCAGCAATATAAACCAGGTTCTAAGCTACCCCCATGATATTTAAAATTGATTATTAAGCCCCGTACACACGTACCGATTGTCGGCCGTAAATATTCGGCCGACGACCGATCGGCCGATTGTAGGCTTGTTAGTATGATGCTTCCAACAGCCGACAGCGCATTTTCGGCCGAACAGAATCTGTCGTGCAGGCATTAAAATTTTTGTTGGCCAACACCAGTACGGCCGATTGTTCGCCAGTCAGTACAGATTTCGGCCGACAGACAGCAGATTTGCAAGACTGGGCATGCTCAGAGAAGAAAAAACACACGGAAAGTTAACCATCACATGACATCACTTCTGCAGTCGGCTGTTGTTGGCCGACAAAATTCGTGTGCAGTCTTTTGCACTTTTCAGCGGACAGGACATCCCTGGACAAAAGACAGCCGATCGGTCGGCCGACGATCGGTACGTGTGTACGAGGCATTACTGTTGTCTTTTTAACTTTTGGAGTCATTTCTCTTAATATATGCTATATATATATATATATATATATATATATATATATATAATTTTGTTATTGTTTTTCCACCCCACACATAAGGAACCACATTCAGATGTATAAGTGAAGATTTAAAATGAGTGAAAACCCATAAAAGAGAAGAAGTTCTAGGGTATATGTCAGGGATCTTTCTATTCCACATGCCCCCACTTGTTTCCATATACATTCATTGTTCATTCAAACCTACGTGCCACATTCTTCAGAACAGAAGACAATCTGATGCTGTGTACAAGACCAGCCTTGTCTCTAAAGTAGCTGGTGCCAGAGACTGTGGTTTCCTACATGGGTATAACTCTTATACAAAAAGTGATACTAATCACACAATGGTAGATTTACTAAAACTGGTTTCTATGCAGAGCTGCACCAGATTTCTGCGCTCTCCAATCATCTTTGAGGGTTTTTTTTGCCAAAGCCTAATTGAACATGCTGAAATTAGAAGCTGATTGGCTAAAATGCACAGCTGCACCAGATTTTGCACTCTCCGGTTTTAGTAAATCAGCCCTACACTGTTTAATTTACATTGTCACTTCTATTTCTGTATATGGATGATGGCACTGTAATTATTTTAATAACAAAAAAATATATAAGAACCTTTTTCATAATGGATATACATCTTTCACATAACCAAGCTCTTTCCCAGCATGTCTGCAAAAAAACATAAGTAGGCAGAGCTTTTAGTCCTCGGCTGCTGTTCACATGTTCAAAGAAAAAAAACCCTTTGGAATACAAAGTAAAAATAAAAAATTAATTTTCAATAAACGTTTAAATCATTATACAAATATATATTTAATATTGAATCTTTATTATTATTTTTTAGAATAATAGGGAGGTGAAGCCTTCATCAATCTACATGTAATATCCCGCCCCATTGTGTTTAGCTGTTAGTGGGCATGAAGGAGGGAGGGAGGAAGTGGGATGTCATTTACCACTGTGTATATGCCCACATGTGTGACTCTATAGCCACATGGGCTGCTCAACATTGCTAACACTGCTTTGCAAAATCGCTAGCTGCATTGGGGACATGGACATAAGGGGAGATAGAGAACAGCTGGATCAACCTGTTTTTTTTTTTTTTTTTTTGCAGAATACAGAAAAGGAATGTAATACACCATTTATTGATAGTTTTTTTATGATGTTGGTTTACTGACACTTTAAAGCTGATATCCAGCTGACCAAGAAAAAAAAAAGTTGCCCTGTTAGCCCCTGCCCCAGGTCAATCTGCACCAATCTCTTGCATGTGATTTATTTCTGGTGATCACATGGCTATCTCGTCTTCACTACCTGTTTTCGAGTAATCAAGCCATGGCTGGGGAGCAGTGACGCCCGCACTGCTACCAGTACAACCAGCATGGAGGAACAATGGCTGCTGAACATGTAGTCTCTGAGTGGTGTGGATGTGACTAAAATGATATTGTGTGAAAGTGTGCAACATTCAGAGAATAATATCCCAGCAGGCATTGGGCCTCAATGCTAGTACTAGTAGCAGCACCTACATCATAACGTCACCCCTGTAGACCTGAGAAATAAATAAGGTGGGGGGGGGGGGGTGTTTATGACAGTGGGGCTTCACAGGAAGAGGCTGCATTATGGAATTACTGTACATTTGCATTCAGATAATGAAGGCTAAGGACCATTGCCGCATGGTGAAGAAGAAATTATAAAGTGTTACCAAACACAAAACCAAAAATATAAAATATTGCAGCTTACCCACCATAAGATGTGGGGTCTCTATTCATTTGCTTGTTTATGCTTTTTCCCTGTTTTCACCTGATCTGGCCAGTCACACACCTTCTGTATTAGAGAGTCTGCACTCTGGATAAAGGAGCACAGGGGGCAAATTTGGACAGCAGCATTGTCAGTCTGGGTTAATGGTAGTGTTAGATGCACTAGCAGATTTAGTTACACTAACAAACTGAAGCCAAACTCCAGGTAACACTGTCTAAGCCAGGGGTGTCCAAACTATGGCCTTACAGCTGTTCAGAAACTACAATGCCCATGAGGCATTGTAAATCTCTGACATTCATAGACATAACTAGGCATGATGTGAATTGTAGTTCCCGAACAGCTGGAGGGCCATGGTTTGGACACAGCTGGTCTAAGCAGTTACAGCAAATCATTTTCTTTTTGAGAAAAATCTTTTACGTAAATTAATGAAAGCTGATCATTGTAAACACCACTGTCAATGGTAAATAGTTTATCTCCATTCCTTAACTGCTACATCTGCAGGACAGCTTAGCGCCGGTTCACACTACCGCGACGCTACTTCGGGTGGCGACCTCCGAGGTTGCGGTGCGAGCAGCGCGCCGCGACCTCGGAGCGGCCGCAACGGACTTCATAACATTGAAGTCTATGGCGGTCGCCTCCTGGTCGCCCCAAGAAGCTCCGGACCCTTTTTCTAGGTTGGAGCGACTTGTGTCGCTCCTATTAGAACGGGTCCGTAGCTTCCCTATGGGAGGCGACCTGTGAGGCGACCAGGTCGCCTCACAGGTCACCCTAGTGTGAACCGGCACTTATTCTGTTAAAAAAACAACAAACTTAGTTGCCAGATCACCAGGTGAAAATAAAGGAAAGAAAGCCTAACAAAAGAAAGACAAGGAGACATTTCATTAGTAGGGCACCACATTCTTTAGAATTGGAACAAAGAAAAGAAAAAAGGTAAGGACTTTAACGACTGCCATAAATAACCCCAAAGTAAAAAACGAGTACTCAAAAGATATGTTAAAATACACATTTTATTTAAACATTTTACTTAAAACCATAAAAGCATATCCACAAGTGTGTAGAACATTCTATCCTGCATTTCCCAACTGGTAGTGTTGAGCAATTTTGTATATTGAAACCTGTATCAAGTGGCCCAAATGCATGTATTATATAACTGATGAGGAGTCTTTATATACTGGACCAAGTGCAGGGATCAAGAAATCATCAATCAGGATCTCAACACATTTCACCAGATGGCTTCCTCAGGGGATCCTATTAATGCTGGGAAATGCATTACAGTTAGAATCATATCATATATTGTAATACCAAACATAAGGAAAAAAATACAAGGTTAATACAGAAATGTCATTTTAAAAAATATTCAAATTGCATAGATATATATTTTTCATCACCTCTATATGATGAATCATGAGTACTCCCATCTATGCATAGAATCGGAAATAAAACTGAAATAAAACAAGATGAAAAACAGAAACCATCATTATATAAAGCAAGGGTCTACAAGGGGGACATCCCACCCCATATAAACTGCACAAATGTATGCAACTAACCTTTAATATAGCCCAGGTCCGGTCCAAAACAATCATTCTATGTCCGTGGGAAAAGTTATCTGCCCTGGGTACATGCATGTGTTCCTATATATATAGGGATATGTAAATTGAATGAAAATGGGGCCCAGCCCTCCAAGGACCGTGACGTATCTCCCCATCCCGGAACACACCAGTGATCACATAAACCACCCCCAAAACAGCCTCCACATGCCTTGTCAAATACAACACCTCCCCCACACACCAACGGTGAGACAATCCAGTCCGTCTACCAACACACACACACCAGCACCTTACCATCGAGCAGCCCCAAACAACTCAACCATGCAAACAAACCCATTCACAGCCAAAATAAAGGGGATCGCAAGCCAGAACAACCCATACATCCAAAATAGGAAAACAGTCTAGGTCCTCATACCCTAGAAGCTGGGAAAAAAATTAAATAAACAACATAAAAATAAAAACTAAATGAATAAATGTGTGTACCAATGTGGCCCCCTGCCAGGGCACCTTGGCCCTCCCTCCCAAAGGACCAATCTCCTTGGCATAGCTCGAAGGGGTCGAAGGAAAGGAGAGAAAAACAAGGAAGGGGAGGGTAAGGGGAAAAAAGAAAAGGCGGGGGGAAGGGGACACATGGCAGACAAAAACACAAATAAAAATAAATATACCCAGACAAACCCTGACCAGATTCAGAAAGACTAATACATCATATTTTACTGAAAAAGTATGAAATTATTGTTGCAAGAAAGGTATGTATGTAACATTTTCATTGAGGCCCAGGGGTCTCTGATCCTCATCCAAAAAGGCCTGCGTGTCTTCCCAATGTGAAATTTATTACATTTACATGTCATGATTTAGACCACTCCCACCATACGACAATCTATCCGGTATTGGGTGGCCCAATGCTGCCCATTGGGTAAAATAATATGTCTCCAAACCCTTATCCACTCACAAAATTCACAGTCCTTAGACTGAAAGGTGCCACATACCTTAGTCTCTAACTGTGAGGATCTAGAGCCAATTGGAATGTGACTTCTGGTTAAGAGATCTTTTAGGGATTTTCCTCTCTTATAGGTGACCGTAGGTTTATTACTAATATATTTTGCTGCATTCGTTAGGCAATGCCAATTTAGTGCGTGTTGATGCTCGTGTCGAAAAAGACTCACTAGGGTGAGATGACAGTGAAGCCATAGAAGTTTAATTATTTCAACCGTTAAAGTCCTTACCATTTTTCCTTTCTTTGTTTGAAAGCCTAAAAAAAGAAAACAAAGACGCATCACCTTTTGGAAACCAAAGGCCCTCCATTACTGCAGGTAAAGTATAAAAACTAATTCGAACCTATTTTAGGCAAAAACAAAAATGTGTTCAATTATGTCTTCATTTTAAGTGGCTGTACAGGCTCAAGGTTTTTTACCCCTTATGCATTGTATGCATGAGGGTAAAAAACCTTCTGTGTGCAGCTCCCACCCCACAGCACCCACACGTCACATGACAGTTGTATACAACGGATGGCTTCCGTTCAAGCCATCCATTGTATACAATTGTGTTGCCAACTGTGACTGGTCAGTGTGATCACATGGTACAGACTGGGCCAATCACAGCCCACCTGCACCATGTGATTGGCTCTGACCAATCACAGCTAATCACAACAAAACAAACTGAATGAATCAATTTCATTTAGTAAAATGCTTGAAAATAGCAATGGAATGCACTGCTATATGCAAATATAATGTGTACTACAAAAAAAAAAAAAAAGATCAGTTATCCAATGTAGTACAATGTCACTATGCTAACATTATATCACTCTGGTAAAAGTGTGAAAAAAAATTGTAGATAGAAAAAAATATATATAATAAAAAAAAAATAATATTAATTTGAAAAAAAAGAAAAAAGTTTTTTTTTTTCGTACTGTCACCAGTTAGTGTCCCTGATCACTGCCACGCCTGTTATATGATGGTGCTGTACTGCACTGGTGACAGTATGAAAAAAAATGTAATTTTCTATTTTTCCACATATTTATGAGAAAAAATTACAACTTCAAAAAACTTGTGATGCCTCTTGCTAAATACCTTTCCAAAAAGGGGTAATTTGGGGGTTATCCATACTGTTCTGACATTTTTGGGCCTCAAGAAATGGGATAGACTGCCAGTACATCAGGATTGATCAATTTTCAGGTACAGTGCATCTGGAAAGTATTTACAGCGCTTCACTTTTTCCACATTTTGTTATGTTACAGCCTTATTCCAAAATGGATTAAATTCATTATTTTTCTCAAAATTCTACAAACAATACCCCATAATGACAACGCAAAAGAAGTTTGTTTAAAATCTTTGCAAATTTATTAAAAATAAAAACGAAAGAAATCCCATGTACAAAAGTATTCACATCCTTTGCTCAATACTTTGTTTAAAGCGGAGTTCCAGCCATTTACTCACCTGTCCAACGGTCCAGCGATGCGGCCGCCGGAAGCCTCGATCCTCTCCCTCGGCGCCGGCATCACTGCTGTGGGCACCCGTCTGTTACAGTTTGCTGCTTCACAGCCGGGTACCCACTGCGCATGCGCGAGTCGCGCTGCGCGCCGTGATTGGCCGGCAATCTTCTGGGACCTCTGACGTGTCCCAGAAGATTGCAGGGAGGGAGGGGGAGAGGAGAACTTCCGCTCAGGGCGCCGCGGCGCTCCGAGCGGAAGTGGGAGCGGGTACCTGTCAAAACTAGGTACCCGCTCCCCCCCCCCAAAAAATGACATGCCAAATGTGGCATGTCGGGGGGTCAGGACTCCCTAAAGCGGAAGTTCCACTTTTGGGTGGAACTCCGCTTTAAGTACCTTTGGCACCAATTACAGCCTCAAGTCTTGTATGATGCTACAAGCTTGGCACACCTATTTTTGGGCAGTTTCTCCCATTTTTCTTTGCAGGACCTCTCAATCTCCATCAGGTTGGATGGAGAGCATCAGTGCACAGCCATTTTCAGATCTCTCCAGAGATGTTCAATCGGGTTCAAGTCTGGGCTCTGACTGGGCCAGTCAAGGACATTCACAGAGTTGCCCTGTAGCCACTCCTTGTTATCTTGGCTGTGTGCTTAGGGTCGTTGACCTGTTGGAAGATGAACATTCGCCCCAGTCTGAGGTCCAGAGCGCTCTGGAGGAGGTTTTTTTTTTTTTTAAAGATGTCTCTCTACATTGCTGCATTAATCATTTCCTCAGTCCTGACTAGTCTCCCAGTTCCTGCCACTGAAAAACATCCCCACAGCATGATTCTGCCACCACCATGCTTCGCTGTAGGGATGGTATTGGCCAGGTGATGAGCGTTGCTTGGTTACCACCAGACATGACTTTTGCCATTGAGGCCAGTGTATTCAATCCTTGTTTTCATCCGTTTTTCGTCAGTTGTTATCCATTTTTCATCCGTTTTTCGTCAGTTGTTATCCGTTTTTCATCCGTTTTTCGTCAGTTGTCATCCATTTTTCATCCGTTGTCATCTGTTTTTCATCCGTTGTCATCCGTTGTCATCCGTTTTCATCCGTTGTCATCCGTTGTTCATCCGTTGTCATCCGTTTTTCGTCCGATTCGTTTTTTTGACGGATAAAAAAACAGGGCATTCATCCGTTCAAACAAACGGACATTGACGGAAGTGGATGAAAATGGATGTTAACTGATGATCATCCGTTGTCATCCGTTTTTACATAGAGATGCATTGATGTCCGTTTTTCATCCGTCAACGGATGGATGAAAAACGGACAAACGGACAGCATGTGTGAAAGGGGCCTAAGCCTGATTTAGCTGTGGTTTCTCCCTTTTGTCAGTAGGTGGCACTGTTATCTTTGGCATTAGTGGGATGAACGACAGTGAGTCTAGGTTAAGGATATGTATACTTTTCTCAGCCAATCATACTGGTCCCTGAGCATGCTGGGGGAAGGTGTTTATTTGGAGGAACTCAGGTGATCCGTGTCCTTTCTGGGTGAGTGTGTGAGAAACAAGTGCTGCTGGGTAGGCCTAAAGCCTGAGGCCTAGCCATGTGCTCAGGGCTCTGCAAGGGAGAGCCTTCTCACTACCTGGAGGCATGAAGGAAAGGATGGAGATCTGAAATTAAGTACCAGAGGTGACTCTGCCATGAACCAGGGAACCATGGAGAGCCTGGGAAAGCATCATGATTGAATCATCCAGAGAGTTGAAAATTGTTGCTATAGGAGACAGCTCATGCTACAAAGTACAGATTGCTGGTTCCAGCTTAAAGGCTCTTTTTCTGTACTGCTGAATACATTTTTTCTACATTTTTATCTAAGGAGTCTGCCGATCCTCTGTTTTTACTCAGGGTGTCCTGTGCCCTACCCCTCTCTCACACATTTTTCCTGTTGTGAGAAATAAACTTCTCTTTGTTCAAGCATAAAAGTGACTGGTGCCCATCTTTCTGCCTTGTACACCACCCACCATGCCTAGTAACCTGTACCCTGAGGAGGAATGTAGGCCCTCCCTGTCTCTGGGGGTCACCGCCAGGCAGTGGCGTAGCGTGGGGTGTGCAGGGGGGGCCAGCCGCACCGGGCGCAACATCTGGGGGGGGCGCATCCGCAGTGTCACTCTGTCTGTCTAACTCTGACATACACAGTTCACACACTGTCTGCGGCTGCCTCTATCTTTAGGCTGAGAGATGTCCAGCGCGGCCGCCCTATGGCTGAAAATGGCAGATCGGGGCGGGGCTGGACTGTGCCTCATCTGTCCATTGGTGTAAGGTGGGTGGCGTTGCAAGCCAAGCCCCGCCTATGCCGCCTCACCTCACTGCTCAGTTAGTTTAACAGCAAGTGAATCAGCCGCCTGGCGCTGTCACGGAGTGTTTTTTTTTTTTTAATCACCTGATTAAAGCCAGAGGCTCTAATAGGCTTCATAAAAGGGTGGACCCGGGGGCGCAGAGCAGTGCGCCCCGAGCCCACCCATTGTGTGACAACAGCGAATGTTCACTATTGTCAAACGGATCCTCCTCCTGGCCAATCAGGAAACTGGTCCGAGACCCGCTTCCTGATTGGCCGAAAGGCGAACGCATGCCATTGGCCGAGGAGGAGGCGGGAGGACTCAAGGAGAGTCAGGAGACACAGGGAACTGAGGAGAAGCCGCCGCTGCAGGTAAATCTCTGTGCATTGAAGGGGGCACGCTGGTCTGTCTGCATTGAAAGGGGGCACGCTGGTCATTTTGCATTGAAAGGGGGCATGCTGGTCATTCTGCATTGAAAGGGGGCACGCTGTTCATTCTGCATTGAAAGGGGGCATGCTGGTCATTCTGCATTGAAAGGGGGCACGCTGTTCATTCTGCATTGAATGGGGGCACCCTGGTCATTCTGCATTGAAAAGGGGCACGCTGGTCTCTCTGCTTTGAAAGGGGGCACGCTGGTCATTCTGCATTGAAAGGGGGCACGCTGGTCTCTCTGCATTGAAAGGGGGCAGACTGGTCATTCTGCATTGAAAGGGGGCACGCTGGTCATTCTGCATTGAAAGGGGGCACGCGGGTCTCTCTGCATTGAATGGGGGCACGCTGGTCTCTCTGCATTGAAAGGGGGCACGCTGGTCATTCTGCATTGAAAGTGGGCACGCTGGTCTCTCTGCAATGAAAGGGGGCACGCTGGTCATTCTGCATTGAATGGGGGCACACTGGTCTCTCTGCATTGAATGGGGGCACACTGGTCTCTCTGCATTGAATGGGGGCACACTGGTCTCTCTGCATTGAATGGGGGCACCCTGGTCATTCTGCATTGAAAGGGGGCACGCTGGTCTCTCTGCATTGAAAGGGGGCACGCTGGTCATTCTGCATTGAAAGGGGGCACGCTGGTCTCTCTGCATTGAAAGGGGGCACGCTGGTCATTCTGCATTGAAAGGGGGCACGCTGGTCTCTCTGCATTGAAAGGGGGCACACTGGTCATTCTGCATTGAAAGGGGGCACGCTGGTCATTCTGCATTGAAAGGGGGCACGCGGGTCTCTCTGCATTGAATGGGGGCACGCTGGTCTCTCTGCATTGAAAGGGGGCACGCTGGTCTCTCTGCAATGAAAGGGGGCACGCTGGTCATTCTGCATTGAAAGGGGGCACACTGGTCTCTCTGCATTGAAAGGGGGAACGCTGGTCATTCAAACTTGTATTTAGATGCATTTTACTTTAATTACATCAGTATTTTCATAACAAACAATACATGTGCTTAGGGGGTAAGGGTTTCTTTAACTAAGCTAGTGGAAGAGACTCGAGTGCTAAAATCCCGCGGATTAGGGGGCGCAAATTACTTGCCTTGCCCCGGGTGCTGACAACCCATGCTACGCCACTGCCGCCAGGCCTCTCTAGAGGTTGGGGGGGGGGGGGGTCGCTACAATCTCAAGGATGATCAGTAGAAACAGGATGCACTTGAGCTCAATTTTGAGTGTCATGGCAAAGACTGTAAATACTTATGTACATGTGCTTTTTTTCGCTTTTATTTTTACTAAATTTGCAAAGAATTCAAACTAAATTTTTTCATGTTGTCATTATGGGGTATTGTTTGTAAAAGTTTGAGAAAAATAATGAATTTATTCTATCTTGGAATAAGGCTGTAACATAACAAAATGTGAAAACAGTAAATTGCTGTGAATAGGTCCGGATACACTGTATACTGTAGTGTATACCATAGTTTGTGGACTCTATAAAACTTTCCTACAGACTAAATAATATACACTGATTTTGATTATTTTCACCCAAAAAAAGTAGCAGTATACATTTTGGCCTAAATTCAGGGAGAAAGATTATTTATTTGTGAAATTTTATAACAGAAACAAACAAATAAATATTTTTTTTTTTAATTTTCGGTCTTTTTTCATTTATTTTGCAAAAAATAAAAAACCCTGTGGTGATTAAAACCACTAAAAGAAGGCTCTGTTTGTGTGAACAAAAATGATAAAAATTTAGTTTGATTGACAATTGCACATGCAACACGGTACCCAAAGTGTGACCGCGCTGAAAGCTGAAAATTGGCCTGGGAAGCAAGGGGTTTAAAGTGCCCAGTATTGAAGTGGTTAATATGACTTCAAAATTGCTTTACAAATATGCTCTGCAACAGAACTCAATAAAACATATGAAAAAAAGGCAGAAACATAGCCCAGGCATTCAACCTATCAAAGTCACATGACCTGCTCTTCTCCAATCATGGAGTGTGTCCCTCTGTTTAGCAGAAATAACTCTAGGGGCGCTGCCGGTTATTTTTATTCATGTGAAAGACTGTGGTGTGCACAGCAAAGTGCAATGTAACTGAGAGCAGATAGCAATATTGGCTCTGCTTTGTAAATGAGCAATTAAATATTCATAATCACTAGCACAATAGAAATCAGTACCAGCATTGTGAGCTTGAGGACAGCAACTAAAATGAAACCTTAAATCAACCACAAAATAAAATTAGAGACAAATAAACCTACAATAATAGTCAAGGCGAGAGATAACATGAGAGTGAATAAGTTGCTTAGTAGTTTCAACGGTTAAAAAAAGGGGAAAATTTTGGAGATGTTACGAAAGTGAAGCCTACACAATTTGGACAGTGATTGAATTCTGAGGCAGCAGCATTTACCATTTAAAGATTGCAAAGTGTCAGGGGCATTGCCAGCAGATGAGATGTAAGCAGTGCGGCATCCAAGCTTCTCCGGCACCATTTGATCCTGGCGAACATCTAGCTACTATCCTGCCTCACCTTGCATACCACAGGCACAGAAATACCTCCAACGTTGTCCTGCACCCGCGGTTATGGTCAAAATTGGTCCACCAGGGACCAAATCATCCAGAGAACGTCCTCTCCCACAGACCATGAGGAAGCCCAAAGATGGCGTCAGCTCCTCTTCCACTCTGCCTCCCAGAGACAGGCAGAAACTGCTACAGCCTGGTGAGTCTCGCATCCCTGCTTCTTAACAGAAGCACAACACTGCAAAAAGCAGACCACCTTCCACTATAAAGGAGCACTTTACTGACACCCCACCGACCCCACGCTTGTCTGCCCTAGCCCCATCCCCACTCAGAGCCCTAGGAAGCTGCAGGTGAATGGAATTTACACACAGATAGATATAAGCAGAAGTTGAGGATACTGAGGGTCAGGAACTCACTTTAAAGCGGTAGTATCCCGCTTTTTGACACTTTTACCTACAGGTAAGCCTATAATAAGGCTTACCTATAGGTCCAATTAATATCTCCTAAAACCGGCACTGTTTAGGAGATATTTGCAGTGCATGCAGCCGCTCCTGTGAGCAGTGCATGCGCTCTGAAGGTCCGGAGGGACCTTCAGTTTTCCTTGCCGGGAGCTTGCCAGAAAATCACTCCCCTGCCGGAGCCGCCGAACCCAGAAGAGACGCCGAGGGATCATGGCAGCGCCCGAAGCGATGTCCGGGGGTCCGTGTCGGGGCTTCATTCTAAGGTAAGTAATACATAATGAGCTAGTATGCGATGCATACTAGCTCATTATGCCTTTGTCTTGCAGGTTTTTTTTTTTTTGTTTTCGGGTTTACAACCATTTTAAAGCATATAATGGAAGCCATTCATTCTTGCCAGACTGCACTGATAACCCAGATAGATACGGTCCGGCTGGACCTTTCCATTGTTAAGCATATGCAAAAAATTTTGTTCTAGAATCTCCAATGCAGAACAACGCATCAGTAATATTGAGGATACAGTGAACCCTTGTCTGCTGACATAGGATCACAACAGCAAGCAAGATCTGAAGGAACATTCTGCAAAACCTGGGAGATCTGGAAGGCCGTCTCCGTAGAAATAACTTGCATTTCATTGGGTTCCCAGAGGGGTCTGAGGGTAAAGACCCTGAGTTTTTTCTGGAGACCTGGCTGAAATCTCTAGTGGGGGCCGATAATCTATCCTCTTTGTTTGCTATTGAAGGGGCGCATAGAGTCCCTATGGGGCCTCCACCATCAGGAACTCCTCCACAATCCCTGATGACGAAACTGCTTCACTTCAGAGATAAAGAAACTATACTGCACACAGCAGGTACTCTTCCAGAAGTTAGGTTTAACAGTAATCGGATCTCCATTTTGCCCTATTTCTCTGCTGTTACGCAGAAACAAAAAAATAAAGGGCTGCATTTACTGCAGTGAAACGTTGCCTTAGAGATAAACAACTCAGCTACAGAATGCTATACCCCATCAAGCTGCGAGTGTCAGGGTGCCAGGAAAGCAGACCAGACCACACGAGGATACAGGTAAAATAAAGCAGATTTTTGGACCAAACAGCAATAAACGCACAGCAAGAGTGGAAGTGGGATGGGGAACAAGCCGGGGTCAAGTCCAGGAGTCGGTAGTCATCCAAGCCGGGGTCAAGGCTAGAAGCGGGTAGTCATCCAAGCCAGGGTCGAGTCCAGGAGCGGGTAGTCTGCCGATGCCAGTTCCTCTGCCGATGTGAGATCAAGAGCCAGGAGAGTCATTAGCAAAGCAAGGTCATACACAGAGCAACACAGGGAACAGAAGACTGCTAGTAGAGATGCACCTTGGAGCACAAAAGCAAGGGAG
The DNA here is from genome assembly GCF_965119305.1 of Pelophylax lessonae. Lineage (NCBI taxonomy): Eukaryota > Metazoa > Chordata > Amphibia > Anura > Ranidae > Pelophylax > Pelophylax lessonae. The sequence continues at coordinate 98,408,835 of NC_138778.1, read as the reverse complement.
AGGACTGCAACCCAACAGGTGATTGCTATAGTCAGGTGTGCAGCATCATCACCGTGCAACACCCAGGGAGCAGGCAAGTGATGATGCAATCTGAGTTTATAAGAAGCAGCAGTCTGCACATGTCCACGATGGCTGCCGACAGGAGGGCAAGGTAAGACCTTGACAGTACCCTCCCCTCAAGGGCCCCTCCTCCGCAGAGCAAAAAATGGTTTCTGAGGAAAGCGAGCATGGAAAGCGCAGAGGAGGAGCATAAAGATCAGTGGAGAGAACCCAGGAGCGCTCCTCAGAACAAATAACCCTTCCTGTGAACCAGGTATTGAACCTGACCTCAGAACAGATGAGAATCCAAGATGCTGCTAGCCTCATACTCCTCATGATTGCCCACAGGAATGGGACAAGGGTGAGGAAGTGAAGAAGTATAGCGATTGCAAACCAGTGGCCTCCCAGTTGGAACCCATCATTGGCCAAGAATGGGGACATTCTGGAAGACGAGTTGATGGAAGAGTTCCTGGCAAACTCCGCCCAGGGTAGCAGATCAACCTAATTGTCCTGATAGTCAGAGATATAGCAGCGAACAAATTGCTCTAGAGCTTGGTTGGAACGCTCAGCGGCATCACTGGACTGCGGATGGTAGGCAGAGAAGTAGGATTGTCAAATACCCAACTGGGAGCAAAAGACATGCCAGAAACTAGAGACAAACTGGCTCCCACGGTCCGAGACAATCTCCCTGTAAATGAAAGACCTCCTTGGCAAACACCGAGGCAAGCTCCTGAGCGGTAGGCAGTCTCTTAAACAGAACACAGTGGCACATTTTGGAGAATCGGTCGACAACCATGAGGATAATCGTGCAACCACGAGATGCAGGAAGTTCCACAATAAAATCCATGGCCAGGTGAGATCAGGAACGCTCCCCATTAGGAATGGAATGCAGTAGGCCCAAGGGAAGGTGCCGAGGAGATTTGTTCTGGGCACAGACCGAACAAGCAGCCACATACACAGCAACATCAGTGCAGAGAGATGGTCACCAGAACTGACGGGAAATAGCCCAGGACACATGATTCTTACCAGGATAACTGGCAGTCTTGGCATTGTATAGATGTATATATTCAAAGAATATGCCTCGCGCCTAGGAGTACCTATTAAAATGTGTATTGATATAAATGACAATAAATAACAGAGCAGCTGCTATAGATGAGGTTGATTGAGTAAGAAAACCCCCGGCTAAAAGGGATAATATAGCGCTTGCTAGTGAATAAATATATCAATCTAAAAATTTACCTAAAAACATAGGGTAAAATATAAATAGTATAAATATGCCCTAAAACCGCACAATAGGACAATAATATAATATAAATAACAATTGTGCCAAGTGAAGTCCAAATTAGTGCAATAGTGACTATGTGATAAAAAGTCCAAAATAAAGGTGCCAGGAAAAAGTACGAGTGCTTGAAGCTGGGTCCTCCAGTGATCCAGGAGATCCAATCACACAGGTGACTCTCAGAGGGGAAATAAGATGTAAACTCACCAGATGGGATGGGTCTCAAATGTCATATAACAAAGAGACCAGTACTGCTTTATGACCATCCAGGTCAAGGGCGAGATGACTGCTCGGCTCAGGTCCCTCTAGATCAGGATTCCCCCAAGTGTAGATCGAGTTCCCGAGGTCCTCCAATATGGATAGGGAGAGGGAAGAAAGAAGGCTCCGGATGGTGCAATACCGTTAAAAAGTATTGTTTATTGAATAAGGTGATCAAACATGGAAAAAATAGCTTTAAAATTGTGCTAGCTGTCCTCCGGTAACTGCCTGTAGCGTGGAGAGCGGTTTGCGTTCCAGGCGCGACTTCCGGATTGACGGCGTGCGTTCCACCTGACGCGCGTTTCGTCAGAGCGTATAATGTCTTCAGAGGACCTCCTTTGATCACCTTATTCAATAAACAATACTTTTTAACGGTATTGCACCATCCGGAGCCTTCTTTCTTCCCTCTCCCTATCCATATTGGAGGACCTCGGGAACTCGATCTACACTTGGGGGAATCCTGATCTAGAGGGACCTGAGCCGAGCAGTCATCTCGCCCTTGACCTGGATGGTCATAAAGCAGTACTGGTCTCTTTGTTATATGACATTTGAGACCCATCCCATCTGGTGAGTTTACATCTTATTTCCCCTCTGAGAGTCACCTGTGTGATTGGATCTCCTGGATCACTGGAGGACCCAGCTTCAAGCACTCGCACTTTTTCCTGGCACCTTTATTTTGGACTTTTTATCACATAGTCACTATTGCACTAATTTGGACTTCACTTGGCACAATTGTTATTTATATTATATTATTGTCCTATTGTGCGGTTTTAGGGCATATTTATACTATTTATATTTTACCCTATGTTTTTAGGTAAATTTTTAGATTGATATATTTATTCACTAGCAAGCGCTATATTATCCCTTTTAGCCGGGGGTTTTCTTACTCAGTCTTGGCATTGTGGTACGTGCGCAACACCTCCGGTACAAAACATTTGCCAGCAGGTCTCTCTGTGGGAGCATCAAGTTGGGCAGCCAAGATCTGTTCCCCAAGAGGAGAGGTTAAGTTGATGCGTATGGCAGCCAGGATTTGATCTGAAGGTATGACCGGGTGTTCACCTGGACAACTCAGAATACTGAGGAGACAAAACATCAGCCTTAACATTCTTGGAGCCAGGCAAATAGGAGACCAGGTAGTTAAAACGAGACAAGAATAAGGCCCATATGGCCTGATGGCGTGGGGGCCTCTTGGCCTCTGAGAGATACATTAGATTCTTACGATCAGTGAGAATGAGAACTGGAACCACAGAACCTTCGAGCAAGTGTCTCCACTCTTTGAGAGCCAAGATAATGGCCAGGAGATATCTGTCTCCAATCTCATAATTGCATTCAGCTGGAGACAGCTTCTTGGAGTGGAACCCACAAGAAAGTAAGGGTCCATCAGGTGTCCAACGTTGAGACAGGAGGGCGCCTTTTCCCGACTCAGATGCATCCATCTCTAGGACAAAGGGCTAACCAGGATTGGGATGAGACAGAATAGGAGCTGAAGCGAAAGCAGACTTGAGGGCCTCGAAAGCTTGGATGGCAGCAGGTGTCCAATTGTGGGAAACACTGCCCCTCTTGGTCAGATCTGAGATAGGTTTGGCCAAAGAGGAAAAGTTCCTGATAAATTTCTGATAGCAGTTGGCAAACCCAAGGAAACACTAAATGTAACGGAGACCACTGGGGCGAGGCCATTGTAGAACAGCCGAAATCTTCTGAGGGTCCATGGAGAACCCTTCAGCAGAAATGACGGAGCCCAAGAAGGCAACCTGAGACATTTGGAATTCACATTTCTCAAGCTTACAGAAAAGCCCATTCTCTCTTAACAGTTGCAACACCCGTCTCAACATCCAGGTAGTGTGATTCAATGGAGTCCTAGTAAATCAAGATGTTGTCCAAATAGATTACCACGCATTGCTGCAACATATCAGGAAAGACATCACTGATGAACTCCTGGAGGATAGAGGGTGCATTGCACAAGCGAAAGGGCATAACCAGAGATTCGTAATGATCGGTTCTGGTATTAAACTTGGTCTTCCACTCATCACCCTCCTTGATCCTTGCAAGGTTATACACGGTCCTTAGGTCAAGCTTGGTAAAGACCGTTGCTCCCTTGAGGTGGTCAAACAATTCAGTGATCAAGACAATTGGTTATGCATTCTTGACTGTGATTTGATTGAGGCCCCTATAATCAATGAAGGTCTTAACTCACCCCCCCCCCCTTTTTCTTTACCTAGAAAAAAATGTCAATCGTTGGTGAAGTGGACTTGCGAATGTGCCCCTGGGCAAGCACATCCACAACATACTCCTCCATGACCTCATTCTCCACAACTGAATGAGGATAAACCCTGCCTCGAGGGGGAATGCCACCAGGTTGCAAGTCTATAGCACAATCGTACGGACGATGAGGAGGAAGAGTACCAGCGCGCACAAATACATCTTGATACTCACGATATTGAGTAGACTGAATCAAAGGAGGTACAAAGTACCTTAATAGGCCCATGGATACAAACAGCACCACACTGTGGAGGCTAAGAGAGGATCTCGACCGACTGCCAATCAAAGGTCGGATTGTGTTTCTTAAGCCAAGGGTACTCCAAAACAACGGAGTGGTGTGGGAACAAAATAACCTGAAAACAGGTCGTCTCCCTGTGAACAGCCCCTATCGCCATATCAACGGGAACAGTCTCGTGGGTAAACTGTCCCGGGGACAGGGATCTGGCAACAATGGCCTTGATAACCAGTGGAGAAACACGAGGCTGCAAGGGTACAGAATTCGCAGCAGCAAATGTATTGTCAATAAAATAATCCGCCAGCACCAGAGTCTACAAATGCCTAAGTAACTGTCGCAGGACTGCCGTGTACCCACCCGCTCCTGGGTGCCCACGGCATCCATGCGGCGGATTCACGGCACTCGCTGCTCTCAGAGACCCCGCTCTCCCCCAATAGGACTGCAGCTTACCAAAAGGAAAGTAAATAGAGCACATAGATCCCAATCGTGTCGCCGAAGAGGGCTGACATACATATGCCCTTACCAGCTCCAAAATGATATAAGGCAGAAAAGGGTCCTGATTCGCCTAAGCACTTCCGCTGCGAGCAAAACTCCAAATGCTGGTGTCTAGATATTCCAAACCAGGCGCCTCCAATGGGAACACTGATACAGGCTCAGCATACAGATGGTGATGGCCGTGAATTGAAAGAGAGGTAGACCATAGTGTAAAACCCACAAACAATTTATTAAAACAAAGGGCAAACACTTACAAACATGTAGATCAAAAAAGCCAAATGGAGAGATGTAGGGAGCCGCCGGCCGGACAGCTCTGCTCGCCCGTTCCTTCGTAGGACTGTAGCGTATGGGTGACGTCAGCACGCCGTGACCTGACGCGTTTCATCAAAGATGATGTTCTCAAAGGTACGGGCGGCGTGCTGACGCCAACTATAAATAGCCAATGGAACCGCCAAATCGATAACCGGAAGTTCCCTTGCCGCCATATTAAGTGTGGTGCTCCGGAACCGGAAGGAACTACACTACCCGGAACCATAGAGCGATCAATATCAATCAAAGAGTGGACAACATATGACAGAAAAAACCCGGATATCCGGAAGACACGGGTTATGTAAATAAAATAAACTGGTGCACAGTAAATGTCCAAAAAACAACACCGTAGACCAGAAGAGGAACATAACTAAATAAATGATGGAGTGAATAGCCCCTGATTAAATTTGGGATATGCCATACAAATTTAATTTAGTCACGAATGACCGACTAAACGGGAAATTCCGGTGATGGACTCGCTCCAAATTATAGGTACAGCCTTGCAACACTAAAACGGTGTAGCCCTCATGACTAAACATAATGAAATGAAGCAATAATATGATGCCAATTAGACATCTCCCCACCAGTGTGGGTCTTACAACTGTACCCCTAAATTAAAATGATAAAATATTGTTTTAGCCTAGATTAAGACTATAACAAAACAGGACAAAATAAATTAAATCGAATAACAAAGATCATTCCTCACTCAAACTAGCAATCCGAAAATTAGTGATGGTTTTCTACAGTTTTATTCAGACCTTTATATATCCCAAGATCACTATACTCCCCCTGAGCTTTATGAATATGTAGACTCTATAACTTTTTGAACATTATCCAGTGAACAACAATCATCCCTGGAGGAGCCCATCCCCATAGAGGAGATAGATCTTACTCTTAAAGCTTTTGCCAAACATAAATGGCATCTGACGCATCGAGATGTCTTAATCCCAAGATTACATATGCTTTACTCTACTATCTTTAAACAAAAATGTCTCCCCCCCATACATGTGCAAGGTCTTAGTGGTATTGATCCCTAAACCCAACAAAGACCCCCTTTACTGCGAATCCTATAGATCAATCTCTTTAATTAATACAGATTTCAAGACTGTTTCCAAAATCCTAGCCACATGCATAAACTCGTTGATAACAACACTAATTAACCCAGATCAAGCTGGATTTATTCCGGGGAGATCCACGCAGATCAATATACGGTGATTCGTGTAAAAAGAAATGTCAGCGCTCTGGAAAAAGTGTGTCTAATGGGAGTGGTTTCACAATTATCGATCAGCTGTGCAGCTTCAGAGCACAAATGAGGAAATCTGCTGGGCCTGCATCCCTTTAGACGTGTTCCTATTAGGAGTATCTCACCAAAAATGAAATTTTTGTTGCTGGGAATGCCAGAAATCTGACTTGTAACTTAGGCAGACTTCTGGGAAAATCAGTGAGCCAATCACACAAGCAGGAAATTATGTTTCTGGGGGGTGGTCAGTATACATTCTGTGTACAGAATACCTCCAGTTTGCCATATTGCATCTTCAGAAAATGACAGATTGAAAAGGAAAGGTAATTTTTAATAACATTCAATTACAATATGATTTGTGCCGCAATTGTATACGCTATATTGTTTTTCTTTATTTGCTATTTCTTTTTCCCCACAAAAGTAAAATTACCCTTTAACGTATCATACAGTCCTAGCCTTGTTTAACCACTTAAGCCCCGGAGGATTTGGCTGCTCAAAGACCAGGCCCTATTTTGCGATTTGGCACTGCATGACTTTAACGGACAATTGCGCGTCGTGCGATGCTGTACCCAAACAAAATTGATGTCCTTTTTTTCCCCACAAACAGAGCTTTCTTTTGGTGGTATTTTATCACCTGTGCGATTTTTATTTTTTGCGCTATAAACAAAAAAAGAGCGACAATTGTGAAAAAATAACAATATTTTTCACATTTTTTATATGAAAATTAAAAAAAATGGAAAAATCAAAGTTTTTTAACATTTTAGGCCAATTTGTTTTCTGCTACATATTTTTGGTGATCGCAATAAGCGTATTTTGATTGGTTTGCGCAAAAGTTATTACATTTACTAACTACGGGAAAGATTTATTTCATTTTTATTGTTTTTTTTTTTAACTAGTAATGGCAGCGATCTGCAATTTTTTTTTGCGGGACTGCGACTTTGCGGCGGACAGATTGGACCCCTGACTGACATTTTTGACACTTTTGGGGGTACCAGTGACATTACTACAGTAATCAGTGCTATAAATATGCACTGTTACTGTAAAAATGACACTGGCAGGGAAGGGGTTAACTTTACTGGTGATCAAGGGGTTAAGTATGTCCCTAGGGGCGTGATTCTAACTGTGGGGGGCTTGGCTTGTGATGTAATCACAGAGACAATAGCCTCTGTGATTACTTTAGTGAGAATGACAAAGTGGCCATCAGAGCCGCCGGTCAAACGCTCTGGCTCCCCCGGGAACAAGCGGGGGCGAGCAACGTACCTCTACGTCACTTTTACTGTAAGGGGCTGACTGCCGCAGTATATAGTCGTGCGGCGGTCGGCAAGTGGTTAACCAGTTCTGGACTAGAAGGTTTTATCCCCCTTAATGATCAGGCCATTTTTTGCAATTTGGCACGGCGTTACTGTAACAGACAATTGCGCTGTTGTGCGACCGCTGTACCCTAATAAATTTGATGTCCTTTTTCCCACAAATAGAACTTTCTTTAGATGGTATTTGATCACCTCTGTAATTTTTATTTTGTTTATAAACAAAATAAAAAAGGCGACAATTCTGAAAAAAAAAATATTTTTCACATTCTGCTATATAACATTCCCAAACAAAATGTAAAAATCGGTCAAATTTTTCATCATTTTATGCCAATTTGTATTCTGCTACATATTTTTGGTAAAAAAAATCCCAATAAGCATATATTGAATGGTTTGTGCAAAGGTTATCACGTCTACAAACTAGGGCATTTTTTTACTAGTAATGGCAGCGATCAGCGATTTTTAGCAGGACTGCGACATTGCAGTGGACAGATCGGACCCCTAACTGACATTTTTGACACTTTTGGGGGGAACAATGACATTACTATAGTAATCACTGCTAAAAATATGCACTGTTACTGTAATAATGACACTGGCAGGGAAGGGGTTAACCCAGGGGTGATCAAAGGGTTAAATAGCTCAATAAGCTCAATTGAGCTATTGAGACATGCCTGAGGTCCAGCCACCACTTTTACATCTGAGGTAGTGGCTTCTGATGTAAGTGATTAGATACATCTTTGCCTTTTCTATTTCATTTGGACCTCATTTTATACTGTGATTTGTCAGTGTAATTTTAACAATTTTTGTGACCTTGCATTTTTAATTAAAGACCTTTTGGATTGATTGCTACACTATAAGTATCCCCATATTTTTTATTTGGATCTTCATATGCACTTAATTGCTAATTAATGCTACAATTCCATACGAGAAGACTCTTTGCATTGGTTGATTCGTTCTTCAGGACCGAAAGGGACCTAGACACCAGTAGCTACATGCGCTATTGCTGTCTCATAATCTGGACAGCAATTAGCTCTGGTGAGTGCACTTTATCTATACAGTAAAGGCAGGGGCAGATCCAGAGGGGGGCAATGAGGCAATTGCCCTCCCCCCCGAGAAAATAGTACCGATTTAAGTTTCCAGAGGCATTATCTAAATGCAGCTGCAGGGACTTTATTTCTGCTTTCCCCGGCTCCCAGGAGGCCTAAAATATAATCCCTGAGCCCCATCAGTTCATTTAGAGGGGCCCAGGATGCTGTATCATGGAGAGACTTTTTTTTTTTTTAATTCCCTGCTCAGGTGGATTAACCACTTTAAGACGATTTTGCTGCTTAAAGACCAGGCTCTATTTTGCGATTCGGCACTGCGTGACTTTAACGGACAATTTCGCGGTCATGCGACGCTGTACCCAAACTAAATTGACGTCCTCTTTTTCCCACAAATAGAGCTTTCTTTTGGTGGTATATGATCACCTCTGCGATTTTTACATCTTTGCCTTTTCTATTTCATTTGGTTTTATAATCTGGACAGCAATTAGCTCTGGTGAGTGTGCACTTTATCTATACGGTGGAGGACAACGTTTACGAGTGACAACACACTTCTTTTGTTCTTTGCCCCGGGACACTTTTTCTTGTCTTTTCTGATATCTAATCGACATACATTTTTTGGATTCACATTGGACTTTCTAATCATGTTTATTTAGTTTTATTCTGAGCGCTGCAACTGTTTCTTTATTCAAATATAAGGCGATTATTCACTATCCTCCAGTCTCCTAATATTTTGTCTGTGCCCTGGGCTGTGGTGACTCTTAATACACATAAAGCCTTTGACTCTGTTGAATGGCCTTAACTTTTTTATATTTTGGAGAAATTTGGATTTGGAAAAAATCTCCTTACCTGGATCCAAATATTGTATGACCAACCCTTAGCCCGCCTTAGGATTAATGGCACTGTTTCTTAACCCTTTGCTATTCATCGAGGTACCAGGCAAGGCTGCCCACTTTCCCCACTATTATTTGCACTCGCAATAGAACCCCTGGCCTAACTTCTTCGTTCTTCTGCAGATCTACAAGGGATGTGGATTGATTCCTTAGAAGAACGTGTATTGTTATATGCAGACGATATGCTACTCTACTTTTCCAATCCTCATATAAGGATTCCGTTGGTGCTTCAACTTATTAATAGCTTTGGGAAATTTTCTGGATTCAAGGTGAATTGGACTAAGTCGGAGTTATAGTGCAAATACCAATCTCTAAGTATATTACAAATAATCTCCTGCCCTGAATAGCATCCTTCAAAAACAAAATAGTTACCTGGCTCAACCTGCCACTAATGCTAATGGGTAGGGTTAATCTCTTTAAAATTGTGTTTTTGCCCAATTTTTTGTACATTTTGTCAAATAGCCCAGTATATATACCCAATAAATTCTTCCAGGAAATTGATTCACTTTTGTCGTCCTTTCTGTGGTTTCCAAAAAAAAAACAGAATCTCCCTTGCGATGTTACAATTGCCTACCTCTCAGGGTGGAATGGCTTTACCAAATTTAAGGCTATATTATTATGCATCCCAATTGGTCTATATACACTGGTGGCTCTTCCCACAATTAAAGAACACAGCCACTGCAACTGAGGCAGCATTGGTTTCCTCCTATGAGGCACTGACTAATTTGATTTACCAGAAAACTATTCAGGTTACAGAGGGTACAGATATGTTAAAAGTCTCTTTAAAGATATATGGACAATGCTTAACTCTGGTTCCTGACACTTTAGACCCCATCTCTCCTAACCATCCCATGTGGCTTAATCCCACAATTCCTCACTTTTATAATCTCCCTGATGCCGGCCCTTGGGTATCAAAGGCATTGAAATATATACATCAATTACATGCTCAAGGCCAATTTAAGGCTTTTCCACTATTACAGCAGGAATTGTGAATCCCAAACTCATGAATATTTAGATATCTCCAATTAAAACATGCAGCTATAGCTGGGACTTAGGGGGGTTCGCTTCCAAAATTCTACCTTGGAAAAAGAGTTGTTACAGCCGGAGCATGTGGGGTTGGCTGGGGCAATATAAATCGGCCCAATAGCAAATTTTTAAAGGCCATTGGACAGTAGAAATCCCAGATCTCTCTGATGAAGATTAGAAAGAACTCCTTCGTACATATTTTGTCACCACTATATGCACTAGAGAGTACGATACAGCTACCTATCTTTCATAGAATTTTTTATATTCCATTAAGGCTTTTCAAGATGCCCACAAGGGATAGTCCTATATGTCATAAATTTCACAAAGAAATGGGTGATTTGCTCCACACGCTATGGAACTGTGAAAAAATATGACCATTTTGGTCAAAAGTAACCCATTTCATAGCTACTAATTTTAATTTACCCAATATATGAAGTCCAAAATGGTGTATATTGGCGGTGCTGGAGGATGTTGATTTGCGCTCACATCAAAAACAAATCCTGCAATGTTTGCTGTTTTATACCAGGAAACCAGTAATGTTGCAGTGGATATATTCTACAATAATCTCCCTCAAAGGAAGACCTTAAATAATCAGGTACTACCAATTTATAAGCCAACCTATGAGGCAAGGGGGTGCCCTAGCAAATTCTAGAAACTTTGGGGTCTATGGACTGAGCTTTCTGATACCTGTGTTCTGCCTGAAATGTGACCTGGATTTCAGACGTTTGGGCCGGAGATGGGCTCACTATATTTCAGGAAGGCTCAGGATCTTTTTATTCTATGGGTTATCTGTATAAGTGGTACACTGCTTCTAAATCTTTAACGTGCAGTACTCTGTGTGCAAGTGCGTAATTGTTTAAGTTTTTTTTTACTTTAGAATTGTTTTTTTTTTTTTTTGCTGATATTCCCGCCAGTTTGGGGAATATGTACAGATTCTTCCTTTTGCAATATTTTCTTTTATTTTTTTTTTTTAGGATATAATTGATCCTCATACTGTCAGATAGAAGTGATGATATTGTGTTATTGTTATAACCATTGTATGCACTGCCTGTAAAATGTTTCTATTGTACTTTATGTGCTGAAAATTATATTAAAAGACAGTTTAAAAAAAAAAAGATTGCAAAGCATCAGTACATAGTATGAAAGAACAGAGGATGTGTTCAACTGCTGAACACTCCTAACCTGCAGGTGTTTTTCTGCAGAAGAGTCTAGAGAACAGGGACTAAGAAGCAGAGACTTCTTACACATTGGCCATCATCTGTCCCTGCCTTCCCAGAGGCTAAATGGATTTCCACAAAAGTAGAGATGAACACTGACATGGTCCAACGGTTACTCATTCCTCATGCTTGAGAGTGTTGCAGCCCCTGAAAATGTATATCGTATATCGGCCAGTGTACCAGTGTTTAGTTCAAAAACAGAAGGCTCCAGTTGATAGTGGAAAAGCTAAAGAAGTTGGACAAGGCAAAAAAGGTCCTGCAACCAGGTGAAATAATGTGTATGTGGGCTTCAGTAAAACTGAATTGGGATCAACCCGGTTCTTACGTTATTCTTGAGGCTGATCCACACTGGAAAGATGCAGGTTTGGAATTAGTCCCAGAAGTAGTTTTGACGAAGGTTCTATAGAGAATCTATGGGAAAATTCCTGTCAGTCTACTGTATGAGGACACTCTGCAATGTCTATCAGGTAGCCAAATGGTTCAGCGTGTTAGACCTGGGAGCTGCCAGGGTACAATCCGAATAGGAAGAACTAAGGACCATCTATGAGCTTCTCCATAGGGGGAAAGCAAGGAGAGCAGCTGAACTTATTGGAGTATTGGCATCTCTAGTTAGCTGTTCATTCCATTAACTAAAATATTTTTGTCGACTAAATTAACACTATTTTAGTTGAGGAAAAAATGAGTAAAACTAAAATTCAGATGACTAAACTACGACTAAAACAAAAATGAAATTTTAGTCAAAAGACTAGGACTAGAACTAAATGGAAATTTGATGTCAAAATCAACACCGCACTACCACATAACATTATCCCTTGCCTACAAGGGACTTGTACCTGCCCTGAAGAGGTTCCGCATCTGTATTGGTAAGAAGAGGTGAAGACCATAATCTTCCACCCTGTGTCACCTAGGCAGACAGGGCTATAAGACACGGTGCTTGCCCCAATCTTTCCTGTGATGTAAAAGGGTCAGGGAGACGTTCATCTTGTTCATATAAGGTCTTCTGGCCAATGCCCCACAGAAAAAGGAGCCACCTGAGCTGGAGACATAGAAATATACACAAAACATTTCCATAAGCTCCACCATCCAGCTCCACCCACTAGATATGTTCTGTCTACCGGTCCCATATAACCCAAATTTCTTACCCAGATGGTTATGCCTCATCAACCATGACCTCATTCATTCAGTCTGGGCACACGGAGCACACACACGGGAAGCTAAGTGGCCATTGTTTCCTCTTTGGGTGGATCTGTTTCTGTCTCATGCTCTCCTCCTCCTCCCCTCCCTGTTTATTTCTTTCTATGTGGGATGGGCGGAGTCATCTCCTGGATTTCGAGATGATAATGCGGCTTGAACTCTACCACGCCATGCACCATCTTTTGCATTCGCAGTAGGGGAAATGTACACAGCGCCGCAACGTCACAACCTGGAAGCTCCGGGGGACGTACAGTGCCGTGGGAACCCTTTAAGAACCCTGTGTGGGTGCTCCACATGGATGTGGTAAAGATGAGCACTAACGTGGTATGTGTGTGGCACAGATGAGTACTGACTTGGCATTGATGTGGCATGGATGAGCACTGATGTGGCACGGATGAGCACTGACATGGCATGAATGTGGCATGGATGAGCATTGATGTGGCATGGATGATCCACGGATGAGCACTGAGGTGGCAAGGGTAGGCACAGATGAGGCATGGGTGTGGCACAGATGGGCATGAATGAGGCATGACTGAGGCACAGATGGACATGATTGAGGCATGGATGGGCATGACTGAGGAATGATTGAGGCATGATTGAGGCATGACAGAGGCATGATTGAGGCATAGAGGAGGCAGGGGTGAGCAGTGCTGCGGTCTCTCTCCACTTCCCGCATGCTGTACTGATCGCTGTGTACAGTGTGCGAGGAGAGGAGAGAACTGAACCGGACATGTTTGTCGACAACTGATTGCTCCGCCATTGGACAGAGCATTCACGTGGTAAAGGGCCGCTGTCATTGTCCCTTTACCATGATCTGTGATGCGGCGGGTCCACACTCCTTTGTGCGCGCTTCAAGGTGCACGCGGGAAGTGCGATTCATGGAGGAAATCATTGTACGCCCTCCCAGAATTAGCCAACCACGCTGTAGCCACCATTTGGCTATGACCCGGTTGGCAAGAGGTTAAAGTAGTAAATTGTGAATATTATCTTTGAGGGCTCCACATGCCTGTACAATCAACTCAGTTATATCAAGCAAGTTTATGATGAGATACAATGTAGAAGGGAGAGAAGAGAGAATGTTATGTTACGTCAAAAAACAAACAAAAAATCCCAGCTTCCCTACCAGCCGGTGTAACGTGAGAATTACCTACCCCGTGAGAAAAACCTACCCTGGCAGTGCGCATGCTCACAGCCCCTAGTGCGCATGCGCAGTAGTATGAAATGATGATTGTTCCGTGAAAAAAACCTACCATCGCGGCGGGTACGTTAAAACAGCTGGCCTGCAATATGAGTAAGCTCCGTTCCGGTCCCTGTCACTTCCCTGATCTTGTCTACTAAATATAAAAGCGGCTCTCGGCTCCGTGATTAATGTTGTCATACAGCCGCCGCCGGTTTTATTTTTAGTAGCCAAGACCAGGGAAGTGTCAGGGATAGCAGCGGAGATGACTCATATTTCTGGCGAGCTGTTTTAATGTAAACCGCCGCGTTACAGACACTTTCGTACACCGGAAGTGACGAGGGGTAGGTTTTTCTCACGGGTAGGTAATTCTCACGGAACACCGGCCTTCAGCAAATCAAACTGACTCTGTCAAACATTTCATGTTAAAAACAAGGGGTTTAGTTTGCTTACATTTACAAATATATGCGTAAGCTGCAGTGGTCACGTCACGGGAACCCCAGTGTACTGCATTCCGAACTCTACAACTTCGAGAGTCTCTCAAGCTGGAGCACATATATAATAATGGAAAGATTAACAGCAGGTATACCTGGAGGGGGCCCACATTCCTTATCCACTTGCCTACTGGGCACTTTTACCCCCTTCCTGACCAGGCCAATTTCAGCTTTGTCGCCCTTTGAATGACAATTGCACGGTCATGTAACGCTGTACCAAAACAACATTTTTATCATTTTTTTCACACAAATAGAGCTCTCTTTTAGTGTTATTTATTCACCATTTGGCTTTTTTATTTTTTTGCTAAATAAACGAATAAAGAGCAAAATTTTTGAAAAAAAAACCCAAAACTTTTTTATAGTTTTTTATAAAATGTTGGAAACAGGTAACTTTTCTCCTTTGCTGATGTGTGCACTGATGAGGTGGTACTGAAGGGCACTGATGGGCACTAATAAGGTGGCACCGATGAACACTGTTAGGCTGAACTGGTGGGCACTGATAAGCTGCACTGATGGGCACTACTAGACTGCACTGATGGGGCAGTACTGATCGTCATTTATGGGCACTGATAGGCTGCATAGATGGGCACTGATGGGGCGGCTCAAGTGGACACTGCCGAGGAGGCACTGATAGGTGGCACTGTTTTTTTTTGTTTTTTTTTATGTCTTGCACACCTGTTGTCTGTTTTAGAGTATAGCTACAGACAATTTTCTACTAGTTTTGCATTGAGTGGAAAAGGATTAGATCCCCCCTGTCTGGTTTTACTGCTATGCGATTACTGACACAGTTTTACCAGACAAAAAGCCACAGAAACTCACCCACTGCAACACAGACAGAGGTAAAAAATGTTTTTAATGTTTAAAAGAGAAATGCTAGAACCCCTGTGAGCTTTTTATTATCGGTTTCAAGTTTTCCCTGATCTCCTGCCTAATAAAAAAAAAAAAAAGGTGTCGCCAGGACAGGAAGTGAAGGGAAATCTAACCATGCACTAGATATCACCTGACAGCTCAACTATTCCCCAGTTCACCCCTAGCTAGAAAAAAAAAAAAAGATGTTTTGGGTATAGATACACCTATAATAAAAGCCGGCTGCAATTTGTTTACAGATAAAATGTATTTGTTGTCTGTAAAAAAAAAAAAAAAGCAGTTTAAATCTAGAAGCTTCCATCATGGCTTCTCCTGTTATTGAGGGGTTGTTCAGCCATCATGCAGATTAAACTGGTTGTCATTAAGATTACTTCTGTAAACCTATAAATCTGTATTAAAAATACACTCTTCAGCAAAACCCAGAAATTGTGTAATTTACATAAATCTTTAGTTCGAAATTTACATTAATCTTTACTTTGAGTGAACTGTAAAAGGATGTGATTAGAAATTTCATGCAACTTCACTTCATAATAAAACGACATGTGTATCAAAATATGTGACTGCTGTACCATGTACTTGTATGAGAAAGTATCCTGTTCTCTTTATATTCATTCCTTTGTGTAAAAAGCCCTGGTGTTTCTGCTAGTCCCCTTGTTTTCCTATGAAAAACTGACAACACTAAGCAGGAAAACACACTGTGGTCAGTTTTCTAGCTATGCTAGGTACTCAGCCTGCTCTCCTCCAATGATCAGACTTGTCCTGACCCCCCCCCCCCCCCCCACAACCGTTCACTGGGAAGCTCAGTGTGCTGCTGCTTCTCCTCCCACCAGTTCTTATGCAGCTGAGAACCGAGAGAGTGTTATCACTTATAAAAAAGGGAAAAAGGCATTTATAATATATATACAAAAATGTTTTACCTTCCATTACCTTCCAATGTTTTAAACTGAATGGGTATTTTTTACAAGGTGATCATTTACAATCACTTTAAGTTTGATTAGTTAGAGCCCTCTTACAGAGTTATTTTCCTCTTAAAATCTAAAATATATAACTCTTCGCTTTTTTTTAAACTTTTTTTGCAATTCGCAAAAAAGGCTACTAAAATACCTGTAAAGCATGAGTTATTTCATCAAAATGTGAGGCATTTTACTCATGAAACCATGCAGTATTTTATCTCTTGACATGATATAGTGAGATGGATACAATGAAGATGGATTAAGTCCCCTGTCACTTTTTTGTGCTAATAAAGAGGTAAAATCGTTTAAACCAGGCATGTCCAATCTGAGGCCCGGGGGCCGCATGCGGCCCAGAACTGCAAGCAATGCGGCCCACTGCTCCCTGACAATTTTTTTTTTTTGCTGGGGTGGAAGGAAGTTGAGTCAGGGGCACGGCCACAGTGGTTTCCAACTAACTATAGACAGAGGCCGCCTTGGTGGGGAGGAGAGGAGGGGGGGGCGAGTGCCGCTGGATTACAAACAGAGGGGGGGATCTCCTGCTTACCCGGCGGCCACTGTCATACGAAGTCCTGCCTCCTTGGCTGGCTCCTGTGATAGACAGCACATTGGTGATGTCTATCATAGGAGCCGGTCCAGGAGGCAGGACTTCGTATGACAGCGGTCGCCGGGTATGCGGGACTTCCCCGCTCTGTGTAATCCAGCGGCTCTCCTCTCTCTTTATTGCAGACTGCATTGGATGGGATTGCACTGGTGAGGCTGCATTGGATGGGCACTGATCAGGCTGCTTTAGATGGGCATACACTGGTGAGGCTGCATTGGATGGGCACTGATCAGGCTACATTGGATGGGCATGCACTGGTGAGGCTGCATTGGATGGGCACGCACTAGTGAAACTGCATTGGATGGGCACGCACTGGGCTGCAAGTGCCGTGCGATCTCCCAGCTGCTGTGGGAGACTTAGGATGTCTGCAGTCAGTGACAGAGCCGCTGCTTCCTGTATAGTTCCGGCTCTGTCACAGGCGGAGTGATATGAAATACACTCCTCCTCCGCCTGTGACAGGAGCCATACAGGAAGCAGCGGCTCTGCTCGCTACTGCAGCGGCTGCTTCTTCCAGCAGTACCCGCATGAACAGCAGTACCCGCCAGCAGTCTACAAAATAGGTAGAAAAGGTATGTGCATTAGCGTGTGTAAATTGTTGCAATATGTTTTTCAATAACTAGTTGTGTTTTCTCATAATATGTCATGTCCTTGTTCATACATGTATGAATAAGGACATGACATTTTCTGGCTGTCTAAGGCATATGTGCTAGGGGTGCGACTATCCCCCCGCACATAACTGTAATTATCCCAGTATGTGCAGTGTCTGACTCCTCCCACCATGACCACATCAAATCACTACAGTGGTAATGATGGTTAGAGTGTTATATACTAATTCCATTTCATTTGATCTTCCTCTAGTTGTGTTAAATTAGTGCTGGGGGGGGGGGGGGCGAGGCGCGCGCGGGAAGGACACGGCAGCATTTTATTGCTTATCTACCTTAACTATAGTATATATTTTATATGCGGCCCTAGAAAATTTCTCTACACTAAATGTGGCCCAGAGAAGCCAAAAGGTCGGACACCCATGGTTTAAACCAGGGGTGTCAAACTCAGTTTCGTCGTGGGCCGCATCAGCATTATGGTTGCCCTCAAAGGGCCGGTTATATCTGTAGGATTAGATGTCCAGAGCTCCCCACGCACCCTTACATGAGATGTCAAGAGCCCCCCACCATCATAAGTCAAGAGTCACCCACCCTTCCTTACATCACAATGCACCCCCTTACCTTGTGCTACTGCCAGGAAGAAGATGCGGGTGGATCTGGGAAGAAGAAAGTGCAAGGTCTGGAGGAGGTCAAGAGGAGGGCTGGAGTCAGTATACAGAGTCTGCTGAATGCTGAGACCAGGGAAGGCAGAGACAAGGTGGTGTTGTGGCTGCACAGAGAGGTGCGGGATCTGTAGGAGGAGTTCTGCCTCCTCTCTGCTGCAGACTACTAAGACGAGGTGGGGGCAGAGACAAGGGGGTGCTGCAGCTGCAGGAGAGGTGCGAGGGCCACATGAAATGGCCTGGGGGGCCGCATTCGGCCCGCGGGCCTTGTGTTTGACACCTGTGGTTTAAACCATAGAAAAATGACAACTCACTAAGGCAGTGCGATCCCTACAGCAATTTTCCTGACAGACTCCATGGCAGCATACGTTTGGGTAGCCCCGCCTCCACTCCTACCCTATAGGACCCCACTCCCATAAATCCTTGCTCCCTTTCAGCATCCGTGTTCTTTTTTTGTCCTCCTCCTGCACCTGTTTGGTGCTGAATTCCTACATTTTTGTTTTTTTAAAGAAAAAGGACACAGGGACGTTGGAGTCAGCAAGATTTGAGTCCCCGATAAGCCCTTGCTGCTGCGGGGTACGGGGTGGGCAAGCTGAAGAGGAGCCTTAGATGCCTGACTAAGCAGGCCGTATGGCATGGCCGATGAGCCCGGCTGCTCCGGGTGGCCTCATTGTATTGCCCCAGCGATGGAGTCTGTTTCCTGATTGCTGACTGGTGTTTCCCTGGTGTCTAGTGGTAAGCGTCCAGGATGGGTAAGTACTTTTCCCCTATGGTGTCCCTTGTGCTGGCAAGCGTATTTATTTATTTGTTTTAACTTCCCTGGTGGTATAGTGTGCGGCCCCTTACCTTTCATTTTACTTCCTGGTGGTCCGGGAGGCTCTGTGTGCTCTGTCTACGCTGTGGAACGCTGTGCGTTCCATCCTCGGTATTCTCGGCCGTTCTGCGCATGCGCGCCGGCCGGACGAGAACGAGGCTTGGTTCGCGCATGCGCAGTAGCGGCGATTGCCGCTATTCGCGCATGCGCAATAGACACGGCGCTGACGTCATTGACGGCGCCAAATTTAAACAGCTGTCAGTCCCACATTCGGTGGGACTGACTGTAGACTGCAGCGTTCCGGTATTTTTTCCCTGCGACTTCCAGGTATGTGAGGCTCATGGAGGGGGGGCTTGCTAGCACCTTGCCAGTTTTTGCTATATTTGCGTCTGTCTATTCCAGTGTACCTGGTGCCTTGCAGATGGATACTTCACCTCTCCCCTGTGACCAGCCCTCTCTTAGGTAAGCATAGTGCTGGAGTGGGGGGGGGGGGAGTTAGGGGCGCAGGTCATTTGGTCACTCTTATTTCTGCATTCCTCTGTATGTCTCTCTTGCAGCTCCTCCTCTAGGTCCGAACAGCCTCTAGGCACGCAAGAAGATCGCCATGCGAAAACGCAGCATTCTCGCTCTTCCTCCAAACATGGCTCCTCTTCCAAGTCCAGGCACCGCAGTAAAGACCAGTCACCAGCGAGGTCTTCACGCCAATCCGGCGAGACAAAATGCTGGGGCTGTGATATTCCTCTGCTGGACGGAAAATCGCTATGCGACTCCTGTTATTCCCGAGCAGCGGGTGAAAGGGGAAGCTCTGACCGACAACTTGAGTCCATGGTCAAGCGCATAGTCAAGGACTCCCTGGCTGATCTTAATATGCGGCAGTCTCCAGTACCAGAACCATCTGTCTCTCCTGTTAGAGAATCTTCTGGCGGACGGGTCCTTGAATCGTCTGAACCCAGCCATCCCTCAGTGTTCGAGTCTGACAGCGATTCTGACCAAGATGAACCTAGTTTGGGATTCTCTTTCAACTTGGTTCCACCGTTAGTGAAAGCCGTTAGAGAAACCTTGAACTGGGAAGACCCAGTGGTCTCCGCCCCCAAGCAGAGAAAATATTTTAAGCAGCTGAGCAAGGAGCGGCTGAATTTCCCATTCATCCCTGAATTAGGAGAAATTATAACGGAGTGGAGCAAGGTGGAGAGGAAAAACTCCATGGTCTCAAAATTGGCCAAACTCTATCCATTCAAGGAAGAAGAGGTCAAACACCTGGAATCTCCTCCTTTGGTGGATGCGGCTGTTATGAGGCTGGTAAAGCACGTCACTTTGCCTCTTGAGGAAATTGACACTGATCTGAAGCGTGTCTATCTTTCAGTGGGAGCTGCTTGTAAACCGGCCCTAGCCTTGGCATCCCTGTCCAAAGCCATGGAAGTATGGGTGGACAATGTTGATGATTCCCTCAGAAGTTTCTCTGAGGATGCAGCCAAGAATTCTATCCAGGAGCTAAAACTGGCCTCAGCCTTCCTGGGGGAGGCGTCCATTGATATTATACGCCTGTTAGCACGAGGGATGCTATCATCTGTTACAGCAAAGCGTGCACTTTGGTTACGCCCTTGGTTGGCTGATCCTGCCTCTAAGCAGGTGTGGTGCCGCATTCCCTTTGAGGGTTCTTCCCTCTTTGGGAATAAGTTAGATAGCGCTATCTCTAAGGCGACTGGTGGTAAGTCGGGCTTTCTTCCCCAGGATAGGCGTCTTCTTGGTCAAAAGAGGCTACCTCTTAGAAAACAAAACTCTGATCATGCCAGGGAGGCACGTAGCTATAGGCCAGGAAGGGAGTTTGGAAGAAACTGGAAATCCAGGCAGTCTTCCTTTCGGAAAGGCCCCAAGAGCAATCCTTCTGGGGATAGAGATACGACGAAGTCCTTTTGAGATTGGGCCCGCTCAGGCCAGTCAGGTGGGAGGTCGTCTCTTTCACTTTTGGCGGGTCAGGGCGGCCTCAATCTGGGATACTTGGGTCGTCAACACGGTCTCTGCAGGTCATTCTTGGACCTTCACCAGTATTCCCGGAGACAGATTTTTTTCCTACCTCCCTTCCTCGGTCAGACGACAAAAGAGAGATTCTCTTATCTTACGTAGACTCGCTAGTCACTCAAGGAGCAGTGGTTCCAGTGCCAGAATCCGAAAGAAGACTCGGAGTGTACTCTCCTCTGTTCATGGTGCACAAGAAGAGCGGCACCTGGAGACCAGTGATAGATCTGACGCACTTGAATCGCTTCATCAAAGGAGAAAAATTCAAGATGGAGACTCTATTCTCCATTCAGCAAGCCGTTCAACCGGGAGATTGGATGGTCTCAGTAGACCTGAAGGATGCATACTTCCACGTGCCAGTGGCAACAGAGTTTCAGCAATATCTGAGATTCTCGGTCGACCAGCGTCATCTACAATTTGTATGTCTCCCCTTCGGGCTTTCCACGTCGCCTCGTACCTTTTCGAAGGTCTTATTAGCGGTGGTAGCCTTGATAAGACTGAGAGAGGTCCGTCTTTATCATTATCTAGACAATCTCCTTCTTCTGGCCCAAGACAAGTCTGTCATCCTGGAACATCTAGCTCTGGTCATCTCGTCTCTAGAGAGGTTCAGCTGGATCCTGAACAGAGAAAAGAGCCATCTGATTCCCACTCAGTCCCTGGTCTTTTTGGGTGCGCTGTTCAACACCAAAAACAGTACCATCTCTCTGCCAGAAGAAAAGATTCCGGTAATCAGGGACAGAGTGTCTCTGGCTTTGTCGGCATCCCGTCTCACAGCAAAGCAATGCCTAAGGGTAATTGGCACCATGGTGTCAGCAGCCCCTATGGTGAAGTGGGCTCTCTGGAAGATGAGGCCTTTTCAGAGGGGTTTTCTTCAGCAATGGAACGGAGTCAGCAATTCTCAGCGGATAGTGATAACCGCAACCATGAAGAGCTTGGTGGCTACAGCTGAAGAATTTGCGCAATTGTCACTCCATAGCCCCCATATCTTGGGTGATAGTGACATCAGACGCCAGCAACACCGGCTGGGGCGGTCATTGCGGAACAAAGATGGCACAAGGGAAATGGGACTTTTGGTCTCGCCAGACTGTGTCCAACATCTTGGAACTACGAGCGGCCTTTCAAGTGTTACTAGCCTTCGGCCACCTCATTCGGGGCACCTCAGTCATGCTGAGGTTAGACAACACGACTGCAGTAGCCTATGTGAGGAGACAAGGCGGAACTCGCAGTGCATCCCTGCTTCGGGAAGTAGAGCCAATAATGACCTGGGCTCAGGGAAACCTGGTCAATCTGTCGGCAGTTTACATACCTGGGGTTCAGAACACACAAGTGGATTTCCTCTCGAGAACACAACTCAACAACTCAACACAACTCAACAACAACGAGTGGTCGCTCCACGAGGATGTGTTCAACTGGATCCTGTCCTTGGGGTTCATCCCAGAGGTAGATCTATTTGCCTCCTTCAACAACAGGAAGTTGCAGAAGTTTTACTCGAGGAACAGAGATCCCAGAGCATTCGGGGTGGATGCCCTGACAGATTGCTGGAAGTTTCACAAGGCTTATGCCTTTCCCCCAGTTCCAGTCATCTTTCAATTCTTGCGGAGAGTCAAGATGGAGCCAGTCAAAGTGGTTGCAGTAATCCCGTTTTGGCCCAACAGACCGTGGTTTCCCCTACTATTCCAGCTGAGCTACCGTGACCCAGTCCCTCTTCCTCTCAGGGCGGATCTGCTGTCCCAGGGTTCCATCCTTCACCCATGCCCAGCCCGTCTGCACCTTTGGGTCTGGTTTTTGAGAGGGGAAGGCTGGAAGCATTAGGATGTCCGGAAGTAGCCATACCAACTCTTTTGAGTGCTAGAAGACAAAGCACAAATAAAACCTATGAAAGGATTTGGGCTAGGTTCACTTCTTTCCTGGAGTCCAAGGGAAAGTCCTGGTCATCTCCTTCTGTGCAAGATATTCTATCTTTTCTCCAGTTGGGATTGGAATTGCCTCTTTCAGTGAGCGCCCTGCGAGTCCAAGTCTCAGCCATATCCGCTTTCACAGGCGTTTCCTGGGCTGCCCATCCTTTGATCAGGCAATTTTTCAAAGGGGCAGTAAGGCTAAGGCCACAGAAGAAGCTGAGATTCCCCAAGTGGAACATGCCTTTGGTTCTTGATTTTCTGTCCTCAGTTGGCATGAATCCAGAAGAGCCTATATCAGTGAAACATCTCACCCTTAAAATAGTCTTTCTAGTGGCTATTACATCTGCAAAAAGGGTGTCTGAGATTCAAAGTCTGGGAAGTAAGGAACCTTTTCTGACCTTTTTCCCGGATAGAGTTGTCCTTATCCCAATGCTAGGAGCAAGGCCTAAAGTCACTTCGGTTTTTCACGTGAACCAAGAAATTGTTCTCCCTACTTTCAATTCATCGGCCGAACCTCCGGAAGTCCATCCACTAGATGTAGGCAACACGCTCAGACAGTACTTGGAAGCTACAGCCTCTTTTCGAAAGACAGATTATCTCTTTGTCCTATTGTCTGGGAAGAACAAAGGTATGCGTGCCTCTTCGAGATCAATTGTCTCCTGGATAGTAGAAGCGATTCAGTGGGCTTATAGAGAGAAGGGCTTGGTTCCTCCTAAAGCGGTGACTGCGCATTCTACTCGTGGTGTCGCTACTTCATGGGCAGCTTCAAGACATGTCGCTCCGGATGTGGTCTGCAGAGCAGCGTCTTGGTCGTCCATTCATACATTTATGTCACATTATTGTGTTGAGCCGGCGGCTCTTTCCTCTGTTGGTTTTGGTACTCAAGTGTTATCTGTTGCAGGTGTTAATTAAATTTGTCAGCATCTGCCCACCCAATTGTGTTTTGGCGAGTTATTTCCCAAACGTATGCTGCCATGGAGTCTGTCAGGAAAACGGAAAATTTATATCAAATACTTACCGTAATTTTCCTTTCCTGATGGACTCCATGGCAGCAGGAGTCCCCTCCCAGTTCCTGAGTAGGCTAGTTACAGAACACGGATGCTGAAAGGGAGCAAGGATTTATGGGAGTGGGGTCCTATAGGGTAGGAGTGGAGGCGGGGCTACCCAAACGTATGCTGCCATGGAGTCCATCAGGAAAGGAAAATTACGGTAAGTATTTGATATAAATTTTCCGTTTTCTTTCACAGGACACACGTGTGTATCAAAAACTACTTGATTAAATTAAATTAAGTAAATGCAAAATATCTTTATAAAATGTCAAATATTAACAGGTTCCGGACCGCCCACCACATTTATACTGCGGCAGGCTTGCCCTCCTGCGCGAACCAATGTAGGGCCAGCAGCGGGGACTCCGATGCACAGGGCAGGTGGCTCCGATTGCCGCCTGACACCTGCGATCGCTCCCCGCTGAGAGAGGAAGGTCGGCTGTTGTAAACACAGCTGACCATTCTTTTCTCTGGAATGGTCACAGAGCGCCTGTGATCCTTCTATATAGGATCACAGGTCTCTATGGTCAGTCCATAAGCCCAACTCCCATACAGTTAGAATCACTCCCCATGGCTCACATTTAACCCCTTGATCAACCACAGTGTTAACCCCTTCCCTGCCAGTGTCATTATTACAGAAACAGTGCATATTTTTAGCACTGAATTCTGTAGTAATGTCACTGGTCCCCCCAAAAGTGTCAAAAATGTCAGTTAGGGGTCCGATCTGTCCGCCGCAAGGTCGCAGTCCAGCTAAAAATAGCAGATCACATCCATTACTAGTAGAAAAAAAAAAAACAATAAAAAGGACATAAATCTTTCCCGTAGTTAGTAGAAGCGATAACTTTTGCGCAAACCAATCAAAATACGCTTACTGCAATTTTGTTTACCAAAATTGTAGCAGAAAACAAATTGGCCTAAAATGTAAAAAAAAAATAATTTTTATTTATTTATTTTTTTTTTTTGGAAATGTTGTACTGTAGAACAGAAAGTGAAAAATATTGTTTTGTTTTTTCAGAATTGTCGCTCTTTTTCTGTTTATAGCGCAAAAAAATAAAAATTGCAGAGGTGATCAAATACCACCAAAAGAAAGCTCTATTTGTGGGAAAAAAGGACATCAATTTTATTTGGGTACAGCATCGCACGACCGCGTAATTGTCCGCTAAAGTAACACTGAATACCGAATCGCAAAATATGGACTGGTCATTAAGGGGGAAAACCTTCCGGTCCAGAAGTGGTTAAAGAAAAATAGTATACAATAAAAAAATAAAAAAACATATAAATACTCCACCCATAAAAAATATGTTGTCACTGGGGAGATTTCTCTTCACTTCATATAGCCCCCCTCAGATTGCATGAACCAATGTTCCCGTTGGATCATTTCCCCTGTATTACTTTTCTGGGGACAATGCAAAATTTGGGATTTTCTTTTACTTTCAATGATTACGGCAAAAATGAAAAATAGAGAAGGTTAATCTCCCTAACAGGGACACAGACAGTAATAAAAACCTAACCGGGAATCGAATCCATCTCTACTCTATCCAAAACTTGAAAAAGAAAAGTTTTTCCTTTATACATATAACAGCCCCAATGATTCTGTGTTTTTCCATATTTTCCATATTTACGTTTCTCTCCTTTAGGCTCGGTTCACACTTGTGCGATGCGGGAAGGCTGCGAATATGCAGCGTGTTCCCACATCGCATCCGCACATCTGGCAGTTCACACTGCCATATGCGATACGCAGGGGGTGTACAAAGTGTATGACTGAACTCGCATCCGCACATGAGATCGCATGTAATGAAGGAGCAGTGCGCTCCGAATTACATGCGATCTCGCAAACCGCACAAGTGTGAACCGGCACTTACTGTTGAGAAACTGATCCAAAAAGAGACTACTCCAGATTGGCTGTTATTTTATACATTCCTTAACCACTTTCCGGACCACCCGCCACGTATTATGTTGGAAATTTGACATTAAATGCTGGTGTTATAGCAGCAGATAGCTGCCAAAACCCAGGTATTTTTATACGTAGCTGGCGGTCCTCTTTCACACAAAAGTGGTCCCAGTGGCAGATTTGCCGCAGGATCACTTTTATGGGCAGCAGCAGAGGTGCCAACCCCCCTCCTGCCGCTTCCCTGTTGTTTTCCCCACTTATCGGAGCCCTCGGTAGCAGGGGAAAACGATCCGGTCCTTCAGTGTCCCAGGCAGGAAGTCAAGTGAGGGCAAGATGGCCCCCACTCAACTCTATAGCCTTGGAGGATCAGAGCAACATCATAACAGAAAATTTATATCAAATACTTACCGTAATTTTCCTTTCCTGATGGACTCCATGGCAGCATACGTTTGGGTAGTCCCGCCTCCACTCCTACCCTATAGGACCCCACTCCCATAAATCCTTGCTCCCTTTCAGCATCCGTGTTCTGTAACTAGCCTACTCAGGAACTGGGAGGGGACTCCTGCTGCCATGGAGTCCATCAGGAAAGGAAAATTACGGTAAGTATTTGATATAAATTTTCCGTTTTCCTGACAGACTCCATGGCAGCATATGTTTGGGAAATAACTCGCCAAAACACAATTGGGTGGGCAGATGCTGATAAATTTTAATTAACACCTGCAACAGATAACGCTTGAGCACCAAAACCAACAGAAGAAAGAGCCGCCGGCTCAACACAATAATGAGACATGAATGTATGAATGGACGACCAAGACGCTGCTCTGCAGACCACATCCGGAGCGACATGTCTTGAAGCTGCCCATGAAGTAGCGACACCACGCGTAGAATGTGCAGTCACCGCTTTAGGAGGAACCAAGCCCTTCTCTCTATAAGCCCACTGAATCGCCTCTACTATCCAGGAGGCAACTGATCTTGAGGAAGCACGCATACCTTTGTTCTTCCCAGACAATAAGACAAATAGATAATCTGTCTTCCGGAAAGAGGCTGTAGCTTCCAAGTACTGTTTGAGCGTGTTGCCCACATCCAGAGGATGGACTTCCGGAGGTTCGGCCGATGAATTGAAAGTAGGGAGAACAATTTCTTGGTTCTCATGAAAGACTGACATAACTTTAGGCCTTGCTCTCAGCATTGGAATGAGGACAACTCTATCCGGTAAAAAAATTAAGAAAAGGTTCCTTACTTCCCAGACTTTGGATCTCTGACACCCTTTTAGCAGATGTGATGGCCACCAGAAAGACCGTTTTGAGGGTGAGATGTTTCACTGATATAGGATTTTCAAGACTTGAGCCAACCGATGATAAGAAATCAAGGACCAGAGGCATGTCCCACTTGGGGAATCTCAGCTTCTTCTGTGGCCTTAGCCTTACTGCCCCTTTGAAGAATTGCCTGATCAAAGGATGTGCAGCCCAGGAAATGCCTGTGAAAGCAGATATGGCTGAGACTTGTACTCGTAGGGCGCTTACTGAAAGAGGCAACTCCAATCCCGATTGAAGAAAAGAAAGAATATCTTGCACGGAAGGAGATGACCAGGACTTTCCTTTGGACTCTAGGAAGGAAGTAAACCTAGCCCAAATCCTTTCATAGGTTTTGTTCGTGCTTTGTCTTCTAGCACTCAAAAGAGTTGGTATGGCTACTTCCGGACATCCTAACGCTTCCAGCCTTCCCCTTTCAAAAACCAGACCCGAAGGTGCAGACGGGCTGGGCATGGGTGAAGGATGGAGCCCTGGGACAGCAGATCCGCCCTGAGAGGAGGAGGGACTGGGTCGCGGTAGCTCAGTTGAAACAGTAGGGGAAACCACGGTCTGTTGGGCCAGAACGGGATTACTGCAACCACTTTGACTGACTCCATCTGGACTCTCCGCAGGAATTGAAAGATGACTGGTACTGGGGGAAAGGCATAAGCCTTGTGAAACCTCCAGCAATCTGTCAGGGCATCCACCCCGAATGCCCTGGGATCTCTGTCCCTCGAGTAAAACTTCTGCAACTTCCTGTTGTTGAAGGAGGCAAATAGATCCACCTCTGGGATGAACTCCAAGGACAGGATCCAGCTGAACACATCCTCGTGGAGAGACCACTTGTTGTTGTTGAGTTGTGTTCTCGAGAGGAAATCTGCTTGTGTGTTCTGAGCCCCTGGTATGTAAACTGCCAACAGATTGACCAGGTTTTCCTGAGCCCAGGTCATTATTGGCTCTAATTCCCAGAAGCAGGGATGCGCTGCGAGTTCCGCCTTGTTTCCTCACATAGGCTACTGCAGTCGTGTTGTCTAACCTCAGCATGACTGAGGTGCCCCGAATGAGGTGGCTGAAGGCTAGTAACACTTGAAAGGCCGCTCGTAGTTCTAAGATGTTGGACACCGTCTGGCGAGACCAAAAGTCCCATTTCCCTTGTGCCATCTCTGTTCCGCAATGACCGCCCCATCCGGTGTTGCTGGCGTCTGATGTCACTATCACCCAAGATATGGGGGCTATGGAGTGACAATTGCTCAAATTCTTCAGCTGTAGCCACCACGGAAGCCAGCTCTTCATTGTTGCGGTTATCACAATTCGTTGGGAATTGCTGACTCCGTTCCAATGCTGAAGGAAACCCCTCTGAAAAGGCCTCATCCTCCAGAGAGCCCACTTCACCATAGGGGCTGCCGACACCATGGTGCCAATTACCCTTAGGCATTGTTTTGCTGTGAGACGTGATGCTGACAAAGCTAGAGACACTCTGTCCCTGATTACCGGAATCTTTTCTTCTGGCAGAGAGATGGTACTGTTCTTGGTGTTGAACAGCGCACCCAAAAAGACCAGGGACTGAGTGGGAATCAGATGGCTCTTTTCCCTGTTCAGGATCCAGCCGAACCTCTCTAGAGACGAGATGACCATAGCTAGATGTTCCAGGATGACAGACTTGTCTTGGGCCAGAAGAAGGAGGTCGTCCAGGTAATGATAAAGACGGACCTCTCTCAGTTTTATCAAGGCTACCACCGCTAATAAGACCTTCGAAAAGGTACGACGCGACGTGGAAAGCCTGAAGGGGAGACATACAAATTGTAGATGATGCTGGCCGACCGAGAATCTCAGATATCGTTGAAACTCTGTTGCCACTGGTACGTGGAAGTATGCATCCTTCAGGTCTACTGAGACCATCCAATCTCCTGGTTGAACGGCTTGCTGAATGGAGAATAGAGTCTCCATCTTGAATCTTTCTCCTTTGATGAAGCGATTCAAGTGTGTCAGATCTATCACTGGTCTCCAGGCACCGCTCTTCTTGCGCACCATGAACAGAGGAGAGTACACTCCGAGTCTTCTTTCGGATTCTGGCACTGGAACCACTGCTCCTTGAGTGACTAGCGAGTCTACGTAAGACAAGAGAATCTCTCTTTTGTCGCCTATCCGAGGAAGGGAGGTAGGAAAAAATCTGTCTCCGGGAATACTGGTGAAGGTCCAAGAATGACCTGCAGAGACCGTGTTGACGACCCAAGTATCCCGCATTGAGGCCGCCCAGACCTGCCGAAAGTGAAAGAGACGACCTCCCACCTGACCGGCCTGAGCAGGCCCAATCTCAAAAGGACTTCGTCGTGTCTCTATCCCCAGACGGATTGGTCTTGGGGCCTTTCCGAAAGGAAGACTGCCTGGATTTCCAGTTTCTTCCAAACTCCCTTCCTGGCCTATAACTACGTGCCTCCCTGGCACGATCAGAATTTTGTCTTCGAAGAGGTGGCCTCTTCTGACCCAGAAGACGCCTATCCTGGGGGAGAAAGCCCGACTTACCGCCAGTAGCCTTGGAAATGGCGCTATCTAACTTATTCCCAAAGAGGGACGAACCCTCAAAGGGAATACGGCACCACACCTGCTTAGAAGCAGGATCAGCCAACCAAGGGCGCAACCAAAGTGCACGCTTCGCCGTAACAGACGATAGCATTCCCTGGGCTAACAGGCGAATAACATCAATAGACGCCTCCCCCAGAAAGGCTGAGGCCAGTTTCAACTCTTGGATAGGAGAGTTATTAGCTGCATCTTCGGAGAAGCTTCTGAGGGAATCATCCACATTGTCCACCCACACTTCCATGGCTTTGGACAAAGAAGCCAGGGCCAAAGCCGGTTTACAGGCAGCACCTACTGAAAGATAGACACGCTTCAAATCCGTGTCGATTTTCCTGTCAAGAGGGTCTTTGAAGGAAACAGTATCCTCAAGAGGCAAAGTTACGTGCTTCACTAGCCTCATGACAGCCGCATCTACCAGAGGAGGAGTTTCCAGGTGTCTGACTTCCTCTTCCTTGAATGGATAGAGCTTAGCCAATTTTGAGATCATAGAATTCTTTTTCTCCACCTTGCTCCTTTCTTCCGTTATGATTTCTCCTAATTCAGGAATAAACGGGAAATTCAGCCGTTCCTTGCTCAGCTGTTTAAAGAGTTTTCTCTGCTTCGGGGCCGAAACTACTGGATCTTCCCAGTTTAAAGTTTCTCTGACGGCCTTTACTAAAGGTGGAACCAAATTGAAAGAGAATCCTAAACTTGGTTCATCCTGATCCGAATCGCTATCAGACTTGAATACCGAGGCATGGCTAGGTTCAGAGGTTTCAAGGGCTCTTCCGCTAGTGGTCTCTCTAACTGGAGATACAGATGGCTCTGGCGCTGGAGATTGACGTCTATTAAAATCAGCCAGCGAAACCTTGACTATGCGTTTGACCATAGACTCAAGTTGTTGGTCAGATCTTCCCCTTTCATTCGATGCTCGGGAATAACAGGAGTCGCATAGTGATCCACCGTCCAGTAAACGGATACCACAGCCCCAGCACTTAGTCTCGCTGGATTGGCGTGAAGACCTAGGAGGTGACCGGTCTTTACTACGGTATCTGGACTTGGATGAGCCATGTTTGGAGGAGGAGCGGTGATGCTGCGGATTAGCATGGCGGTCCTCCCGCGTGCCCTGCGGTTGTTCCGTCCTAGAAGAGGAGCTGCAAAGTAAAACACATAAGGCAATACAGTAATGCGCCCATCCGTACGTCCTGCTCCCCCCCCTCATGCAGCCCTGCACTCACCTAAGAGAGGGCTGGTCACAGAGGAGCGGTGACGGGTCCATAAGGCAAAAGGAACCACTGGAATAAATAATGCATATAAGTATACCAAGATGGCCTAACATAAAGACCCCCATAAAAGAAATCCACATACCTGAGAACTAGAGCGTCAGCTCTTGGGAACAGGCTACAGGCTGGGCGCTGTGATGTATAGTCAGTTCCACCGACTGTGGAACTGACAGCTGTTTAAATTTGGCGCTGGCCGTGACGTCACGGTCGCGGCGTACTGCGCATGCGCGAGTATCGGCACTCGCCGCTACTGCGCATGTGCGAACCAAGCCTCGTTCTCGGTCAGTCGGCGCGCATGCGCAGAGCGACCGAGGACGCCGGGGATGGAACGCATAGCGTTCCACGGTGTCCACAGAGCCTCCCGGACCACCAGGAAGATAATGAACGGAACGAGGAGCCGCACACTGGACCACCAGGCAGTCGCTAGACCACCAGGTACGCAAAAAGGGATAAAATAAAGAAAAAACACTTACCCCTCCAGTCGCACTAGACACCAGGGATACCTTAGAGCCAGACACCAGGACATCCAATCCAGCGTTGGGGCAATACAATGAGGCCACCCACCACAGCGGGGTCATCGGCCATGCCATTACTAGCCCGCTTTGTCAGGCACTTTCTCGGCTCCTCTTCAACTTGCCCATCCCATACCCCGCAGCAGCAAGGGCTTATTGGGAAAACAGATCCTGCCGACTCCAAACGACCCTGCGTCATATAAAACGACCATATTCGTAGGAATTCAGCACCAAACAGGTGCATGGAGGAGGACAAAAAAAGAACACGGATGCTGAAAGGGAGCAAGGATTTATGGGAGTGGGGTCCTATAGGGTAGGAGTGGAGGCGGGACTACCCAAACGTATGCTGCCATGGAGTCTGTCAGGAAATGTCGTTTCCACCCGACGGCCTTAAAGGGCCCAATTTTTCTCTTGCTGAAAAAAAAAAAAGATTATTTTTTTGCTTTTAAGTGTAGATGTGAGGTCTTTTTGACCCCAGATCTCACATTAAATAGGACCTGTCCTGCTTATTTCTATTACAGGGGATGTTTTTTTTCATTCCTTAGAATAGTAATAAAAGTGATAAAAAAAAAGTTAAAGGTAACAGTGTAAAAAAAAATAAAAATAAAAGGCGGGGAAGAGGCTCTTGTCCCCAAAGCACCATGTTACCATGTTGATGGGGACAAGAGCCTCTTCCCCACAACCCTGGGCGGTGGTTGTGGGGGTCTGCAGGCGGGGGGCTTATCAGAATTTTTAGCAGGGGGAACCCCAGATACCACCCCCCCCCCCCCATGTGAATGAGTTTGGGGTATTTCTTTTCACCAATAAATATAAAAAATGAGTAAAGACATAACACAATTTTTGACCATTCCTTTATTAAAAAAAAAGTAAAAAAGATTTATACAATGGATTAAACCACAGAGAAAGTCAGTATGTTCACAGCAGTTTTAGAGCTTTGCCTGTCAGAATGGTCAGAATACTTTATACCTGCAGCAGTTTTTTTTTTTTTTTACTGTTTTAAGGATGGGGGTAACGGCAGAGACTCCTTTCACACTTGTGCGACTTAGGATCAGACTTGTTGTACTCAAAGTCGCAGGATACGTGAAATGCCATGTATCTCTATGGGAGACGTTCTGATTAACACTACCAAAGTCGCTGTGACTTCTCAAAAGGTTCCTGCACTACTTTGATCCAACTTTGACACGACTTCAATGCTAGAGAGCATCTTATCAAAGTCAGACTTCAAAGTTGCACTGGAAATCACGCAACTTTGGAATTGCCTAGTGTGAACTGAGCCTAAATCTCGCCTTTTCATTGTACCCTGTGTGAGGTTGAGAATCAAGCAAAGAGATTTGACAGACTTTTCAACGTATAAATTAGGATTGCTGCGCCTCCCTCCATATATACATACATAAACTTAAAAACACTTATCTATTTGTTTACTATTGGGAGTGTGGGAACACTTTTAGTCCCGGTTCACACTGGGGCAACTTGTCCGTCTGACAACTCACGCTCCATTCAGTGCAATGGAAGCGTTCTTATTGGAGCAACTCAAGTCGCTCCGACTTAGAAAAAGGTTCCTGCACTACTTTGGGGGCGACTTGCATTGACTTCTATTAGAGAAGTCGTATGCAAACCCTGCTGAAGTCGCGCTGCATGGGGCGGCTTCAGAGTAGGGGCGACTTTGAAGCCGCCCCAGTGTGAACCCAGGCTAATTGCATGCAGCCAATCCCCCCCCCCTTTTTCCTATTTTCCTAAAGCTATACACACACATTAATTTAAGGTAATAGCGCGGGATAACATACACCCCTTTGAGACTTGTCAGCTTGCAACTTTTGGGCTTCTTTTAACCACTTAAGCCCCGGAAGATTTTACCCCCATTCCGACCAGGGGGTATTTTGCGATTCGGCACTGCGTGACTTTAACGGACAATTGCGCGGTCGTGCGACGCTGTACCTAAACAAATTTGGCGTCCTTTTTTTCCCACAAACAGAGCTTTCTTTTGGTGGTATTTGATCACCTGAACAATTAGACCGAAAACATCATACTAAAATGACTAAATTAATAGAAAAGGGTCCATGCAATAGGATCAGTCCATACAATGCCCGTGTGATAAAGGGTGAAAAAAGAGGGATCCTAGATGGAACAGTTGGTGCTCTCAGTGCACTAAAATCCACCACCTGCAGAATTGGCCTCTCACCTTCAAAACACTGGAATCAAGCATAAACTCCTTGTGCAGACTGCACAGACTGTGTTCCCAAAACGAACTCCCTCTTAGGCAGATACACCAATCAGCAAGCACTCCAAATCAGTATACCCTTCCTGGGTCCACTTATCCCTTATTGGCTCCGCTCATACACATATATGAAAATACAAATGGGCAGAACCATAGCGTAATACTGATAATTTTTAATTCAGAATGCATAAAAATAGACAGCCTCTTACTTGTAAATGAATGGAAAAACGGCATAAAAGTAACAGGTTTTCGGCGAGTCCTCCTCGGATCTCACCACTTTCCAGATGGCAGCGGGTGACGTCAATAGCTCCACCTTCCCCCCGTACGCGTGGCGTCTCCCAATGGGCGGAGACTTCTTCAGCGGTATTAGAGGATGTGCGGGACGTCACCCCTTATAACAGCCGAACCGCCCGCTGATTGGCCGGGCGATCCGTATCTCTTCATTGGTTGATCAAGTTGCCATGGCCACAGGGACGCTAGATTCCCCTGAACAGCGGAAGTAAGCGGAACGATGTGACAATAGACAGCCTGGATCAAAAAAAGGCTTAACCAAATCACTCTAGTAACCTATGCACCCCATTCTGCTATAAACCAGAACAGCAACAGATCGGTGCTAGATTCATTACTAGAGAAGCCAATCATTAATAATATGCTAATACACTCAGCCAAGCTCCCATCCACATATGAGCCCAGGCTAAGTATATTAAAAAATCCTGGCCATGCATAATCTAAAACTTTAAAAAATGCCAACACAGACTATATCTGTGTATATTGACTCAATAGATATTAGGCATAGAATAAATATGATAAAAGGAATAGATAAGACCCCTTTCATCTCTGCTCCCATGATTAATGTATAAATGGAGCTGAAATGCCCTCAACATTAAAAATTATCTTAAATAATCATCTTTAAAATCGGGGCTATAGACGTTCCGCTGTCATCTGGATTACAATATAAATATAATAAAATGATAAAAAACATCAAGTTTAATATATAATCAAATACAACCTAAATATTATAAAAGTATTAAAAATTCAAAACCCCTCCTAACGATCGGAAATAAAACAATTTAAGTCGAAATCGACATTCAACCCCCGGGGGACCCCTACTTTGGTTTCATAAATCCAAAAGGATTCCCGCTTGCTGAGCTGCCTTATAAAATTCCCTCCTCTCCAATGCTTATTTACCCTTTCTACTCCCCAAAATTTTAAGCATCGTGGGTCTTTGTTGTGACATTTTTTAAAATGTTGGGTAACATGATGAGGTGTTTTTCCCTTTTTAATACTCCTTACATGCTCCGCTACCCGGGTTTGTAAAGCCCTTGATGTCCTTCCTATGTACTGCAAACCGCAGTCACATTCTAGCATGTACACCACACCTGTGGTAGAGCATGTAATCAGGTCTTTTATCGTATATGTCTTTCCTGTGGCATTGGCTGTAAATTCCTTCCTTCGTTTGAGGTTGGATTTGGCCGTGCGGCATACCACACATTTTCCACAGGCATAAAATCCTGATAAAAAGGAAAATAATCTGTTGTTATTTTGCACCGGTGGATCTATTACCCCTGGGGCTAAAAGATTCCTAAGTGTAGGTGCTTTTTTGTATACAAAGGAGGGTCTGGACGGCAGTGTTGTTCCTAAGATCTTATCTTGCTGTAAGATGGGCCAATGTTTATTGATTATCTTTTCAATCTTCTTATACTGGATATTATAATCCAGTATAATCCTTATCCCATCTTCCTTGGTGTTTTGCTTTTTAGGAACGTTAGACAATAGGGAATCTCTCTCAATAGCCTGCACTGACTTCATATCCTTTTCAAGCTTCTCCATGCAATATCCCTTTTGAGCAAACCTCTCGGCTAATAATTTTGACTGTGAGTCATAATCAGCCGCAGAGGTGCAGTTACGCCTAAGGCGCATGAACTGGCCCTTAGGGATATTGCATAGCCAGGTGTGATGGTGGCAGCTGTCCAACGGGATATAGGAGTTACGGTCAGTGGGTTTTAGGAAGTTACAGGTGGTATACCTGTCGCCATCTTTAGAGATGACTAAATCTAGGAACACCACCTTTTCTTGACTCGTGGTCCAAGTTAGCTCGATATTTTTGTCATTCTTATTTAATTTTTCCATAAATGCATGAAGACCATCCGAGTGTCCATCCCAGACCAGGAACACATCATCAATATATCTCCTGTAACAGAGCAGTTCCGGAGGGCGATTGTTAAACACGACCTCTTCCTCCCAGTGGGCCATAAAAAGATTGGCCACACTGGGAGCAAAGCGTGCACCCATCGCCACACCCCTGGTTTGTAAATAATACGTGTTGTTGTACCAGAAATAATTTCTGGACAGACAAAACCAGAGGCTACTCAACAGAAAGCTTCTTAATTTCCTGGGAAGGCTCGAATGTGAAAAAGCCCATTTTACGGCTGCCTCAGCTGCATTGTGGCCAATAATGGTATACAGGGAGCCTACATCCGCTGTAACCAATATTGATGAGGTCGTGCAGGGTAGTTCTTGCAAAAGCTGTATGATGTGCTTTGTATCCTTTAGGTAGGCTTCTGTACTGGTTACTAAAGGTTGGAGATGCACATCAATAAATTGGCCTAATCTAGAGGTCACTGACTCTATGCCGTTAACAATCGGCCTTCCCGGTGGATGTTCCTTATTTTTATGAACCTTTGGCAGAAAATATATAATGGGGGTACGGCAAAATAATGGATCTAGATATAAGGATTCCCTCTTATTCAGAACCCCCTTCTTCTTGCCTGATTCAACCAATTTATTTAATTCGCCTTTAAATTCAGGAAGTGGGTCTCTCCGTAGTACTTCATATGTATCCTGATCAGAGAGCAAGCGTGCCATCTCAGTATTGTAATATTCCTTACCTAAAACTACTAGGCCCCCCCCCTTATCTGCAGGTCTAATAACGATCTGTTTGTTTTCTTCTATTCTTTTTATCCCTGCCTTATTACTTTTAGGGTCAGCAATTTTTCTAACCTTCAATTTCTCCAGATCCTTAAAGACCATATTTTTAAAGACATCCATATATTTGTTGTCTTTATTTTGGGGATTGAAGGTAGACTTATTTCTGAGATTTGTGTGTGAAGAGTACTCTCCAGGGGAACTAGTTAGAGTGGAGGTGCCTGAGATAGGGACAGAGGCATTCTTCATGATAGGGTTGGACATACAGTATTTCTTCACGTTCAGAGTACGAACAAATTTTTGGATACCTACATAGGTTTGGAACTTGTTTAGGTTCCGTACCGGTGCGAACTTAAGGCCTTTGTCTAAAGTCCTAAGTTCATCTTCTCCTAATTGTACTCCACTTAAATTAAAAATACCTGCCCCTACCGGGATCTTTTTCCTCTGGACCCTCCGGCCTCCTCTATTTCCTCTCTTCCTCTTTTCCCTACTTTGCCTCCTGGGGTACCTTCTACTGGACCCCTCCACCAGTTCTCCGTCTGGTTCGGAAAGGGAAGAGGGGGGCCCCTCTCTTGACCCCCCATATTCCCTAAAAAAGGTTCCTCATGATGATTATTGCGCAGAGGCTCGAACCTATTCTGGGTGGCTATCTGTGCGTAAGAGTAATTATTCCCTCTATTGGGATGTCCTCTGTTGACCTGTCCTCCTCTTGGGGGATAAAAATTCCCTCCTCTTCCCCTATTGTTATCCCATGTATTCCGAATAGGGGTCTGGGGACGATTCCATTGGGTGGCTGGATATTGTCCATTCTGGTAATAATTAGTTTGGTATTGATTATGTCCTCTCCCAGGGGTATTGTTTCTTCCTCTCCCTCCTCTGCCTCCCCTCTTCTTCCCTCGGTTGGGGTATCCAAACTGGGGACCCGCATCATGATGGTCAGGGGCAGGGGAAGCTCTCCAGACCTCATTACTAATCTCTCGATTTACCGGGGCTGGAGTAGTGGGTGGGTTTTGGGGGGTGTCATCTCCCTCATCTTTTTGGTTATTTATGTTTTTTTGCCACTTAAAAATATCATCTGCCTCAAAATCACCAAAGTCTCTTAAGTATTTTTTCTTTTTCTTGTTTTGTGTCTCGGTATCCCATTTGACCAATCTATTTTTAAGAATCCCGGAGAGTCTAACAAACTCCTCAGTGTCCTTATGTGGCTCGAGGGACGTTTGAAGTTCTTTAATCTGGGTTTCTATTGATTTTAACTTGCGTTTTTTCCTTAAAAGTAGGAATTCTATGAGCTCTAATCCCTTTTTGATAAAGAAGACTTTCCATTCCTCTATGGATTCCTCATCTAAGAGTCCATCGTTAGGTGGCACATCCCACCTGAGACGTCTCGGGATGAGCTTAACGCGCAAATAGTACTCAAATGTCGTAATGTCCCACCACAATTTGATTTTCTTCTCTAATGCATATCCCAATTTTTTAAAAGCGGTGGACACATCCCCTTCAGTACTGGGACCCTGGCTATTAGAGAAGATATCTCCCAGGTTAATTTCTCTTTTTTCTATATAGCTAAAGATATCCATGCAGCTAAATATTAATAGATTGAAGAAGCAATAAAACAAGTAAAGAAAATATCAGCGCACAGAAAATGTAAATAAGTTTGAAGCTGCTGAACACTCAGGCCAAACTATAAAACCAATAAGCAGGAAAATAATAATAAATAGTGCAGCGCTGAACAATTAGACCGAAAACATCATACTAAAATGACTAAATTAATAGAAAAGGGTCCATGCAATAGGATCAGTCCATACAATGCCCGTGTGATAAAGGGTGAAAAAAGAGTGAAAAAAGAGGGATCCTAGATGGAACAGTTGGTGCTCTCAGTGCACTAAAATCCACCACCTGCAGAATTGGCCTCTCACCTTCAAAACACTGGAATCAAGCATAAACTCCTTGTGCAGACTGCACAGACTGTGTTCCCAAAACGAACTCCCTCTTAGGCAGATACACCAATCAGCAAGCACTCCAAATCAGTATACCCTTCCTGGGTCCACTTATCCCTTATTGGCTCCGCTCATACACATATATGAAAATACAAATGGGCAGAACCATAGCGTAATACCGCTGAAGAAGTCTCCGCCCATTGGGAGACGCCACGCGTACGGGGGGAAGGTGGAGCTATTGACGTCACCCGCTGCCATCTGGAAAGTGGTGAGATCCGAGGAGGACTCGCCGAAAACCTGTTACTTTTATGCCGTTTTTCCATTCATTTACAAGTAAGAGGCTGTCTATTTTTATGCATTCTGAATTAAAAATTATCAGTATTACGCTATGGTTCTGCCCATTTGTATTTTCATATATGTGTATGAGCGGAGCCAATAAGGGATAAGTGGACCCAGGAAGGGTATACTGATTTGGAGTGCTTGCTGATTGGTGTATCTGCCTAAGAGGGAGTTCGTTTTGGGAACACAGTCTGTGCAGTCTGCACAAGGAGTTTATGCTTGATTCCAGTGTTTTGAAGGTGAGAGGCCAATTCTGCAGGTGGTGGATTTTAGTGCACTGAGAGCACCAACTGTTCCATCTAGGATCCCTCTTTTTTCACCCTTTATCACACGGGCATTGTATGGACTGATCCTATTGCATGGACCCTTTTCTATTAATTTAGTCATTTTAGTATGATGTTTTCGGTCTAATTGTTCAGCGCTGCACTATTTATTATTATTTTCCTGCTTATTGGTTTTATAGTTTGGCCTGAGTGTTCAGCAGCTTCAAACTTATTTACATTTTCTGTGCGCTGATATTTTCTATACTTGTTTTATTGCTTCTTCAATCTATTAATATTTAGCTGCATGGATATCTTTAGCTATATAGAAAAAAGAGAAATTAACCTGGGAGATATCTTCTCTAATAGCCAGGGTCCCAGTACTGAAGGGGATGTGTCCACCGCTTTTAAAAAATTGGGATATGCATTAGAGAAGAAAATCAAATTGTGGTGGGACATTATGACATTTGAGTACTATTTGCGCGTTAAGCTCATCCCGAGACGTCTCAGGTGGGATGTGCCACCTAACGATGGACTCTTAGATGAGGAATCCATAGAGGAATGGAAAGTCTTCTTTATCAAAAAGGGATTAGAGCTCATAGAATTCCTACTTTTAAGGAAAAAACGCAAGTTAAAATCAATAGAAACCCAGATTAAAGAACTTCAAACGTCCCTCGAGCCACATAAGGACACTGAGGAGTTTGTTAGACTCTCCGGGATTCTTAAAAATAGATTGGTCAAATGGGATACCGAGACACAAAACAAGAAAAAGAAAAAATACTTAAGAGACTTTGGTGATTTTGAGGCAGATGATATTTTTAAGTGGCAAAAAAACATAAATAACCAAAAAGATGAGGGAGATGACACCCCCCAAAACCCACCCACTACTCCAGCCCCGGTAAATCGAGAGATTAGTAATGAGGTCTGGAGAGCTTCCCCTGCCCCTGACCATCATGATGCGGGTCCCCAGTTTGGATACCCCAACCGAGGGAAGAAGAGGGGAGGCAGAGGAGGGAGAGGAAGAAACAATACCCCTGGGAGAGGACATAATCAATACCAAACTAATTATTACCAGAATGGACAATATCCAGCCACCCAATGGAATCGTCCCCAGACCCCTATTCGGAATACATGGGATAACAATAGGGGAAGAGGAGGGAATTTTTATCCCCCAAGAGGAGGAC
Organism: Pelophylax lessonae; assembly: GCF_965119305.1. Lineage (NCBI taxonomy): Eukaryota > Metazoa > Chordata > Amphibia > Anura > Ranidae > Pelophylax > Pelophylax lessonae. The sequence continues at coordinate 98,368,517 of NC_138778.1, read as the reverse complement.
AGGTCAACAGAGGACATCCCAATAGAGGGAATAATTACTCTTACGCACAGATAGCCACCCAGAATAGGTTCGAGCCTCTGCGCAATAATCATCATGAGGAACCTTTTTTAGGGAATATGGGGGGTCAAGAGAGGGGCCCCCCTCTTCCCTTTCCGAACCAGACGGAGAACTGGTGGAGGGGTCCAGTAGAAGGTACCCCAGGAGGCAAAGTAGGGAAAAGAGGAAGAGAGGAAACAGAGGAGGCCGGAGGGTCCAGAGGAAAAAGATCCCGGTAGGGGCAGGTATTTTTAATTTAAGTGGAGTACAATTAGGAGAAGATGAACTTAGGACTTTAGACAAAGGCCTTAAGTTCGCACCGGTACGGAACCTAAACAAGTTCCAAACCTATGTAGGTATCCAAAAATTTGTTCGTACTCTGAACGTGAAGAAATACTGTATGTCCAACCCTATCATGAAGAATGCCTCTGTCCCTATCTCAGGCACCTCCACTCTAACTAGTTCCCCTGGAGAGTACTCTTCACACACAAATCTCAGAAATAAGTCTACCTTCAATCCCCAAAATAAAGACAACAAATATATGGATGTCTTTAAAAATATGGTCTTTAAGGATCTGGAGAAATTGAAGGTTAGAAAAATTGCTGACCCTAAAAGTATTAAGGCAGGGATAAAAAGAATAGAAGAAAACAAACAGATCGTTATTAGACCTGCAGATAAGGGGGGGGGCCTAGTAGTTTTAGGTAAGGAATATTACAATACTGAGATGGCACGCTTGCTCTCTGATCAGGATACATATGAAGTACTACGGAGAGACCCACTTCCTGAATTTAAAGGCGAATTAAATAAATTGGTTGAATCAGGCAAGAAGAAGGGGGTTCTGAATAAGAGGGAATCCTTATATCTAGATCCATTATTTTGCCGTACCCCCATTATATATTTTCTGCCAAAGGTTCATAAAAATAAGGAACATCCACCGGGAAGGCCGATTGTTAACGGCATAGAGTCAGTGACCTCTAGATTAGGCCAATTTATTGATGTGCATCTCCAACCTTTAGTAACCAGTACAGAAGCCTACCTAAAGGATACAAAGCACATCATACAGCTTTTGCAAGAACTACCCTGCACGACCTCATCAATATTGGTTACAGCGGATGTAGGCTCCCTGTATACCATTATTGGCCACAATGCAGCTGAGGCAGCCGTAAAATGGGCTTTTTCACATTCGAGCCTTCCCAGGAAATTAAGAAGCTTTCTGTTGAGTAGCCTCTGGTTTTGTCTGTCCAGAAATTATTTCTGGTACAACAACACGTATTATTTACAAACCAGGGGTGTAGCGATGGGTGCACGCTTTGCTCCCAGTGTGGCCAATCTTTTTATGGCCCACTGGGAGGAAGAGGTCGTGTTTAACAATCGCCCTCCGGAACTGCTCTGTTACAGGAGATATATTGATGATGTGTTCCTGGTCTGGGATGGACACTCGGATGGTCTTCATGCATTTATGGAAAAATTAAATAAGAATGACAAAAATATCGAGCTAACTTGGACCACGAGTCAAGAAAAGGTGGTGTTCCTAGATTTAGTCATCTCTAAAGATGGCGACAGGTATACCACCTGTAACTTCCTAAAACCCACTGACCGTAACTCCTATATCCCGTTGGACAGCTGCCACCATCACACCTGGCTATGCAATATCCCTAAGGGCCAGTTCATGCGCCTTAGGCGTAACTGCACCTCTGCGGCTGATTATGACTCACAGTCAAAATTATTAGCCGAGAGGTTTGCTCAAAAGGGATATTGCATGGAGAAGCTTGAAAAGGATATGAAGTCAGTGCAGGCTATTGAGAGAGATTCCCTATTGTCTAACGTTCCTAAAAAGCAAAACACCAAGGAAGATGGGATAAGGATTATACTGGATTATAATATCCAGTATAAGAAGATTGAAAAGATAATCAATAAACATTGGCCCATCTTACAGCAAGATAAGATCTTAGGAACAACACTGCCGTCCAGACCCTCCTTTGTATACAAAAAAGCACCTACACTTAGGAATCTTTTAGCCCCAGGGGTAATAGATCCACCGGTGCAAAATAACAACAGATTATTTTCCTTTTTATCAGGATTTTATGCCTGTGGAAAATGTGTGGTATGCCGCACGGCCAAATCCAACCTCAAACGAAGGAAGGAATTTACAGCCAATGCCACAGGAAAGACATATACGATAAAAGACCTGATTACATGCTCTACCACAGGTGTGGTGTACATGCTAGAATGTGACTGCGGTTTGCAGTACATAGGAAGGACATCAAGGGCTTTACAAACCCGGGTAGCGGAGCATGTAAGGAGTATTAAAAAGGGAAAAACACCTCATCATGTTACCCAACATTTTAAAAAATGTCACAACAAAGACCCACGATGCTTAAAATTTTGGGGAGTAGAAAGGGTAAATAAGCATTGGAGAGGAGGGAATTTTATAAGGCAGCTCAGCAAGCGGGAATCCTTTTGGATTTATGAAACCAAAGTAGGGGTCCCCCGGGGGTTGAATGTCGATTTCGACTTAAATTGTTTTATTTCCGATCGTTAGGAGGGGTTTTGAATTTTTAATACTTTTATAATATTTAGGTTGTATTTGATTATATATTAAACTTGATGTTTTTTATCATTTTATTATATTTATATTGTAATCCAGATGACAGCGGAACGTCTATAGCCCCGATTTTAAAGATGATTATTTAAGATAATTTTTAATGTTGAGGGCATTTCAGCTCCATTTATACATTAATCATGGGAGCAGAGATGAAAGGGGTCTTATCTATTCCTTTTATCATATTTATTCTATGCCTAATATCTATTGAGTCAATATACACAGATATAGTCTGTGTTGGCATTTTTTAAAGTTTTAGATTATGCATGGCCAGGATTTTTTAATATACTTAGCCTGGGCTCATATGTGGATGGGAGCTTGGCTGAGTGTATTAGCATATTATTAATGATTGGCTTCTCTAGTAATGAATCTAGCACCGATCTGTTGCTGTTCTGGTTTATAGCAGAATGGGGTGCATAGGTTACTAGAGTGATTTGGTTAAGCCTTTTTTTGATCCAGGCTGTCTATTGTCACATCGTTCCGCTTACTTCCGCTGTTCAGGGGAATCTAGCGTCCCTGTGGCCATGGCAACTTGATCAACCAATGAAGAGATACGGATCGCCCGGCCAATCAGCGGGCGGTTCGGCTGTTATAAGGGGTGACGTCCCGCACATCCTCTAATACCGCTGAAGAAGTCTCCGCCCATTGGGAGACGCCACGCGTACGGGGGGAAGGTGGAGCTATTGACGTCACCCGCTGCCATCTAGAAAGTGGTGAGATCCGAGGAGGACTCGCCGAAAACCTGTTACTTTTATGCCGTTTTTCCATTCATTTACAAGTAAGAGGCTGTCTATTTTTATGCATTCTGAATTAAAAATTATCAGTATTACGCTATGGTTCTGCCCATTTGTATTTTCATATATGTGTATGAGCGGAGCCAATAAGGGATAAGTGGACCCAGGAAGGGTATACTGATTTGGAGTGCTTGCTGATTGGTGTATCTGCCTAAGAGGGAGTTCGTTTTGGGAACACAGTCTGTGCAGTCTGCACAAGGAGTTTATGCTTGATTCCAGTGTTTTGAAGGTGAGAGGCCAATTCTGCAGGTGGTGGATTTTAGTGCACTGAGAGCACCAACTGTTCCATCTAGGATCCCTCTTTTTTCACCCTTTATCACACGGGCATTGTATGGACTGATCCTATTGCATGGACCCTTTTCTATTAATTTAGTCATTTTAGTATGATGTTTTCGGTCTAATTGTTCAGCGCTGCACTATTTATTATTATTTTCCTGCTTATTGGTTTTATAGTTTGGCCTGAGTGTTCAGCAGCTTCAAACTTATTTACATTTTCTGTGCGCTGATATTTTCTATACTTGTTGTATTTGATCACCTGTGCGATTTTTTGATCACGCGCTATAAACAAAAAAAGAGCGTCAATTTTGCAAAAATAGCAATATTTTTCACATTTTTTTATATGAAATTCCCCCAAAAAAAATTTAAAAATCAAAATTTTTTTACTTTTTCGGCCAATTTGTTTTATGCTACCTATGTTTGGTAAAAAAAAATCGCAAAAAGCGTATTTTGATTGGTTTGCGCAAAAGTTATCGCGTTTACTAACAAAGGGAAAGATTTCTGTCATTTTTGTTGTTTTTTTTTTTAACGTGTAATGGCGGCGATCTGCGATTTTTTTTGCGGTACTGCGACATTGCGGCGGACAGATCGGACCCTTGACTGACATTTTTGACACTTTTGGGGTTACCAGTGACATTTCTACAGTAATCAGTGCTATATATATGCACTGTTACTGTAAAAATACACTGGTAGTGAAGGGGTTAACTTTATTTGGAAGGGAGGGGCTGTGTGTATCCCTAGGGGCGTGCTTTCTACTGTGATTGGCTGGGGCTTGAGCTGTATGGACACTGATCAACGGATCTACATACTAGATCCGAGTGATCAGTATCCTAACAGCAAGGAGAATGACAGGTGGCTTGTTTACACAAGCTGCCTGACATTCTCCCTCTCCCCCGCCGATCGCCGAGTGACCGGCGGACATCGGGTCCGCCGGTCACACGCGCGGGGGGGTCCGTGACCACGCGGGAGCGGGAGCGCGCCTCCGGGGGCGCGCGCTCGCTACCTAGACCCTCACAAGCTAGTGACGTAGCCCTACGTCACTTTGCCTGTGAGGGGCTGACTGCCGACGTAGATCGGCGTTAGGCAGTCGGCAAGTGGTTAACACGAAAGCCACTTAACGGTAGGATTACCTTGCAGGGCTTTTTCAGCACCACACACCGATACAAGTCAAATATTCAACCTCCTGGCGAATTGAGCTGCTTAGACCTACAATCTGCTTCAATCCAGACTAAATTTCTTGCAGTTGCCAGGCCTAGTCAGGGCACCTGTAGGACAGACCTGGACACACACCTGCAGAAAATCTGTCATCAGGGAAAGGAGCTGGAGGATTCTCTTTCTTATGAGCAACATCCACCTGTCTCTGATAAATCTCCCGCCTGATCACTGTTTTCACTACTGGAACAGGCACTATTTTGCATCATTACACAATGAAAGACTGTCCTTCTTTCACACCTCTTACATGTACAGTATCTCACAAAAGTAAGTACACCCCTCACGTTTTTGTAAATATTTTATGATATCTTTTCACGTGACAACACTGAAGAAATGACACTTTGCTACAATGTAAAGTAGTGGGTGTACAGTTTGTATAACAGTGTACATTTGCTGTCCCCTCAAAATAACTCAACACACAGCCATTAATGTCTAAACCGCTGGTGAAAATGTCCAAATTGGGCCCAAAGTGTCAATATTTTGTGTGGCCACCATTATTTTCCAGCACTGACTTAACCCTCTTTGGCATGGAGTTCACCAGAGCTTCACAAGTTGCCACTGGAGTCCTCTTCCACTCCTCCATGATGACATCACGGAGCTGGTGGATGTTAGAGACCTTGCACTCCTCCACCTTCTGTTTGAGGATGCCCCACGGATGGTCAATAGGGTTTAGGTCTGGAGACATGCTTGGCCAGTCCATCACCTTTACCCTCAGCTTCTTTAGGAAGGCAGTGGTCGTCTTGGAGGTGTGTTTGGGGGTCGTTATCATGTTGGAATACTGCCCTGCTGCCCAGTCTCCGAAGGGAGGGGATCATGCTTTGCTTCAGTATGTCACAGTACATGTTGGTATTCATGGTTCCCCCAATGAACTGTAGCTCCCCATTGCTAGTAGCACTCATGAAGCCCCAGACCATGACACTCCCACCACTATGCTTGACTGTAGGCAAGACACACTTGTCTTTGTACTCCTCACCTGGTTGCCGCCACACACGCTTGACACCATCTGAACCAAATACGTTTATCTTGGTCTCATCAGGCCACAGGACATGGTTCCAGTAATCCATGTCCTTTATCTGCTTGTCTTCAGAAAAACTGTTTGCGAGCTTTCTTGCGCATCATCTTTAGGAGAGGCTTCCTTCTGGGACGACAGCCATGCAGACCACATTGATGCAGTGCGTGGCTAATTGGGCACAATTTGTACATTTTCACCTAGAGGTGTACTCATTTTTGTTGCCAGTAGTTTAGACATTAATGGCTTTGTGTTGTTATTTTGAGGGAACAACAAATTTACAGTTACACAAGCTGTACACTCACTACTTTACATTGTAGCAAAGTGTAATTTCTTCAGTGTTGTCACATGAAAAGATATAATAAAATAATTACAAAAATGTGAGGGGTGTACTCACTTTTGTGAAATACTGTATGATGCCTACAGATTAAAGGTTGGTGTTAAACAGCCTATTCCTGACAGAAGTGAACATATTTTTCAAGAAGCATGATACATGGTCCCTCTACTCCTTACCCATACATTGTCTGCTACTGCTGTGTGCACTGCCCAATCTGTATTTGTGCATTGTTTATCCAATATTATTTGTAGCAGTAATGTTGCACTCTGGAAAGGTACTGGATTTGTATTAAGGTGATGCATAGAGCTAAGTGTGGTGGGACAGAGCTGAGATGCTGCCTGCCTCAGTGGAAGAATAGTGTGAAGTGGTAAAAAAGTGTAAATTTTCTGGATGCAAGATATAAAAAGGGTTTAAATATCAGCGCTATGGAGTTTCGGTACTTTATTGGACTAAAATAGTGGTGTAAGCTGCCCCCAACCTACCACTGAGGTAGTAGATTAGTGAAAAGTGCAAGTGATGTTGGGACCGGCGCTACCACATAAATATTATATCTGTGCAATTCTATAAACTGTATAATTCATACCAAAAGTGCATATAGTGCTTATAGTGCAACGATAAAACCAAAGTGCTGCGTGCTAGTAAACCTTCAATACATTAGCATGGGCTGTGCTCAGTGTACCATATCATAAATCACATATGTATATACAAAGTGCTGAGTGCTGTTCATACCAATAACCACGTGTGTGATTGCGTGCTATAACAAAGTATGGCGCCAGTGGATGCCCCACCGATTGCACCGTTGCTTACCGCACGCCAAAAACCACGCCGTTTGTGTACGTCAGTACGTCACTTCCGGGAACAGTGGTTTGAGCTGGTGGAACGCGGAAGCGACCCGGCGAACACCTCAAGCTGATAGTGAACTCCCTAAATGTTAGTGGATGCTACTTTGTTTCACCCTAACAAACATATACTATGCAATGGAGGCTTATTTTCTGTTCTAGTGACCAAGGAGCGCTGAGCCACCTTTCTAAGAGTGCGGTAAGCAACGGTGCAATCGGTGGGGCATCCACTGGCGCCATACTTTGTTATAGCACGCAATCACACACGTGGTTATTGGTATCAACAGCACTCTGCACTTTGTATATACATATGTGATTTATGATATGGTACACTGAGCACAGCCCATGCTAATGTATTGAAGGTTTACTAGCATGCAGCACTTTGGTTTTATCGTTGCACTATAAGCACTATATGCACTTTTGGTATGAATTATACAGTTTATGGAATTGCACAGATATAATATTTATGTGGTAGCGCCGGTCCCAACATCACTTGCACTTTTCTGGATGCAAGGCCTCCGTTCAGAAGATTTTTAATTTTACAGCCTTTGCTCATACTTTTAATATGTTTCCACTTTGCTGTTACAAACTGAAGAATAGATCTTGCCGTTTGCACTGATACCATATAGTCTACATGCCAGGCCAGCCACAGCGATAAGCGTTGATAGTGAACGCTAGTGTGTACTGCCAGCACATTCCACAAGGGATTTAGTCATAGTTACTCAATCACTGATCTGTGGGTCACAGGCCAAACATGCTGAATTCAAATGAACGAGTGCCAAACTGAGGAAGAGAGCTCTGTAAAAGGCTTCATTACATCTACCCAGAGCTGAACAACAAAAATTAAGGATCATTTTGTTAAAAAAAATTACAAAAAAATAACATTTGTGAAAACAAATGGCCTATGTACCGTTCTATTTTGTATATAAGATTGTTGCAACCTGCAAATTTGCAACCCTATTAAAGAAAAAATGTCTGTACCATTTGCAAAATTATGTAAAAAGTTGTAGTCCTAATAGGCTGCAGAACACACAGGCAGCTCATTTAGGCTTCATTCACATGTCAGCGTATCGATCGCGGGCAGAATCACCGCGATTCTGCCCGTGATCCGCAAATCATTGCCAATCGCGGGATGCCTGTGCGTTGCCCGTGATTTGCAATAGCACCCCAAACGCTGTTCGATGTTGCTGCTATTTGCGCCTGCCGAATTGCGGTAACGTCGCACAAAAAAAATTGCGGGACGCACGACGCCCCAAAGAAGCTCTTGTACCTTTTTTGGGCGTCATGCGTCCCGCGATTTTTTTTGCGCGATATTACAGCGATTCGGCAGGCGCAAATCGCGGCAACATCGCACAGCGTTTGGGGTGCTATTGCAAATCACGGGCAACACATAGGCGTCCCGCGATTTGCAATGATTTCCGGATCGCGGGCAGAATCGCGGTGATTCTGCCCAAGAACGATACGCTGACATGTAAATGAAGCCTTAAGTAATTGTAAAGTCTTGTTTTAAAAAAAAATTAATTAAAATAACAGACATGTTATACTTACCTCCACTGTGCAGTTTGTTTTGCACAGAGCAGCCCAGATCCTCCTCTTCTCTGGGCCCTCGTTCCTGCTCCTGGCTCCTCCCCTCCTATCGAGTGCCCCCACAGCAAGCAGCTTGCTATGGGGACACCGGAGTCGAGCTGCATCTCTGTGTGTCCATTCAGACACGGAGCTGCCATTGGTCCCCACCCCCTCTCTCTCCTGATTGGCTCACTCACTTTGTTTGACAGCCGCAGGAGCCAATGGCGCCACAGTTGTATATCAGCCAATCAGGAGGGAGAGTCCCAGGATGGCCAAGGGACTCGTGGATATCGCTGGACAGAGACGGGGCACAGGTAAGTATTAAGGGGGCTGGGGAGGGTGCTACAGACAGAAGGCTTTTTATCTTATTGCATAGAATGCAGTAAGATAAGAAAACCTTCCTGCCTTTACAACTCCTTTAAGGTCATGCAGTGAAGTGAGACAACCCACATCACTGGATCTTTAGGGTGCATTCAAACTTGCGAAGGCACGCTATCTGTGACCAGCATTAAGAACCCTAGCGGATGCTCCAGCAAGTAGGCAGTCCCAATGAAAGCAATGTGATGCTGCTGGCTCTCGCAGCTAATCACACCTGCTTGCAGGTAATCGCTCAAGCAGTGATCACATACGAGTGATCGGCCCTGGATGCAGACTGCCTGTGTGCAGGGCAGATCACTTGCATGTGATCGCTGCACGAATGATTACATGTGAGAGGGCACAATTAACTGCGAGAGACGGCAGCCTCCCACTGCTTTTAATGGGGCTGCCTATTTGCTGCTAATCGCGGCAAACACCACTGGGGTTCTCACAGATGATCGCTGACAAGGTGCATTTCCCATTGTGAATGCTCCCTTATACCGTATGTCCAGCACATAGATCTCTCCTTAAAGAGGATATAAACCCTCCTCTGCAAGTTGTACCTATAGGTAAGCCTATGATAAGGCTTGCCTATAGGTACTGTAAATATCTCCTAAACATGTACCGTTTAGGAGATATTTACCTTACATGCAGCCAGTGACGTCACTGGCGCATGCGCTCTGAAGGAACGGCCGCTCGTGTTGTTCCTTCAGAGCCCCGTGCCGTGACAGTCGGCTCCCGCGCGCGTGCACGGGAGTGACGTCACCATGGCTCCGGCCAGTCAGATGGCCGGATGCCGCGATCCCGGAAGACAGGCGACTGGACATGTCGCCTGTCATAGAGGTAAGCGGGCGGCACGACGGGGGCTCGTTCTAAGGTAAGTATTTCATAATGCGCTAGTATGTGATGCATACTAGCTCATTATGTGTTTCTCTTTCAGGGGGAAAAAAAAAAAATGTGGGTTTACAACCTCTTTAAGTCTAGGTTCACATCTATGAGGATGCGCTTGAAGGAATATTCAGGCTTGTTTTGCAGTGCATTTTGCAGTTTTATATCCTCGTTTTTATGCATTTTTTCATGCAGTTTTCATGCATTTTGCGTTTTATGTTTTTTTTTTTTCTTTTTAAACACACTGTAAACACATTGTGTATAGCTGGTTGCTAAGGAGTGGCCCAGGAAGCCGGCAGCCTCGTCCTTAACAACCGATGAGTCCTCAGCTGGCAGCAGGGTTGCCCACTGACAGCTGAATGTAAAAAAAAAAAAAGTTGCCGGAGAAAAACAAATCGTGAAAAAAAAATAAATAAAAACATGTGGGGTCCCCCCCAGGTCAATACTAGGCCCATTTGGCTGCAACACTGATCGAAGTAAAAATTTTCAAAAAGCTAGTTCGGGAGAAGTCGATCATGGAAATGGGAATGGCCATATGTAGCGCTACCCTTGGGAGGGCCGCTAGTTAATGATGATTAAAGCACAGTCACTACACCCCTCCTGATAGCAGCAGCACAGATAATGACCTGAGTTCCCCCTCACTAGTGTAGAGGCTGCCAGCACACACAGAGTACAGTCCAGGCACACTGACTCAGCACAGTCAGTCAGAGCAGTCTAGGATATGTCTTTTTGTGGTTTTATTGGATGGGCTGTAGGGTAGTATGGGATACTCCACAACCCTGAACAGAAACAAGAGGGTACTCTACTCTATATTGCAAATTTCAGGAACAGTTCTTCTGCTCAGCTCAGAGTACAATCTTCCTGTGAAAGACTAGTAGAGATCAGAGGTATGTACTCCTCAGAAGAGGAACTAATTGACCCAGCTTTCAAGGACAGTCCTCCTATGAGAAATCAGAGGAGACTACTATATGTACTTCCCAGGAAAGAAACTACTTTGCTCAAAGTCTTACCATCAAACTAAAAGGGACTGGTAAGAATGTACCTCTCAGGATAGGAACTACGAGGCCCAGCAATGCCAGTTGCACACAGTCACTAGGATCTTGAGACAAAGCAGTATTTATGAGACCAGGGGAGTAGCTGTGCCATTCAGCTTCTTCCAGATGCCTGCCAGTGAGGCTATGTGGATTTGATCCTTAGGTGAAGCCTCAGGACGTCAAGTACCCTCCCAGACGTAGCCCTCTGACACTGCCAAAGTTGGGACCTTGATGAACAGCCACTTGAAACAGCAGAATAGTTGGAGCTAGTGGGTAGCCACACCCCACCTGAACAGATGGAATCCCTTGGACAGGAAGGCTCTGCTGTTCTATAGCTCAGAATATTTATGTGCTTCTCGGCCACCTTCTGGGCACACCTCCCCAGGGATTGGCTGCAGCACAATAAATATTCATGCTGCCCATTTGCCTTGCTCCATGCCTATGTTCCAGAACTTTCTAGAAGGCAAAGTAGAGCAACTAAACCTTCAGCCTGTGAAACCCAGAACAGCCAAAGGAGAACAACTGCTCCAATGAATACAAAGGAGCCAAAAATAACTACATTTATCTAACATCCTAGCAACCTTAAAGGTGCCAGATTTAAAAAAATGTCAGTATTTAAAACAGTCAAACTAGGCGTTTTCAATGCTTTTAAGTGCAAAGGAGGGATTTGGGGTCTTATAGACCCCAGATCCCTCCAAAAAAAAAACCATGAAAACACGTGACTATTGCTGTCACAAGAGATGTTTACATTCCTTGTGACAGCAATAAAAGTAATTAAAATTTATTAAAATTTATTTTTAAAGGGACAATGTAAAATAAATAAATAATAATAAAAAAAAAAAAAAACGTAAAGTGCCCCATCCCTCTGTACACGCGTGCAGAAGCGAATGCATACTTAGTCACACCTGCAAATGTAGGCAGTGTTCAAACCACACGTGTGAGGTATTGCTGCAATTGTTGGAACAAGAGCAGAAATTATAGTAAAAGACCTCCTCTGCAACTCTAAACTGGTAACCGTTAAAAATGTTTAAAGTGTCACCTATGAAAATTTTAGGTACCGTAGTTTGTCACCATACCATGAGTGTGTGCAATTTTAAAGCATGACATATTGGGTATCTATTTACTCGGCATAACATCATCTTTTGCATTATACAAAAAATTGTGCTAAGTCATGAAAGTATATTTTTTCCCCAAAAAATTGCGTTTAAATGACCGGTGTGTTATTTTAAGGAAAAGCTGAAGATGCCTCCTGGGGAAACTTTTCGCCTCTGCCAAATACTGCATTTCCTCCGTACCTTAAAGAGGTTGTAAACTCGTTTGAGTTTTTTTTTTTTTTTTTACACCCTGCAAAAGAAAGACATAATGAGCTAGTATGCATCGCATATTAGCTCATTATGCAATACTTACCTCAGAACGAGCCCCCGCCGTGCCGCTCACTCACCTCTATGACGGGCGACATGTCTAGTCGCCCGTCTTCCGGGATCGCGGCATCCGGCCGTCTGATTGGCCGGAGCCGCGGTGACGTCACTCCCGCGCACGCGCGCTAGAGCCGACAGTCACGGCACGGGGCTCTGAAGGAACGGCACGATCGGCCGTTCCTTCAGAGCGCATGCGCCAGTGACGTCACTGGCGACATGTAAGGTAAATATCTCCTAAACGGTACATGTTTAGGAGATATTTACACTACCTATAGGTAAGCCTTATCATAGGCTTACCTATAGGTACAAGTTGTAGAGGAGGGTTTACTTCCTCTTTAATGACCGGGGAGGTAGACATTACCTCCAGAACTTTTTTTGAGAATCAATGTGTGGCGGAATCATGGGGGGGGGGGTATAACGGCACTCTATGCGCTTTTCAATGATCAAAATCACAAACTTTCATACCAACAGGCATGGGAAACAGATCTGGGAGGAACGATTGAGGAGGAGGACTGGACAACCTGGTCGACCTTGGTGCACAAAGGAATACTTAATACCTCCCTAGTGGAAGCCAATTATAAGGTGTTGTCTCGCTGGTACCTGGTTCCGTCCAAACTAGCAAAATTGTATCCTGGGGCCTCTTCCCTGTGTTTTAGGGGCTGTGGACAGGTTGGTGATATGCATCATGTCTGGTGGTCCTGCCCGAAGGTTCGGCGCTTTTGGATCCGGGTATTTAACCTGATCCACTCAGTGACGGGACAACACGTCCCCAGGGCTGCGAAAACAGCGCTGTTTGCCGATCTCGACGGGGGATCCCCAGACATCTGCGTACCCTCATTTTTTTTATCCTCTTAGCTGCCAAAATAACCATAGCACGTTCCTGGAAGTCGCCAGTCCTCAATATTGTGATGGTTAAAAATAAAATATCCTGGATCATGGTCGATGAAAAATTGACTAGTATTCGTAGACACACTCAGATAAAGTTTGAGAAAGTGTGGAACCCGTGGGTGGCTTATCTACAGGCTCCTTGACAGTGGGGAGGCATGCTATGTTTGCATTGGGGCTCGGACCGGGGGGGCTCTTACTTTTCTTCTCTTTTCTTTTGATTCTCTTTCTTTTTCCATTTTCCTTTTCTTTTCCTTTCCTCTTTCTTCACTATCCTATTAGCTTGGTTCCTTGATTAATTGGGACAACCCAAACCGCTATGGACGGTCTCTTTACAGTTCATTTTCTCCCATGCTGTTCTGTTATGTGCGGAGTGCTGACGATCACCATTTTGAAACAATTTATTTGACACGAGATGTTATACATTGGGATCGCTGTGCATATGTATGGAACACTCTTGAACATTATTGCCATGTTTGTACAATGTTGCCGTAACCTTTTTATATGGCTTGTTGGCTGTTCCAATTTCCTACTTTTATATGTTCTTTTGTAAAATCTTTAATAAAAACTATTGAACATTAAATGACCGCTGTGCAAAATCAGCGTGACATAAAATATTGCAACCACCGTCATTTTATTCTCTAGGGTCTCTGCTAAAAAAATATATATAATAGCCTCAAGCAAGAAGCAAGTTGTAATGGGTAAGGTTCTGCTTTTTTAAATGTGGTTTTTAAACATGTTTTAGGTGCGTCAAACGCTTGGGCGTTCATTCATACCACAGAGCACAATAGTAATTTGCAACTAGACCCCTCAGGTATGCTCCTCTCCCGAATGTGATTTTGGTATGTTTATATTTCTGCACCTGAATGCCCCTGCCTCTGTATGCCTGTAAATACCTATGTGTGCATGGACATGTAAAAAAGAGTGGAGTTTAGGGGCAGAAAAAAAAAAAAAAAGGTCAAACTTCTGTTAAATATGCATTTCACAGTTGCACTGTGCATGAGGCCTTACTTGAAAAAAAATTATAAAGATGGGATGACAGGCTGTCTGGCCAGTTTTAATTGAATCAGGCGATTATTATTATGTTTATGGGTCACAGCATTCAGTGGATATGTGGCCTTGAAGACATCCCATCTATTTCCTATGTGTTCTATTTGGATTAGTATACAGTTGGAATGTAGTAATGCTCAGCCCTGTAACAAGTATCTATATTGGAACTACTACTGACCCCCCTCCAAGCTCTTCACAAGGCAGCGTGAATGTTTAAGAGACCTTAAAGTTCTGACCTGGGCAGCCTCTCCCAGGCTGGTTTGGGGATATTTCCATGACAACAGAGCTTCCCTGGAATGCTGGGAGGGAATGGAATTTCTGACGTTCCTGCTTCACTCAACACTCTCCAGGTACCTGACAAAAGAAGGTGCCAGTTATGTGAGGGTAAGAGGGGTGAAAGCCAATGAAGAGCTACATTCCGGGCATAGCTGCAAATTGCACTCCTACATATCAATGCCAAGGTTCAACTGAGAGCAGTTATATGAAGGGTTTATTAAGAGCATGTGCTATAAATGAGAATATATGGGGGGGACTGCATGAATTAAATATACAGGAGTGAAGCTGATGAAGGTGTATATTTTTGTGGGTATAAATATATAGAATAAGAGTACACTTGAGGAAAAAATGTAAAAAGCTGATTCTCTGAGGCCTGTACGCATATGATAGCTCCTGTTTCTCACTTGAAATTATTTTTGTGCTATAGGAACCAGTGCTGTATCTTGGCCTAGGCCAACAAGGCCCAGGCCTAGGGCAGCACTTTGCAGGGGGGCAGCAAAAAACCTGATGGGGCTGCACTGATATGCTGCCCTGATGGGCACTGATATGTTGCACTGATGGGCACTAATAGACTGTACTGATGGCCACTGATGAGGCAGGACTTATAAGCTGCACTGATAGGGCTGCACTGATATGATGCACTGATAGGCTGCACTAATGGGCACTGAGAGGCTGCACTGGTGGCCACTGATGGGGCTGTACTGATGGCCACTCATGAGGCCGCACTGATATGCTGCACTGATGAGGCTGCATTGATGGGCAGTAATGAGGCTGCACTGATGAGCATTGATAAGGCTGCACTGATGGACACTGATGAAGCTGAACTTATGGGAACTGATGAGGCTGCACTGATAGGCACTGATGGGCACTGATAGACTGTGGTTGTGGTCTGTGGTTTACAGATTACAAGGTGGGTCATAAACAGAAAGGGGTGGGTCATATTTAAATTAGGGGTGCCCAAAGTGTAGTCAGGCCTAGGGCAGCACAAAACCTAAATACGTCACTGATAGGAACACCAAACCTTATAGTCAGGCCTGGACTAGACCAAAAAATAGGCCCAGGCATTTTAGACTGAGAAGCCCATAAAATATTTACCAGCCGCTTTCCCACTCTCCATCCTGACGAATCCCCCATAGCAGCCAGAGGGAGAGGGGAGGGGGCTGGAAAAGGGCACAGGGGGGGCAGAGAGCACAGAGGGGGGGGAGGCAGAGAGCAGGGGGGTGGGAGAGCATAGAGGAAGGTGGAGAACAAGGGGGGGGGGGCTGGAGAACACAGGGGAAGCCAGAGAGCACTGGAGGATGAGGAGCACAGGGGGGCTGCAGAGCACTGGGGGGGCAGAGAGCACAGGAGGGGGGGCTGGAGAACACAGGGGGAGCCAGAGAGCACAGGATGGTGAGGCGCACAGAGGGAAGGGCAGAGCGCACAGGGGGGCTGGAGAGCACGTGGGGGTAGAGAGCACAGGGGGGCCATAGAGCACAGGGGGGCTGGTAATCAGAGGGAGCCAGAGAGCACAGGAGGGCAGCAGAAAGAAGCTGGATAGGAGGAGCAGCTGCATATAGAAGAATCAATCTCTCCATTTTCCCCCAGCAGTCTCTGAATGCCTGCAGGAGGGAAAGGAGGAGAAGCAGGATTTCAGAGACTGCTGGAGGAAAATGGAGAGATTGATCCTTCTATATGCAGCCGCCCCACCTCTTATCCAGGTGAACGGGGGCGCACTCACTTTCTCTCTGGTCCAGCATCTCCTCCAGCTCCTCCCTCTTCATGGTCGCAGACCAGCTGACCTGTAGTTTCTGCACCTCCAGCCCCCATAGCTGAACTGAATTGGCTGCCAGCCGCAGAGAGGCCGAAAGAGCAGCGCTGGCTTAAGGAGCAACCAAACTACTTTAGGACCCACAGGGATATGCAGGCTCAGCCCACCAGGCAAGTGCCCAGTGTGCCTTAAGGCCAGTCCAGACCTGCTTAAGTTGGAATGTAATAGGTGCTGTGTGTAAATAGGGGCTGCTCACCAGCCACTGTGGTGTCCTGCTGGACCCTTGGAAGAGTTTACTAAACTGTTAAAAAGATATGAACGCCACACTAATTTGTTTAATCCCTTAAAAGATTGTTGTTTCAAATTAATTATTTTGCAACAGCCAACCCATTTCAGGGGCTCAACACATCCCTTTCACCAAGGCCTAAAATACAAATCATGCAGGCACCTGAATTGCAAAGCCTTTTCAGTCCAGGTGTCTAAATGATCTGTATTTTAGCACTGATGAAGGAGGAACGTTGAGCCCCCAAAACGTGCTGGTTGTTGCAAAATAAGATTCATTTAAAATTATTGCCCCAGTTTTGGAACCAGCCAAATGTCCATTTTTCCTCTTGCCCCTCTTTATGGTTTAATTCATCCTCAAACTTATTAACTCTAGAAATGGCTCTCATGTAATCCCCTCTAATAACTAATTTTTATTTTCATACATCACGGGACACAGAGCCATAAATCATAACATATGGGTTATATAGCCACCTTTAGTTGAAGCACACTGGCAACCAATCAGAATTGATGCCCCCCTATATAACCCCTCCCACACAGGAAGTACCTCAGTTTTTTCGCCAGTGTCTAAAGGTAATGGTCACTGTGGAGAGTCTCTCCACATTTTTCTTATTTTTTCTTCAAATGAAGACAGAAGATATGCTGTTTACCCCGATCAAAGCGCATGGAATCTAAGAGGTTAGCTATTAGATCCATCCTAAACAGTCAATGGACTAAAAAGATGGTACCTGAGCCTCGGGTAGCAGATACATGGATTTGCCTGTAATGGTGTCCTTTTTAGGTGCTGGACCCTGGGATCCAGACCCTTGGAATACAAAACCCCAAAGGCGCTCCGTGCAGGGTGCTCTACAGGTCCAAGGCCGTGGCCCCTCCAAAATAAGGGGACCCAGTCTTTGGAGGTCGCCAAGACAAAGCTTGCCGTGATGGGTGAAGATTGGATTTCTGTTTCAAGCAGAATCCTGCGGCTGAACTGGTGAGTCCAATTTAAAATATTTACTTATTCAGCAAACCTTGAAGGTAAAAATTGCTGTCATAATTGCAAATTGTAAATATTTTATGCACTGTTCCTTTTAGTAAGATAACAGAGACCTTGTGCCATATGTATCCCTCCATGAGACTGTGGATGTTATGCTTGCAAGTTACATCTTGTTGAGGCAGTTGTGGGATTGTTGCAAAGCTTGATTTAAATCATTATTTGTTTGCCTATTGTTATCACATTGTATTTTTTCCCTGAGCTGATTACCTGAAAGGTATCAGCTGTGACAAACAAAATTCAGCCTAAGCTGCTCTCACACCATATGGTTGTTGTTGTTGTTTTCGCCCTGGCGCATAAGCGTCTACATGTTCGACTCCGACTTGATTGCGCGTCTATGGCGTAGGCCTATTCGCACGTGTGGGAATCTTCGCTTTTAAATACAGGCATACACCACGTGGAGAGCATGTTCTTATGCAATGGCGTGCACGTGGACGCCATGCAGCACGCTGCACATGCGCGATACAGCATAAATGGGCACGTTCTGCAAGGAACTGTTTCCAACAAACTAGCCTCTGTCAGAGGCTGAAGGGGACACAGAGCAACAGCAGCTGGGTTGCAAGAGTCACTGTGGGTGTATGTTATTGGCACAAACAGGTACTGTATCCTTGGGTAATCAATGCTGTGTGCATTAGGCTTTATAAGCTTGGCACAAGCCTTGAGTACACTTAAAGATAGTACCTCAAGTTTGTCTTGCTTTAAAGCAATGTCTGCCTGCGGGCACAGTTGGAAAAAGCACTGTAATGCCACTGTCAGGCCTTGAAGGGCCTAGCCGTGTTTCCACTGTGTCTACTCCTCCTGAAGAGCCAGAGGCATCTTGCCAATCTGAGCCATTACGGTTGACAGGCATAGTAGCTACTCCTAGTACTTCTGCCGCAACCTACATCACTAAGGATGATTTGACTGTGGCATTGGCCAGCCTTGAGGGTAGGATTGCTGGTATCATTGCAGCACCTTAAGGAAAGAAATGTGATAGATCTCCCTAACCTGAGCAACCCTTTGAGCCTGTTCAGGATTGGGCAGAGGATGCTGAAGAAGTAGCTGATGGTGACCCTGCGGAAGGTCAAGCTGAGGTTTCCACTTCTGAAGAGTTAGGGTCAGAGGAGTCTCTATCTACCTCTCAGGCCCAGAGATTGTTCATTCAGTCTCTTACTGAAGTGGTCCAGTCTGGATACAAATTCCCCCCCCCTATAGACAGCTGAAGTCGTTTTCCTCTCTAGACTCATTGCGTCCTACTCATAGTCCTCAGACCTTTCCCATACATCCACTCTTGCAGCAAGAAATGTATAAAGATTGGGACCATCCAGATAGGATTCTTGTTACTGCTAAATTTTTTTCATTATTGTATCCTATGGAGGAAAAGTTTACTAAGAAATGGAATATACCCACTGTGGATGCTTCCATTTCTGCGGTTAACAAGAATTTAACCTGTCCTGTAGATAATGCCCAGGTTTTTAAAGATCCAGCAGTTAAAAAGTTGGAATCTTTATTGAAAGCCTCCTTTGCGGTTGCAGGTTCTGCGATTCAACCAGCAGTAGCAGCCATAGGAGTTTGTCAGTCTTTAAAAGACCATATGAAGCAAATGTCTAAGACAGTTCCTTCTCAAGGAGAGTCTATGGAAGATCTGTCAGATCTACCTCGCACTTTGTTTTGCAGTGGATGCTCTTACGGACTCCATAAGGCAAATGTCACGATTTGCTCTGATATCAGTGCATATGCGCAGAATCCTTTGGTTAAAGAATTGGTCTGCGGAATTACCATGTAAAAAGTTACTGGCTGGCTTCCCTTTTCAGGGAGAATGCCTTTTTGGTGATGATCTGGATAAGTATATCCAAAAGATCTCAGGGGGGAAGAGTACGTTGCTACCTGTGAAAAGGAAGAGCAAGCGTCCTCCTTTCAAAATCCCCAGCACTCATACTACCAGTGCTTCTACTTCCAGAGAGTGGCGACGGCCTCAACCATCTGGATCCCGAAACAAGCCTTCAGGGCAAGGTCAGAAAAAGCCCTGGGCCCAGAAATCAGCCAAGTCTTCAACTAAGTCCTCTCTGTGAAGGGGTGCCCCCACTCATGTGGCTGGGGGGACGGCTGTGGCAGTTCCCAAAGGTTTGGGTGGAATTGATCCAAGACAACTGGGTTATCTCCACCATTTCACAGGGGTACAAACTGGAATTTCGGGTGTTCCTGTATCCCTGGTTTATAAGATCAGGTATACTGACAGATCGCCTAAAAAGAAGGTCTCTCTTTCTGGCATTAGACCAGCTGAAAGCTCAAAAAGTGATAATAGAGGTTCCAGAGGATGAAAAGTTAAAGGGTTTTTACTCAAACCTGTTCGTAGTCCCCATATCAAACGGGGATGTGAGACCTATTCTGGATCTCAAAGCTTTAAACCAGTTTCTGAACTTCGTACTTTCTGTATGGAGTGAATTCATTCAGTCATAGCCTCCCTGCAGGGAGAGGAATTTCTAGCATCTATAGACATCAAGGATGCAGGTCTTCACGTGCCTATATTCCAGGCTCATCAAAGGTTCCTACGCTTTGCAATAGAGAACCGTCATTTTCAGTTCGTGGCCCTGCCCTTCGGATTAGCCACAGCTCTAAGAGTTTTCACAAAGATCCTAGTTCCAGTATTGGCTGTTCTAAGGTCCTGAGGGATATGTATAATAGGATATCTGGATGATCTATTACTAGTAGATCGATCGGCTTCGGCTCTAAGTCAAAATGTCCACCAGACAGTGCAGTTCCTAGAACATCTGGGTTGGATACTGAACTTGGTAAAGTCAGCATTACAGCCGGTCCAGTGTCATGAATACCTGGGTCTTCTTGTGGACACAGCACAGGCAAAGATATTCTTGCCAGCAAGAAAGGTCACAGACCTGAAGGATCAGGTTTTGTCCTTAGTAAGGCTGAGATATCCTTCTATACGTCTTTGCATGAAGTTATTGGGGAAGATGGTGTCCGCATTCGAGGCAATTCCCTATGCTCAATTCTATGCCAGACCCTTAAAGGACAAAATTCTGTCTACCTGGACCAGAAAGGTTCAGTCTCTGGACCGGTCCATGTCTCTGGTACCAATACTAAGTCAGAGTCTAAATTGGTGGTTGTTGACTAGAAATCTGGAGAAGGGGAAATCCTTTCTTCCAGTGACCTGGAAAATAGTGACTACAGATGCCAGTCTCTCCGGCTGGGGAGCGGTTCTAGAGGAATTGAAATCAAATATAATTGTGCGCTAACCAAACTGTGATGAATTAAATACCAGCTGCTGCTACCACCTAAATGTGTTCCCACATATAAAAATAAATAAAGTGAATGGATGTGGTAGCGCTGCTAAAAAAGAAAGAATATATAAAGTAGGCAGTGTAAAAAAAAACATTAAATACCATAAAATTGTTGTGCCAAATAAGGTAAGTATCTTACTAAAATGCAATGTGATGCAGAGACACCGTCTCTAATTAAATAAGGTGCTACCAAGACGAATAAATCCAAAGTGAAAAAATAAATAAAACAATAAATGTGATAGCGCTGTTAAAAAATTAGTATCTAAAAAAATCTGTGTAAAGACATACATCATGTACCACACATATAATGTTGTACCAAATAAGGTAAATATCTAATAAAGTGCAATGTAGTGCAGAGACCCCATCTCTGATTAAATAAAGTGCAAACAAGGCGGATAAGTCCAAAGTGAAAAATAAATAACCATTCTGAAAGTGCAAATGTGCAATATATAAAGTTCGAAAAAGTCTCTATCAGAAAAGCAGCCAGTGGGTCATTCCGTGTCCAATCCTTGAATAATGTGCTGCTATCACCAGGTGAAGTGTCTGCTAATGTAAACCTCTATAAAAATGTGAAAGCAGGGCCAACTGTGAGTTACCCACATACTCCACTGGGGACCCGCATTACATCAGCGCTAACTTGGGCCTAATCACTCTGTTTTTTACACAGCCCCTGCAGAACTCCATTTCTGCAACATCTGCAGGAATGGGGGTTATAAACCTTTCATTCACCATTCTCCTGGTCATCATAGCAATGACCCACCAACAGCTGGGGACACTCCTCATTCCAAGCCTGACGTCTTCTCCATAGTTCAGTATAGGGCTCAGATAGTTCACCAGACACCTGAGGCACATGCGACATGGAGACCCAGGTCACTTGCCGTGTGCTACCCAACCAGGTTTGCACCAATGTCACTCTTCTCAAAAAACAGATGCATCTGTTCTGCTCTGTGCCCTAGTGGTGTGTTGTCCCATTTTATTAAAGAATTCAAGGTATTCAAAAGGAAATTTAGCAATATAGGTCTTTAGCAATAAATGATTTCCAACATGATAACATATAACAAGTCCTCTTTAAGACAGCAGGGTACCTCTGTCAACAACTAAAAGTGTTTGTAGCACCCCCCCCCCCCCCTAGGTAGGTGCTTTCTGCTTACCAGGAAGATTGCTAGGTAAATTTATAGTGTAGTGCTCTCTGCCTACCAGGGAGCAGGATCCATTGGTAGGGTCTGCTCATGGTGTTCCAGGTGCAGCTCAGCTTGTCTGAATGTTTCACACTGGTCCTAAAGAGAGGCAGTGAGAGGAAACCTGACAAGTGAGGGCTTAGGTATTGTTACAGCCCTGGTGATTGGCAGAGGAAAGTGCCTCTGTGCATGCTTGGTAACTGTATAAATGCCAAGGGCACATGTGCTCAGGGTCTTCGGCTGGAGAGTGGGGTCCCAGAGGGAGGGGGTGGCTGCCCCTCCTCTGTAGAAGCTGCTATGCGGATTCGGCTTCGATCGGGTCTCAGATGACGTAAACCCGGAGGCGGCGTCCATGACGTCACGACTGGGTTACTCGGCTGCTAAAGGCGCCTAATTTAAAAAGTGACTGTATTCAAAAATGCAGTTTTCGGCATTTTGAATACATTGAAGTGCAGTGGAGGGGTCTAGGGTCTTTTAGACCCCCGATCTCTCCATAAAGAGTACCTGTCACTGCCTATTGCTGTCGCAAGGGATGTTTACATTGCTTGTGACAGCAATAAAAGTGATCAGATTTAAAAAAAAAAAAAAAAAAAACCTGTGCTAAAATTAAAAAAAAATAAAATAAAATAAATAGGAAAAAAAACATGTTTTAACCGCCCCCGTCGCCGTGAGCTCGTGCACGAAAGAAAACGTATATGGAAGTCGCGCCCGCAAATTAAATCGCTGTTCAAACCACACATATGAGTTATCACCATGATCGCCAGAGCGAGAGCAATAATTAAAAAAGAAAGAGCTACTCTGTAACTCTAAACTGGTAACTGTTAAAAAATTTTAAAGCGTCGCCTATGAAGATTTTTATTGACCGTAGTTTGTCGCCATTCCGTGGGTGTGCGCAATTTTAAACCTTAACATGTTGGGTATCTATTTACTTGGTGTGACATCATCTTTCAAAATATATAACAAAATGGGCTAACTTTACTATTTAGTTTTTTTAAATGCAGTGAAATGTAATTTTTCCAAAAAATGAAAGACCGCTGCGCAAATACCGCGTGACAAAAAATATTGCAATGACCGCCATCTTTGCTAAGAAAATATATAAAATGTTTGGGGGTTCTAAGTAATTTTCTAGCAAAAAATACTGATTTTAACTTGTAAACAACATGTGTCAAAAATGGGCTCGGTCCTTAACCACTTGCCGACTGCCTAACGACGATTTACGTCGGCAGTCAGCCCCTCACAGGCAAAGCGACGTAGGTCTACATCGCTAGCCTGTAAGGCTCTAGGGAGCGAGCACACGCCGCTGGAGGCGCGCTCCCGCTTGCTCACGGACCCCCCCCCCCGTGCGTGTGCCCGGCGGACCCGATGTCCGCCGGGCACTCGCGATTGTCCGTTACAGCGGGAGAAAGGTAGGCGGCTAATGTAAACACAGCCGCCTGTCATTCTCCCCTGTGTAAGAATTGAGATCATACGGTTCTGCTATGTAGGACCGTTGATCTCTGTTCTTACACCTCAAGCCACATCCAATCACAGTTAGAAGCATGCCCCTAGGACACACTTAACCTCTCTCTCTCAAAAAAAGTTACCCCTTCACTGCCAGTGTCATTTTTAAGGTAACAGTGCATATGTATAGCACTGATTACTGTAGTAATGTCACTAGTAACCCAAAAGTGTCAAAATGTCAGTCAAGGGTCCGATCTGTCAGCCGCAATGTCGCAGTCCTGCAAAAAAAAAACGCAGATCGCCGTCATTACTCGTTAAAAAAAAAAACAACAAAAATGACAAAAATCTTTCCCTTAGTTAGTAAACACAATAACTTTTGCGCAAACCAATCAAAATACGCTTTTTGCGATTTTTTTTTACCAAACATATGTAGCATAAAACAAATTGGCCTAAAATGTTAAAAACTTTTGATTTTTACATTTTTTTTGGGGGGGGGGGGGGGATTTCATATAAAAAAATTTGAAAAATATTTTTATTTTTGCAAAATTGACGCTCTTTTTTTGTTTATAGAGCATGATCAAAAAATCGCACAGGTGATCAAATACCACCAAAAGAAAGCTCTGTTTGTGGGAAAAAAAGGACGTCAAATTCGTTTAGGTACAGCGTCGCACGACCGTGCAATTGTACGTTAAAGTCACGCAGTGCCGAATCGCAAAATAGGCCCTGGTCAGGAAGGGGGTAAAATCTCCCGGGGGTTAAGTGGTTAAGTGGTTAATTAGCATAGGCTAGAAATAGTTGAGATACAAAGTAAAAATCAATCTATGGTTTTCATTTCTGATTATAGATATACTTAAAGCGGAGTTCCGGCCTCAAATACCTTTATTAACTAAAAACACCCCTATAATACTAATCCATCGCCCTTTACAGAACCGCTATTCTCCTACTTACAAGGTGTACAGTATTGGATTTTAGTCAAAATCTTACTTTTAAAAACGCTGTCTGGGCGCGGCCATCTTGGATGTGGGCATCTGAAGCCGCAGTGTAATCTGTTGTGTCCTTCTTCCTGATTCCAAGGAGTGTTCTGGGAGTTCTTCCTGATTCCAGCCTCCTGGGAGTGATGACAAACAGCTCCCAGGATGCAATGCAAAGGCGGAAGTGATGTCGGTGGCCTCGGCCACAGAGGGGGGAGAAGGAGGAAGTACAATAAAAAATGCCCTGAAAATAAGGTAAGGGACCCCCGAAAAAAATTGAAAATGCCCAATTGTTGATCAGCATAGCGAGCACTCCAGGAATCACTAAAGTTGCAAAATAGGCCGGAACTCCGCTTTAAACACCTTCCTGCCCACCCCAGTGTCCCTTTTAAATAGTTCAAAATGACAGGGGGAAGGGGGGCAGAAAGGATTAGCAAACATGTGACCACTATCACAGCAGTCACATGATCTTAAGCCAGTCACTCTGGCTACCAAACTTTTCCTGGACCCAGTTATATGCACTCTCAGCACATAAACATCAGCCTTCCAGCGATGCTAATGTGTAGGGTGTGGGCATTAAAGCCCACCCTTTTTCCGCTGCACATGTGTTGGGCAGTCGGAAAGGGGTTAAACATGATCTACATTATATCAATTAATTGTTTCTTATATTATATACCACTGAAATGGGCCAAAACAATGCCCTATATACAGTCATGGGTGGCCCAAGACAATGTGCTGCCTGGGTCCAAGAATGAAATGCTACCCCCCCCAAAAAAAAAAAATCGCGCCCATCAAAAGGCTCCTACATCAATTATTTTATATTATAACAATTACAACTAAAATTAAATTCATCAGGAAGTAATTTTTACAAGCAAAAGCACCTTGTCTATATGAAAAATGTTCTGACATAACTCTATGTTACCGCTCCCCCATCTTGGCACCCTAGGGCATCCATGGGTTCAGTGTGTGTCAACAAAGTGGGCCCCCCCCCACCCCTCAAGGCCCGTGTGCAGTGAACACGTTGCACCCATGGATAGGGCTGTATAGGGGCGGCTAGGGCAATATAGGGACAGGCTAGGGCAGTATATGGACAGGCTAGGGTAGTATATGGACAGGCTAGTGTATTATAGGGGCAGGCTAGGGTAGTATATAGACAGACTAGGGTAGTATATAGACAGGCTAGGGCAGTGTAGGAGCATGTTAGGGTAGTATAGGGGCAGGCTAGAGTAGTACAATGGCAAGCTAGGGCTGTATAGGGATTTTTGAGCATGACAGGTATTGCAACATTTGGTCATCCAGCAGATCAGCAGCCACTACTAGAAAAAATGATCAACACCCTTTGTGTCCTGTCACACAGAACAAACTTATATTACCTCTGGGTAACCTCCCTTGGACACAGCACATCACCGATCACGGTAAAGACGTCAGTTATCAGCATTTTCTTTCCTCAGGGCTGTCACTATCTGAGGAAAGGGAAGCCAAATAGTGGCTTCCCTGTGACAGGAGACACTTACATTGATAATCAGTGCAGCATATCAGTTTCCATCAGTGCAGCATATCAGGGCCCATTAGTGCCGCCTATCAGTGCCCATCAATGCTACCTTATCAGTGCAGCGTCATCAGTGCAGCCTATCAGTGCAGTTTAATCAGTGCAGCCTATCAGTGCCCACCAGTGAAATCTAATCAGTACAGCCTTACCAGTGCCCATCAGTGCAGCCTATCAGCACCAGTACAAAAGGTGGTAATATCTGCGCTTGGAATGAATCACATACAGTGCCTTGTGAAAGTATTCGGCCCCCTTGAACTTTGCAACCTTTTGCCACATTTCAGGCTTCAAATATAAAGATATAAAACTGTAATTTTTTGTGAAGAATCAACAACAAGTGGGACACAATCATGAAGTGGAACAAAATTTATTGGATATTTCAAACTTTGTTAACAAATAAAAAACTGAAAAATTGGGCGTGCAAAATTATTCAGCCCCTTTACTTTCAGTGCAGCAAACCCTCTCCAGAAGGTCAGTGAGGATCTATGAATGATCCAATGTTGACCTAAATGACTAATGATGATAAATAGAATCCACCTGTGTGTAATCAAGTCTCCATATAAATGCACCTGCACTGTGATAGTCTCAGAGGTCCGTTTAAAGCGCAGAGAGCATCATGAAGAACAAGGAACACACCAGGCAGATCCGAGATACTGTTGT
The DNA here is from genome assembly GCF_965119305.1 of Pelophylax lessonae. Classification (NCBI taxonomy): domain Eukaryota; kingdom Metazoa; phylum Chordata; class Amphibia; order Anura; family Ranidae; genus Pelophylax; species Pelophylax lessonae. The sequence continues at coordinate 98,341,803 of NC_138778.1, read as the reverse complement.
GGAGAAGTTTAAAGCCGGATTTGGATACAAAAAGATTTCCCAAGCTTTAAACATCCCAAGGAGCACTGTGCCAGCGATAATATTGAAATGGAAGGAGTATCAGACCACTGCAAATCTACGAAGACCTGGCCGTTCCTCTAAACTTTCAGCTCATACAAGGAGAAGACTGACCAGAGATGCAGCCAAGAGGCCCATGATCACTCTGGATGAACTGCAGAGATCTACAGCTGAGGATCAGTCGTATACTGCACAAATCTGGCCTTTATGGAAGAGTGGCAAGAAGAAAGCCATTTCTTAAAGATATCCATAAAAAGTGTCGTTTAAAGTTTGCCACAAGCCACCTGGGAGACACACCAAACATGTGGAAGAAGGTGCTCTGGTCAGATGAAACCAAAATCAAGCTTTTTGGCAACAATGCAAAACGTTATGTTTGGTGTAAAAGCAACACAGCTCATCACCCTGAACCCACCATCCCCACTGTCAAACATGGTGGTGGCAGCATCATGGTTTGGGCCTGCTTTTCTTCAGCAGGGACAGGGAAGATGGTTAAAATTGATGGGAAGATGGATGGAGCCAAATACAGGACCATTCTGGAAAAAAACCTGACGGAGTCTGCAAAAGACCTGAGACTGGGACGGAGATTTGTCTTCCAACAAGACAATGATCCAAAACATAAAGCAAAATCTACAATGGAATGGTTCCCAAATAAACATATCCAGGTGTTAGAATGGCCAAATCAAAGTCCAGCCCTGAATCCAATTGAGAATCTGTGGAACGAACTGAAAACTGCTGTTCACAAACGCTCTCCATCCAACCTCACTGAGCTCGAGCTGTTTTGCAAGGAGGAATGTGTAAAACTGATAGAGACATACCCCAAGCGACTTACAGCTGTAATCGCAGCAAAAGGTGGCGCTACAAAGTATTAACTTAAGGGGGCTGAATAATTTTGCACGCCCAATTTTTCAGTTTTTTATTTGTTAACAAAGTTTGAAATATTCAATAAATTCCGTTCCACTTCATGATTGTGTCCCACTTTTTGTTGAGTCTTCACAAAAAATTACAGTTTTATATCTTTATGTTTGATGCCTGAAATGTGGCAAAAGGTCGCAAAGTTCAAGGGGGGCGAATACTTTCGCAAGGCACTGTATATGTAAATAAAATGAATGAAGTAAATAAGGCAGCCGGCTAAATAAGTGGATTACAAACCTATACAATATATAAAAAAGATAAAAGGAGCGCCAAAAGCTAGTGAACCATATAAAGGATAAAAATCCAATAAGTAGTAATGTGCAGTCCAAAAAATGAATAAAATCCAATTCAGAGGAAACCAGGAGGAGAGAACCAAAACAGGATTCCCAAGCACCAGTGGTTGAATACAAGGTAGATGAACACCCAATCGTGATATTCACACAAAATGCTTACCAGAAGCATTTGACCCCCATAATAGAGCGGTCAAATCAGGCACATAGTAACAGACAGGATCTAAGGTCATCACAGGAGTGTTCTCTAAGATGACCTGTCATGCCTCCAGCCTAAGAAAAGAATTAATGTTTTTGAAACTTGCAATACCGATATTGTCCACAAGATGCCACTGTGACAAAGACTACTGATGAACAGTACTTTGTGGTATTTCCTGTTTTCTATCACTGGGTATTACTGAGCTCCACCTCTCTCTGGAAAATCTCAATTTTAGACCTCATGGACAAGCCAGGCAGCATCTCATGTTGCTGTGGGAGATTCCTGAACCCTTCTAGGAAGCATCGCTGGTATGCCTATGAACTGTTAGCTATATACTCAGTGCATATCTTGTTTATGTTTATATACTGATTGTATGCTTTTATCTGTTCATTTCCAGTTTCACCTGACATATCAATCCTATCTGAAATCAATCCTATCTTATATAATCCTATCTATTCGCAATCCTATTCGCATATGTATCCTGTTTCATGTGACCACCATTCTTTCACTGGAATAAAGCCTAAAGTTACAAAAAGACTGGTTATTATAGGATTGAAGGTTTAGCTGTATGTTGAGCTGCACACACGCCTGGGGCATACGTGTAGTGAGAACAGAACATGATCCAATGGGCATAAAGCTGAGTCAATCCAAAAGAAGACCTCTGTATTTCATCTTCAAGGAACCTCAAAAAATGGACATGGTGCAGACTGTACATATAGCGCTTTATTGAAAAAGTAAAATGTTGCACTTAAATTTAGGAAAAAGATTCAAGACATGTAGCAATTTAAAAATCCGTGGCAAGTGAGCGTGCTGAGCATCCAATCAATGGTAGCGCCATTGATTGGACACTCAGCACGCTCACTTGCCATGGACTTTTAAAGGCTGCTGGCCATCCTCGGCCCAATCATGGGCAGCCTGCTAACAGATTTTGACCAGAATTTTGGCACATGACATCGGGATACATGAGGGTCAAAGAGTAAAACCTCAATGACAGTAAGTGAAAGTGTGTAACTCCTAACACTGGCCACCTCTGGATACTGACTCCCACAACATTGTTCTCCAATGCTAATAGAGTACACATCTGTAAAGGAATCCTGTACTGAAAATGATGGACATGGATGTTGCTGACCTTCTGAAAATGCTACTTTCTTGGCTGTTACTTTTCGTATAGTCACAGATTTGAAGAGGCAATCAGCCAGTGATATCTGAGCAAAAGTTAAAACCCCTGATCAGCAAACTTATTCCAGATCAATGAACCAAAAAGTCCCGGGACAAGAAAATCAGCAAGAATGCCAGGCAAGTGGAACTTTCAGAAGAGGCCAGTAATTGCAGGATCCTTATTTCTCTTAGTACAGGTATTTATATAGAACTGCTTTTAGTGAAAATCTCTGCAATGATATGAATTCCCATAAATACAACACTGTATTTATACAGCAACAAGGTGCTTGTGAGCTCTGAATTAAATAAGTACATTCTGTGAACTGCAGTGCCAGGTGCTATTTCAAATAGGCTCCATAATGAAAAATGGAAGCAGTGTAAAAATGCTAGGGGGAGATGGTGGAGCTGGTACTCTAGGAGTTAAATCTGTATGAAGGCATTCCCTTTTGGCAATAATCCCAGAAATGTCAGGTTTCCAACAACAATATAGGGAAAATGGAAAGGCTGAAGCATTAATAGTGTTTATTCCTGGACCCTACCTTAGGAATAGGAATCCCAGAACAGGTCTGGCCCCGCTGACTAATGTTTTCATTAGAGGGAGATAAGGCAGCTAGGAGCAAATGTGCAATGGGTGAGCCTAAAGTGGGAGCTCACACATTCCACCAGTGAAGGAAAGTCTGACGTGTATTTAGACCATGCCGAAATTCACTAAAAGTAAAGAGCATTTCAGAGCTTATACGTATGGGTTCATAAAGGGCATGGGAGTTTCACTCTTAACTACGCAGAACTGATTTTTTTCTTTGACAAAATCAAAAGTAGTAGCAGTGCCCCATGCATCTCTATGGAGCATCGGATGTCAGCGGAGACATCTGATCCGTCAAATCTGGACGGATGGAAACCCTATTTTCCATCCGTCCAGCGGATGGGATCGGATGAGAGCGGACAGACAGTCCGTTCCCATCCGATTCCTCCATAGAGATGCATGTGGACCTGACAGCTCTGTCTCTGCACACAGCGCAGAGAACATTTGTCATCCTCCTGCTCAGCGGGGGATCGGCGGATCGATCTCCCGCTGAGAAAAACGGAGTCCGTCTGACGGACTCCGTGTGTGAAAGAGCCCTAACCCTTCCTGTAACCTAACACTAATCCTCACACTAACCCCTCCAGTAACCTAATACTAGCCCTCCTTGTAATCATATGCTAATCTTCACTTCGTGTAACCTAATATTAGTTCAGCACCTTCCTAATACTAGCCCTCCTTGTAACCTAAATCTAATCCTCACACCAACCCCTCCTGTCACCTCAAACTAGCCCTCCTTATAACCTAACACTAATCTTCACACTAACCCTCCCTGTAACATAATACTAGCCCTCCTTGTAACATAACACTAATTTTCACACTAGCCCTTACTGTAACCTAATACTAGCCCTCCATGTAACCTAAAGCTAATCATCACACTAACCCCTCCTGTCACCTAACACTAGCCCTCCTTGTCACCTAACACTAATCCTCACACCAACCCCTCCTGTCACCTAACACTAGCCCTCCTTGTCACCTAACACTAATCCTCACACCAACCCCTCCTGTCACCTGATACTACATTTTTGAATAATATAGCCTGTAGCTTAGTTATGAATGTAGGTAGGATGAAAGCAACAATCTTATGTGCAAAAACTGCTCAGGTGTGACTGTGACCATACAAAAAATGTAATCTGTAAATATAAATAGTGCAAGGTGTAAATAAGACAATACGATAAAACCTAATTATACCAGATAGTATAATTAGGTTTTATCCTACTTATTTACACCTTGCACTTTAGATTTACATACTGTATTACATTTTTTTGTATGGTCACATTTTTTGTATGATCACATCTGAGCACAATTGACACTTTAGAATTGCAGGGAATTGTGATGAGAATTTTAAACTTTAGGCAGAAGTAGTGCAGCAGAATGGGAGAATTATTCCAACTCTGCTACTTTGGCCTTAAGTTTGAATTCCCTTTTCAATTTCCTGTAATTCTCTCTTTATTGAGTAGACCCTATATTCTGATGTTAAAGCGGAGTTCCACACAAAAAACTATCTTTACACCATCCGCTAGCTTAGATGAACCTGAAAAAGAATTGGATAATTAAATTTTTTTTTGTTTCACTTACCTTGTTTTTAATGAAAATATACTTACCTTCCTTCCTCTTCCTCCCTCTGCGGTCACGGCCCACGACGTCACTTCCTCCTTGCATTGACTCCTGGGAGATGAGCGTCATCGATCCCAGGAGTCAATGCGCCTGCATCGGAGTCACTCATCACTTCTGGTGCAGGCACGTCATTCCCTGCTGAACAGCTTCTGGGCATGCCCAGAAGCTGTGCAGGGATGACGCTCCTGCACTGGAAGTGACGAGCAGGGCATTCATTCTGGGACTTCGACGTCACCGAAGAGGACACAAAGAGAACACGCTCCGGCTTCAGCTGCCCACACCTGAGATGGCAACGCTAGACAAGACATTTTCAAGGTAAGTATTTCCTCTGATAGGTACGTGAAACAGGGGACAGTTCAGTGGCTATCGTTGCTTATGTACTAGCCCTGACTGTCCCAGGGGTATTTTTAGCTTAAAAAATTTTTTTAGCCCGGAACTCCCCTTTAAGTAGGCAGAGATTAATTATGCGGAGTGGGCTGAGCCTCAGGGAAGTGGGTGTGGTAAGCAATTGATAGTTGTGCTGCAAAGTGTCCCTGGAAATGTTTTTCAAATGTTGGCATTGGCAACTGTGATACTAGCCCTCTTTGTAACCTAAAACTAATGCTCAAGCCAACCCCTCCTGTAACCTAATACTAGCCCTCCTTGTAATCGAATGCTAATCTTCACACTAACCCTTCCTGTAACTTAATACTAGTGCAAAACCCTCCTAGGTAGATGCTAGAGAGAAAGTATAGTTTTGGATCTTTTCTGCTTACCAAAAAGATTGCCAGGTAAATCTATATTGTTCTCTGCCTACCAGAGAGCAGGATCTGCTAGTGAGGTCTGCTCATTGTGCTCAGGTGCAGCTCAGTTTGTCTGAAGTGTTTCACACTGGTCCAATAAGGAGGTATATTGGAGAGTGGGAGGAAACCAGACAATGTTATGCACAGGCATTTAGTACAGCCCTGGTGTTTGGCAGAGGAAAGTGACCTAGTGCATGCTGGTGAAGAACCCTCCTAGGTAGGTGCTAGAGAGAAAGTATAGTTTTGGGTTCTGTCTGCTTACTAGGACTGCAGGTAAATCTATATTGTTATTTGCTTACCAGAGAGCAGGATCTGCTCATTGTACCTCGGTGAATTTTGGGATACTGTATAAAAGCCAGGAGCACATGTGCTCGGGATCTTTCGGCTGGATAACATAGTGCCAGAGGGAGGGGGCGGCTGCCTCCTCCTCCGTAGAGGGAGTCATGAGGCCCTAGTTGGTCGACCTGGGGGCCTAGAGAGTAGCAGTGAGGAGCTGAACCCAGAGGTCCAGGGAAGTTGACTGAGAGGGGAGACAATGGAGGGTCTGATTCTGCGGTACAGTGAGTACAGTTCTGTGTCAAGGGGCCTGACTTGAGGGGGGCCACCCCTGAAGCTAGAAGAGTCAGTCAAGGGGATGCTAGTGAGTGTCCTGATGATAATGTAGGATCACCAAGTCTATTGCTGGAGAGAAAAGTGCAAGGAGACTTAACCCTTTCCATACATGTGGCAGTATGGATTAAGCAGTGCAACTGCTTCCACAAACAACCTGGTGATGCAAAGTGAGAGTTGTCCTTATCCATTATGAATAGTTACAGTTGGAGCATCTCTCTATTCCTTTCTCCCATCCAAGTTCCAAAATAAACACAAAAAACCAATACCCCTGGACTGTTTAATGTGTGACGAGTCATCGGGTGTAATAAGGAATGTGTGAACTGTCCCCCTGTGTGAACTGTGTGGGATGTGTGAACTGTGGGCTGGTAATCAGAGGAGGCCCGAGAAGTCATCTTACAGCAAGCCCTATGGGGACAGTGCTGAACTGGGATACCGTATAAATGCCCCGAGCACATGTGCTCAGGTTATATGGGAAAAAACGTGCTATGGGAATAGAGGGGAAAGAACGTATGAGGGGCTGCCCCCTCCCTAAAATATAGCCAAGGACTATATCAAGAGTATGGTTTGATGGGGGTAGGGAATATGGCGCTGCCTATTTAGGTAGATCAAAGGGGTGTTGGTGTAAGTGTAGTCTATACCTGTAAAGCTATAGTATCATATAGGTAAAGGGGGGGGGGGGAGAGGCAAGGTATGTCACATCAATATATAATAAAATAAATTGCACAAATTTTCATAACAGCATAAATAAAACCAGAAAATAAATAAACATCATTGTAAGGTGCCAGGTGATGTAAGATAGAATAAATCCCAATAAGGTGATTGGTGATGTATAGTGCCTGTTATTGTGTAATAAATTAATATAATACACAGACAGATATAAAACATTATATAAAAAATGTATTAAAATATATATATATTGGTGACTCACGTGAGTTGTGGAACATATACGTACATATATGAAATAGTAGATGTATATCCTGTGAAAAAAAATTAAATAGAGTGGAAAAATATATATAAAATATATATAAAGTGCCAGGTGCAAAAGGTGAGTATAAATATTGAAACTAAGGTGCAATCCTGAACTAGAAGGCAAACTGGTGCTTTGAAGGGTTAGAAAGATTTAATCCTCTCATAAAAGTGCCAGTGAAAGTATGCACTGCGAAGGTCATAAATAAATGTCCATAGGTGATAGTGCTCAATCTTCCAGTGGCAATCCCCAAAAGATCTTCTATTGAAGGAGGGTGCCTGGGGTGATTAAGAAGTAGATTGCACTCACCAGAGTGCCTAACCCCACACAGGGGTATTAGGCGGGTGTGTTATTAGGCTGTATACCACAGCTTCAGGGTGGCTGGTCTCGTGTATCCTTATCTGATACTCCTGCATCCGTACATCTCAGCACCAGGAAGGGGATAGGGGAACAGTTGTTGCTTCCACAGTAATCAATACACTTCCGGGTGTGTACTCCAGCAGTTTGGTATATAAAGAAATGAGGAGGGGGTCATACAGTGGGGATCGAAAGTTTGGGCACACCAGGTAAGAATTTGTATTAATGTGCATAAAGAAGCCACGGAAAGATGGAAAAAATCTCCAAAAGATATCAAATTACAGATTAGATATTCTTATAATATGTCAACAAAAGTTAGATTTTATTTCCATCATTTACACTTTCAAAATAACAGAAAACAAAAAAATGGCGTCTGCAAAAGTTTGAGCACCCTGCAGAGTTAATATCTTGTACTGCCCCCTTTGGCAAGTATGACAGTTTGTTAACGCTTTTTGTAGCCAGCCAAGAGTCTTTCAATTCTTGTTTGAGGTATCTTTGCCCATTCTTCCTTACAAAAGTCTTCCAGTTCTTTGAGATTTCTAGGCTGTCTGTCACGCACTGCTCTTTTAAGATCTATCCATAGATTTTCAATTATGTTGAGGTCAGGAGATTGTAAAGGCCATGGCAAAATCTTCAGTTTACGCCTCTATGGATATGCATCTACTATTTCCTATATCTACGTATATGTTCCACAACTCACGTGAGTCACCAATATATATATATGTTTTAATCAATTTTTTATATATAATTTTTTATATCTGTCTGTGTATTATATTAATTTATTACACAATAATAGGCACTATACATCACTAATCACCTTATTGGGATTTATTCTATCTTACATCACCTAGCACCTTACAATGATGTTTATTTATATTCTGGTTTTATTTATGATGTTTTGAAAATTTGTGCAATCTCTTTTATTATACATTGATGTGACATACCTTGCCCCCCCCCCCTTTACCTATATGATACTATAGCTTCAACCTATATGATACTATAGCTTCACAGGTATAGACTACACTTACACCAACACCCTTTGATCTACCTAAATAGGCAGCACCATATTCCCTACCCCCATCAAACCATACATGTGCTCAGGGTCTTTCAGCTGGAGAGTGAAGTCCCGGAGGGAGGGGGCAGCTGCCTCCTCTGTAGAAGTAGCCATGTGGCCTCAGGTGGTCGACCTGAGGGCCTGAGAGGTAGAGAGGAACTGAACCTGGAGGTCCTGCAAAGCTGACTGGAAGGAAGACACTGGAAAGGATATGATTCTGCATACAGTGAGTACAGATCTGTGTCAAGGGGCCTGTCCTGGGGGGGGCATCCCTTCAGATAGAAGAGTCAGTGGACGGATGTCAGTAAGAGGAATGCTAGAGAGTATCCTGAAAATAGTGTAGTACATCAAGTCTGTTGCCAGGAGAGAGAGCAAGATGACTTGACCCTTTCCATACACGTCGCAGTATGGTTAAAGCAGCATGACTGCTTCCACAAGTAACCTGGTGAGGCCAAGGGAGAGTTGTCCTTATCAACTGTAAACAGTTCAAGTTGGAGTATCCCACTATTCCCTTCTCCCATTCATGTTCCACAATAAACGACAAAAATACCAAAACCCCTGGACTATTTATTGAGTAACGAGCCACTAAGAATTTGGAGTAGAGCTGCTCACTTCTCCAAAACTAACTCCAAGCTAAACTCATTAGCATCTTAATTAGGTGAAGCTGCCAGAGTTAAAACTTCAACTAGGTGCTTTAGTGAATTAGGGTTTGGAGTTAACCAAATAGTGAACTTAGGGTTTGCAGTTAACCAAATTCCGTTTGTGTTTTTCATAAAAGGAAATTTGTCTATTCTGAATCACTATTACACAGCAATGTCATCTATTATGGCTTTTTTTTATTTTTTAGGTATAGTTATGTATCCTATGTGTTTTTAACCTTTTGATTTACTAATAGCAGACTACACAGCTGTCTAATTATCAATCTTCATTCATCTGAAACTTTCAGGCATGTCTGATTGTGTTCAGCACTTTGGTGTAGTGGTCTATGCTCATAGACAAAGATTGCTAGGTCATGAGTTCAAGCCCCAACCATGCTCACACCCTGTGTGTTCACAGTTGCGTGTCATTATTTGTTTTGCCACATAGTAATACATTGGCTACATCACCTAAATTTGCATGTCTATGGCCACGTATATTCAAGAAACAGACATGCATAAGTGCCGGGTGCAATTATGCATTTGCCAAGTTTCAGTATTTATTTACAGCTGTCTAAAATGTAAGGAGGTGATGGCATACTTGGGATTTGAACCCATGCGCTCAGTGTTTATAGATAGAAGCACTAACCACTAAACCATTGAGCTGAGCACAATTACCCTTGGAATATTTAGTCCCATGTTTCAATAGTTAACCACTTCCTTACAGGGCAGTTACATCCTATTCCTGCCCAGGCCAATTTTCAGCTTTTTATGCTGTTGCATTTTGAATGACAATTGCGCGGTCATGCAACCCTAACCCTAATACCTAACCCAAATTTATGACATTTTTTTCACACAAATAGTGCTTTCTTTTGGTGGTATTTGATGACTGCAAGGTTTTATTTTTTTTTTGCTAAAATAAGACCCGACCCCCCCCCCCCCCCCCCACACACACACTTACTTTGCATATGAATGCCATTTCTTCACGGCTGAAAGTGGCCCTCACCACGATTAGCCAGTTGATTGTGACCACTTCCTGGAATGTGTGCAACGCAATTTGGTGTCATTTCTGGTCCAGGGCGAACGCCTATGTGCCATTTGTGATTTCTTTTAAAGGGATTTTGCTTTATTTTAAAAATGGTGCACACAGACAACTAAAATGTATTGGAAATGTTTTATCTAGACCAGTAATGGTAATCTTTAACCCCCCCCCCTCTAGATGTTTTTGCCCTCCATTTCCCATAATGCTCATGTACTCTGCAGAGTAGGTTAGCATCATGGGAAATGTTTTTACAAAACACCTGTGTTGCCAAGGTTCACTATCACTGACCTAGGCCAACTAAAAAGTTGAGTCAGTCATGCATGAATACAGCACTGTAGCAATATTTTATTTAGTAATCACTTTTTTTTGAAAATTTTTATTATTTTATTTTTTTTACATTCATCCACAGAGGCTGAATGGAAATTTTGTATTATTCCTTTATTTATATATTTTTTGCAAAATCTAGCCATACACATGCCATACGCACGCCGCTAGAGTATAGGGAGGGAGCCATACATATGCTGCTGGAGTATAGGTAGGGAGCCATAAACATGTTCGCACTGTACTGGCATAGCACACACGCCAAAAAGACAAGAAATTGATTACATTCAAAAGACACAAAACCTATCTGAATTACATCCAGACAAATATGAAGAAAAGAAAAAAAAAAAACAGGAGCTGTGTATAAATGAATAAGCTTTATTGAACATGTATAAAACATCAGGAATCACTCAAGCAGACAGGTGAAATGTTCCCCCCCCCCCAACCCCCAAATCAAGTATTCTTTATTAAAATTACAGTGCAAACATACAACATATGATGAATAGATATAGAGCTTACAATCTTACAATATCCAACTGTCAAGCAAAATAAGTTGTAGACACCTTAGTATTAAGCATAATACATACCCAACATACTTTTAGGGTTAGTGTTTGCATAATCCTGCCTTTCCATTTTAACTACCATCAAATCACTAGAAGATACAGCTACACAGAGGCATGAAAAGAAAAAAGCACATATATAGAGTGCAGAAAAACACACTTTGCAAAAACTATACAAAATCTTTAGAGCATGAAAAGTATTCATCCAACAAAATACACTTACTGCAATATGGGTCCTTAGGCATGCCAGCAAAACCTCCCCCCCCAAAACCAAAAGCCAATTCAGACAGAAAGACATGTGGCCCTTTCAGAGGGTAAATGATCCACTCTAGACCGTGCCTTTATTTAACATTGGTTAAACTACACCCACCCAGTAAAGGAAACGCCCAGGAAAGTAATTAATTGTGTCTGTTGGTTCCTAATGCAAAAGCACCAGTTCTCTAATGAATGAAAGTGTTTGTCAAAATGGAAAAGCCACTTTGTGCTCATGAGATTATTGAAAGCATTTCTTATGTGGTTAGAATTGATGTAGTATTTTTGGAACAGAAAACTGTGCAAAATAGCAAATGGTTTGAGCATGCGCAGCTGAACCCAGAACTCTTTCTTAAAAAACTATCTACATATATATATATATATATATATATATTTTTTATTTTTTTTGTGTATACATATATATAATCTTTTTGTTTTGCATTGATAGATAGATAGATAGATAGATAGATAGATAGATAGATAGATAGATAGATAGATAGATAGATAGATAGATAGATAGATAGATAGATAGATAGATAGATAGATTAGAGATGCAAAATATTTATATTTTTGTTGATTCCTATATAGAACCACAGAAAACTGTGAAAATTTGCAAACTGAGCACGTGCAGTTGAACCCCAGAACTCTTTAGTTAAAAATAATATATTATTTTAAATAAATATATATATATAAATATATATGTGTGTATGTATGTATATATATATATATATATATATATATATATATATATATATGTGTGTGTGTGTGTGTATGTATATATATATATTCAGCTGCTCACATTGGAGATGGCAGCGCTGGACAAGACATTTTTAAGGTAATTATTTCTTCTAAAATGTAAGTGAAACCGGGACAGTTCAGAGGCTATCGTTGCTGAAATGCACTAGCCCTGACTGTCCTGGGGGTATTTTTATCTCAATTTTTTTTTCAGGCCAGAACTCCGCTTTAAAGTGTATGCAAACACTGAAAAGGAACTTCACTTATATGTTGTCTTTTTGTCTGTTAAATATGCCATTGGAATTTTTTTTGTAATATCTGTTGGAGAAGTCAAAAAAAACTATTTATCTGTAATAAATTCAAAACAGTACTGTGCCATCTTCACATTTCCTGTGGTATTTCAAACAGCCCTCCTAGTTCTTGTCTTGGGCTATAGAATAATTCAAACAATTAAGGTGTAGTGCTACCAAACCTCTCCCTTCTATTCTGTTTCCAAGACTGTGAAAATGAAAATTATATTAAAAAGTGCATATAAAGTGCTATGGAATTATAATACATCCCCTCCTCTACACATGTGAAATCAAATACCATATATACTTCAGGTGTGACACTTGGAAAGAGGTCGCTCAAAAACTAAACGCGTTACACTGAGCTAATTGCCTCACTTCCTATTCTCCGGTACATGTAACGTAGGAGCCTCCCGTAATTGGTGTTCTCAAAGAGCCATTGTTCTATATATGCTGTAAGTGCATTTTTACGGTTTATTAACTTTAACTGTAAAAGGGTATAACACTATGGGAGATTCCCTCTTTTAATTTCAACTGCATGGTCCATTTGGAGGAGAGGAGAGAGAATTGGAGTGGTCAGGGAAGACGTGGAGGCAGCCAGAAACCCGTGGATTATTTATTTACAAGTGCATTCTGACCCACTTAGTTACAACGGGTCAAGGAAAAGTGGGGAGTGCAGTTTTGTAGGGAGAGCAAGTGTGGCACTATTTCTTTGCTATATGGCAAGAGCACAGTTCACTTTGCACTTAATCCAGAACTTTTCATCAAGAGATTGTTGGAATACTATTAGTAAAAACAAAAACAAAAAGAGAAGAGACCACCAAAAAAGATCTATCCCAAGGAGATAACAAATTAAGTGCATATAGGGGATGCATGTGAAGCCCAAGATGGGTCATGTTACCAGGGCAACCCTTCCATCTCGTCTGACGTCAGGGGCGGTCTGTTCCTACTGATGCCCGTTCTGATTTACCGGATGTGGGAGGTTCAGTGGCTGCCTGTTTATACTGGCGGCAGCATAGCGCTGGCGTGGTATCACTCCTGCACCTTGGGACATACGGCTTGGATTGGATCAGTAATTACCTTTACTGGGACTTTTCACTTTCTGGTATTTCAGGCAATATCTCATCACATAGCCTCATTGTTTCTACGTACCATGCACATTTACTAATCACTATGCCACCTTGATTTTATTAGCGCACGCCTTGCCGTGGTCACCCTTTTATGCACTTATCCTCACCCCTATTCCAGGACCCCCCCTTTGGCACTCCCCATAGGGGGTGTCCCTCTTTTTCTTCTCTCACTTCCAGTCCACCTTCTTTCTTTTCCGACCCATCTTGGGCTTCACATGTATCCCCTATATGCACTTCATTTGTTATCTCCTTTGGTGGTCTCTTCTTAGACACTGCCCCTGGGCTTATACATTTGATTATATACACTTCATTATTTATATGTATTTCAAGATTGATTTTTTCAGTATATTCATTTAATTTATATATACACTTTCAGACCACCTTTGGTCACAATGTGCTTTCACCATCACTTCTTGGAGTGACACCCTTGGAGCTTCTCAATTCGCCTTCTACCCTGTCTGTGGTCCTCTCCTCCCTGTTGCCCCGGGGGGCTGGATGTAATCCATGCCTTAACCCCCGGGTCAGGCATCCCCTGGATCGACTTCGGTCTCTTTTCTGGATTGCTTGTGGATCTATGACACTGCCTAAGGTAGTGTTCATTCCAGTATAGCCCCCATTATAGTTCATATTTCATACAAGTACATTAATATAACCCATATTCTCATTTTTAGACATATAACTTACATTCAAGCTCCTGATGAATGGACGGAGGTCCATGAAACGCGTAGAGCCCACAAATACTCTTTTAATGTTTCAGTAAATTGTGATATATGTAAAGATTGTGAGCACACAGAGAATTGATGTCATATTGTATTCATTATATTCTTGAGTGATACATATTTGGTTCTAAAAATATTGTATTTATTTTGGATTAATTATGTATCATTTTATCTACTGTGTGCTTTATCTCTGGATGTATTTATGTAACATTGTTTTTATACTATATGTATTCATTTAATAAACTTTCATGTCCAGTTGACCTCAAAGTCCCATACTTCTCTTTTTGTTTTTACATATATATAAAGGGATCGAGGCAACTAGACATTTTATGTGGCAAATCATATATATTGCTTTTTCGTTGGAATACTATTTATTCACCTAATAAGGACTTCACAATAGGAGACTATTGATATTGTATGCAATTTACTTACAGTATGTTGAAGGTGCCTTGTGGCGCTAGCACATGCAGTTATGTACAGAGCACATTTTGGTTTGTATTTTTTTTCTTTTTTCTTTTTTTCTTTTCTTTCAGTATATATTCGTTTAATATTTTTTTCGATTTTTTAATGGAGGTGTTTTGTGATATGGCACCATTCAACTGATTTTTTTTTTGATTGCTGATAAAGGTCACTGTTTATTAGGGTCATTGGCACTTTTGAAGCATATATGGTATTTGATTTCATATGTCAAGATGGGGAGGTGCATTATAGTTCCGAAGCACTTTACAATTTAATGCACTTTTTTATATATTTTTCATTTTCATAGTATTGGAAACAGAATAGGAGGGAGAGCTACACCTTAACTATTCTAATTTTTTGAGTAGTGGGGCAGCATTCAACCCAGGAGTTTATTTTATGGTTAAGTAGCAAAAACGGAGGTATGCGGAAATTTAGCCCAGAGTTGAGCTTTAAAACTTTGTTTTCATAATTTTGGTGAGGGAGTTATTAAAATAGACCTGTCATATAAAGGCAGCTATTCTGTGAACTTATCCATCACCTGGTCAACAACCAACTTGCAACCAGTAGGATCACAAGAGGCATGATGTAGGTAGCATGTGGTGCTTCAGCTCTCTCATTGGCTGAGACAGCAGCAGTAGTCATTGCCTCCCGCTACTGTTAATCACAGCCAGTGAGCCAATGAGGAGAGAGGGGCGTGGTCAAGCTGCACTCCATGTGTGAATGGATTTAGGGAGAAATGGCTTGGGAACGAGCCTGCTCAGGTGCCCCCATAGCAAGTGCCTTGCTATGGGAACACTAGTCAGGAGGGTGGGGCCAGGACCGCTGGTGGGGGACTAGAGAAGAGGAGGATCCGGGCTGCTCTGTGGAAAACTACTGCACAAAGAAAATAAGTATAACATATATTTATTCTTTTTTAAAAATAAAAACTGAACCTTTAATGTCACTTCAAATATAACAAGAAAAAATAGTCAACTATATACTGCTGAAAAACAGGGTTAGCCTTGGTAGTTAGCAGATTTACTACTGTATATCTCCAAGTAGAAATTATACTTGGCATCAACAAGGTTCAGTGATTGAATCTTTCCACTTCCCTTTTATTGTTTCTGTAGAGCTTGGAAGAGAGCCACAGAATCACTGGATGTCACTGCATTTCTTTGTTAGATAAAGTGAACCTGCCAGCTATTAAGAAAAAGTCCTTTATATACAGTGCATCCGGAAAGTATTCACACCGCTTCACTTTTTCCACATTTTATTATGTTACAGCCTTATTCCAAATTGGATTAAATGTATTATTTTCCTCAAAATTCTTCAAACAACACCCCATAGTGACAACATGAAAGAAGTTTGTTTGAAATATTTGCAAATTTATTAAAAATAAAAAATTTCACATGTACATAAGTATTCACAGCCTTTGCTAAATACTTTGTGGAACCGCCTTTGACACCAATTACAGCCTCAAGTCTTTTTGAATATGATGCTACAGGCTTGGCACACCTATTTTTGGGCAGTTTCTCCCATTCTTCTTTACAGGACCTCTCAAGCTGCAACAGGTTAGATGAGGAGTGTCAATGCACAGCTATTTTCAGATCCCTCCAGAAATGTTTAACCCCTTCACTCCGACCTTACGCAAATATGCTGCCTCGGCTTGAAGGGGTTGTACCGGGGTGATACCTGCATGACATCACTTCCAGTTTACGCAAGACTTAAAGGTGACTTAAAAAATGACAGCATTTAAAACAGCCAAACTTTGCATTTTTAATGCTTTTAGGTGCAAAAGGAGGGATTTGGGGTCTTTTAGACCACAGATCCCTCCATAAAGAGGACCTGCCACTGCTTATTACTATGACAAGGGATGATTAAATTCCTTGTGCCAGCAATAAAAGTGATCAGAAAAAGGTAAGAAAAATATAAATTAAAATAAAAAAAATAAAAAAATTGAAAGCGTCCCAACCCGTGTTTGCACACAGAAGCAAACTCATACGTAACTCGCGACCGTAAATGTAAACAGTGTTCAAACCACACACATGAGGTTTTGCCGCGACCGATAGAGCGAGAACAATAATTCTAGCAAAGAACCTCCTCTGTAACTCTAAACTGGTAACCTGTAGAATTTTTTAAAGCGTCGCCTATGGAGATTTTTAAGTACCGTAGTTGCTATTCCAAGAGTGCACAATTTTAAAGCATGACATGTCGGGTATCTATTTACTCAGCGTAAGATAATCTTTCCCATTATACAATGTTGGGCTAACTTTGCTGTGTTTTTTTTTTTTTTTTTTTCATTCCTGAAAGTGTATTTTTTCCCAAAAAAATTGCGTTTAAATGACCGAGGGCAAAATACTGTGTGACATAAAATATTGCAACCATCACCATTTTATTCTCTTGGATCTCTGCTAAAAACATATATATGATATTTGGGGGTTCTAAGTGATTTTTTAGCAAAAAATATGGATTTTAACTTGTAAGCAACAAATGTCAGAAAAAGACATAGGCATGAAGGGGTTAATCGGGTTCAAGTCTAGACTCTGGCAGGGACACTCAAGGACATTAACAGAGTTGTCCCATAGCCACTCCTTTGTTATCTTGGTTGTGTGTTTAGGGTCATGATCCTGTTGAAAGATGACCCTTGGTCCCAGTCTGAGGTCCAGAGTGCTCTGGAGCAGGTTTTCATCAAGGGTGGCTGTACATTGCTGCATTCATCTTTCCAAGGATCCTGACTAGTCTCCCTGTTCCTGCTGCTGAAAAACATCTCCACAGCATGATACTGCCACCACCATGCTTCACTGTAGGGATGGTATTGACCAGGTGATGAGTGGTGCCTGGTTTCCTCCAGGTATGAAGCTTGCCATTCAGACCAAAAAGTTCAATCTTTGTTTCATCAGACCAGATAGTTTTGTATCTCATGGTCTGAGAGTCCTTCAGGTGCCTTTTGGCAAACTCCAGGCAGGCTGTCATGTGCCTTTTACCGAGGAGTGGCTTCTCTCTGGCCACTCTACTATACAGGCCTGATAGGTGGAGTGGTTCAGAGACAGTTGTTCTTCTGGAAGGTTCTCCTCTCTCCACAGAGAGACACTGGGGCTCTGTCAGAGTGACCATCGGGTCCTTGGTCACCGCTCAGGAGAGGCAGCCCGACCTAGGAAAATTTCTGGTGGTTCCAAACTTCTTCCATTTACAGATGATGGAGGCCACTGTGCTTATTGGGACCTTCAGTGCTGCAGAATGTTTTCTGTACCCTTCCCCAGATCTGTGCCTCCATACAATCCTGTCCTGGAGGTCTACAGACAATTCCTTGGACTTCATGGCTTGGTTTGTGCTCTGACATGCACTGTTAATGGTGGGGCTTTATATAGATAGGTGTGTGCCTTTCCAAATCATGTCCAATTGACTGAATTTACCACAGGTGGACTCCAATTAAGTTGTAGAAACATTAAGGATGATCAGTGGAAACAGGATGCACCTGAGCTCAATTTTGAGTGTCATGGCAAAGGCTGTTGTCACGTACCTGGTCCTGAAGCCGAAATGCTGAGAGGGCTCTCCTTGCGGCTGAGTGCTCGGTGTTCCTGAAGGTGGTA
Organism: Pelophylax lessonae; assembly: GCF_965119305.1. Classification (NCBI taxonomy): domain Eukaryota; kingdom Metazoa; phylum Chordata; class Amphibia; order Anura; family Ranidae; genus Pelophylax; species Pelophylax lessonae. Next base: position 98,323,509 of record NC_138778.1, on the reverse strand, counting down.
ACAGGAAGCACGAAGCCCAAAGTAGCAGGGATTGCCAGCTGTGCCTCAGATGAGGGTTGGTGGTAGGTAGATCTCTCTGCAGGTGAACACCAGAGGAGGTGAGCACTAGGACCCAGGAGTGCTGTGGAAGTTGCAGACTGCACACAGCTGGAAGTAGTTTGTAATGGAGAGTGCAGCTGGCAGGATCAACAGGTAAGTACTGGAAGCAGGTTCTGAAGGCTGGGTACAGCAGGTGGGTACCAAGGCAGATCACAGCAGACAAGGCCCAGCCGAAGGCGTAGTCGGGGACAGAAGCAGAGGTCAGTAAGCCAGTGGTCAGCAGATCAGATAGCAGAGTCCTGGTTAGGCAACCAGGGTCATACACAAGGCAGATGACAAGAGAAGATCCGTGAACAATCCGAGGTCAGAGCTGGGAGCAAGACAAGAGGAATCCAAGAACAATCCGGGTTGACAACAGGTGATCAGAAGCAGCAGCAAACACAGGAAGCAGGAAGCTGAAGACCAGTCAGCAATGTTCATGTGCCACAGATATCCTTTTAAAGGCCAGAGGGTGCTGGGATTGGATGTCCACTATGTGCGCCAGCACGCACACGTCTTCGCCCTAGCAGATGTGCGTTTGCAATACGTGTGTGCGTATTAATGCGGGCGCGGCCATGTTGAGAACTGGCTAATGTGTCAGGTCTATGAGTGTTTATTCTCCGGCTAGTTCCCTAAAAGCTGTAAACACTTATGTACATGTGATTTTTATATTTTTTTAAATTTGCAAAGATTTCAAACAAACTTCTTTCATATTGTCATTATAGGGTATTGTTTGTAGGATTTTGAGGAAAATAATGAAGTTATTCCATTTTGGAGTAAGGCTATAACATAACAAAATGTGGAAAAAATGAAGAGCTGTGAATACTTTCCGGATGCACTGTACCTTTTTAGCCAAAAACGTATTTTCTGTGTACCCCTTTAACCACTTAAGCCCCGGAAGATTTTACCCCCTTCCTGACCAGGGGGTATTTTGCGATTCGGCACTGCGTGACTTTAACGGACAATTGCGCGGTCGTGCGACGCCGCACCTAAACAAATTTGACGTCCTTTTTTTCTCACAAACAGAGCTTTCTTTTGGTGGTATTTGATCACCTGTGCGATTTTTTGATCATGCGCTATAAACAAAAAAAGAGCGTCAATTTTGCAAAAATAACAATATTTTTCACATTTTTTTATATGAAATTCCCCCCCCCCCAAAAAAATGTAAAAATCAAATTTTTTTAACATTTTCGGCCAATTTGTTTTATGCTACATATGTTTGGTAAAAAAAATCGCAAAAAGCGTATTTTGATTGGTTTGCGCAAAAGTTATCGCGTTTACTAACAAAGGGAAAGATTTTTGTCATTTTTGTTGGTTTTTTTTTAACGCGTAATGGCGGCGATCTGCAATTTTTTTTGCGGTACTGCGACATTGGGGTGGACAGATCGGACCCTTGACTGACATTTTTGACACTTTTGGGGTTACCAGTGACATTACTGCAGTAATCAGTGCTATACATATGCACTGTTACTGTAAAAATACACTGGTAGTGAAGGGGTTAACTTTATTTGAGAGGGAGGGGCTGTGTGTGTCCCTAGGGGCGTGATTCTAACTGTGATTGGCTGTGGCTTGAGCTGTAGGAACAATGATCAACGGTCCTACAAAGTAGAACCGTATGATCAGTGTTTCTACACAGGGGAGAATGATAGGCAGCTTGTTTACACTAGCCGCCTGACTTTCTCCCTCTGCAGCGACGATCGCAGAGTGACCGGCGGACATCGGGTCCGCCGGTCACACGCACGGGGGGGTCCGTGACCGCGCAGGAGCGCACCTCCGGCAGGGCGTGCTCGCTCCCCAGAGCCTCACAGGCTAGTGAGGGGCTGACCGCCGCAGTATATCTACTTGCGGCGGTCGGCAAGTGGTTAAAACTAGTTTTACTTTCTTTCTAGGGCAAACAAATGGTAACTGCCCCCACCTATAACTGGCCTTCGCAGCAAGGAGCACATGGAAGGGCAACGCATGTCAAACAAAACCAAAGAAAATTCCCAGCTTAACTTACCAACCAGCCTGCAACCAACCAAATTATCCTGTCTATCAGTTTGCATTAAAAACAGGGGATTAGTTTGTGTACCTAAACAGTGCTTGACAGACGATTTTTGCCTACCAACGGGGGCACAAACGGCATGAGTCAGTATGAATTGACCAAACTAAGAGCTATGTAATAGAGGCTTTAGTCCCCTTGCACATGGGAAATCTAACCCGTGTGTACAATCCCAGCATCGCACGACCGCGCAATTGTCCATTAAAGTAACACCGTGCGGAATCGCAAAATATGGCCTGGTCATTAAAGGAACAAATCCGTCCAGTCCAGAAGTGGTTAAAGAGAAAGATTTTCAGGGATCGTTCAAAGATGGATAGATTAGGGAACAGTCGGACAGATTGGGGTAGAGAGTTTCAAAGGAAGAGAGAAGCTCTTCATGGCATATTGAAGGAGCATGGTGTGATTAGTGGACGAGGAGCAACAGGACACATTTGCAACACTAGCTGCTCTGTGTCTGGAGGGAGGAAGAAGATGCAGGCTTTATGAACCAGTCCATTATCTCCTTTGTGTGCTGTCCTTAGATTGATCACCATCTCTGGCCAAAGAATTGCAAACATGCCTGGCCTCTGCTATTTGCAGCTCTACCACCGCTTTGATGTGTAGGACCTGCTTGAAGAGCTGATCGCTCCCTACTACCTCCATGCCAAACACCAGTGCCTCTGCCTGTCTTTCCTTTTTTGTATATCATTATATATATTGTGGGCGGCACAGTGGTGTAGTGGTTAGCACTTTCACCTAGCAGCAAGAGGGTTGCTGGTTCGAATCCCAACCACGACACTACCTGCCTGGAGTTGGCATGTTCTCCCTGTGCCTGCGTGGGTTTCCTCTGGGTACTCCGGCTTCCTCCCACACTCCAAAGACATGCTGGTAGGTTAATTGGATAATTAATAATAATTATCCCTTATGTAGCACCCTACAAGGTAGGTGCTTGGTAAAGTATAGTGGGCCTTGTCTGCTTATCAGCAGGGCCATGATTTTCAGCTGGGCTGTTATGTCTCCCAGGTTTGGCTGTTGAGACTGGGGAGTCTCCCCACTGTGCTCCATGAGAGGGTTCAGTAAGATGCCACTCGTCTCTTGGTCCTGTCCAGCAGGAAGTGGTAATGGCATAAGAGGCGGCCCCATGCAGGCCCCAGACACCGGATCACCCATCTACTTACTTTAATGTAAGTTTTTATTGTATCCTGCAACATTAAACCTTTACAGTCTTACACAGAGGTGCCTGTTTTTTCTCAGTTTTTTACACGTGTGGAGACCGCTTCCGCTCCCCTCTGGGCTGGCCCTGAGCTCAGAGACTGTACCCTATCTAAACATGGACAACAAGGGTGGTCCGTGTAGCACCCTCCTAGGTAGCTTCAAGTGAGAAAGTATAGTTTTGAGCTCTATCTGCTTACCAGAGGATCTGAAGGTACATCTATATTGCTTTCTGCCTACCAGAGAGCAGGATCTGGTAGTGAGGTCTACTCATTGTGTTCAGTATGCGATTCATTCAGTCTAGAGAGTGTTTCACACTGATCCAATAGGGAGGCATGTTGGACAGTGGGAGGAAACCTGACGAATGGGTGCATAGGCTTTGATACAGCCCTGGTGATTCGCAGAGGGCAGGTTGCCTCTGTGCATTCTGGGATACTGTATAAAAGCCAGGAGCACACTTTGGCTGGAGAGCAGAGCCCAGAGGGAGGGGGTGGCTGCCTCCTCCTCTGTAGCAGTGGCATGCGGTCGCAGGAGGTCATCCTGAGGGCCGGAGGACCGGATGAGAGACGCTGAACCCAGAAGCCCAGGAGAGCTGACTGAGGGGGAGGCACTGGGACCACAGTATCGTGAGTACAGGCACTCGTGTCAAGGGGCCTGGCCTGAGGAGGGACACCCCACGTGTAGGATAGTCAGTGGAGGGGTGTCAGCAGTGAAAAGAAAGAGGATACTAGGGAGAGTATCCTGAAGATAATTTCTTGTTCACCAAGGGTGATTCAACAGCCTGGCTGTACCTGAAGATAGGAGTCTTCAACCATTGTGCATAGTGAATTTGAAGTATCCCACTATTCCCTTCTCCTATCCCTAATTTATAATAAACACTAAATACCTCTGGACTGATTATAAGAACGAGCCGAAGAAGGAGAAAGTAAAGATTTGTTTCTGTCACTATTGAGTGCTGGTAACTCAGGGGGACCCGTAAAGTGTAAATCTGGCAGTCTTTTCGGGGGGGGGGGGGGGGGGGTTGGGCAGTGCTACTTCCGTAAGACTACCCTATGGACATTTATCAATTTCCATATGCCCTTTGCTTGCGCCTTTTTGTATATTTTAATTCTCTATACTGAAAGTTGCGGCATTCACTTTGCTAATTATTTGCAGGAACCACACCAGTTTCTATTTCTCTCTGAAATAGAAACTGCCATGGGTTTTACAGATAGGCCTAAACCACTGGCCAGTTTTCTGGTGCAAAAGCTTAGTTAATTCTCCGGTTTATGTCTTCTTTATTTTTAAATGATGCTAGTGAACAAAAGGCAAGTAAAATGTGGCCAGTAATATGTAAATGCTGTGCTTTAACAAGTCCCTCAAAAAAAGACGCCATCAACACAAAATAAAAAAATATACCCAAAAAATGTAAAATAACTAAAACACCACTCAAAAAACCCTTCAACATCATAGAATGTTTTGATTGTACAGATTCGGTTGGCAACATCAAAGCAATATTTCAAGATATAGATGGAAACAAAGAATGTGGAAATATTTCTTCATTTTATTTTACTTTTAGTTCCATGTCAAAGTAATTTTAATGTCACGTTGTGCAAATAAGTTAACAGGGTAAATCACATTTCTTCTTAGAAACACTTAAAATGTAACACATATGTAAGTCAAGTGGGGACAACAGGGTTAATACCTGATCTGTTTTTTTTGTAGGTACATTTTTTACTCCTTTGAGAGAATGCTCTGGCTACAACAGAATCATTAAGGCCATTGTGTGCGCTTACAGAAAGGAACTATAACAATGACATTACCAGAAGTTGTGATCATAACTTAGATGAGCCAAACTTCCTGCACCTTGTATTATAGGAATGTCAGTGGTATCCTCTGAGAGGTCATTTTTTCCACAAGTACCATCTTAAAGCAAACCTTACAGAAAGTAAGGGGTTTGCTTAACCACTTATGGCAGAGGATAAGACGGTTCCCATGTTACAAACAACCATTGGAAATGGTACTATTTGTACCAAAATTAAAAACATGCAAATTAAGTGTGCAAAATGAGACAATGATTTATAGTGTTTGTTCACCAATGCCAGAAGTCTGCCAAGCAAAATAGGTGAGTTGGAAGCTCTGGTGCACAAGGAGAACTATGACTTAATTGGTATTGCTGAATCTTGGCTTCATTCTTCACATGACTGGGCTATTAATATTCCTGGCTATGCTCTCTTTCGGAAAGACAGGGTAAAACGGAGGGGTGGTGGTGTTTGTCTCTATGTGAGAAGTGATCTCAAAGTGAGTGTGAAAGATGACCAAGTTGATGGAGAGTGTGCTGAATCTATAGCAGTATGGGTTGAAATGTACATGGGTGTGCGTAAAACAAAGATTATCATTGGAGTTTGTTATAGACCTCCCAGTATTAATGAGGAGGTGGAGACTAAGCTCCTGGCACAGATAGAAAGGGCTGCAAGGGCTGGGACAGTGATAATAATGGGGGATTTTAACTACCCAGACACTGACTGCAGTAATGGCACTGCTGGAACAGTTAGAGGGCAAACATTTATAAACCTATCACAAAACAATTTTATGGTGCAGTTTATTGAGGCCCCCACTAGAAATGATGCTCTGTTGGACCTGGCAATCTCAAACCATGCAGAGCTTATTAACAATGTTCATATGAAAGAACATCTGGGTAGCAGTGACCATAACATGATTTCATTTAATGTTAACTGTAAGCAAAAAATGCATACAGGAAATACAAAAACACTTAACTTTAAGAGAGCAAATTTTCCAAGGATGAGGGCTGCTTTCCAGGATTTAGACTGGGAGGGAATATTGGCATCGATGAGCACAGAACAGAAATGGGAATTTTTCAAAACAACTTTATGCAAACTCACTGCAAAGTATATTCCCATGGGTAATAAGTTTAAAGGGCTAAAAATAAAACCTATGTGGCTCACAGCAAAAGTTAAAAAAGCTATAGATAAAAAGAAAAGAGCTTTTAAAAAATATAAAAATGAGGGAACACTATCATTGTTTAATTGTTGCAAAAGATAGTAGGACAAACCCCAAAGAATTCTTCAAATATATTAACAGTGAAAAGGTTAGGTCTGAGCATGTAGGCCCTTTACAAAATAATCAGGAGTGGGTGACTGGGGACAAAGAGAAGGCAAATTTATTAACCACTTTAGCAACGGAGGATTTTCCTGCTTAACATCCAGGCCACTTTTTTCAACTTGGCATTGCGCGACTTTAACTGACAATTGCGCGGTCATGCAACCCTGTACCCAAACAAAATTTACGTCCTTTTTTACCACGAACAGAGCTTTCTTTTGGTGGTATTTTATCACCTCTGCGCTTTTCATTTTTTGCGATATTAATAAAAAAAGAGCGAAAATTTTGCGAAAAAATTGACATTTTCTACTTTGACAGTTAAAAAATATCCAATATATTCAATTTTTGTCATATATTTAGGCCAAAATGTATTTAGCTACATGTCTTTGACAAAAAAATTCTCAATGAGCGTATTTTTAACCACTTAAAGACTGGAAGATTTTACCCCCTTCCTGACTAGGCCATATTTAGCGATTCGGCACTGCGTTATTTTAACGGACAACTGCGCAGTCGTGGGATGCTGTACCCAAATTAAATTTATGTCCTTTTTTCCCCCCACAAATAGAGCTTTCTTTTGATGGTATTTGATCACCTGTGCGATTTTTAATTTTTGAAAAAAAGAGCGACAATTTTGAAAAAAAAAAACAATATTTTTCACATTCTGATATATAACATTCCCCCAAAAAAATTTACAAATCAAAATTTTTTAACATTTTAGGCCAATTTGTTTTCTGCTACATATTTTTGGTAAAAAAAAAAAAAATCACAATACTCGTATTTTGATTGGTTTGCGCAAAAGTTATCACGTTTACTAACTACGGGAAAGATTTGTCATTTTTATTGTTTTTTTTTTTTTTTTACTAGTTATGGCGGTGATCTGCAATTTTTTTGTGGGACTACGACATTGCGGCGGACAGATCGGACCCCTAACTGACATTTTTGACACTTTTGGGGGGACTAGTGACATTACTACAGTAATCAGTGCTATAAATATGCACTGTTACTGTAATAATGACACTGGCAGGGGAAGGGGTAAACACCAGGCGCGATCAAAGAGTTAAATGTATGCCTAGCTGGTGCTTCCTAGCTGTGAGATTCAGCTATGCTGATTCCTGTGATCTGTCCCTGCCTGTCACAGAGGAGATCCGCCCGCTTTGTTTACGCAAGCGGGCGGATTTTCTCACTCTTTCCCAGACGATTAGGAAGAGCGGCGGTGATCACAGCTTTTGCGGTTTTTAGTTTTTGTGCTATAAACAAAAAGAGGGCGACAGTTTTGAAAACAAAAAAAAAATATTTTTTACTTTCTGCTGTATAACATTCCCAAGAAAAAAAAAAAATGAAATCCATTTTTTTCATTGTTTTAGGCCAATTTGTATTCTGCAACATATTTTTGGTTAAAAAAAATCCCAATAAATGTATATTGATTGTTTTGCACAAAAGTTATCACGTCTACAAACTAGGAGAAAGATTTGCGTCATTTTTATTTATTTATTTTTTACTAGTAATGGCAGCGTTCAGCGATTTTTAGCGGGACTGCGACATTGCGGCGGACAGTCAAACACCTAGCTGACATTTTTGACACTTTTGGGGGGACCAGTGACATTACTACAGTAACCAGTGCTAAATAATATGCACTGCTACTGAAATAATGACACTGGCAGGGGAGGGGTTAACACCAGGGGCGATCAAAGGGTGAAATGTATGCCTCCTGGGTGCTTCCTAACTGAGGGGGATGGGCTTATGGAATCAACACAGGGAGCTGTGTTCCTAAATAGGAGGAACACAGGAGCCCTGTGTTGATTGCTGACAGAACAACGGTCTGCCGTGTTTATAACGGCAGACCTCCGTTCAGTCTTCCCAGGGACTGATCTCTGGTGCCCGGCGGCAATTGCGGCCGCTGGCCTGGCAGATCAGCTTTCCCTCTCATGAATACAGAGGAGCGACGTATGGGTACGGCGATTTGCGCAGCCGAGCCACCTTGCTGTAGTATATCTGCGGTGGGTGGTTGGCAAGAGGTTAATGATTGTTTGATGTATGAAAGTACAAAAGGCACTGGATCAGCCAGGCAATGGTCTACTTCAAAAGGTGGTCAGGAGTGGCAGCCAACTTATTTGCTCATTTCTACCAGAATAGTTTTATTTTATTTTATATAATTTGTGTGTGTGTGTGTATATGTATATATATATATATATATATATATATATATATGTGTGTGTGTATATATATATATATATACTGTGTATATATATATATATATATATATATATATATATATATATATATATACACACACACACTGTATATATATATATATTATATTGGCTAGGCAGGCTAATGATCAATAGGTCTAAAAGCACCTTCAAATGCATTTAGACCTTCCCAGTTCCATAATCTCAAAGGAAAAACAGAATAGATTAGTTGGAATTTTTTGAAAAACTACTATTGATCCTCGAACATGGAGCTCGCACCGAGGATCAGTCCAAAAGAGAAATACAATATGGGTGTATACGTCTATGTTTGTTGTCTTTTCCATTTACAGAGCCTTCCTATTTTCAATAATAAACACATTGAAAGCCAAAAACAAATCCAGTCTAGTAGTTACAACATTCAATGTTAAATTCTGCAAAGTGCAATCCACAAAATTAGATAACTGAAAGGTTTACCCAATAAATAGGTCTGTTTGAAAATACCCAATAAAACCACTAGGTGGCCCGTCAGGCATGGCTGCTGTGCAACATACTTTGCAAACTATACTGGAATGTGAAAGTGGCATACTAAACTTGTGTGTGCTTCATAGGAATTATTTTTTTTTTTATTATTATTATTATTTTATTTTAAAATTATTCACAGTCATTCCAAAGAAACACAATTGTGTGCAATACACACACACACCCAACAACTTATCCATCTAAAAGCAACATAGAGATTGCATTAACCCTATAAAATACCATCCCTATTAACAAAGACTGAGAAAAAATGAAAAAAAAAATGCAGAAGCGTATATGGTTTTAATTCGATACAAGATTTTGAATCTCAGTGCATGGCCAGCGTAAGATAAGGTGACCAGATTTTTAAAATGAAATCCGGGGACATATTTTTTTGGGCAAATGGCACAGGACTGCATAATACACAGAGTGCTGGGCACAGGACTACATAATACACAGCACTAGGCACAGGACTGCATAATACAGAGAGCGCTGGGCACAAGTCTACATAATACACAGAGCGCTGGGCACAGGACTACATAATACACAGAGCAGTGGGCACAGGACTGCATAATACACAGAGCGCTGGGCACAAGACTGCATAATACACAGAGCGCTGGGCACAAGACTACATAATACTCAGGGCTCTGGGCACAGGACTGCATAATACACAGAACGCTGGGCACAAGACTACATAATACACAGAGCGCTGGGCACAAGACTACATAATACACAGAGCGCTGGGCAGAGGACTACATAATACAAAGAGCGCTGGGCACAAGACTAAATAATACACAGGGCTCTGGGCACAGGACTGCATAATACACAGAGCGCTTTGCACAGAACTGCATAATACACAGAGCACTGGGCACAGGACTACATATTACACAGAGCGCTGGGCACACCAGGCTGTTTCTCAGCCTGCCTAACTACGTTAATCTGGCCCTGAATCCGGGGACAAAACTGGGGACAGACTTGGTCCGGGGACAGTGTCCTCAGTCCGGGGACGTCTGGTCACCCTAGCGTAAGACTGCCAGGCAGAGGGGACAGGAGATTGCCATGCAGCTACCTACAGCTTACTAAGGCCTGTACAATGGAACTGGTTATACACAATAGCACTTAGGAAGCAGAAGTTAGGTGGCAGGTGGCAATGTTGGCACCCTTACATTTTGTCATTTTGATATCTACGTAACTCCTCCCAAGAGCCAGCTCACTGTTTGTAGTACTGGGCCAGCATGTTGCTTCATATAGCTTCCTGAAATTATTACAGCACCTTGCTGGCCAGTCCTATCAGTCATAATCTGCCTTCAGAGCATAGTGAAGCACAGAGACTCAATGACAACATCACAAAATAATGTATGTAAAATAAATTAGCATGTTGATGAAGGGGGGAAGGCGAGAAACCAGAATGGGCAAAAAAATATAACCATATTTAACGTCAGCTTTAAAGCGGATCTTTATTGCATCTGAGCACCACAAACCAAAAAAAGCAAACTTACCCATCCAGCCATGCCTCTATTACTTTGAAAAACACCCCACCCCTCCCCTAGCATTTCTGGCTGTGGTCATCTTGAGTAAGGGCAAATGATTCATGTAGCATTTACTTCCTGGAATCCATCTGCCCTTAGCACAAGCATGCATGCAGGACAGTGTGCTTAGCTGAGAAAGCCCCTCCTCCCTTCCTGAAGACTCCTAGGATGTATGACATAATTTGCCTAGGCAAGAAACCAAGAAGTAGCTGTAGATATGTATAAAAAAAAAGTTTAAAACAAGTAAATATGATATATTTCCTATCTATTTTCTAATGCTAGTACCATGAGGATTAAAAGTAATCAACGTTGATTGGGAGAGTGAAGTTCTACTTTAACACTATTGTTCAGTAACAAAATGGCAGTGACCACAGTATAGGAGAGGACATAGTGAGGACATGTAATGGACCAACTCAAAGTGGCACATTACCGTGAAGTGAAAGAAAAATGATAAATGGTTTTCAAAATCTTTTACAAAAAAATATCTGAAAAGTGTGACGCGTGTTTTTATTCAGTATTGAGTCAATACTTTGTAAAACCACTTTTCTCTGCAATTACAGCTGCATGCATTTTTTTTGGGTATGTCTTTGTGTTGCTCTATCACATAAAATTCCAAGAAAATACATTTATGTTTTTTGATGTTACATGACAAAATGTGGAAAATTTCAAGGGGTATAAATACTTTTTCAAGGCACTATACTGTAGATATAGGGTCATTTTCAACATGCTGGAATATCAGGTATGAGGTATTTATAAAAGACTTGTAACAATGATATTACCAGAGGTTTGGTAGGCATTTGCCTAGTGTGCCTAATGTAGGGTGACCAGACGCCCCCAGTTTCTGGGGACAGTCCCCGGATGGAGGACACTGTCCCCGGTCCAAGTCTGTCCCCGGTTTTGTCCCCAGATTCAGGGCCAGATTAATGCAGACAGGGCATCTCATGCTGGCTGAGAAACAGCCTGGTGGCTCAGATGCAGACGCCCCCTGCTGGACGATCTCACTGCTCCTGCTGCTGTTCAGTGGAGGAGGGGCTGAGCAAAAAACTAACTGTGTGGGGGGCTGAGACTGTGGGAGGTGAGTAGATGTGGGGGGGGTCTGTTTGTACACAGGTGAGGGCAGTGGGGGAGCAGTGGTCAGAGCTGATGCAGCTGCATGGAGAGAGTGAGAGTTTAAGCTGTTGTGGGGGCAGGGTTGAGAGGTGGCTGCAGGGATAATCTGTGAGAGAAGGGTGCAGAGGTGAGCTATGCATGTGGGGGCAGAAGTGTCCTCTGTACATATCAAACCTCTGAACCCTGTACTCTATGCCTAACACCCTCCTGTATATTTTGCAGTCCCGTGCCCAGCGCTCTGTGTAATATGCAGTCCCGTGCCTAGCACTCTGTGTAATATGCAGTCCCGTGCCCAGCGCTCTGTGTATTATGCAGTCCCGTGCCCAGCGCTCTGTGTAATATGCAGTCCCGTGCCCAGCGCTCTGTGTATTATGCAGTCCCGTGCCCAGCGCTCTGTGTAATATGCAGTCCCGTGCCAAGCGCTCTGTGTATTATGCAGTCCTGTGCCCAGCACTCTGTGTATTATGCAGTCCCGTGCCCAGCGCTCTGTGTATTATGCAGTCCTGTTCCCAGCACTGTGTATTATTTAGCCCTGTGCCCAGCGCTCTGTTTATTATGTAGTCCTGTGTCCAGCGCTCTGTGTATTATATAGCCCTGTGCCCAGCACTCCTGTGCCATTTGCCAATAAAAAAAAAAATATGTCCCCAGATTTCATTTTAAAAATCTGGTCTCCTTAGCCTAATGGTTAAGCTGGACATGTGTTAAAGTGTTGGTAGTACACTAGCTTTTGTCCTCTTAACATAGACTTTAATATAAACACAGCATGTAATATTTATACCATACGCCCAGGGCTTTTTTTCAGCAGGAATGCGGGGAAATGCAGTTCCAGCACCTCCAGCACTGAATGTATGTAATGGCATTGGGTTCTGGGGTGTGCTGCAGGGTCTATTGATGCTGGCTGCTGGGGAATCTATTCTAGCTGGAGGGAATATATTTTTGCATGGGGGTCTATTGTTGCTAGGGAGGTCTATTGCTGCTGGTGGGGAGGTCTACTGTTGCTGCGGGTGGGTCTTATATTGCTAGGGGGGTCAGTTGTTGCTGGGAGAGATCTACTAACGGGGGACTATTGTTGCTGGCTGAAGGAGAGTCTATTGGCTGTGGGGAGATCTGTTGTTGCTTGGGGGGGAAATTTTGTTGCAGGTGGTCCATTGTTGCTAAGGGGATCTATTATTGCTGGCTGAGGACCCTAATGTTACTGGCTGCAGGAGATTTATTTCCCTGCTTTTCTTGTTATTATTGTCAAATTCCATACAAATTACTTAGCGCCACAAAATGATACAGTACTTGGTTCTGTATTCTGGAGTTTTGGGAGGTGGTTAGGGGGTGTAACCAAGGAATGGTGCTCGGAGGTGGGTAGGGGGTGTAACCAAGGAATGGTGCTCGGAGGTGGGTAGGGGGGTGGAGAAAAGGGCTGACTCGGAAAGGGGGAGTTCCTGCACCCATTCTCTGAGAAAAAAAGCCCTGCATACGCCTAATTTGAAGGAGAAGTCCAGGCAAAACCTAACTAACCCTAAACCTGCTCTGTGCCACATTCTAAACCTAATCTATCTAACCCTTTAAAGCAAAAATCACTGTACTTTTCTATTTTGCAGCCGATCCGGTCCGGTCCCACGCTGAGCTGTCAGCGGCGCCTTCAAACATGGTCAATATACTGCTTAGGCCATATGTAGTGGATTAACCCCCGGCAGGTGCAAACCCAGGCTCGCCACCAGAGGTATAGCCGACAAAAGAAAAAAATGGTGGCACACTGCAACAGGGTCAAATTGTGAAGACGTCTTTATTGGGTTAATGCCAGACAAAGAATCAAAGGAAGGTTAACGCGTTTCTCACAAGTAATTTGTGCTTAATCATAACATGTGGTCCAAAATCCCGGAATTTAAGCACACACCTACAAAGTGCATGCACAAACTTCGGGATCATTGGCCAGCCATTGCATGAAGATTGATAACAGGTGAATAAAATCATTAATACAAACAGAAAAAGAAAACCAAATATAATTGAAAAAAAATAATAAAAACAAACAGAAAAAGGACAAACCAAGAGAGAAAGAAAGATGGATGCAGGAGGCAGAGAGAAAGAAAGAAAGAAAGAAAGAAAGAAAGAAAGAAAGGAGGGATGGAGGGAGAGAGAAAGAAAGAGAGAAGGAAAGAAAGGAAGAGGTATGGAGTGAGAGAGAAAGAAAGAAAAAGGGATGGAGGGAGAGAGAAATAAAAAGAGAGAAAGAAAGAAAGAGGGGGAGAGAGAGAAGGAAAGAAAGAAAGAGAGAAGGAAAGAGAGAGAGGGAGAGAGAAAGAGAGATACATACAGGTTTGGCTACACTTTGTTCTTCACAGGCACAGATTCCAGTACTGTTCAGACATTTAATACACTTCCTAACACTGTTCTTTCTCACCTGAACCAGTAATGCTGCTCCACAGCAGTTCCACGCACACAGCCTATAATGGTGCCAGCACATTCATTGGCTGGGACACGCTTCAGCCCGCCTCCTGCTACCTCCTCAGCCAGTAGCTGACTGAACTTGTCTGTTAAATCCCTCCATCACCCAGTCCCGACTACCAGAACACCCAGCTTAATATGACGACCCCAAATGACACCGGGTGACGGCATAGCAGTGAGACTTTTTTATGGGGAATCAGACACCCCCCGCCCAGTTTGCCCCTGCTCGGGAAAAAAACTATTTTTCAGAATTATGGCCAAGACAGCCTCAGACCGGGACATGGGTCTGAGTTACGTGAATGTCCCGGCCAATTCTGGAGTGTTGGCAACTATGTGCTCTGTGATTACAGTAAAGGTTGGAAGGCTAGCAAATCACTGCTAAAAGTGGAAGCAGACAGAGCTGAGCTGCCTGGAAATGGATTAAAACCATTTTGTTCTTGTACGATGAACCTTGAATATGAATTACTCCACAGTGCTGCAGTTACAGCCAAAATATTATTTCGATTTGAATAGACAGAATTCGGGTCCAATTGTGGAAGATTTCTCTTTCTTCTGTCTATTTCATTAGTATTGGGCAGAGCAGGAAGTAAAGCAGGTCACCCACACTTGTTGCACCTCAGGTAACAGACAAAATAGGAAACAAGGGAAAACCCCAATTCTTGTATACAGTATATCATGGGTTTTTACACAGAACTGTGAGGGTAAATCTCCCCTCCCCACTCCCTGTTTATTTGAAAGGTATCACACAGTAGACAAAGTAAAGGTGTAGTAAAAATACAGTTCACGTTAAAAACAAGGGGTTTCGTTTGCACACATTTGCAAATATATGCGTAAGCTGCAGCGGCCATGTCATAGCACCCCAGTGTACTGCAGTCATAACTCTATAATTTTTATAGTCCCCCAAATTAAAGCACATATATAATAATAGGTAGATTGAGGTCAGGTATGCCTGGAAGAAGCCCACCCTTCCTTAAAGGTATAGGAAAGCACTGGAAACCCAGTAAAAGCACAATGGCAGCAAAGGTATCCAATGCCTCCCCTCACCAATTCAACATTTTTTATATTTTGTGTTGTTCTTTGTCATGCATTGCCCTTCCATGTGCTCCTTGCTGCAAAGGCCAGTTATAGGTTGGGGTGGTTGTAATTTGTTTGTAATAAAAACACACTTTCAAAGAGACTTAGGAAAGTTTAGAACCCCTATCTGGACTATTTTTTTCTGTCTGTGTCCCATTTAGGAGATTTCTCTTCACGTCTTCACTTCCTCCCAGTGTCCAATTCTCAGTTTCTTTACAGCAGCTAGCTCTGCTACCACCCACCTGGCCAAACACTTACCCATGTTGTTGAGGACAAGGGCCTCCTACCCACAACCCTGGTCCAATGTTTATGGGGCTCTTCAGATGGGGAGCTTATTAGAATCTGGAAACCCCCTTTAACAGTAAGTGGGCTCCCAGATACTACCCCCTCCCCATATGAATGAGTAATGGGTACATAGTATCCCTACTCATTCACAAAAAAAATGTACTCTGGAAATCAAAGCACCCAAACATTGGACAAGTCCATATTTATTTATTTTTTTTCACAATATACATTTTATTGAAGAAGATATGTTAAATACATACAAATGAATAAACTTTAGTACATAGAAGTAGTTGAAAAGGTAAGGAAGAAAGAAATAACATTTTACATTTCTTTGGTATTAGAAGGTTTGTATCATCTAAAAAGGAACAAGAATCAAAAGCAGATATAACCGTTTAGTAAGATATGTTGGATTATCAAAATAAGATAAATCAAATTCAATGCTTTGGTGATACTATCTCTGGCCTCCTTCCCTGGCATAAATCCGATTTCTTCTGGTCCCATAATCTTGAGTAGGAGTGGTCTGAGACGTGTTGCTACAATTTTCACGAACAATTTCAAGTCTATGTTCAATAATGAAATTGGTTTATAGTTCGATCATTCCTTAGGGTCCTTATCCGGCTTTGGAATGGCTATAATGTGTTCTTGCCAAAAGGACTCAGGGATTTTTTGTTGGTTAGAGAGGTAATTAAAGGTTTCTAAAAGAGGGGTTTTGATCAAATCTGTAAATAATTTGTAATATTGAGAGGTCAGACCAACTGGGCCTGGACTTTTACCTGGTTTTAGATCTTTGATTGCCTGCAGAAGTTAATTTTCTTTTATTGGGAATTCTAGTTTTTGTATGTCTTCCGGTTGTAGGGCAGGGAGTGCACTATTTTCTAGAAATTCCCTGATAATGTGATTTCTATCACCAGGTAAGTTGGTAGGTTTCTGATATTGTAAAGCTTAGAGTAATAATCATGGAATGTGGCTGCTATTTTGTCTGTAAAGTATGCTAATGAGCCATTATAGAAGTTAATTCATTGAATATTTTCCAGTGACTTGGTGTCTTTCAAGGCCCAAGCTAGGTATTTTCCGCTCTTATTACCATGTTTATAGTAAAGACTTTTTTAAAAAAAACAAACGTCTTGTTTATTCGTGTGATGCTGTACCCAAATACAATTGATGTCCTTTTTTCCCACAAATAGAGCTTTCTTTTGGTGGTATTTGATCACCTCTGCGGTTTTTCGTTTTTGCGCTATAAGCAAAAAAAGAGCGTAAATTTTGAAAAAACACCAATATTTTCTACTTTCTGCTATAAAACATTCCCAATAAAAAAGTTTTAAAAACAGCATGCACATAATCATGTAGAAATACGTGATTATGCGCAGCCGAGCCTCCCTGCTGCAGTAAATCTGTGTGGGGTGGTCGGCAAGTGGTGATTGGTATGAAAAAGGGTGAGTGGTGATTGATATGAGAAAATTATTAAATATGCCTGTATAAGTATAGACAAGGTCTAGTAATAGTGGTAAAAGTATGTCTGCATTCAAATTGAAAGTATCAGGCCAATCTTTAACCACTTGCCGACCGCCGCCCGACTATATGCGGCGGTGGTCAGCCCCTCCCAGGCAAAGTGACGTACCGGTACGTCACTAGCCTGGGAGCCAATAGGGGGCGAGCTCCCACCCCTGCTTGTTCACTAGACAGCCCGCGCGTGTGACCGGCGGACCCGATGTCCGCCGGTCACTCGCGATTGTCGGATACAGCGGGAGAAAGGCAGGCGGCTAATGTAAACACAGCCGTCTGTCATTCTCCCCTGTGTAACAGCACAGATCATACGGTCCTGCTATGTAGGACCGTTGATCTCTGCTGTTACACACACAGCAACATCCAATCACAGTTAGAAGCACGCCCCTAGGGACACACTTAACCCCTCCCTCTCCAATAAAGTTAACCCCTTCCCTCCCAGTGTCATTTTTACAGTAACAGTGCATATGTATAGCACTGATTACTGTAGTAATGTCACTGGTACCCCCAAAAGTGTCAAAAATGTCAGTCAAGGGTCCGATCTGTCTGCTGCAATGTCGCAGTCCCGCAAAAAAATTGCAGATCGCCACCATTGCTCGTTAAAAAAAAACAATAAAAATGACAAAAATCTTTCCCTTAGTTAGTAAACGCAATAACTTTTGCGCAAACCAATCAAACGACACTTTTTGCAATTTTTTTACCAAACATATGTAGCATAAAACAAATTGGCCGAAAAAGTTAAAAAATTTAGATTTTTACATTTTTTGGGGGGAATTTCATATAAAAAAATATGAAAAATATTGTTATTTTTGCAAAATTGTCGCTCTTTTTTTGTTTATAGTGAATGATCAAAAAATCGCACAGGTGATCAAATACCACCAAAAGAAAGCTCTGTTTGTGAGAAAAAAAGGACGTCAATTTCATTTGGGTACAGTGTCGCACAACCGCGCAATTGTCCGTTAAAGTCACGCAGTGCCGAATCGCAAAATAGGCCCTGGTCAGTAACGGGTAAAATCTTCCGGGGCTAAAGTAGTTAACATACAATACTAAAAAACTACAGAATTTTGTGGGGTTGTGGGAGAGTAGCAATTTGCTTCAATTCTACTGTAAAGAAACACTTCAATATGCGTATAACTATTATGATATTACAATGTGATAAGAAAACGAGAAAAGTGCTCAAATGTTGAGAGTATTAGAGAGTGAGGGCTATAGTCAAGGCTCCACGGCAACTAGTATAACATAATTGTGAGGATGATTTCAACAGTAAACGGTCAAAGGCAGAACTCAAATCTGAGAAGTTTACACATAAGATGGTTTTGTATAAACATAAGCTGTAGGTATTACTTATTGTATGAACACTCCGTAGATATTGCATATTGGGAACACTCCACAGCTTACATATCGCAACACTTATCAACTAATAAAGCAATAAATATAACTCCAAGACTGTCATACAGTTGTATTCAAAATTATTCAACCCCCACTGAAATTGATTGTTTTGGCCAGTTTGACATTGATTTTGATCATTCAGTCATCCTACTTACAATTAAATCAAAGAGGCACGTGTAGGTCAGACAAATATAACATAACATTTATAATGAAATAACCACAAATGTCTTTTCTGTGCTCACATCATTATCAGTTTTATTCAACCCCCAAGTGACATTCAATCTTAGTACTTAGTACAACATCCTTTTACAGTTATAACAGCTTTTAAATGTGAAGCATAGTTTGACACAAGTGTCTTGCAGCGATCTACGGGTATCTTTGCCCATTCGTCATGGGCAAAAGCCTCCAGTTCAGTCACATTCTTAGGCTTGTGCACTGCAACTGCTTTCTTTAAGTCCCACCAGAGGTTCTCAATCGGATTTAAGTCTGGTGACTGTGATGGCCACTCCAAAATGTTCCAGCCTTTAATCTGCAACCATGCTCTAGTGGACTTTGAGGTATGCTTGGGATCATTGTCCTGTTGAAAGGTCCAACGTCTCTCAAGCCTCAGGTTTGTGACGGACTGCATCACATTGTCATCCAATATCTCCTGGTACTGAAGAGAATTCATGGTACCTTGCACATGCTGAAGCTTCCGTGTACCTGCAGAAGCAAAACAGCCCCAAAGCATGATTGACCCCCCGCCATGCTTTACAGTAGGCAAGGTGTTCTTTTCTTCATAGGCCTTGTTTTTCCTCCTCCAAACATAGTGTTGATCCCTTTGCCTTGAATTTGCGAATGATGCTTCCTATGGTGTCTCTTGGTATGTTTAACATCTTTGCAATCTTCTTATAGCCATTGCCCTTCCTGTGAAGAGTAATCACCTCTTCTCTTGTCTTCCTGGACCATTCTCTTGACTTCACCATGTTTGTAACCACACCAGTAAATGTCTAGAAGGAGCTGAGTATCACAGTTATTTTAAAGATGCCTAATTGGTGCTTATTAGGCTTTATTGCTGCTCCATGACATCCACAGGTGTTTTCAATACCTGATTGAAAACACTTCAATGAACCTCTGTTCTTCAGAGTGGTAGTCTTTAAGGGGTTGAATAATTGTGTCAATGAAGAATTCACAAAAGAAACATTTACTACTGTATTACAAAACCAATTGATGTCATTTTAGTTGCATATGGTTCTTTAAGAAGTCCTTGTAGGATTTCATTCTGAATACAATTACAAATGTACACTAAATTCCCTAAAACCCTTTACAGCATTGGGGGGGTTGAATAATTTTGAATACAACTGTATATAACCCCAACCTGAGGTCGCTGTGTGCCTTGGGAAAGAGACTAAGTCGGGCTTTCATCAAATATAATGAGGATAAATATTCTATAAATCTATGGCATGTATTATGAATAACCGCTCACAAAAGGAATCCTAAGTTGAATGGGGATCACAGGAAGTGGGGAAAGTATCTGCTGGTCTGAAGTTCCAAGGTCTTTAGAGCTTGATGTAATTAGCAGGTCATAATCTTGTGAGACCTTGTGTAGGTAGAGTTCTGTTTTTGGTGATAAAAATATACAGCATCGTGGATTAGATCAGGGTGAGTTTTTGAGAGGTTATGGGAGTCAGGGCTATTAGTCATGGGGGAAATTCAGGTGCAAAAGAATAAAGGGAAGGGAGATTGATGTAGTTGGATTAATAATATATCCACAAAAGACACAGGTAACAGTTGTAGACAGCCCAATAAAGGTCATGGCAAAGGATCTTAATCCTCCTAAATATGGTTTTTCCAGGTGTAGAGATTGTATAAATTGAGGTATCATCCCTAGATCCTGATTGTTTGGACTTTGGGGTTGCGTTCTGATTACCTTGACTGGTGTATTCCTGGAATTTGCCTCTCTTATGTGGTGTATTTGTTGGGGAGGCGTATGGAGATGTCGGGGTACCATTTGAGCAGAGTGGAACCTTGAACTCCGATCTTTGGTAAAACTGACAGGAGAGCCGTCTGGAATGTAAACAATGTAAGACGGCTCTCCTGCCAGAGAGGCAGGGAAAGATCATGTGGTTTAGCTAAACTAAGCTAATCTCTCTCTTCCTCTGTTTAATCCACCCCCCCCCCACAGTTAGTAAGCACATCTAGGGAACACATTTAACACCTTGATCTCCCAAAAAGTGTCACGGGTAGTGTCAGATTTGTTCGCCACAATGTCGCAGTCCCAATAAAAATCGCTGATCGCCGCCATTTCTATTAAAAAATAAAAAAAAAATAAAAAGTCCATTAATCTATCCCGTAGTTTGTAAACGCTATAACTTTAGCGCAAACCAATTATTATACACTTTTTGGGAATTTTTTTTCCAAATATACTGTATGTAGCAGAATACAAATTGGCCCAAAGTGATAAAAAAACATTCTATTTTTTTATTTTTTCATTGGGAATGTTTTATAGCAGAAAGTAGAAAATATTGGTGTTTTTTTTTCAAAATTGATGCTCTTTTTTTGTTTATAGCACAAAAGGAAAAACCGCAGAAGTGATCAAATACCACCAAAAAAAAAAGCTCTATTTGTAGGAAAAAAGGCATCAATTGTATTTGGGTACAGCGTCGCACGACCTCACAATTTTCAGTTAAAGCAACGCAGTGCCGAATTGCAAAAAATGGCCTGGTCATTAAGGGGGTTGAAGTGGTTAAGGACAATGAGCTCATTTTGTCTTTCTTTAGTCAGACTATCTTCTTTTAGAGTAAAACTGGTTAAATAGCATATGATATCTCTTGGAGGTGCCTCTTCTGGTCCTTTGGGTCTCAAAGCTCTGTGAGCTCTTTCAAAGACAATTTGGGTCTCTGCGTCCCTTTCAAGTATATCTATAATAATAAAATCCAAGTGTCTCTGCGTCCTGTCCCTGTGTCCGTGGGATTGCGCTACTGCGCATGTGCCCCACAGACAGCCGTTGGGAGTGCAGAGACTTTGCCCCGCCCTACTTCAGTCAGTTAAGACAGGACTTCCCGAACTGTGGGTGGCAACCCACAGCCGCATCTGAGTGAATAGCCGGCAGTCACTGCTGCCAGCCCATAACAACTGCCTTTTCACTACGGTGATGAATTCTGTCATGAATGATAAAAGCTATTTAAATGTTGTATTCAATGTACTTCATAATGCACATATATATTAAAGACTTTACATTTCATTCTGCACAATATATATATATATATATATATATATATATATATATATATATATATATATATATATTAGAAAAGAATAAATACAGCATTGTACTTCAGCATGTGAGCAGCTCTGTAGTTCTGTGGGTAATATGCATAAACCACTCCCACCTACCAATCAGACAGTAGAAGTTATCTACTCAGCAGCACACATAGGCTCTGTGTACACCATCGGGGTTACATAGCAGATAAGTAGAGAGAGAGAGAGTAGGAGGCGTCTCATTACTCTGTGAAGCTGACATTTTGTACTGTGTGTATTACCGACGGCATTATTAAAGGGGGACTCCAACGGCATTATTAAAGGGGGACTCCGACGGCATTATTAAAGGGGGACTCCGATGGCATTATTAAGGGGGGACTCCGGCGGCCTTATTAAGGGGGGACTCCGGCGGCCTTATTAAGGGGGGACTCCGGCGGCCTTATTAAGGGGGGACTCCGGCGGCCTTATTAAGGGGGGACTCCGACGGCATTATTAAGGGGGGACTCCGACCGCATTATTAAAGGGGGACTCCGACGGCATTATTAAGGGGGACTCTGCCGCATTATTAAAGGGGGACTCTGACTGCATTATTAAAGGGGGACTCCGACGGCAATATTAACCACTTGCCGAGTGCCACACGACTATTTACTTTGGCAGTCAGCCCCTCACAGGCAGAGCGATGTAGGGCTATGTCGCTAGCCTGTGAGGGTCTAGGGAGTAAGCGCGCCCCCGGAGGCGCGCTCCTGCTCCGGTGCGGTCACGGACCCCCGCGCGTGTGTGACAGGCGGACCCGATGTCTGATGGTCACTCGGCGATTGTCGGTGCAGAAGGAGAAAGGCAGGCAGCTGATGTAAATAAGCCGCCTGTCATTCTCCCCTGTGTAGAAACAGTGATCACACAGTTCTACTATGTAGGACCTTTGATCACTGTTCCTACACCTCAAGCCACAGCCAATCACAGTTAGAGTCACGCCCCTAGGGACACACATAACCCCTCCGTCTCAAAAAAAGTTAACCTCTTCACTGCCAGTGTAATTTTACAGTAACAGTGCATATGTATAGCACTGATTACTGTAGAAATGTCACTGGTAACCCCAAAAGTGTCAAAAATGTCAGTCAAGGGTCCGATCTTTCCGCCCCAATGTTGCAGTACCGCAAAAAAAACGCAGATCGCCGCCATTACGCGTTAAAAAAGAAAACAACAAAAATGACAAAAATCTTTCCCTTTGTTAGTAAAAGCGATAACTTTTGCGCAAACCAATCAAAATATGCTTTTTGCGATTTTTTTACCAAACATATGTAGCATAAAACAAATTGGCCGAAAAAGTTAAAAAATTTAGATTTTTACATTTTTTGGGGGGAATTTCATATAAAAAAATGTGAAAAATATTGTTATTTTTGCAAAATTGTCGCTCTTTTTTTGTTTATAGCGCATGATCAACAAATCGCACAGGTGATCAAATACCACCAAAAGAAAGCTCTGTTTGTGGGGAAAAAAGGACGTCAATTTCATTTTGGTACAGCGTCGCACGACCGTGCAATTGTCCGTTAAAATCACGTAGTGCCGAATTGCAAAATAGGCCCTGGTCATGAAGGGGGTAAAATCTTCCATGGCTTAAGTGGTTAAAGGGGGACTCCGACGGCATTATTAAAGGGGGACTCTGACGGCATTATTAAGGGGGACTCCGACCGCATTATTAAGGGGGACTCCGACCGCATTATTAAGGGGGACTCCGACTGCATTATTAAAGGGGGACTCTGACCGCATTATTAACCACTTGCCGACTGCCTAACGCCGATCTACGTCGGCAGTCAGCCCCTCACAGGCAAAGTGACGTAGGGCTACGTCACTAGCTTGTGAGGGTCTAGGGAGCGAGCGCGCGCCCCCGGAGGCGCGCTCCCGCTCCCGCGTGGTCACGGACCCCCCCCGCGCGTGTGACCAGCGGACCCGATGTCCGCCGGTCACTCGGCGATCGGCGGGGGAGAGGGAGAAAGTCAGGCAGCTTGTGTATACAAGCTGCCTGTCATTCTCCTCGCTGTAAAGACACTGATCAAACGGATCTAGTATGTAGATCCGTTGATCAGTGTCCTTACAGCTCAAGCCACAGCCAATCACAGTAGAAAGCACGCCCCTAGGGATACACACAGCCCCTCCCTTCCAAATAAAGTTAACCCCTTCACAACCAGTGTATTTTTACAGTAACAGTGCATATGTATAGCACTGATTACTGTAGAAATGTCACTGGTAACCCCAAAAGTGTCACAAATGTTAGTCAAGGGTCCGATCTGTCCGCCCCAATGTCGCAGTACCGCAAAAAAAATCGCAGATCGCCGCCATTACGCGTTAAAAAAAAAACAACAAAAATGACAAAAATCTTTCCCTTTGTTAGTAAACGTGATAACTTTTGCGCAAACCAATCAAAATACGCTTTTTGTGATTTTTTTTTACCAAACATATGTAGCATAAAACAAATTGGCCGAAAATTTTAAAAAATTTTGATTTTTACTTTTTTTTTGGGGGGAATTTCATATAAAAAAATGTGAAAAATATTGCTATTTTTGCAAAATTGACGCTCTTTTTTTGTTTATAGCGCGTGATCAAAAAATCGCACAGGTGATCAAATACCACCAAAAGAAAGCTCTGTTTGTGGGAAAAAAAGGACGTCAAATTCGTTTAGGTACAGCGTCGCACGACCGCGCAATTGTCCGTTAAAGTCACGCAGTGCCGAATCGCAAAATACCCCCTGGTCAGGAAGGGGGTAAAATCTTCCGGGGCTTAAGTGGTTAAAGGGGGACTCCGACGGCATTATTAGAGGGAGACTCCGACGGCATTATTAAAGGGGGACTCCAACGGCATTATTAAGGGGGATTTCGATGGCATTATTAAGGGGGGACTCTGACGGCATTATTAAGGGGGACTCCGACTGCATTATTAAGGGGGACTCCGACTGCATTATTAAGGGGGACACTGACGGCATTATTAACCACTTAAGCCCCAGCCCTATTTCCGACACTTTTTGTTTACAAGTTAAAACCAGTATTTTTTTTCCTAGAAAACTACTTAGAACCCCCAAACATTATATATATATATATATTTTTAGCAAAGAATAAAATCTCGGTCATTGCAATATTTTTAGTCACGCGGTATTTGCGCAGCGGTCTTTAAAACGCAATTTTTTGGGAAAATTTTTGAAAAATCACATTTCACTGCATTTAAAAAATACTAAACAGTAAAGTTAGCACATTTTTTTTGTATATTATGAAAGATGATGTCACGCCGAGTAAATAGATACCCAACATGTTACGGTTTAAAATTGCGCCCCCCGTGGGATGGCGACAAACTACGGTCAATAGAGATCTCAATAGGCGACGCTTTAAATTTATTTAACGGTTACCAGTTTAGAGTTAGAGTGTAGCTCTTTTTTTAAAATTATTGCCCACGCTCTGGTGGCAATCGCGGCGATACCTCACATGTGTGGTTTGAACAGCGATTTCATTCGCGGCTCGACTTCCGTATACGTTTTTTTGTGCGCGAGCTAACGGTGACGGGGGCGGCTAAATTTATTTATTTTTTTTTTTTCCTATTTTTTTTTTTTTAACTTTATTACAGGTTTAAAAAAAAAAAAAAACTGATCACTTTTATTGCTGTCACAAGCAATGTAAACATCCCTTGTGACACCAATATGCAGTGACAGGTACTCTTTATGGAGGGATTGAGGGTCTAAAAGACCCTAGACCCCTCCACTACACTTCCATATTTGCAAAACTCCAAAAATGGCGTTTTTGCATACAGCCGTTTTTTTAATTTGCCGCCTTTTGCAGCACAGTAACCCGGAAGTGACGTCATGGACGCTGCCTCCGTGTTACGTCATCGGAGACCCGATCAAAGCCGTTTCCGGCTTTGATCGGGACTCCATCCAGCTGGCGGACGTGGCGGCTGGGTGCTCAGGGCTCGGGGGAACGTCCCCTCCCACTCACCCGGATAACGATCGAGCGGCTCCCGAGCCGCATCGGTCGTTACCGACGAAAAGCTCTAAACCACGGTACCGGGATGGTGCCTCTAGCCAGAGGCATCATTCCGGTATAACCCCGCAAAATCTGCCGACGTAAATATACGTCAGTATGCGGTAAGTGGTTAAGGTGGACTCCGACTGCATTATTAAGGGGGACTCTGACGGCATTATTAAGGGGGACTCTGACGGAGGCACTCCGATGGGGACACTGATGTAAGGGAGCACTCCGATGGGGACACTGAAGTAAGGGAGCACTCTCCAGTGGGGACACTGATGTAAGGAGGCACTCCGATGGGGACACTGATGTAAGGGAGCACTCTCCAGTGGGGACACTGATGTAAGGGAGCACTCTCCAGTGGGGACACTGATGTAAGGAGGCACTCCGAAGGGGACACTGATGTAAAGGAGCGCTCTCCAGTGGGGACACTGATGTAAGGGAGCACTCTCCAGTGGGGACACTGATGTAAGGGAGCACTCTCCAGTGGGGACACTGATGTAAGGAGGCACTCTGATGGGGACACTGATGTAAGGAGGCACTCCGATGGGGACACTAATGTAAGGGAGCACTCCGATGGGGACACTGATGTAAGGAGGCACTCCGATGGGGACACTAGTGTAAGGGAGCACACCGACGGGAACACTGATGTAAGGGAGCACTCTGATGGGGACACTAATGTAAGGAGGCACTCTGATGGGGACACTGATGTAAGGAGGCACTCTGATGGGGACACTAGATTGGATTGCTAGATTGCTAGAGCAACAGGGACGCAGTGCACAGTGCGTGACAGGTCGGACAAGGAGGCTGATGAGGGAGATACTTAAAGATACTAAAAGGACATTGTATGAGGAAACTTCTACTTGGCAAACCCTTTGAATGTAATTATTGTGGTGAAAAAAGCGAATAGAGCCATGATTAATTTTTAAAGAAAAAAAGCTGTTGCTGTCAGGAAAAGGATCATTTAAACAGAGGAAAAAACCTGTCACACTCACCAAAGCAAATCTGCGACTGTAGAAACACTGTTAAAGGGACATTGCCTGATTGAAATCTACCACTGTAGGTGCATTACTGTAAATAAAAAAAAAAACGCAAAACATAGACACGCTATTAAAGGGACATTTATAAGAAAACTAACTTTAGTAGCAAAGTACGCCTTAAGCCCCGTACACACGTACCGATCGTCGGCCGACAGAACGTCCTACAAATGTTCGCGGCTGGTGTGTTTGTTGTTTGTCTGTTGAAAAGTGCTCTAAACTTGCCCAGGACATTTGTCTTCCGACAGAAAATGACGTCACTACGTTCCACGCACGTTCGCCGCTACAAAAGAGGAAGTGAGTGTTTGGCCGTGACCCTTCTGGGCATCTCGCGCTGATTTCGGTAGCATTTGTTTGGTTGACGACATTTCGCTATTTTCCGAGACATCGTTCGAGAATTTATTATGGCGACCGTGAATTCGTCCGTTGCTGTCGTTAGTGTTGGAGTTTTGGCTCTGAGACGACGTACGAGCAATAGGAAGAAGAAGCGGACCTCCTGGACGAAAAATTGGTTGCTTAACCGTGATCAATTTTCTCATATGTCCTTGCTGAGGGAGCTCCAGGAAAATAATCCTGATGACTTCAGGAATTATTTGAGGATGACGGATCCCATCTTTTACCGTCTTCTTGCCCTGGTGTCCCCCTATATTCTGAAGCAGGATACTTGTATGCGGCTTGCAATTACTCCTGAGCAAAGGTTAATTGCGACGTTGAGGTATCTTGCAACAGGGAGAAGCCTGCAGGATCTGAAGTTCACCACAGGCATCTCCCCCCAAGCACTTGGTATCATCATCCCTGAGACCTGCTCTGCCATCATCAAGGTCTTGCAGAAGGACTATATCAAGGTATGTTTGATTTTTTACATTACATTACATGTATTACTAGTTTCACCCGAATTATGATGTTTTTGGATGTACAGCAATTGATACAGGCCATTATTTGTAAACTACCCTCTGTCCGCATGCACATAGTAGTGAAGATGTAGATTATCTTTAACCATTTGTAAAATTACCCACTAACCACCCCACCATTCTCTCCTATGTGTCCCTAAACGCATTGCCTGTTAACAGTATTTTGAATTTGGGTCATTTTATTGCTTTCCCTCAAACAATTATTCCTTGGCCAATGTTTTAGTACCTAGTTAATGATTTATCTAAAATACATCAGTCCATCCATTCCCACCTATGATTCTGTATGTTTATGTAATGATGTTAAAACCTTCACTGACCACAAGCCCTTATTGATGTATAAATGCCCAGTTTTACTTACCCATCCCCCACCCACATGCTAAATCTCAAAGTCAGCATATACCAAAGCTCAAGTTCAGAGGTCTTCAAACTATGGCCCACCAGTTGTTCACGAACTTCAATTTCCATCATGCCTAGTCATGTCTGTGAATGTCAGAGAATTACAAGGCCTCATGGGATGTGTAGTTCTGCAACAGCTGGAGGGCCGTAGTTTGTAAATCTCAGCTCTAGCTGGTGAGTATAATGGGCCATACACACTAGAAGATTGTCAGAACAATTTATCCTTCCGATTTACCAAAACCAAATAATATGAGGTCCAACAAACACTTTCAAATCCTATGCAATCTGGTAGGCCCTTGCACTACATAGAAAAGGTAAATCTGCACGAAAAAGTCTTCAGAGAATCTTCTAGTGTGTATGGCCCTTTACAATATAAGAACAATAGGAGGTTGAAAATAAATGTATGTAGATGTTACATCCCCATATCCAAACCTTTGCCTTCCTGTTGTATATTTTTTTAGCAAGTTGCATAAGCATTTAACAGACAACTGTGTGTGTAATTAATAATGTGATGTGCTCAAGCACTAATTTTATTTTTTTTATTTTTTTTTATTTTTTCCCCACAGTTTCCTTCAAACGCAGAGCAATGGCTGGAGATTTCTGATCAATTTCTGGAGAAGTGGAATTTTCCCAATTGTGGGGGTGCTATTGATGGGAAGCACGTCCGCATTGTCCCCCCTCCGAATTCCGGCACATTTTATTATAATTATAAAGGTTTTTTTAGTATAGTCATGCTAGCCATAGTTAATGCAAACTATGAGTTTATTTTTTTGGATATTGGCAAAAATGGCCGCAATTCGGATGGGGGAGTTATTGATCAGACGGAGTTCGCTCGTCGTCTAAAGAACGGCACTCTGAACCTGCCATCCAGGGAGCAAACTGTTGAGGGTATGAGCTTTGTGTTTATCGCAGATGAGGCTTTTGCGCTTGGGGAGCATCTCATGAAGCCCTACCCTCAGAGGAACCTCACCCCAGACCAAAGGATTTACAACTACCGGTTGTCCAGAGCTCGCAGAGTTGTGGAGAATGCCTTCGGGATAATGGCCAACCGGTTCCGGATATTCCTGACGTCCATAAACCTGGCACTGTACAAAGTGGATAATGTGGTCTTGTGTTGCTGCATTTTGCACAACTTCCTACGCAGGAATGCACAAAATTATGTATTGCAGCAACTGGATACTGACCCTGCTATGCCAGGTACAAGTGGAGAGGCCCAACCTTCTAACCAAGTGGAGTCCATGC
The DNA here is from genome assembly GCF_965119305.1 of Pelophylax lessonae. Lineage (NCBI taxonomy): Eukaryota > Metazoa > Chordata > Amphibia > Anura > Ranidae > Pelophylax > Pelophylax lessonae. The sequence continues at coordinate 98,294,236 of NC_138778.1, read as the reverse complement.
CGTCAATGGAAGTTGGACGGTCAGCATTGGCATCACACAGGGCCCGTCAGATCCGCCAGGAATATCTGGACTATTTCGTGGGGAGAGGAGCTGTGTCCTGGCAGCAATCACTGTCACAAACACATTAATCTTGTTAAAGATTGGACACACAAGATAAATGTCAGAGATATATTATTTTTCAACACATTAAACAAAAATTGCAATGATTCTGTATTGTGGATTATAATCATTTGGGCACATATGCCAAACACAATTATTTGGGTTAATCATGTGTTATATATGTGTGACTTTGGAAGGGTTAATACATTCATCAGTGTGTTTCTTGACTGTAGTCTCTCACCAGCTGATCCAAAGTGATGATGGCCATGTGTTATTTTTTAGCCAGTGGTGTAAATACAAGGGCCTTCTGCACCCCACAAAATGTACACAAACCCTGTCACATTGAGAACTAGGTCACACCCAAGGTTCATCTAATGTCACCTTATATTGGTGTTCATTGTCCAGAAGTTGCCCATACTATATATTTCAGATAATACATTAGGGTATTAACAAAGTACCTACACCTGTTATGTTGTGTTCATTTATGACATCCTTCTCACTGCCCACCAATGTTAGGATATGTCAGTGTTATGTGAAACTTGATCATTGTTCATCTCAAAGTGTTATATATATATAGGTAATGGAAAGTGAACTAGAGCAACGAACAAGCAATACACTATAGATTACACTGATCTCCCTACACTGATTGCTACTGGCAATATCAATGCCATATTGAATCCTAGGACTGCTAGTACCTTGAGTGTTGAGTCACACTTATGCGATGCGGGAAGTCTGCGACTTTGCAGCCTTCCAGCATTGCATAAGGGTGACCCGCCACTTACTTTTTCCACAGGATTGTATTCCACAAGTGTTAAGCACTGTGCGATCCAATCCAGATACATCAGAAATAAAGGGTCATGTGCGACTTGTATGCGTGTTCAGTGCGAATGTAGCCATACAAAGTGTATGTCTCAATTCACACTGCACATCTGATGGCATGTAATATCGTAGCGCACTGCTCCTTTATTACATGCGATCAGATGTTCATGCGAAAATCAGCTATACAGTTTGTATGGCTCAATTTGCACTGCACTCGCACAAAAGTCGCACATGATGCATTTATTCAGCCGCATCAGGATAGGATCGCACAGTCGTTCAAACTTGTGTGATCCGATCCTGTGTGAAATGTCAGATCGCACTGTGATATGCGTTAAAACTGGGGGTATCTTTAACATTTCATTGACACCTCCAGCAACTTGCATATGGCAGTGTCCCAAATGCTTTCATTAACATGTAAATATGTGAATAGGACAGCCATCATACATTTAGTGCTTCTTTACACAGCTTTAGACCTCGACCCCCCAACGAAAGTCTAATAAAGAATTGAACACACATTGTTGAATGTAAAAATGTTTTAGTATCAAACATTCACAGGGTTAGGGTTAGGGTTAGGGTTAGGGTTAGGGTTAGGGTTAGGGTTAGGGTTAGGGTGTTGGAAAGTGCTTTTCCCAAACTTGGGTACACTCTTTAACATCTGAGTGTCATAAAACTGGCATAAAATATTATATAAAAATAGGAACATCCCAAAACAAACAGTAAAAAATTTTAAATTAATTTTTTTTAAAATTTGGCAAGCATGTCCACAAAATCACGCATCTTTCCTTGCAATGCCGTTGCAGTCTCTTTTATTTGCTCGAGGTCTGAGCAGCATTGAAGAGCCTCACGGGTCAATTTGGCCAATGTGCAACTATGTAATACATGATCTGGAAAATAAAATACAACGGAGTCAATGTGAATCACCTACATGAGGTCATAATATAGAAACATTTGGTGTGCAGGTAATCTTTAAATTCCTCTCGAGTTAATACCTACCCTGTTCTTATGCTCTTTTGCCCTAGGCTCTTCATCTTCCTCCTGACCTCCTCCAATGCTGTTGCTGATGATTCTGCCGGTCTCCTGAGCTTACTATATATTCATTAGGGGTGTGAACGCATGATGACGTCATTGTGAGGGCATGGTTGTAATGTATATATATTAAGATGCAGAGACCAGAGACGGGCAGAATGCACGGCAACAGCATTGGAGGAGGACAGGAGGAAGAAGAAGAGCCTAGGGCAAAAGAGCAGACAACATAAGAGCAGAAGATTGGACAGCAGAAGACTGGAGAGGAGAAGATCCAAAGAGCAGAGTGGAGAAGACCGGACGAAGATCTTTAAGAACATTTCATAAACGTCTCCTGTCGTTATTCACATACACTTCCATTTATGTGGTTAATGTGTAGGGGTACTATGTACCCCATACCCATTCACATAGTGATTGGGGTCTGGGATCTGGGGGCCACCCTTTGTTAAAGGTTGCTTCCAAAGTCCTAGGAACCCCCTGGCCGCATGACCCCCCAAAACCACCAGACAGGGTTGTGGGGATGAGGCTCTTGTCCTCCTCTACATGGGAGTAAGGTGCTTTTGGGTGTGCGGTGCAGAGGCCCCCTGGCCCAAAGCAACAAAACCCCCCCATGTTGAGGGCATGTGTCCTGCTGTGGTCCAGGGGGTGTTTGGTCCGCTTGCTCGTTCTCTTTCCTGGCCTGACAAGCTGCATGCTTGTATAAGGGTCTGGTAGGGGTTTTGGGGGTAACCCACGCTGTCTTTTTGTTGTGGGCATACCCTCAAACTCAATACCACACACAAAAGGCCTGGTTGTGAACTTGGGGGGACACCCACGGTGGGTTCTTCAATTTTTTGGTGTAGTTCCCCCTCAAAAATCTTCACAACGCAAGTGGCCCCGCAAGTCAGAGCATCCTGATCCGACTTACGGTGCGACTTCCATTCAAATAAAGAGGCTCCCATAGGGAACTAGTGTTGTAAATTGGAGGCTAAAAATAACACTGATAAAAATCATTCTGAAAAAACCTACGTGGGCACACAATTGGCTCTTGGACACTTGGTCCTGGTTCCTCCACAGTTTCGGAAGTGGCTTCCATGCTGCTTGGCAAGTTGCCAGGAGATATTGGTTCAGACCTGGCTGGGGATGCCACATCCTGGCATGACGCAACATCTGCAATGTAAATTTGTAAGGGAATACAAGAATATAAGGTTAAACAATCATTGCAAATACACATATTTCTATGATCCCACTACACAAAAATCTGTGACTACCAACCTTCTTGTTGCTCTGGTGTCTGGTCACTTGTAGGCTCCACCAGAATCACCTCAGGCATAATGTCTTCATCTACATAATACAAAACATTGGCCATATCATAAAAGTCACAAGAGGTACATTTGTTAGGACATGGTGCCCTGCTTGATAGCTCTTTTAGTAACAAATATGAAGACATGTACATGGTTATCTACGAAAAATATGGTACATTAATGTTTGACAGTGCATAGGAACCAATTACCTTTAGTGGAATCTGTGCCACCATCTGGGCCCATGTCCTCCTCTTCTTCCACAACTGCCGATGGAGCTGCCAAACCTCTCCTCCTCCTTTCCCATAGTTTGGCACGGAGTTTACGTTTTTCTCCTATTTAAAGGTTTGAATAATAATCTGTGATTAATAGGAATGTTTGCTGAGAAGATTCGTGCAGGAAAGAACGTTCGTTGCAACACAATACATATATTTTTAACTATGGCTTCCTGACTTTTAATGTCATATACTAAAACATCAACAATAGATCGATCAAATCACGACATGACAACTAAAATGAGTAATCTAACTTTTTACATAGACATTATAATCTAGACATGTTAATACAACATACACAAAATTATAAAAAACATATTGCATGATTAAAAAAAAAAAAAAAACTTACTTTTTTTCAAAATCCGATGGATTTGGGAAAGCTGATCCTGCTCACGGTGTTTGAGGTCAGACCACCGTTTCCGAATCTGATCTTTCGATCGCTCGACACCGAATTTTTTGACCAAACAGGCCACCACCTTGTCCATGATGCCATCTTTCCTGGCATTGGGCCGATCGTAATTTGCCAACTTTCCATCGTAATCCATTTTTTCTAAAATGGAGACCATCTCCACCATTTCTGGCTTTGACATGGGTGTAGCCCTTGATTTTCGGGTGGCCCAATCACTTCGGCCCCCACTAATTGAGCTCCCAGATTGTTGAGACATGGTTCGTAATTAAACAATGATTATTCCACTGCCTCAGGTGTGAGTGCCGCATGTAGGCCTGATCTTCGGCACGTACACACCCCTGCACAAGCCCGCCACTGGAGGAGGAGTTGACGCCTGCGCTGTATTTAAAGGACGCCAGATCGTTCGGCCGACGATTCGCTAGCGGACATATCGAGAGTTGGAGCACGATCGAGCGGCGAATCACGACTTTTCCCCACAAACAAAGGTACGACTCTTTTAATAGAAAGTGTGTGTTTTGGGCCCTATACAGCTTTTATTAGGAATATCTTTATTATGTGCCAAAATACATGCTATTTTAATATGTTTTGTGTTGTTTTGTGTCTTGCAGGCATATACTGTCCTGCAATATGGTGGACAATTTCACCACCCACAACTTTCTCATCAGTTTCATTGATGAATTCAGGCAACTGCCGTGTTTGTGGCAAGTCAAGTCCGCAGATTATAAAAATAGAAAACTCAGAAAACAGGCCATGGAACATTTGGTGGCCTTCTACAAGCCCGTCTGTCCTGGGGCAAATTTTACTTATATCCGCAAAAAAATAAACAGTATTCGCACTGCCGACAGGCGGGAGTTAAAAAAAATAGAGGAGTCCACCCAGTCTGGAGCAGGTGCACGGAATGTATATGTACCACGGCTGTGGTACTATGATAACATGCGATTCCTGGCAGACACCATGGAATCCAGGCCGTCAATTTCAACACTGCCTTCTACATCGGCAGAGGGCTCAGTGTCGGTTGATCCAAGCCAGGATGAGGATTTCCTGGAGGAGAGTTTTACTCAGGTATGGCATTTCACAATATATTGTCTGCTAAAATGTAATCATGTAACAAAATTATAAGCTAAACCATAATTGACCCTTTATGTAAACGGGCATAGCAAGGGGTTGGCATGACAGGCAACCGCCAGGGGCGCAGGCCAAGGGGGGTGGGTCACAAAAACATTGGCATTGTTTTATTGTTTATTTTAACAATCCACTCAGCCTGCACACCCCAGAACCCCCAGTTTGCAGGCGGATTCATGCAGGTGTAAAACATTGAGAGCTGCTTCATGCAGGTGTAAAACATTGAGAGCAGCTGAGCCAAAAGACCAGGAGACTGAGACTGCCTCTCACTGTATCCCCAGCACCCCTCCGGTCTTACAAACACTGCTGCATCCCCAGCACACCTCTGGTCCTAACAAACACTGCTGTAGCCTCAGCATTCCTCTGGCTCAACCTTTTTTAATACAAAACTAACAGCTCCTGCAAATGATACATCCATCCTTGCTTCCATGTCTCTGGTCTCTCACTCTGGGTCAGCAAGGCAGGTGGCTTCCTTATTCCTGTTTCCCTGCACTGCTTCACCCTCAATGCCCTACATCAAGCCCTCTGCAAGTTCAGGCCCCTCTCTCTCTGCAACCCCCTCCTCTCTCTCTCACACCCCCTCTTTCTCTCCCTCTCTCTATCTCTCAACCCTCTCTTTCTTTTTCACACCTGAGACAATGATTGCCCACTAGAGAGCTCTACACTGGGCAAACAAGGGGCAAATTAGAAACTTTTAATGCCCTTAAATTTTTTTTGGGGGGGGGTGGGTTACAGTTTTACATTGATCTTGGGGGGGGGGGGGGTTGTTGCCAAATACAGCTCCTCAACAAGGGCACTGGAGACCCTAGATACGCCACTGTATGTAAAGTCTGCTATTTGTTCACAATAATATAACAAACATGCATTTTGATATACACTATAACATTCTAATCAATTGTTCATTTCATCAACAGGGAAGTGTCACTGAGGAGGAGCCAGGTTGCAGCCAGGAGCCTGGGGAGCCTGCGGAGCCTGAGGAGCCTGTGGAACTCTTTCCACCACCACCTCCTCCTGCCAAACGGAGGCAAAAGAGGAAGCACGTGGATGACATCACCGACGAGTTTATCCAGGAGGCCACCATAGCCCTACGTCGGAAACCGGAGGCCAATGAGTCCTTCGGCAACATGACGGCAAAAATTTTGGATAAGGTGGACCTCAGGCAGTGTCAGTATGCCAGAAAAATCATCCTCGATGTGCTGCAAAAGGCTGAAAACGGCATACTTACTGAGCACAGCCATGCATGCCAGGAGCACCCGTGCCCTCCACCTCCACCTCCACCTCCACAACACCCACCACCTCGCCAAATGCCACATGGCCAGTGGCAATATGGCCAGCAGGATCCAAACCTGCCCTCATGGCAACCTGATTTCAGTTACCAGCAACTTTAATTTTTGCAACCCCCTATTATTTATTTTACCCCTGTTTGCCAGTTTCTAGTTTAATTTTGTCCAAATGGACCTTTTTTATGTTTAGTTTATTATACGGAAAGTATTGATGTTTGCTTTGTTTTTTTTTTGCTGAGATCCAAAAAATAAAGAAAATGAAAATAAAAAATGGCCTATCTGAATTTGTTAACATGTTTAATATTGTGCATAACCTGAAAAATATGTTTTAGACATTAATTCATACAAGAATAAAGGGTCATATCAATAGTTAGATCTTTGGTGTGAAAATACAAAAATAATGGTGAAGAGTTCAAATTATTTAATTCTAAAATTTGATAGAACAGATAGAATAGACAAACATTATCTTCATCATAACAGAACACATGCCTTTTTATTAGAAAAGTATGGCATTATGAGCAGCATCTTCCTTCTTCTCACATTTATCAAGATGAGCATGTGCTCCGCATTTCACATATTTCTTGGACTTCCGCGAGCCGAAAGTTCTTTCTGAATAAAATGTTGAGTTTACTAGAGAAAATTCTTCCGGGAACTCATTTGGTTTGATCATGCGTGTTGGGATTTGTAGCTGTGTGTCGGCCGAATTGTGTACTGACAGGCGAACAATCTGGTGTCGGCATACAAAAATTTTCATGTTTGCAAGAAAGACTTTTGTCCGCGGATTGTGCGCAGACATCTGTCGGAGGCACCATACTAACACGCGTACAATCGGCAGATCCTTCGTCCACCGACGTTTGTATGCCGACGATCGGTACGTGTGTACGGGCCTTTACTGGAACAAGTCTGTTTTTACAAATGTTTGACCACATATGTTCTAGCGCCCATTAATTTAACGGGCTTAATGTCTAGTTTACAATCTCTGTAAAACAGGTTTAATTTGTTCTGGCGTTATTTGTTCAGACACTCCTCTGTCCCGTATGTTATTCCTCCTTCCCCTATTGTCTAGGTCCTCCAGATGTCTATTCATATTAAAGTGGAGTTCCGGCCACAAAAATATATTTTTAATGAAAATACCCCCGGGACAGTCAGGGCTAGTACATTCCACAATGGATAGCTTCTGATCTGTCTCGGTTCGCACTTACCTGCAAGAAGAAATACTCACTTTTAAAATTTCTTCTCTAGCGTTGCCATCTCTGATGTGGGCAGCTGAAGCCAGCGCGATCCTCTTCTGTGTCCTCTTCCGTGTCCTCTTCTCCCAGAATGCGCCTGCACTGGCCCCTCTCGTCACTTCCAGTGCGGCGCCGCATTCCTCCACAGCTTCTGGGCATGCCCAGAAGCTGTTTAGCAGGGAATGCGGCGTCGCACCGGAAGTGACGAGCGGGGCCGGTGCCGTCGCATTGATTCCTGGGAGCGATGATGTTCAGCTCCCAGGAATCATTGCAAACCGGAAGTGACGGCGTGGGCCGCAGCCGCAGACGGAGGAAGTGGAAGAAAGGTGAGTATATTTTTCTACAATAACAAGGTAAGTAAAAAAAAAAAAATCGTAACTATCCATTTCCTTTTCAGGTGATGAAAAGCAAGCGGATGGCCAAAAAATCGATTATGTCGATTTTGTGGCCGGAACTCCGCTTTAATAAGGTGTTTTGAGCGTGTATCTGAAATTGCTTCCAGTCTGGTTATGGTCTTTTCTCCCTTTTTGCCAACTCTGTCCTGTAAGGTAAACTGTTCTGACTTGTTTCTCAGATCTGTTTTGAGGTCAGCAATGGCAGAAGTCACTGATTGTTTAATGTCTGCAGAGCTCTCTGTCATATCAGCAAGTGTGGGGGCACCAATAGTCAGGGAATCCCTTACCCACTCCTCTGAGACGGCTATGGAGCCTTCATTGCTGTCCTCCTCGTGGCGGGATGACGCCATCTTGCTTGCTCCGGTGAGCTTGTCCAACTTGAATATATCGGGGAATCGGGGATATGGCAGCTAGTTGTGGCTTCGGAAGTTCCCCTCTGCTTCGCTTCGGGAGTCGCTCAGGTGATTCTGTCAAGCTGCTGCCATCCGCTCCGTGAGTCAAGCCACGCCCGCGTATTTTTAAACATTGTCCCAGCTTCTTTGCTTACATTCACTTGACAACTGAATGAGCAGGGTAGCGATGAGTCACTGGTTGTTAGGAAGCCAGCAGGTGGCTTCCTGACAACTGTCTTCTCTAAACTAAAGCTGTCACATTTCAATAATTTGTAGTGTGACAAAACCACTTGGCATCCTGACTAGGTGCTTCCGTCCGCCAAACAGCGCCTCCTTCCCTCCAACCCGTTCTGAGCAGACCGAGAGCTAATACCAGCCCTTTTTACCCCAAACATCTTATACAGACAAGAGGTGAGGTAAAAACCAAAGGATTGACTGTTTATTGAAACTCAGACACATACTTTATTCCAAACAGGAGGACAGTCCCCTCCTGATCATATTACCATAACTATACAAACTTGGGGAGACATGGACTTGAGTCCAAAGTAACAATACTCCAAGGCTCTCCCAGGGACACACCTCCCAGCGAGTAGTGTTCCCTTAAAAACCAGGACCCAAAGTCAGTGGGTAAGAGGCTTGCTCCTAATCCTCTCCAAAAGCCTCTGTCCTGGTTAGGTCTGTCATAAGTAGTAATACTGCTGCTTAATATTTCACTTTCTGTTACAGTGGGAGGTCCAGCTTGCAGTAAAATAAAGTGTAAAAAAGTTCACTAAATACCTAAAAAAAAAAGTAACATGCTGTAATTAATGCATTGTTTTTAGTGAATTATCTGAGATAAATACTTATTTTTTTGCAAAATCTTTATGCAGTATTCATCTCTTGATAATTGTGAATTATCAAAAATTGATAACGGCACACTGAGGAGGAGTCAGGTGAGGAGGCTTGGGAGGCTGCAGGGGATGAGGAGAGAGGTGGGCAGACTTTTTATCCTTCCCAAACTTCTTCACAAAGCATTATTTGTGTGTGGGGTGAGCAGCTGGAGGACAAGGCTGTCTTGGAGGTTAGAGTCATTCATTTTCCAATGCCTTTTCAAGGACCTATGATCAAGGAGAAGGACCACTGTTGGGTGTTCATCCTATTGGATCCCCAGCAAAAGACCAAAGTGGCCAATCTGCTGCCATCCCAAAGGGAACACTAAATGAGTCATTTTAAAGAAGTGCTTTGACAGTGCCACATTTACCGATGGGGGGTAAGGATCCCTCTGCTAACCAACATTTCTCTGCTGCTGACATTCGCTCAAGGATTGGCAAGAATGCCGCCCAGACACAGCTGCTGGTGCTGTTTATAGGAAACAATTATCTGAACCTTATGATCGAAAACAATATTAGTTCCAGAAGTAATACTGAATTGCTAAAAAAAAGAGAGCGCTATGTACTTCTGGGTTTCCAGAATAGACCCCTGATTTGAACTTTCTGAACTACTTTAGCCCTGGAAGATTTGGCTGCTCAAAGACCAGGCCCTATTTTGCGATTCGGCACTGCGTGAATTTAACGGACAATTGCGCGGTTGTGCGACGCTGTATCCAAACAAAATTGACATCCTTTTTTCCCATAAACAGAGCTTTCTTTTGGTGGTATTTGATCACCTGTGCGATTTTTATTTTTTGCGCTATAAACAAAAGAAGTACGACAATTAAAAAAAACAAAACAATATTTTCCACATTTTTTTATATGAAATTCTCAAAAAAAAAGTAAAAATCAAATTTTTTTAACATTTTAGGCCAATTTGTTTTCTGCTACATATTTTTGGTAAAAAAATTGCAATAAGCGTATTTTGATTGGTTTGTGCAAACGTTATTGCGTTTACTAACTACGGGAAATATTTATGTCATTTTTATTGTTTTTTTTTTTAAAACTAGTAATGGCGGCGATCTGCAATATTTTTTTTGCGGGACTGCGACATTGCGGCGGACAGATCGGACCCCTGACTGACATTTTTTACACTTTTGGGAGTACCAGTGACATTACTACACTAATCAGTGCTATAAATATGCACCGTTACTGTAAAAATGACACTGGCAGGGAAGGGGTTAACTTTACTGGTGATCAAGGGGTTAAGTGTGTCCCTAGGGGCGTGATTCTAACTGTCAAGGGGCGTGGCTTGTGATGTAATCACAGAGACATGCGATCCTACATAGCAGGATTGCATAGCCTCTGTGATTACTTTAGTGAGAATGACAGACGGCTGTGTTTACATCAGCCGTCTGTCCTTTTTTCATTGCAGCGGGAGATCGCGAGTCGGAGCCGCCGGTCACACGCACTGACTCCCCAGCCTACAAGCGGGGGCGATCGCCCCCTAGCTCCTCCCAGGCTAGCGCCGTACATGTACGGCACTTTGCCTGGGAGCGCCAGACTGCCGCCGCACAACTGTGGTGGGCGGTCAGCAAGCGGTTAATATACTCTGCAAATACTGTCCTGCCCTGTTGCAAATATGCCACCAAGAGGATTTGTCACAGAGAAGTGCTTCTGTCTGTCTGTAGACAGCATCAACTGGCTGACTTTTATCAAAATAAATTAGGCTGGATTGCAGAAGACTTCAAATCACCTGCTGCATATGCCACAAATCAATGCTGATTAAATTGCAATATTCAGTTACTGGAGCATGACCACCTCCTGGCACCTCTCCTCCTCCTTTCATTGCAAAAAACATTTCTGACATGTATTTCTGAATTTGAAGACAATTTAATTAAAATAGTATAGGGCTCTTACTAGAAATGTTTTAGTAGTTATGCCTCAGCTGCAAAGCCATAATTTTTTGCAGGAAAGCTCCTGGCATATGTCCCCAATGCCTGGTACACACAATTAATTTATCAGACGATTGATTATCCAGTTTTTTTGTATGCTGATCTTATATTGAAAATAAAGATTTTACTAAAGTTGTGAAAATTCTCGTACGACAGAATAAAAGTTCTGAAATAATGTAATGTGTTGTAGTTTATTGTATTTTTGAACGACAACTGTACTGATTAAACGAAAATCATACGACCTGGTATCATACGTGAAAAATGTTCGCGCTTGTCTGATCAGATAATATCAGATGAACTGTTGTGATTAGCACTCGAAAGCTGTGTACTAACAATCAGATTATCGTACGATTGCGTCAAAAGCGGTATTTTTCGTACGATTCTCTGATCGTGTGCACAGTCTAAAAAAGCATAAGCTGTCATTTTTATTGCAGAAAAATTCCTTTAAATTCCTTTAAAAGTCTTTAAATGTGAGGCCTATTCAGACTCAAGGTATTTTGCCTGTCACATTTATTTTAAGGTCTTTTAAAGGTAAGGTTGTATTCTTTAAAAAAAAAAAAAAGGGCAACAGCAGCAGACACGGTTGAATATTTTTTTTTTTTTAACACTACAATTGTTAACGTATGTACAAAAATGTTCCTGAGTAATCTGAAAAATAAAAATTGTTAGCAGGTTCATCCATGGTTTAAAAGAAAATAACCCCAATAGCAACATATCCGCTTGTAATTATCTGCTTGTAGTCAGAGGCTGCTGATCACAAGGGTACCTTTTGGAAGCAGAAACAAAGGCCCACACAAACAAGCTGTGCAGACCTTGTTTGGAGATAACAACAGACTGTGTGCCAGTGCTGGCAGATGCTGTCAAGGAAGAGAAGGGTTAGTAAGCTGGAGGGGAGGCGAAGTAGGAAGGCAGAAAGGCTTCTGGGAGCCTTTTCAACCTTCCCAATACATAAATCAGATCCCATAGGATCACAGCAGAACAGACAAGGGAGGTACATGGGAGACCACCTGTACAGAAGTGTTAAACAAACTGTCTGAGATCAGCAGCCTCCAAAACAGAATTCCAATCAGAAGCCTGGCTCCTGTTAATACTGAGGCCAAGACCCAGTTGTAGTTAGAAGAGGAATTTGTCCCACAAAGAATCTCCTAGGGTGTAAGTCCCAAAACACACACCAAGTGAAATAGACCTTCCAAGAACCAGAAATGACAACTGGCATCAAGAGAATCACTGATTCAAAAGTGAAGTTGCCCCTGTCCTCCAGAACCTAGGCTTCAACACTTATAGTGAAGTAGCCAGCGACTGTAATGCAGGATGTTAACTTCTTCCGGCCCGCGCTATAGCCGAAAGACGGCTACAGAGCAGGCTCTAATTTCCGGGAGGCCGTCTTTAAACGGCCTCCCAGTGACAGGCTCCCCGCGTGCTCCTGCGAGCACGCATCAGGGAAAATCTGTGTCGGCTGTGTCCCTTGGACACAGCCAATCACAGATCGTGGTAAATGGCCAATCACAGCGGCCATTTACCACGGGATCGGACCGTGCAATGAGAGATGATCTCATATGTAAACATATGAGATCATCTCTCATCGCCAGCTCTCCTTCCTCACACAGAGACTGCAGTGTGAGGAAGAGGAGAGCCGATCGGCGGTAAGGGGACACAGAGGAATGTAATCAGGGCACTGATCACCAGTGCCCTGATTACACAAGAGGGGAAAAAAATGCCATAAGTGCCCACAGTGCCCGCCATCAGTGCCCCATCAGTGCCCACATTCAGTGCCAATAGTGCTGCCAGTCAGTGCCCATCAGTGCCTGCTCATCTAGGCACTGATGGGCACTGACTAGCAGCACTATGGACACTGAGTGTGGGCACTGATGGTGCTGCCCATCAGTGCTAATCAGTGCTGCCCATCAGTGCCACCCGTCAGTGTCCATCAGTGCCACCCATCAGTGTCCAGCAGTGCCGTCTCTCAGTGCCCAGCAGTGCCGCCTCTCAGTGCCCAGCAGTGCCACCGCTCAGTGCCCAGCAGTGCCACCTATCAGTGCTCATCGGTACCGCCTATCAGTGCTCATCAGTGCCGCCTATCAGTGCCACCTATCAGTGCTCATCAGTGCGGCATATTAGTACCTCCCCATCAGTGCCACCTCATCAGTGCCCATAAGTGCCACCTCATCAGTGCCCATAAGTGCCACCTCATCAGTGTCCATCAGTGCAGCCTATCAGTGCCGCCTCATCAGCGCACATCAGTGAAGGAGGTCAGAGTACTAGATCTGGCAGAGCAAAATTGATTACTAGAATGCTCTCCATTACGACCTACAAAGCAGGTGTAGCGCTGGCCCCGCAGAAGCTTCTGGTGAATAAGGTATCTCCCACCCTGCACAACCAGGCACACAGTGTTTTCCACAACACTCTGGAGTCAAGAAAGTGTCCTTGAAGCTTTGTTTTTGTATTTTATTAGGGGTAATGAATTTGGATGGGGTTAAGGGTACTATGGGATGCCCACTTGACTTTAGCTGAACTTTTCCAGGGACAACTGTGCTGACTATTTACAGAAAGTCCACATCCAGTGTTCCTCACCTGTACACAGCACATTAAATATCTACAGGTGTTGGAAACAGTCCCCAAAATCCAGACATTGCTACCTAAGGAAGTCTGCCTGCCAATTACCTATACATGGGATTGAAATTGCATACAGGTAAATGGTAAATTCTGCCTAGGTCAGGATCCAGTTTTCCTCTTTAGTAGCTGCAAGGAGACATGATTTCCCTGACAACCAAGTCCCCTGCACTAACAGGGTGCTTCAGATTCCTCTCCAGCCCCAACGGCTGACATCCATTGTAAGAACCCTCCAGAGGACAGAAAGAGAGGACTTTCCCAATTTCAGAGCAGGATTCTAGAGATACTAAGCCAGGAACAACTCGGTACTCAGCGCCAAAGTAAAGGTCTGTTCAAGGACTTAGTTGACTTCTCCAATGACAACCGATTGTTGCATTACAGAGGTCTGGAATGTAACAAGACAAATAGGACTGCATCGGGGCAACCATCCTACCCAGCATGCCCATAAAAAATGGGGAGTTGGTTGATTTCTGGACTAGAGAGCTTAAAACTAAGATCCAACAGTCAGAATTTTCTCCTGTGGTGGAAACACTCTAACCCGAGTTCTGTCCCGGACAAGACCCAGATATCCCCAACAATAAGTCAGTTCCAGCACCCCATAGCTAATATTAGACATGTTAGGAAGATTGGTACATGCAAGAACACATTCTTGATATCCACAGAAGCCAGAAAGTCTTTCTAATCAAGGGAGACGATGATAGACCCAGTAGTTTAAATGCAGAATTTCTAAGTTTGAATAAAAACATTGAGTGCTCTGAAAACAGAGATGGAACAGATTCCCTCATTTAGAAAGATTTCACCCTCAACCAAAATAGGTAGGTGAGGCAAAGTACCAGCAGAGGAAATGGATAGATCAGGGTATAGGTCAGGGTATACTGATCTCACAATCCTGCCATCTGCGATATCTGCTGTAGTGTCCCATATCCTGGATACTGTCCAGCTTCTCGATACCTGGGATGCTAACAAATCCACATCTGGTTGTACCTAAAACACATACATATGTCCCGGAACATTCCTGGATAGAGAGACCATTCACCTTGGTAAACAGGTTGGAGGTAAAACCCTGAAACGTGTTCTGCAACAGGGACTGTGACACCTAGGTTAGGAAAGTATGCCAAGTTGTGAGGTGACACAGCAATGATGGTGGTGAAAAAATGAACCAATCACTATTTGGTTGTGTGAAACCTGACTGCGAAGCATGTGTGGGGAGGACTACTTGTTTTACTAAACCCTCAGTTAGGCAACAAAAAGTAGTTTGTTGAGTTGATTTCAATGAAATCACTGAATAAATAATGAGGAGGAAGACATTTTGTGACATGCCTAAGTCTACAGCAATTGATGTAAAAAATAGTACACAGGAACCACCAATTCCTCTAAATAGGGGTAAAGCTGAAAACATTCTGAAGGAAAAAAAAAGATTCTAACCTCAAAGAGCACATACTGTAGTTTCCATATTTGGCAGTGGGTTGTAGTGGAGTCTGTAAGAGAACTGGTGAAGTCCAGCATATATGTGTCAGGTTTAGCAGAGAAGAGCAGAAACAAACATTAGTGCCCTCTGAGTTACAGATGGTTTCTAGCTGTGACCTAAACATCACCTTTCACCTAGTCCTGCAAATTCTAGGTTGGGGGGTATTTCATTAGGGTCTTGTCAAGGATCTGATCCTACATGGGAGGCCTTGTCTTCATATCGAAAGACGTCAATTGAGACCAGCTTGATCTTGGTTCTCTTAACACCTGTGTCTCTGCTACCAAACAAATATTCCTCCTTGTTTTGTCAGCCCTACATAAAACAGAAGTTCAGTTACAGAGGAAGCTAAAGGAATCCTCAAGTGCCCATCACAAATGGGTATCAGATTTTGGGACCAAGTTCTAGTGCAACTCTGTAGTAGCATGAACAGGGACCAGATATTCTCTAGGTGGACAGGAGGGAGAGCTCATTTGTTCCATTCCCCCTTCCATACCCCCAGTTGCTGATTCCTAAAATCAATGGCCTCCCAGATCTGTCAGGGCTGCATATGGATTATGCAGGGTTCTAAGGGTTGCCATAGTCCGTAAACACTCATAGATCTTTGTTTGCCTGGCATTAGAGTAATAGCTTTTGTAATTAGTGACCTGTGTTTGCCTTTTAGGACTCTGTATAGTTATATACTGTAGACCCAATGGAGTGCTAGGTTAAGGATCCAGCCTGCTGCAAGAGACCAGGGCAGTCAACCCAAGGATGCAGGGGTGCGGCAGAGAGAACACCAGTATACAAAGAAAACCTGCAC
This sequence comes from Pelophylax lessonae, assembly GCF_965119305.1. Taxonomy (NCBI): domain Eukaryota; kingdom Metazoa; phylum Chordata; class Amphibia; order Anura; family Ranidae; genus Pelophylax; species Pelophylax lessonae. The sequence goes on along the minus strand of NC_138778.1, from coordinate 98,278,230 downwards.
TGCATGGCTAACTGGAGAGACTTCCAAGAATTCATATCAGGGAGAACATAAGTATGAATGGGGAAAACCTGTGCTCAGTGCCTTACTGGGGAGGCTTCTAGGATTTCATTGTCTTGCATGACCCTATCAGCAGCTGTTGATAGTAGAAAAGTCCTCAAATCAAACAGAAAACAGCAGAGCTGTGGAAAACACGTCTGCTTGCCTGATGACACTAGCAAAAAACGAATGCATGCTGGAAGTGGGAGGGCTTATTAAGTGCTGGCCTAAAGTTTTTTTGTTGCCAGTGTCCATTTCTCTTGTAGATGGCAGTATAACCCGAAAGTGAATAAATCCATTGTCCTTCAATGTATAAGAGAGAAACAGCAAATTAGGGGTTATGACTTATGAACCATCTGGTATATTAAAATAGAGTTGGGTTTAAGTACTTCAGGAATGTGCAACCTGTTTTATTGATAATTCAGGAAGCTGTTTAGGAGAAACCCAGGAACTACTTTTCACTTGTTGGTTACTGTAATTTTGATATGAGTGAATACATTTTTTTTAACACTTATCCAGATCTGCATTATTTAGGATGTCTTCATGTGCTTGTACTGTTCCCGGTCGTATAGTCTGGAAAGGGCACCAGGGGAGGAGCCTACAAATGGTGCAGTTGAAGGTCTTTTGGCATACAGATCAGAAAGGATAGGGTGTGACTTGTCATGTGACTTTGATTTCTCAAGTCGTATGACAAGTCGTGGCAGAGTGAACCGGGGCTCAGTTGGTAAATGAATCAGACTAGCACACCATATAAGAAAGAAAGCTTGTTTAAAAATTATAGAGAAAAAACTCTCATCAAGTACTAAGTACATACAGGAGTGTACTAGAGTAGACCTTTCTTCAGAAGCTTAAATACTTTAAACTTTAATATTAACAAGACAATCTTTTTGTACACTGCTAACAGAAAAGTTCAGTTTGACTGCAGCTAAACTTTAAAGAGTTATTGCTCATAGTACAATGTTGGCAAGGCACAGCACAGATGGAAGTCAGCTATGAATGGAAAGAAAAGACAAAGATCAAACTTGCTTAACAGAATATGTAAGCTATAAAATACATGGAAACTGTGACTCTTGCTTAACAAGAGTTCAACACAAGGAGACGCTTTTAAGCAATCAGTAACTTCCTTTAGCAGTGAGCTTAACAACAGGGTCTCTTCAGTTCCACTCCATTGCTTCAGTAAATCCATGAACGTGTGACTCTACTTTGTCCGGTGTGACCCTCCCAACTCTGGCTAATTGGGTGCCCCATTAAGTGTAGAGGAGCAAAATAGCAAAGAAAGTACTGGTGTAAGTATGCATCAAATGTATCATGTGCTGCTTAGCCTGTAATTTATACTTGAAGAAACACCAGAATTTTACAAGTTTGTTTAAGTAAAGAATAAATGTAAAGGCAAAATTCTAGAAAGAAAATCTATTACATCTCTGCAATCCATACAAATTTCCCTGGTACATATTTAAACTGGTTGTAAAAAGACACAATTCTATCCAGTTCGATCCCCACAAAAAAACAAAACACACACAAATAGAAAACCTCTCTATATACTATTCTACACCCACAGTTGACCGAAAAAAGGCATAAAACCCCAAAAAACAATCAAGCATAATCCAATTTGCTAGAGCGGATAAACAATGCCCCCCATGAGGCAATCAGATTTTCCCCGGATCAACTTTACCTATAAATCTTAGTACAGTAAAACCTTGGATTGGGAGCCATGGGTGTCCGCAGAACTTTTTTCAGGCGGGGGGGGGGGGGGATGTTTTAAGGTCACCCATGCCCCGCCCCTTTTCAAAAATATTGTGAAGGGGAGGGGCTTAGACATTGTTAGCTCAAATCTCGTCAGGAGGCAATTACAAGATGATATACAGCCCTTCAGTCCTCACTCCCCCTGTATAGTGAATTCTCTCTCCTCTGGCCAGGAGACGTAACGATACATAGCACTCAAGCTTAGCGTAGAAACATCTGACTTTATTGAAAGTTTCGCTCACATTTAAAGGAAGTTTTGAGCGGCAAAAACTGCTTTAAACCGGTTACAATTCATGGGTCAACTTAACAATAGAACATATCTCACAGAAACAATACATGAAAAGGTCCCTGCGTTCCCCATACATCTGTGTCAATATGAGGTGTCTTGTGTCTGAAATTGTGTTTTGTGGGACAGCCGCTCCGTCTGTGTTCAGCTATCTGATGTGTTAATGTAAGCAATTGTCAATTGTGTTCAGGTGTTGTCTGTCATCTCTATGCGAAGCCTTAACTTGTCAAGTGTCCAAATGAATGAATCAAAAGGTGTTTGACATGTAAACACCTATCACTGTCTGTCGTCTATATGCAAAATACAGCTGTCTGATGTCCAGGTTGTATGAATGAGGTGTGTCAAATGGCTCGTTAATGTCATTTGCAATAGCCCACATTCCATCGTAGAATGGGCCCTAGCTGAAATGAAATATAATATTTTAGTAAGGCACGTTAATACACTCTTTCAGTCATTATATTTATTTTGAGTATTTATTTTTAAAGAGCAAACAGCAGCATTTATTTTTAAAGGATTTGTTAACCTGAAAAAAAAATGATCCTGATCCCTTAAAGCATGTTATACAGCACAGTGCTGTGTAATTTGGCCCCTTCTGTCACCTAAAATACCTGGCTGATCCTAACTGGCTCTGTAAACTGACCACGGTATACCATGGCTGCTGAGCCCTGACACTGTGGTCAGTTTACGTGCCTCCGTCATCCGCAGCCCTCCTGTCTTCCTCTGTCCTCTCTCTCCCTGCCTGTCTGCTCCTGTGTCAGTGTCCTCCCCCTCCCCTCCTGCTGCTGTAATTTCAATAAAAGTTTCATATCCTATCTACAGTCTGTTTAATAATCCTGTGTGCCCCTGTGTCTGTGTTTTTTAAAAATAAGCCATTCTTTACAAGTTTTCAGAGCGCCACTCGCTGCTTATGTGACAGGCCGCCTCTCTCCTCCTCTCCCCCTCCCCTCCTCCTCCCCTCCCGATTGACATCAATGAGGAATCCTCGGCCCTGCAGGCAGCTGTCAGATTGGGAGAGGAGAGAGCCGAGGGGCAACGTGAGTGGCACTCGGCCCTCTGAAAACTGGTAATGAACGGCTTATTTTTTTAAAACACATACACAGACACACAGGATTATTAAACAGAGCAGACAGGATGGTATAAATGGCTTAACAACTACTTGAAAGTGGCCTAAAGTTTTTATGTTGCTAGTTGAGATTCCAGGGGGGCATTTGCCCCCCCCCCCCTGCCCCTACCTGCGGACGCCCAAGTTGGGAGCATAATTCATTTCGGAAACATGCTTGAAATCCAAAGCACTCTTACATCAAAGTGAATTTCCCCATAAGAAATAATGGAAACTCAGATTTATTTAAAGGTCCTTCAGTTTATAGTCCATATAAAAAGAATATAGCAGTGTGATAGGTTGTGTAACCATAAAATGTCCACCCACAAATGGCAGCCTCCACAAGGGGATTAGAAACTAAATCCAGGAGGAGCCACAGTAAATAAGAGATGAGAGGTGCCTCTAAGTCTAGCAATATGGTTACATTTAATGAAGGTACAACATTTAGCAACTCACATGAGTGATATTCAACCACTTCAATACAGGGCACTATTCCCCAGGGGCGGCCCACCCATTAGGGGCGCAGGGGCGCCACCTCCCCATCCATGTGTCCAGCCCCCTAATCTACATGCAGGGGCGCCAGACGCATGGAGTTCGATGGGGATTTTTTTTTCTGAAGCACCTGATTGGAGCCAGAGGCTCTAATAGGCTTCAGAAAAGGGTGGGCCCGGGGTGCAAAGCACTGCACCCCGAACCCACCCAGTTGTGTGACAATAGCGAATAAAAATTTGCTATTATCACACTGACTCGCCTCCCAGCCAATCAGGAAGCGGGTCGTGAAACCCCTTTCCTGATTGGCTAAAAAGAGACGTGATTTTACTGGCCATTGGCCAGGAAGAGGTAGGTGACATACAGCTGAGGAAAAGACACTGCGGCGGGAAAGAGCAGGTAAGGATGCTGGCTGTCTGGCTGGGCAGCCAGCCATCCGTGCCGGGTCCTCTGTACAAGTGAAGACAGGAGCAGGCGACGATCTTTGCTCTGGGAGTGAGCCTTGCATTCCTGCCAATGTACAGCCATGCAGATCGTACGGACAGCCGCAAATGACAGTTCCTGTAGCTGCTACTCTATAGTAATCCAATATCTGCGGCTGGAAGCCACATCAACCCAACCAGGACTAGAGAGACAACTAACTCCAGAAAGTCATTAGAGAATTTTATGTCACTGCGATCTCCCATCCATCCCAAGCATCCCTGACACCCGACCTGCATTCACCACTGACAGCCCGTCTATAGCAACGTCACAGATATTCTTGGGATTCTAGTGACAGATCCCAGCTGCACTGCGTTCCTACACATCCTATTTATATCGCATTTGGATCTAAACTTAGATGCAGGAGGCTGGAGACCAGTGGCGGCTGGTGCATTGGGGGCGCAGGGGCGCCATCCCCCCTATCCATGCTTCCGGCCCCCTAATCTACATGCAGGGCGCCAGACGCATGGAGTTCAATGGTTTTTTTTTTCCCTGAAGCACCTGATTAGAGCCAGAGGCTGTAATAGGCTTCAAAAAAAGGGTGGGCCCGGGGCGCAGAGCACTGCCCCCTAGCCCACCCATTTGTGTGACAATAGCGAATGAATATTCGCTATTGTCACACAGATCCTCCTCCTGGCAAATCAGGAAGCGGGTCCGAGACCAGTTTCCTGATTAGCCGAAAGGTAAACCCATGCCAAGGAGGAGGACGAGACGGGAGGACTCGAGGAGACGCGGGGGACTGAGGAGAAGCCACTGCTGCAAATCAGGTAAGTGCACTGGTCACTCTGCATCGAAGGGGGCACACTGGTCACTCTGCATTGAAGGGGGCACGCTGGTCACTTTGCATTGAAGGGGGCACGCTGGTCACTCTGCACTGAAGGGGGCACGCTGGTCACTCTGCATTGATGGGGGCACGCTGGTCACTCTGTATTGATGGGGGCACACTGTGGTCACTCTGCATTGATGGGGGCACGCCTGTCACTCTGCATTGAAGGGGGCACGCCTGTCACTCTGCATTGAAGGGGGCACACTGGTCACTCTGCATTGAAGGGGGCACACTATACCTTGATTACTGAAGGCCCCCTTCACACTTTTGTGACCTCAAAGTCACGCAATTTTTTACCGCGTTTTTTGCCGCAAAGCAATGCCTATTACATTTTTCTGTTTGCGCCCCCCCCCCCCCCCAAATTTTGAGCACCAGCCGACACTGCTTTTCCCCCTTCCCACCCAGGCCAATTTATAGCTTTTAGCCCTGTTGCATTTTGAATGACAATTGCGTGGTCATGCAACACTGTACCTAAACCAAATTTATGTCATTTTTTTCCCACAAATAGAGCTTTCTTTTGGTGGTATTTGATCACCGCAAGGTTTTTTTCTTTTTTGCTAAACAAAAAATGTTTTTTTGTTTATGTTATAACATTTTTTAAATAGATATGTTTTTTCCTGCACTGATGGGCACTGATGAGGCCGCACTGACAGGTACTGATGAGGAGTCACTAATGGGCGGCACTGATCGGCACTGATAGGTGGCACTGATGGGTACTGATAGGCGGCACTGATGGGCAATAATGGGCACTGGTGGGCAGCACTGATAGATGGCAATGATGGGCACTGATGGGCAGCACTGATGGGGAGGGCACTGGCCGGCAGCACTGATGGGGAGTGCACTGGCGGGCTCCCTGAGCCCTGATTGCCATCCCTGGTGGCCATAGTGGGCATCCCTGGGGTCATGGGTGGGCATCCCTGGGGTCATGGGTGGGCATCCCTGGTGGTTCTAGTGGCACCCCCCCCCCCAAGGATCTGCACTGGTAATCAATGCTCTGAGTACCAGTGCAGACCCCCCCCCCCCTGTAAGGAGATCCCCAGATGGGCTCTCCTCTACTTGAGGAACTGAGGCACTTCCTATTTACTATGTGACCAGCTTTGATTGGACACAGCTGGTCACATGGTAAAGAGCCTACATCAGGCTCTTTACCGAGATCGGAGATGCGGTCATGACGGCGTGTCAGGATAATACAACCACCTTCCCGCCGTCAATTCCCCATAGGGCGGGTGGGAAGTGGTTAAAAGAGGCACATCTAAGAATGCAAGCACCTGGGGTAAAGCTGTCCACATAGACCATCCACCTCCCCGCTGGCTCTCACCGCTGTCAGTCTGCAGTCATGACCGGGAAGACTACCCTGCAGTAGAGCGATCTGAAAGAAAGGCTTGAATTGCTCAGGGAGCGCAGTGTGAAAGGGATGAAGTAAATAACAGTGCAGAGGACGGTCTATGTGGACAGCTTTACCCCGGATGCCTGCATACTTAGATGTGCCGGTGTTAATCATCAATCATGTGAGTTGCTAAATGTTGTACCTTCATTAAATGTAACCATATTGCTACACTTAGAGGCACCTCTCTTCTCTTTTATACTCGGTTGTGAAAGAACGCTATTTGTATATCAATACATTGCTCATTTATCAAATCAAAATGTATTAACAAATTTTGCTTGTCTTGCAAAACGCTCTCAAACCAAGTTAAGGCCCGTACACACGTAGCGATTGTCGGCCGTAAATATTCGGCCAACGTCCGATCGGCCGATTGTCGGCTTGTTAGTATGATGCTTCCGACAACCGACTGCGACTTTTCGGCCGAACAGAATCTGGTGTGCAGTCTTTAAAATTTCTGTTGGCCAACACCAGAACGGCCGATTGTTCCTCAGTCAGTACAGAATTCGGCCGACAAACAGCAGATGAGCAAGACTGGGCATGCTCAGAGAAGAAAAACACACGGAAAGTTAACCATCACATGACATCACTTCTACAGTCAGCTGTTGTTGGCCGACAAAATTCGTAGCACTTTTCAACCGACAGGACAGCACCGGACAAAAGACGGCCGATCGTTCGGCCAACAATCGCTACGTGTGTACAGGGCTTTACTCTCAAGCCAAGGTTTTACTGTATCCAGTTATATTATGTGCATTTAGGAAAGAATCCAGGCCTTTTTTAAAAAAAAAAAAAATATTTACTGAGCTGGCCAGAACCAGCATTTGAGGGAGTCTATTCCGCATTTTAACAGCTCTTACTGTGAAGAAGCCTTTACTTATTTCGATGTTAAATCCCTTATTTCCCTTTTAAAATCCTGCAAGTACAGAAAAAATACATATTGGTCTGCCAGAAATGCATTCAGCTTTAATTTCCTATTGTGAACTGACAACAAACAACATTTTATGGACTGAGTGGTGTCAGTGTAGTGGTGTTAATTTGCTAAACTGCTCAACCACTACCACTGTCATCTCCAAGATAACATGTAGGGTGATAACACAGGGAGTGTGCAGAGGACACAAGGCAGCTCTGAATGCCTGACAAGTTCAACAGCTTTTTTGCACTTATAAAACATATACTGTATATAAAAAATGCTTCCAATGTTATATTTAACAGACCAAAAGAAAAGTTCATTTTTGGGGTTTACATACACTTTAACCACTTGTATACAGGACTATTTTTTTCTCTTTTTGCACACGTTAAAATGCACATTTTAGGCCTAAAGTTTAGGTAAACTCCTCAAACAGTATAAGCAAAGACCCTTGAGAATAAAATGTAGGTAGTTGCAATTTTTTTTTTATGTCACATGATAATAGCTCCCATGTTTAACAAATAAAATATTTTAGTAAAAAGACTTTAAATAAGTGCATAAAAACACATATTACTAAAATGTTTGCAAAATTATAAAAGATGAGGCTGGGACAAATAAAAATATACCCAACATGTCAATCCTTAAAACTGCGCACACCCATGAAATAGCGACAAATTGTAGAACCCAAAATTGTACATAGGCATCACTTTGAGAGCCTTTACAGCTTTTTCGTTTTAAGAGTTTAAAGGATAAGTTTACTTTTTTGAAAAAAATAATAAATGCACATTTTTTTGCAGGTAAAAAAATGTGGATTTAATTTTTATTTTTTTTTTGAGATCGTTGGTGCCATGCAGGTCTCCTGCATATCTGCCAGTGTATCCCCTTCCACGTACCTCTCGTACGGGAAAGAAGACACAATCTAATGAACATCGCCATGGTAGCTTATTAAAAAAACTACTGTAGCTGTGAAGTTTCAGCTCTGTAGCATGTCTGTTAGCTCATATCCCGTCAGGAGGCAATTACAAGATGATATACAGCCCTTCAGTTGCTAAACCCCCCCCTAGATAGTGAATTTCCCCTCATCCGGCCAGGAGTTCTGACGACACATAGCACTCAAACTCAGTGCAGACACAACTGATTTTATTGCAAGTTTCACTCATATTTAAGGCACGTTTTGAGCGGGAAAGACTGCTCCAAACTGGTTTACAATTTACCGGTCAATTTGACAATAGAACATGTCTCACAGAAACTGTACATAAAAGGCTTTTGTTTCCCTATGCATTTGTGTCAATATGAGGTGTTTTGTTGTAGAGTCGGTCCGTCTGTGTTCAGCTTGTCTGTGTTAATGAAAGCAATTGTCAATTGTTTATGGGTGGTGTCAGTAATCTCTATGCAAAATGTCTTGTAATCTAAATGCAAAATATCCAACTGTCAAGTGTTCAAATGAATGAATGGAAAGGTGGTTTAACATGTCGTCTAAATGCAAAATACAGCTGTCTGATGTTAGCCTGGCTCGTTAAATCTGTAATTGCAGGGGGCCACATTTCATCATAGAATGGGCATAAACTGAAATATATATATGAAATATAATAAGGCATGTTAATACAATCTTTCAATGTCCAGAACCCACACTGAACCCACACTGCTGTATTAATAATTATAAGAAAAATGCTTTTTTTTCTGGTTCTGGACATGCTACAGAGATGAAACTTCACAGGTACACTTTTTAGACCCCCCAGACACTAAATCCAAAAAAGACATGCCTGCCTCCAGAGACGCCCAAAAAATGCCCGATAAATGCCAGCAATAAAAAATGCAAGGTGTAGAGAAGCCGCCACACTGCTGTATTAATAATTATAAGAAAAATGCTCTTTTTTTTTCTGGTTCCGGACATGCTACAGAGATTAGTATGATGCTTCCGACAACCGACTGCGACTTTTCGGCCGAACAGAATCTGGTGTGCAGTCTTTAAAATTTCTGTTGGCCAACACCAGAACGGCCGATTGTTCCTCAGTCAGTACAGAATTCGGCCGACAAACAGCAGATGAGCAAGACTGGGCATGCTCAGAGAAGAAAAACACACGGAAAGTTAACCATCACATGACATCACTTCTACAGTCAGCTGTTGTTGGCCGACAAAATTCGTAGCACTTTTCAACCGACAGGACAGCACCGGACAAAAGACGGCCGATCGTTCGGCCGACAATCGCTACGTGTGTACAGGGCTTTACTCTCAAGCCAAGGTTTTACTGTATCCAGTTATATTATGTGCATTTAGGAAAGAATCCAGGCCTTTTTTAAAAAAAAAAACTATTTACTGAGCTGGCCAGAACCAGCATTTGAGGGAGTCTATTCCGCATTTTAACAGCTCTTACTGTGAAGAAGCCTTTACTTATTTCGATGTTAAATCCCTTATTTCCCTTTTAAAATCCTGCAAGTACAGAAAAAATACATATTGGTCTGCCAGAAATGCATTCAGCTTTAATTTCCTATTGTGAACTGACAACATACAACATTTTATGGACTGAGTGGTGTCAGTGTAGTGGTGTTAATTTGCTAAACTGCTCAACCACTACCACTGTCATCTCCAAGATAACATGTAGGGTGATAACACAGGGAGTGTGCAGAGGACACAAGGCAGCTCTGAATGCCTGACAAGTTCAACAGCTTTTTTGCACTTATAAAACATATACTGTATATAAAAAATGCTTCCAATGTTATATTTAACAGACCAAAAGAAAAGTTCATTTTTGGGGTTTACATACACTTTAACCACTTGTATACAGGACTATTTTTTCTCTTTTTGCACACGTTAAAATGCACATTTTAGGCCTAAAGTTTAGGTAAACTCCTCAAACAGTATAAGCAAAGACCCTTGAGAATAAAATGTAGGTAGTTGCAATTTTTTTTTTATGTCACATGATAATAGCTCCCATGTTTAACAAATAAAATGTTTTAGTAAAAAAGACTTTAAATAAGTGCATAAAAACACATATTACTAAAATGTTTGCAAAATTATAAAAGATGAGGCTGGGACAAATAAAAATATACCCAACATGTCAATCCTTAAAACTGCGCACACCCATGAAATAGCGACAAATTGTAGAACCCAAAATTGTACATAGGCATCACTTTGAGAGCCTTTACAGCTTTTTCGTTTTAAGAGTTTAAAGGATAAGTTTACTTTTTTGAAAAAAATAATAAATGCACATTTTTTTGCAGGTAAAAAAATGTGGATTTAATTTTTATTTTTTTTTTGAGATCGTTGGTGCCATGCAGGTCTCCTGCATATCTGCCAGTGTATCCCCTTCCACGTACATCTCGTACGGGAAAGAAGACACAATCTAATGAACATCGCCATGGTAGCTTATTAAAAAAACTACTGTAGCTGTGAAGTTTCAGCTCTGTAGCATGTCTGTTAGCTCATATCCCGTCAGGAGGCAATTACAAGATGATATACAGCCCTTCAGTTGCTAAACCCCCCCCTAGATAGTGAATTTCCCCTCATCCGGCCAGGAGTTCTGACGACACATAGCACTCAAACTTAGTGCAGACACAACTGATTTTATTGCAAGTTTCACTCATATTTAAGGCACGTTTTGAGCGGGAAAGACTGCTCCAAACTGGTTTACAATTTACCGGTCAATTTGACAATAGAACATGTCTCACAGAAACTGTACATAAAAGGCTTTTGTTTCCCTATGCATTTGTGTCAATATGAGGTGTTTTGTTGTAGAGTCGGTCCGTCTGTGTTCAGCTTGTCTGTGTTAATGAAAGCAATTGTCAATTGTTTATGGGTGGTGTCAGTAATCTCTATGCAAAATGTCTTGTAATCTAAATGCAAAATATCCAACTGTCAAGTGTTCAAATGAATGAATGGAAAGGTGGTTTAACATGTCGTCTAAATGCAAAATACAGCTGTCTGATGTTAGCCTGGCTCGTTAAATCTGTAATTGCAGGGGGCCACATTTCATCATAGAATGGGCATAAACTGAAATATATATATGAAATATAATAAGGCATGTTAATACAATCTTTCAATGTCCAGAACCCACACTGAACCCACACTGCTGTATTAATAATTATAAGAAAAATGCTTTTTTTTCTGGTTCTGGACATGCTACAGAGATGAAACTTCACAGGTACACTTTTTAGACCCCCCAGACACTAAATCCAAAAAAGACATGCCTGCCTCCAGAGACGCCCAAAAAATGCCCGATAAATGCCAGCAATAAAAAATGCAAGGTGTAGAGAAGCCGCCACACTGCTGTATTAATAATTATAAGAAAAATGCTCTTTTTTTTTCTGGTTCCGGACATGCTACAGAGATGAAACTTCACAGGGACATTTTTTAGACCCCCCAGAAACTAAATCCAAAAAAAGTCCTGCCTGCCTCCGAAAATGCCCGATAAATGCCTGCAAGAAAAACGGCCAGGTGGAGAGAAGACATATTCATGGGCTAATAAAAATTATAAGAAAAATGCTTTTTTTTCTGGTTCTGGACATGCTACAGTGATGAAACTTCACAGGGATATTTTTTAGACCCCCCCAGACACTAAATCCAAAAAAAGTCATGCCTGCCTCCAAAAATGCCCGATAAATGCCTGCAAGAAAAACGGCCAGGTGGAGAGAAGACATATTCATGTGCTGATAAAAATTATAAGAAAAATGCTTTTTTTTGCTGGTTCTGGACATGCTACAGTGATGAAACTTCACAGGGACACTTTTTAGACCCCCCAGACACTAAATACAAAAAAAGTCATGCCTGCCTCCAAAAATGCCCGATAAATGCCTGCAAGAAAAACGGCCAGGTGGAGAGAAGACATATTCATGTTGTCAGGGAAGAACTTGATAAAGAATGGCAAAGTTTCCAATTTCCAAAATGGCCGCGCAGGACTGTCAGGAAATGACATATATGCTAATTCCAAAACAGCCATGTGGGACGTCCTAATTAGGGCCAGTTATCAACACCCACTTCCTATATAAACTCAGCACTGGCTGCCATTCATTGCTGGATTATCTTCAGCTAGTACCTGTTTACCTGTTTGCCTTGAAACTCCTGCTTGATTGACTACCTGTTACCGACCCGGCTATCCTTGACCTGCTCTGGCTTTCTCCTGCTCTGAACCCGGCTTGCCTTACGGACTTCTCCCTGCCTGCTCCTGATTGACTACCCGTGTTTGACCCTCGGCCTGGCTTCTGACCTTGATTTGCACTAACCTGCCTTCACTTCCAGTGATCCAAGTGACTGTCTTTCCTACTGCGGATCCGAGTCCTGACACAGCTACACCTGCAGGCAACCCGTGCACCTTTGGGCACAGCACCCTCTGTCACCATCTCCAGGGGTGCTCTGCACTCAGCCGCAAGAGGAGCCCTCTCGTCACCTCAGCCTCCAACCAGGTTCGTGACAGCATAATCCAGCCACTATGTCTGAGGCTGAAAGAGGTGCTACCCCGCTAGAGGCTCTGTGCCAGCAGGTCGCCGGCCTTACCCAAGCAGTGAAGAATCTGCAAGACGGATACTTTCAATTAGAGGGTCGCCTACAGAACCTTGCAGTATCTGCTACACCAAGCGTCCAGAATCCACCTGCTGCACCCTCTGCTTCAGCTGCTTCAGCCCAAGAACACCCCGCATTGGCCTCCTCGGTGGTCATGCCAGTTCCAGAACCCAGAGTTCCAGTCCCCGAACGCTTCTCGGGGGATCGACGGAAGTTTAGGGCATTCCAGAACGCCTGCCAGTTATATTTTGCCCTCCAGCCCAGGACTTTCTCCCTGGAGTCCGTGAAGGTGGGGTTTATCATATCTCTACTCTCAGAAGACCCCCAGTCTTGGGCTCACCATTTATTAGAGCAGAAAAGCCCGGTGCTCAACTCAGTCTCCACGTTCCTGGATGCCATGGCACAATTATTTGACGACCCTCAACGTGTGACGACTGCAGAAACTGCCCTTCATAGCCTCCAACAGGGGCGACGCCCAGTGGAGGACTATACTGTGGACTTCCGCAAGTGGTCGGCAGATACCGGCTGGAATGAGGCAGCCCTCAAATACCAGTATAGGCTTGGTCTATCTGAAGTCCTTAAGGACGATTTAGCCAGAGTTGATGCCCCGGCCACCCTGGAGGATCTTATTAAGCTGGCCATTCAGCTTGATCGCCGCCTGCGGGAGCGAAGGTCTGAAAAGACTGGTACGTACCGGCCTTCCTGGATGCTCCCCAGGGTTCCACCCTCACCCGCACCTGTGCTTAAATCTCCACCTGCTCCTGCTGCTGAAGGAGAACCGATGCAGATTGGACTAGTACGGGGTACCCTATCCCCTGCTGAGAAATTACGGCGACGACAGGCCAATCTCTGCCTGTACTGCGGAGGTTCTGGACATTTCCTAAGCAACTGTCCCGTAAGACCTAGTAAGTGCCTTCCTCCATGTCCTGTCTACTTCCAGGTCTCTGGATCCCCTCCTGCTCACCTTGTCTTACCCATCTCATTGCAGGTGGCGGAAGGGGAGATCCCGCTCCAGGCAATCCTTGACTCCGGAGCATGCAGCTGCTTCATGGACATCACCTTGGCAAAGAGATTACAAATATCGCTTAGGAATAAGAAGCAGAGACTTGAAGTCCATCTAGCTGATGGGACTATTCCCAGATCCGGACCCGTGACACAGGAGACTATCCCCATCCTAACCTGGACGAACTCTGGTCATCAGGAATTTCTCTGCTTTGACGTTTTGTGTTCCCCTATGTTCCCTATTATTCTCGGAATTCCTTGGCTCCGGGCGCACAATCCTCAAATTGATTGGCCATCGGGGAGAATCTCCTTCAACTCCGAATACTGCCAGCAGCACTGCTTTGTCCCCGAAATCAGCAAGCCTCCCGTTTGTCTGTCTGTTCAACCCATCACCAGTACTAGCCAAGTAGTACCGCCAGCCTATCATTCCTACCTGGATGTTTTTGACAAGAAAAAGGCTGATGCCTTACCACCTCATCGGCCTTATGATTGCCCTATTGAGCTACTTCCAGGTGCGGAGATTCCGTTTGGGCGAATTTCCCCTCTCTCTGAAGTTGAATTGGAGGCTCTACGCCTTTATATCAATGAAAATCTCGAGAAAGGATTCATTCGCCCCTCCTCCTCTCCGGCTGGCGCCGGCATCTTCTTCGTCCAGAAAAAAGACCACTCACTGAGACCTTGTGTGGATTATCGGGAACTTAATAAAATTACAATTAAAAATCGTTACCCACTCCCTCTTGTCCCTGAACTCTTCCAAAGATTCCGTTCTGCCCGAATCTTTACCAAGCTAGATTTACGCTGTGCTTACAACTTGGTCCGCATTCGCGAGGGAGACAAGTGGAAGACAGCTTTCAGGACCCGCTTCGGGCACTTTGAATATCTAGTCATGCCCTTTGGACTATGTAATGCTCCAGCCACCTTCCAACACTTAGTAAATTACATTTTTCGAGAGTTCCTAGATCACTTTGTAATAGTGTATCTAGATGATATTCTCATCTTCTCTGCCTCCCTGGATCTTCATCAGGTGCATGTAAAAAAGGTCTTGGCCACATTAAGACTACATGGACTGTATGCAAAGGCAGAGAAGTGCGAGTTTGAAAAACTGTCCATTCAGTTTCTGGGACTGATCATCTCCACAGAAGGGATCTCCATGGACCCACAGAAGGTGGCTGCTATTATCAATTGGCCAGCTCCCACTGACAAGAAAGGCATCCAGAGGTTTGTCGGGTTTGCTAACTTTTACAGACGCTTTATCAAGAACTTTTCTACAATCATTTCTCCCATTACCCAGTTAACCCGCCAGCAGGTCCGGTTCCAATGGTCTCAGGAAGCCCAGTTAGCCTTTGATCAGCTTAAGATCCTTTTTACATCTGCTCCAGTACTGCAACACCCAGATCCAGCTTTGCCCTTTGTTCTTGAGGTAGATGCCTCTGAAGTTGCCACAGGAGCCATTCTGTCTCAACGCCAGGGGCCCAAGGCCCTGCTTCACCCCGTCGCTTTCTTCTCCAGGAAGATGACTCCACCAGAGAAGAATTATGATGTGGGTGACCGGGAACTACTAGCCATCAAGTCGGCACTGGAGGAATGGCGATACTTACTGGAAGGCGCTACACACCCCATTATGATCTTTACAGATCACAAGAACCTAGAGTACCTCAGGACCGCCAAGCGACTCAGACCACGGCAAGCCCGATGGGCCTTATTCTTCTCCAGGTTCAACTTCCACCTTACATATCGCCCAGGATCCAAGAATGGGAAAGCTGACGCTCTTTCCCGCATGTTCCCAGAGACCCCGGAAACACCTTCCCCCAGCACGATCCTGTCACCACACAACTTTTTGCTGCTTTCAACCAATCTAAACACAATGATCAAGCAAGCCTCTGCCCGGTACCCAGAAGCCGAAACCTTGGCATTACAAAGAGACCGAAATCTCTTATGGCATAATGACAAAATTTTCATCCCTCCTGAAGTAAGACCCCAATTCCTGAAGGCTTGTCATGATCACCTCCTTACCGGCCACTTTGGCGTCAGGAAAACGTGTGATCTTGTTCAAAGATCCTTCTGGTGGCCCAATCTCAGACAGGATTGTAAAGATTATGTGGACTCCTGCGTAACTTGTCTCCGCAGTAAAGGTCACAATACCAAGACTTGGGGCTTGCTGAGACCTCTCCCTGTTCCGGAACAGCCATGGAGGATGATATCAATGGACTTTATTGTGGACTTACCCCCTTCAGACGGATTCACCACCATCTTGGTAGTAGTCGACAGACTGTCCAAGATGGCTCACTTCCTGCCTATGATAGGCACCCCCTCAGCTATGGATATGACACATATATTCATTAAAGAAATTGTCCGACTACATGGACTACCAAGTAGTATTGTGTCCGACAGAGGGGCGCAGTTCACTTCCAGATTCTGGAAATCATTGTGCAGGACTCTACAAATCCAAGTCTGTTTGTCGTCTGCATACCATCCACAAAGTAACGGACAAACAGAGAGGACCAATCAAACGTTGGAGCAATACCTGAGATTTTTCTCTACCTTTACCCAGGACAACTGGGCATCTCTTCTTCCATGTGCCGAATTTGCATATAATAATTCGGTGCACGCCTCCACGAATAAATCCCCATTTTGGGCAAATTATGGGTTCCATCCCTCCTTTTTGCCGGATGTCATCCCGGAGGCTTCAGTACCGGCAGTCCAGGATAGGGTGGCCTCTATACAGTCCAACTACCAGACCCTTAAAGAAGCAATACTGAAGGCTCAAGAGGATTATAAGAGGCACTTTGACAAAAAGAAGAAGGGAAATCCTATGTTTTAGGTTGGAGACAAAGTTTGGCGTTCCACAGCAAACATCAAACTCACTTGTCCCTCACGGAAATTGGGTCCTAAGTTTATTGGACCTTTTGAAATCAAAAGGGAAGTTAACCCCGTGGCATTTGAATTAAACCTTCCCAACTCCTATAAGATACACCCAGTCTTCCACGTCTCTCTACTTAAATCAGCAGTGACTAGTTCATTTCCTAACAGAGAGGAGCCACCTCCACCTCCGGTTACGGTTGGGGAGGACACAGAATTTGAAGTAGAGGCCATTATAGATGGTTGAAGAAGAGGAAGACAAGTGCAGTATCTCATTAAGTGGAAGGGGTTCCCACCTGAAGAGAACTCATGGGAACCAGCAAGTAATGTTCATGCCCCTAGACTCCTTCGGGAGTTCTTTGGCAGATTTCCGGAGAAACAGGCACGTTTGGGCATCCGGAGGCTGCCCCTTGGGGGGGGCACTGTCAGGGAAGAACTTGATAAAGAATGGCAAAGTTTCCAATTTCCAAAATGGCCGCGCAGGACTGTCAGGAAATGACATATATGCTAATTCCAAAACAGCCATGTGGGACGTCCTAATTAGGGCCAGTTATCAACACCCACTTCCTATATAAACTCAGCACTGGCTGCCATTCATTGCTGGATTATCTTCAGCTAGTACCTGTTTACCTGTTTGCCTTGAAACTCCTGCTTGATTGACTACCTGTTACCGACCCGGCTATCCTTGACCTGCTCTGGCTTTCTCCTGCTCTGAACCCGGCTTGCCTTACGGACTTCTCCCTGCCTGCTCCTGATTGACTACCCATGTTTGACCCTCGGCCTGGCTTCTGACCTTGATTTGCACTAGCCTGCCTGCACTTCCAGTGATCCAAGTGACTGTCTTTCCTACTGCGGATCCGAGTCCTGACACAGCTACACCTGCAGGCAACCCGTGCACCTTTGGGCACAGCACCCTCTGTCACCATCTCCAGGGGTGCTCTGCACTCAGCCGCAAGGGGAGCCCTCTCGTCACCTCAGCCTCCAACCAGGTTCGTGACACATGTGCTAATAAAAATTATAAGAAAAATGCTTTTTTTTGCTGGTTCTGGACATGCTACAGTGATGAAACTTCACAGGGACACTTTTTAGAACCCCTAGACACTACCCCCAGACACTATCCAAAAAACATCATATTCTGATTGGCCAAATACAAAGTCGTACAAAGTCGTCTATCATATAAGTCGCGTAAAAAAATTCACAAGTCGCGCTAAGTCACGCTGAAGTCGTGCTAAGTCGCACTGAAGTCGTGCCGAAGTCGTGCTAAAAGTCGCGCTAGAAGTCGCCCCTTATGAGGCGACTTAGAGGTCGCAGCAGTGTGAACCGGCACTTAAGGTGGTACAAAATTCACAAGTCGGAAGCGGCCATGTGAAGGCGCGCTGAGTGATTCCTCCGTGGCCTGTTGCACCTCCGATGCTGGAAATAACTAAGCAGATGCCGAGGAGAGTAGGAGAGAACCGAGCTACACGCGGAAGGACTCTTTGGTAGCAGAGCGGCAGCAGAGTGTGTCACGGTAGGCGCCGAGTACCCACATCGCTCCCGCACTACAGGAGGAGGGGGAGAGAGAGGGGAGGCGGTCCACAGGCGCCGACACCGGCCGGGAGCTGCTGGCTGCCGTGCAGGAAGAGGGGGAGAGGTGCTATTACCGCCGGCGCCGGCCGGGCGGTGGAGAGGCGGTGAATAGCAGGGGAAAGGCGAGAGGAGCGGAAGTCGGGAACGAGACTGCGGTTGAAGGAGTGAGTCGTCCGCAGCACTCGACACCCGCACCTAAGGCGCAGACACGGATAGATACCACGTAGACCGGGACCAGCTACCCCGAATTGGGAAGGCTGAGAAAACCTGATCTATACAGCACGGAGGACCGGGACGGACAGACTAACAACCCCGCTGGCACCACTAAACCTCTCGTGAGTACTGCAGAGTATACCTAAAGCTTGATCAATATAAAATGATGCAGACGCTCCAAATACCTTGAATGTGTTAGAGAGCAAGAGACTGCCAAACAAATAAAGATAAAGGTGTTTATTAAAGGGTGCTGAAATACCAGGGACGCACATGAATAGCTAGAGAGTAGAGAGGGGGCTGCCCGCTTTAGCAGTCCACAAATTCAAACGGGCTATATAAAGAAGCACACCACTTTTTCAGAAAAGACAAATGACAACAGGCGAAGGCCATAACTACTAGGCTGGGCTAAGTAGAGGGGGACAAAAGGAAGTTTAAGGTCCCCGAAGTATACCTGGAGAGGAAAAGCCCCAATCCTTTAAGAGATAAGGAAAGAGGATGACACTTACTAAAAAAAGGAAAGGAAAGAAGGGTGCAGGAAAAACGGGGAAAACAAAGACAAATAGGACGGAAGGAGAAATCGACCGCTTTTTCACGAATAATCAGAAATCCTCTAAAGGTGTAAAATTAGCCTTTACAAGCCCAGAAGTCAGTGATATACCAAATTCACTGGAAACTACTCTCTCTATAGAAGGAGAGGCTAATAGTACAATGAGCAGCCAAAGAGAAACACCGATAGCCTGCATACTCACGCAGACCACCACACAGAATTCGGAACTTAAAGCCATGTTACAGGCATTACCGACAAAGGCGGACATTGAACAAATGATTAATAGAATAGAGGAAAAACATCAGCAGGAAATACAAGAGGTAAAGAAGGATATACAAGATATTACAGCCCGCCTAGTAGAAGAGGAGACATCTATTAAATCAATAAAAGAAAGATTGCTAGCTCTAGAGTTAAAACAAGACGTCCAAAAAGAAACAGAAGACGCTATACAATTACAGTTGGAGGATATTGAAAATAGAAGTCGTCGTAGTAACTTGCGACTACGAGGTATAGCGGAATCTGTTGGTAGTGAAAAACTAATTGAGGCAGCGAAAGAGATCTTTAAACAGGTATTAAAAGACAAATACCCAGGGAATCTTGAAATAGAGAGGATCCATAGAACCAGCGGCCCCAGAAGTAAAGAAGAAAAGAGACCCAGAGACGTGATCTGTAAAATACACCACTATACATACAAAGAGTTGATCCTGAGATTAGCCTGGGAGGCCCAAGACATAACTTTGGAAGGGGCACCAGTAAAGATATACTCAGATATATCCAGAGGAACATTGCGGAGAAGAGCGATTTTAAGACCATTACTGGATATGGCCAGGAAAGCGGGGTGCACGTATAAATGGGGATTCCCCTTCCACGTAACGTTTCATAGAAATGGCAGATACTTTAACCTTAGAACTTATCAGGATAGAGCTGCATTCTTTCGATTTATAGAGGTGGAACCTATACAGGTTACCAACTGGTTGAGCCGTATACCCAGGGAAGGAGCTTTTGAGTACCCCCAGCAACAAAAGAAAGGGACTGATACATTAGAAGAAAGAACGACAAGAGAAAGATGAATAATCCTGAAAGAATTATGGCAGAAGATACACTTGGGAGAAGAAAGGGGTCTTTTTCCCCTTTTTTCTTTTTTTTTTTTTTTTTTATTTACATAACACATTTTTTCACTATTAAGTAACTTAGTGTTGCAATTTAATGAGAGGATTTTTTTTCTTTTCTTTTTTTTTTTTTTTTTCTTCTCCCTCTCTCTTATAACTTTAAACAATCACGAGAGCACTCCCAGCAATTTAACACCATTTTTTGGTTATTTTTCTTGTTTTTTTTTTTTTTGTGTGTGTTTATCTTCCTTGACCCTGCACATAACACATACTGCCACTATTTAGTCATTTATTTTTTTTGTTCTAATGAGAGGTTTTTTTTTCTGTTTACCCTCTCTCTTATAATTGAAAATATTCACGAGAAATTTTTTTTTTTTTTTTGTTTTGTTTTTTCGGCTTGGACGTAGTCACGAGTTTTTAATTGTTCTTCTTTCTTTTTTTTTTTTTTTGGAAATAAGGGGATAAGAATATTTTATGTGTATCAGGATGTGATGTTATATGATGTTATATGAATCCGTATATGAGAATGGCAGCTGTGAAAATAAAAGACGGGGAAAAGGAGATAGCTAAGCATTGCCCGCAGATGTTTACGAGGTTAAAGTAGGAGCTGTCTCTTTCCCTTTTTCCCCTTAGCCCAACTTACTTAGGGGGAAGGGGAGGGTTGGGGGAGGGACTAGAATAGAAATACTGGTTAGATTGCCATCTCCTATCTTCTCCTATATTAAGTTGAATAAGTCGGAGGTGCAGGAGGGCAGCGGAGGGTCACGCTGGGGTAGGCCCCTAATTAGTTAGAAATCCACACAAGTTGTAGCCAGCAACGACGTGTGCGATAAGGATAGGATTGCTATCCAGTTTGACGGGGGGAGGAACCGGTACTATTTAAGTGCCGGAACCTCTCAGCCGTCAATTAGTTGGGGAGTTTTTTTTTTTTTCTCGCTCTCTTTGTTCTTGCCTGAACAGAGATGGAGGAAATAAAAATTATCTCTTACAATGTTAAGGGGCTAAATGTGCCAGAAAAAAGACAGATACTATTAAGGGAATTGAAACAGCATAAAGTAAGTGTAGCATTAATACAAGAGACGCATTTCAGGACAGATAAATTGCCTTACCTTAAAAATAGATTTTTCCCATATACATACCATTCTACGAATCTACATGCAAAATCAAGTGGCGTATCGATATTGATCGCAAAGGATGTTCAATGGACCCTTCAGGACAGTAAAATAGACCCAGAGGGAAGATACTTATTTGTAAAAGGACAGATAGGTAAAAATCAAGTAACACTAGCAACATTATACGCGCCTAACAAACAACAGGATGTGTTTATATCAAGAACCTTAGCTAAACTTAGTAGCTTTACAGAGGGTCAATTGATACTAGGAGGGGACTTTAATGTGCCCCCGATGCCGGCAGTGGACACCTCCTCCGGGACCTCGGCACTCTCCACTGGAATAGGTAGATGCATAGCAAAGACACTCTACAAAAACCAGTTGATTGATGTATGGAGATTACAGCATCCCTCTAGTAAGGATTATACATTTTACTCGATACCGCATAAGACCTATTCGAGAATTGACTATTTTGTAATACCCCATGCTCAGCTTCAGGCAGTGAAAAAATCTGACATTAACAGTATCACTTGGTCAGACCATGCACCTATAACAATAGTATATAGTTTAACAGAGAATTCTACGCAGAAAAGACAATGCTGGAGGCTGAACGAGAGCTTATTGCAAAAGGAAGAAATAGTTAGGGAAGTAACGCAAGAGCTAAAAACTTATTTTGAGATTAATGACCAAACCGACTGCAAGATGGGCACCCTATGGGAGGCCCATAAGGCAGTAATTAGAGGGACCCTCATTAAACACGGGGCACGTATAAAAAGGGAAAGAAGTAAACAGATGGGGCAGTTACTAGACAGACTGAGGATATTAGAAACGGAACACAAACAATCCCCCTCAGGCACAATATGGACAGACTTAGTGACGACCAGGAAGCAGATCACAGACTTGCTACAATACAAGGCTAAGGCAGATATACAAAGGTGCCGGAAATTAAATTATGAAGCGGGAAATAAATGTGGGAAACTACTCGCTAAGACGGTACAGGGGCAGAAGTTGAGATCATACATACCTCACATAGGGCCGGATTTAAAGAAACTGCAGCTTCAAACATCTATGACGTGTTTCAGTTTCGCCGCGTTCAAATCAATTAACTGGCGCTGCGGCGAATTGGCGAGTAAAACAGCAATAATGAATTCCGCCGTCAGCGGGATTCACTTACGATCGCGGCTTCGCCAATTCACAAACTTATGTCTTCGTGCTTATAGCAGTTTCACATAGCGATGTGGGCTAGTGGATTAGTGCACACATCACATGTCTGTAATTCATCTCCCTCTGCTGTAGGTTCGAGGCTTACCATCTCCACCTACTTTTTTTATTTTCTTTTTTTGTTTATATTGCTAAAATGTAACGGATTACATCATATATATTGCTAAATAATGTTACACTCAGAAGCGCTTGCAAGCTTACACCATTTTAAGTGTTTTTTTGATCTTGTCTGTGTGTCGAATCGATCTTATGAAGGAAAGTACCAAAGGCAAGTGACCAAACCCCTACCCTACTTCAGGGCAAGATGAAACCTCACAATTTTACCATGGTCTTCTTCCCACATTCCATACAATGTTTAGTTCTTTAGCTATATGTGCTTTTTAGCCTTAACACACTCCTTTTTTTCCACCATACAGCTTTATTCTGCACAATAGCTAAGTGCTTTGCAACTTCACTGCAGTTAACAACGTCATGGGTTCAAATCACATCACTACACTTGGGATCTCTTTTCACTCTCATTTTTTTAAACAGTTTTTTTAAACTATCTTGAATTTGGGGGGGGGGGGGTGTCCTACCCAAATTTCAAGCACATCAATGGAAACAACACAATTTTGATTTTATGAGTGTGGTCCTAGTTTTATCGAGATGCAATTCTTTACATATTTACCATGGTTCTTACAATTTCTTGACCAATAAACATAGGTGTCTGATATTGGACTCTCTCCATATTTCAACAACACAGACCCTCATAGTCCAACACTACATTTGCCTCACACCTCAACACAACACTGTCACATCCCTACTCTACATTACAACCCCTCACATCACCAGTACAAGCAGCATGCAAAGTGCAAAACTCCGGCCTTGGCAGCTTAATGGGCCATACACTAACAATTTGTCTAGACTTTTTCCTGTAGACTTAACCAAACCATATAATATAAGCTCAAACCTCAACACTTTCAATTTGGATGCAATCAGGCAGGCCCTTGCACTACATAGAAAATGTCAATCTGAAGGATAAAGTCTTCTCTAAATCTTACAGTGTGGATGGCCCTTTTGTCTGTAGGCACCCACACAAAACAAAAAAACACATGTTCAATTCTAATGTATTTATTTATTTGAGAATGACAGCAGAAGGAGGGATGCAGCAAAAGAATATTGTCACTCTCCAGTCCGTGTGCCTTTACAGCGCCAGACCACGATCTTTGCTCCATGGCTACGGGATTCTGATGTCTTCCACAACTTCCGGCAGAGTTCAGAATCCATTCTGCACCTCTACCAGCTCATAGGGGACAGGCATGGCAAGTTTGCTGGTCAGCTTCCAAGCCACTTTCGAAGTTCCAGGGTGTTCATGTTGGTCATTGGCCATGTGCCTTACCAAATATCCACTGACCACAAAAGAAAATGAGTGGAGTCCATCAAGGTGGGTTTCTACCACCTACACCCGCAAGCAGTACCACTCCTGGAAAAATAAAACAAAGGATAAGACATTTCATAATGAAAATCACATCTTAATGCCTGTTTGCTTCATTCTGAACTTCATTTAATTTCGACATCACGAGTGAAATAACACATTTTATGCCAACTTACACAAACCAGAAATCATTAATGTAAACATTTGAATACACACCTGTGACGCCAGACAGCCCATCACCACAGGCTTCCCATGGTACGTGCCATGATTCCAAGATGTTGATGTTCTGGAAAATTACAACACCATAAGATACCAAGCAGCCGTTCATGTTATCAATAACTACACAGGTGGCATAGACACAAATAAACACCTGCCAGCTCTTCTCAGCCCTTTTCACTATTCACAATACCAACATGTTTATGGTTAGAGGTGCATGTTTTTGCTCAAGTAACACAATTTTACCAATGTTGACTACACTTTATCTACAATGGCAAGTGTCATTGGCAGATGATAATCACCCTCTGTCTCCCTGTGAGTGGCACCTCTGCTAACTAGCTAATTAATACACATGCCCTATCTTGACCGGTTACAGTACTTACATGTAAAGTGGCTAGCAACCAGGGTATTCCGGGTGGCCATACCGGCAGCGGTGCTCCGCCGCCTGGGGGCCGCCGGCTGACGGACCTCTGGCTCCCTCTCCTCCGTCAGCTCCCAAGAATCATCCCGGGCAACGCACATGTTGTGCAACACGCAGCACGCCAGGATGATCTTGGAAGCCTTTGTAGGAGAGTACAGGAGTTCACCCCCAGGCCGGGCCAAGCAGAGAAACCGGGACTTGAGAAGACCTATGGTCAACTCAATGATACTCCGGCTTCTCCGCAAGGCCCTGTTGTAATTCCTCTCTGCTGGGCCCTGGGGGTACCTGATTGGAGCCATCAGCCACGTCAGCTGCGGGTAACCAGCATCCCCTGAAAAATAAGAAAAATATACATTAGTTCTTCCTATCATGTGACTTTAGATGACTCCTCAAAATGGGAGACAATTAGGCATTTTACTAAACAACCTGCTCGTCTGTTTGCAAAAAATCATATGAAACATCTCAACTCTGTCTAACTGCCTAAATCACTAATACAAATGGGAAAAAGGACACACAAAGTGGTGGGTTTCTCTTGCAAGTTCCAACTTGGCCCCTATTTTGTTCCTATTACATTAGCCTAGGTCTTACTTCTGGAATATATCTGCAACTAGAGTGAGGAAACCAATATTGACTCACTTATGCAAAGTACTTTGGGGATATGGCAATACCATTGGAATCATTTGTAGGTTTTCTTTGGGTGGCTAGAGGACACCATTTACACATTGGTTAACCACCTTCATTGGACTCAAAGACAACTTTGCAAATCTTTCTTTTGTGAGCTGCTAAGCTGCTGATCTGGTTGTGTGTGAACAGCCTGACAACTCCTAACACATCCATTTTAGGTAGGCTTTGCTTAAATCAGGGTGTACACCGATGTAGCTTATTCCTATGTCTATGTAATCTTACAGTTTATGTTGTTAAGACAAAATACTTTACCAATAAGCCACCCTTCGGGCATTTGTCCACTTTCAAACACCTCGTACAGAGTACTTGTTCTTAACATACTGGAATCATGGCACGACCCTGGGTGACCAGTGTTGACACTCATGATGCGCTGTTTGGCGTCACACACTAATTGGACGTTCACGGAGTGGTACTGCTTGCGGTTCCGGTATTCACTTTCGTGGCTCCTTGGGGGCCTAATGGCTATGTGGGTGCCATCGATTGCCCCTAGGATTTGCGGCATGTGTGCCCGCCGGTAGAAACCCAACTTGACTTCATTCCACTCATTTTCATTCTGTGGCCAGTGGATAAAATTGGGCACTATATCCACTATGGCATTAATGACCAACATGAACACCCTTGAAACTGTGGGCTGGCTAATGCCCATGATACTTCCCGAAGTGGCTTGGAAGCTGCCACGCCCTAAAATATACAAAGTGGCCAGCAATCTGGCCATGCCGGGCACCGCATGGCCGCGCTGTGTGTCCGGGTCAATTTTCTCTGCTATGAGCTGGTAGAGGTGTAGAATAGTTCCTCGCTCGAGCCGGAACTTCCTCCTGACATCAGAATCCCGCAGCTTGTCCAAATAGATCCTTGGAGCAAAAATGCGTGGCTGGCGAGGTAAGGGCACACGGACTGGAGGTGCTGCTGCTGGAGGTGCTGCTGCTGCTGCTGCTGCAGCTTCCCCACCTTCTGCTGCCTCCTGTGCCAGGGCCTCCTCAAACAAGGCACCGATAAATGCCAGCATTGCACCATCTAATGCGTCTGGGATATCGTCCTCCATTTTGAACGCGCAAATTCGCGAATGCGCAGATATATATAGAAACGGCCGCTAATTATCACACCTGTGAGCCAGCTATAAAAGGAGCACATGGCCAATATGGCTGCTGGATGTTATAGATCGATGTTTCTTATGTGCTAGCAAGACCCTGTGACCCACAACCTACATTATCTGGAGGTAAGACAATTGTATCTCTCTCTCCCAAAAAAAAGGAAGGAGAGAATTTGTACTTATCTTGGGTGTGCTTAAGTTGTCTATGGTGAATCCCCTCCAACCCACAATAGCTTGGGAACCCCTCAAGTGTCTTTTAATCATTGGCAGTTGGCCCCATGTGCATGTGGTTTGGACATGTGTTTTCTCATGTTTGTTAAAGGTGTGCAGTCTAGATTTGGCATCTAAACCTGCCCCCTTACCTTCCCAGCTTCCAAAGACACCATTTTTGCTTTCCTGATAACTGTAATTTATTATGTGCACGTATGTAGGTCATGCGATTTCTCATGTATGTTTAATGTTTGCAGCCTCCTTTTGCCTATAAAGGATTACACCACCCCCCCTCCACCAAGTCTGTTTGTGCCATTAGGTAAGTGTTTGGAGGGCCTTGTGTGATTTGTACCCATATGCGTTTTCTTATGTGTTTTTTTTTTACATTTCTTTGCAGCCTCTTCTGCTCTTTGCCACCACCACCACCACTGTGTTTGTGCCATTAGGTAAGTGTTTGGAGGGCCTCGTGTGATTTGTACCCATATGCGTTTTCTTATGTGTTTTTTTTTTTCCATTTCTTTGCAACCTCTTCTGCTTTTTTTGCCACCACCACCACCACTGTGTTTGTGCCATTAGGTAAGTGTTTGGAGGGCCTCGTGTGATTTGTACCCATATGCGTTTTCTTATGTGTTTTTTTTTTCCATTTCTTTGCAGCCTCTTCTGCTCTTTGCCACCACCACCACCACCACCACCACCACCACTGTGTTTGTGCCATTAGGTAAGTGTTTGGAGGGCCTCGTGTGATTTGTACCCATATGCGTTTTCTTATGTGTTTTTTTTTTTCCATTTCTTTGCAGCCTCTTCTGCTCTTTGCCACCACCACCACCACCACCACCACCACCACTGTGTTTGTGCCATTAGGTAAGTGTTTGGAGGGCCTCGTGTGATTTGTACCCATATGCGTTTTCTTATGTGGTTTTTTTTTCCATTTCTTTGCAGCCTCTTCTGCTCTTTGCCACCACCACCACCACCACCACCACCACCACCACTGTGTTTGTGCCATTAGGTAAGTGTTTGGAGGGCCTCGTGTGATTTGTACCCCTATGCGTTTTCTTATGTGTTTTTTTTTTCCATTTCTTTGCAGCCTCTTCTGCTCTTTGCCACCACCACCACCACCACCACCACCACCACCACTGTGTTTGTGCCATTAGGTAAGTGTTTGGAGGGCCTCGTGTGATTTGTACCCATATGCGTTTTCTTATGTGTTTTTTTTTTTCCATTTCTTTGCAACCTCTTCTGCTTTTTTTGCCACCACCACCACCACCGTGTTTGTGCCATTAGGTAAGTGTTTGGAGGGCCTCGTGTGATTTGTACCCATATGCGTTTTCTTATGTGTTTTTTTTTTTCCATTTCTTTGCAACCTCTTCTGCTTTTTTTGCCACCACCACCACCACCGTGTTTGTGCCATTAGGTAAGTGTTTGGAGGGCCTCGTGTGATTTGTACCCATATGCGTTTTCTTATGTGTTTTTTTTTTCCTTTTCTTTGCAGCCTCTTCTGCTCTTTGCCCACTACTACCACCACCACCACCACCAAGTCTGTTTGTGCCATTAGGTAAGTGTGTTCTGTAACTGTTCACTAATTATACTGTATATGAAGAGCAATCTGCAAATCCTGTTTTTTCTGTTTTCTCTTTTGTCATTTCAGATTTAGGAGTTTGGGGCTCTTTGCTGCTGCTGGACAGCCAGATTCTCTGCCCACCTCGTGCTCCCATGGCCCCACCCACTGGAAGGATGAGAAGGGGCAGGGTGGCCAGGGGGGCCAGGGGGGGCAGGGGGGGCAGGGGGGGCAGGGTGGGCAGATCGTCTGGCTCTGGTGTGAGGGAGGCTCCAGCTGTATCCATGAGGGAGTCCACCATCCCCATCCCGGAGGAGGAAGCCGGGGGAGGTGTTAACACACCAAGTGGACAAGCTGGCTCTTCTGACAGTAGTCCTGGAGCGGGTCCGTCCACCAGAGTCAGCTTGTCCACATTACCCCGGCTTCCCCGTTTCACCCACAATCAGTGCTGTGCCCTGGTCCACGCCTATATGGCCAGATATCAGGCGATACATGGGACCAGGGCCGCGTCTTACTCAGTAACAGAGAAGAACAGATTGTGGGATGAAATCCGGGATGCTGTAAATGCACTGGGTGAAGCACCTCGCCACCGTGACAGTGTGCGGAAGAAGGTCAACGACATCTGTGGGTCCGTTCGGAAGAAGCTAATTGCATGGGCTGCGGAGGGTCTTTATATCAAGGTCGGCTGGATGAACGTGCACGAAGTTCTCTCTGGGATTATCAATTACCTTTCTTGAACATCATAGGACCCGATACCATCTTTCCCAGAGAGGACTTAGATTCGGATGCTTTGCACCGAGGTAGGATATTATCTTGGATGTCAATTGTGTGAGTTGTTTGGAAAAGATTAACTACTATCCTATGTGTGACATTAAGAGAATGTGATACTTGCCCTTCCAATTGTCCTTTTTTTGTTTTCCCCAACCTGCAATTTGTTCATCTGTAGCACGGATCTCAGCCCCTCCACAGCCCATGCAGCTTGGCGAACCAGACGGACTCACAGGTGTTGACATCAGTGCTGACCCTCCTCCTGGTAGGTCCAATATCATACTGTGCCAAACAATGTAGATGTTTTTTTTTTTCCAAGATAGCTCATATTGCTATGTCCTTTACAGAAGATCCGCAGCAGGGAACACACCCAGTGCAGCTAGGCCTGGAGGAAGGTGTTGGTATGTCTAGTCAAATAATGTTTTTTTTGAATCTTATTAACCCCATTAACACACATGTTTTTTCTTATGAAAGAGTGTTGCCTTTTAGATGTTTACCCTGCAAAACACAGTTGACAGCATTAATGGGTGCCGTCATTAGTAGGCAGACCAAGCCTTCTTAACCTTTGGGAGGGTTTAGCAAGTGTCCTATGAGCCCAGGAAAGCACTTTTGAATGTTTGGCCTCAATGCTTCATTCATGAAGCTAGGAGGGCAATCTGGCCATAATCATTACTGACTAAGGTTATGTACTAAACATGTTTTTTTTTTTTTGTTTTTAAAAGAACATCAGGCCCCTCTTGACGTTGCAGCTGGAGTTGGATCAGGAGCTGGCGACGATTCTGCATCCAGTGCTGTGGTATGTGATATAAGGGAACAAGGTGCACATGTAACATTTCAATGGTAGCATTGATTTTGGACTAGATGTGGCTTACATTGTGTGTGTTAAATTAGTGCTATGACATTCTGACGATGCACCAGCACAACAAGAGTTCTATCTTGAACATCAGGGAATTATGTTATAATTTGGTGTGCCACTAATGTTCCAAAAACATCCAGGATCTTTAAAGTCCGGCCCGTCTTTGATTTTCCAGGTCCAAATTCATGGGTATCGTTTGGTTGGGTTGTCCTCTAGCCGATTGATGGCAAGATTTTAGACAACATACGTAGATGTATAAAGTCATTGGTGTAGTAACAGATTTACCAAAAGCATAAACAACCTACCACACCAGGGTTAATTGGGAACACCTTCATGTTGAATCTTTTTTGCCTTTGTCATATTAGTCATACCAATATAATATGTACCCATTATCAGAAGTGTTGCTAGCTTGGATAATCTTACAATGAACAAGTACTCATTAGAAGCACATCAAACTTTTCAACGTTCTGCTTGGGGTGTTAAGTTGTCAAACTAATCTGAAATATTTAGGCATGATGTTTGATAATGATTTGGTCTATTTCTTCTGCTTTCAGGTAGCCTTAGATGCAGAGGGATTGTCACCTACCCAACTTCGTCCATCTATGCTGGATGTAGCCGAGAGGCTGCTTGATGAGTATCAGGTCCAAAATGAGTTAAGGAGGCGTACTCAGCAATCTACTGAGGCAGTACGTCTGCTCGGGCTCATACAGGAATCTGTAGCAACAATGGTACAGGTTCACCAGGATATGTTACAGGTTCAACAGGATATGCGTAACAGCTTGGTAAGTTTAGCAGACCAGCATCAACGGGATCGGCAAAGTGTTGACACTCAGGTGCTGGCCACACGCCAATGCCTGTTTGGATCTGAAGATGCCCCATTGGCAGAGCCCTCCCAAACATCTCACTCACCTGCCACTGCAGGTTGTGGTAGTGGGAGGGTAATGCCAGTGTTGGCCACTTGTCA
Organism: Pelophylax lessonae; assembly: GCF_965119305.1. Taxonomy (NCBI): domain Eukaryota; kingdom Metazoa; phylum Chordata; class Amphibia; order Anura; family Ranidae; genus Pelophylax; species Pelophylax lessonae. The sequence goes on along the minus strand of NC_138778.1, from coordinate 98,247,679 downwards.
GGCAGCTGGGGATGGGACAATTCCTCCTGTAGCCACTCCTAGCACTTCACACTCCGTTCGGACTCCCACACCCCTCAATGAGCAATCCTCCTGCACAACCTCAATGCGCACTGGTTCCACAGTACCCCTTCCACCTGACTACATTCCCTCCACACCTTTATCACTTCACTCCTCCCCAGGCCGTTCTTCTTTTTTGTCACCAATGCGACATGTCGTTTGCCCCCGCACCGTGGACCACAACAAACAATCAACCACCACTCCCCACACATCTTCACAACCCTTGCACCACCAGCAGCATCAAATAGCCTTGGAGCAGCAACGATCCCATCTCATGGTAATGGCACACGTTGCCCAAATGCTTAGGCTGACCCCAGAGCAGATGACACTATTGGCAGAACATCTTCTGTCTGGGACATTTCCAACGTTCAACACCCTGCATCATCAGCAGCCTCAGACACAAGATATGATCCTAATGGGCCACTTGAGCACAACTCTACAGTTAACCCCAGACCAGATGGAACTATTGGCCCACCATTTGATGGCAGGAAACTTAACAGTGCTCACCACACTGCTTCAGGCACCACCACCAACTTGATTTTTTGTTTTTTTGTTTAATTTGGTTTAGTTTTGTTAATGATTTACATTGGCCAATTTGTTGGGCCATTTTTTTTTTTAATTTGAGGGTGGCACAATATGATTTATTATAGTGCTTCTTTTGGGGATGAAATAAAATTTTATGCAAAATGATTAGTTTGTGTTTGCTCTTTGGTTTTTTAGGAGTGTTGGTGGCCAAGTAATGGCCCTGGTTAATGTAGGCATTTATACACACGTGCTTCTCTATCTCCAAACATATGATTTCATGTAAATTTGGATAACTCAATGTTCACATAACGACCCAAGAAAAGGTCTCCCTTCAAATGTAGCTTCAAAACAAGTCTCAAGGCTAACATAAACCAAAGCCAACATACTAACAATTACAGACCACACCACTCAACTAAACAAATACAACACAAAAGACATTCGATGTGTACACCAAAAAGAAAACTTGGGTAATAAAATAAATGTTTTAATAACACATGTGGGTGTCTACCAACTGTAGCGTACAAAAAATATATTACAATATATAATAGAATGAACTAAATTGCCAATGTAACATTTGTGTTGCAAAGAGCAACATACTTAAATTTAATTTAGATAAACATTTTAAACATTTTTTATGTTTTGACATCATTTTTTGGAAGGTTTTCACAAAAACAATTCTTTTTTGTAAACATTTGTGGTTTTGTCGTTTGCCCTAAAAACAACAAGGCTTTTTTGTAAACATTTGTGGTTTTGTCGTTTGCCCTAAAAACAACAAGGCTTTTTTGTAAACATTTTTGGTTTAGTTTGTTACCAAAAACAACAAGGCTTTTTTGTAAACATTTTTGGTTTAGTTTGTTACCAAAAACAACAAGGCTTTTTTGTAAACATTTTTGGTTTAGTTTGTTACCAAAAACAACAAGGCTTTTTTGTAAACATTTTTGGTTTTTTCCGTTGCCAAAAACAACAAGGCTTTTTTGTAAACATTTTTGGTTTAGTTTGTTACCAAAAACAACAAGGCTTTTTTGTAAACATTTTTGGTTTAGTTTGTTACCAAAAACAACAAGGCTTTTTTGTAAACATTTTTGGTTTAGTTTGTTACCAAAAACAACAAGGCTTTTTTGTAAACATTTGTGGTTTTGTCGTTTGCCCTAAAAACAACAAGGCTTTTTTGTAAACATTTTTGGTTTAGTTTGTTACCAAAAACAACAAGGTTTTTTTGTAAACATTTTTGGTTTAGTTTGTTACCAAAAACAACAAGGCTTTTTTGTAAACATTTTTGGTTTAGTTTGTTACCAAAAACAACAAGGCTTTTTTGTAAACATTTTTGGTTTAGTTTGTTACCAAAAACAACAAGGCTTTTTTGTAAACATTTTTGTTTTTTTCCGTTGCCAAAAACAACAAGGCTTTTTTGTAAACATTTTTGGTTTAGTTTGTTACCAAAAACAACAAGGCTTTTTTGTAAACATTTTTGGTTTAGTTTGTTACCAAAAACAACAAGGCTTTTTTGTAAACATTTTTGGTTTAGTTTGTTACCAAAAACAACAAGGCTTTTTTGTAAACATTTGTGGTTTTGTCGTTTGCCCTAAAAACAACAAGGCTTTTTTGTAAACATTTTTGGTTTAGTTTGTTACCAAAAACAACAAGGCTTTTTTGTAAACATTTTTGGTTTAGTTTGTAACCAAAAACAACAAGGCTTTTTTGTAAACATTTTTGGTTTAGTTTGTTACCAAAAACAACAAGGCTTTTTTGTAAACATTTTTGGTTTAGTTTGTTACCAAAAACAACAAGGCTTTTTTGTAAACATTTTTGGTTTTTTCCGTTGCCAAAAACAACAAGGCTTTTTTGTAAACATTTTTGGTTTAGTTTGTTACCAAAAACAACAAGGCTTTTTTGTAAACATTTTTTTTTTTTGGTTGCCAAAAACAAGGCTTTTTTTGTTTTTTTTGTTTTTTTGGGTCCCAAAAAAAGGGTTTTTTTTAATTTTTATATTTTTTTTGGTTGCCAAAAACAAGGCTTTTTTTGTTTTTTTTGTTTTTTTGGGTCCCAAAAAAAGGGTTTTTTTTTAATTTTTATATTTTTTTTGGTTGCCAAAAACAAGGCTTTTTTTGTTTTTTTTTGTTTTTTTGGGTCCCAAAAAAAGGGGTTTTTTTTAATTTTTATATTTTTTTTGGTTGCCAAAAACAAGGCTTTTTTTGTTTTTTTTGTTTTTTTGGGTCCCAAAAAATGGGTTTTTTTTTAATTTTTATATTTTTTTTGGTTGCCAAAAACAAGGCTTTTTTTGTTTTTTTTTGTTTTTTTGGGTCCCAAAAAAAGGGTTTTTTTTTAATTTTTATATTTTTTTTGGTTGCCAAAAACAAGGCTTTTTTTGTTTTTTTTGTTTTTTTGGGTCCCAAAAAATGGGGTTTTTTTTAATTTTTATATTTTTTTTGGTTGCCAAAAACAAGGCTTTTTTTGTTTTTTTTTGTTTTTTTGGGTCCCAAAAAAAAGGGGTTTTTTTTTAACTTTTTTTGATTTTTTTGTTAGATTTTTGTTTATAATGGGCAACAATTACAAATGTGACATTTCTTTGTGTTGCAACGTGCAACATAAGTAAACAAACAAAAAAAAAAATTACTAGGATCTTTTTAAAGGTGTGACATTCCTAACGAATGGCTCCTTAGGGTCTGGATCCACGCCACAAAGGTGTTCCAAATAGAGAATTCGGTCTCCGCACCACCTCATATAATCCAGGAGGACCTCGTAGGTGAGGTGGGTGTGCCCTGGGTAGAAAAAAACATGACAATTAGTTTTAGGCAAAATGATCCAAACAAGGATTGTAATTAATGTGCCTCAACAAATATGCTTAGGAGTCTATTGGTTGGCTTTTATCAACACTCTGAAGCAAATATGCTAAATTGCTGTTGTAAACCTTAAACTCAAACTTTCACAGCAAATTGTTCAAAAGGTTACATAAGATGGCTTGGAATGTTAGTAGCAGTTCCACCAAAGCTAAGTAAAATGCTTTTCTGCATGTAAACACAAGCAATCATTTTGAAGAATGTAAGGTGTTTTGGGTTCAATTGGTCAACACGATACATGTGCACACATTTATCTCTATCACCATTGGAATCTGTGGAGCGTTCTCTCTCCCTCTTACTGTCTATAGATTGAACCTGACACATAGTAGAGACTCACCCTTAGGAATTTTGAGGGCCAGTTCTGGACGGAGCAGATGTGTCTGCTCCCCTGATCTCCTTTCCGCCATCCCAGCTGTGTTAAGAGAGAAGAAAAAGTTTATCAACAAATGGACTCACGCTAACTGTAGGTTACGCAGTCATGAAAACGCTCTAACACCCACTCATTACCCCTCCACATTTCCCTGAAAGTTTTATTTAGACATTGATATGGTGGTGATGCAGATTTGTACAGTGCAAGCGTCATTCTTCTGGGTGAAGCTTGTAGCGTTAAGGATACGTACTCCCTGCTTTTGTGCTGATTGTGTTTTTCTGATGTTTTTGGTGCCTCAGCCCTGCCTGTTCTAAGTGTTGGAAACATATCATTTTGGGAGGGCTGCGGAAAACTAATCAGGTTAGACTTACACTCTCTAGGTTTTTGGGGACAAGAGAAATAACAATCCTCCTTTTTACATGGCCCCTGTACACACCTCTAGGCACCTCCCTCCTGTTGTTTGACCCCACAGCAGGCAGCTTGCTATGGAGGCACATGAGATGAAGCCAAGCACCCTGTGCCTGTTCAGGCACTAGGCTGTGAGCCAGCCCCCTCCCTTCCAATGGTCTCAATGATTAGGAGTGACAGCATCAGGAGGCAATATTGGCATGCTGTCACCTCAGTTAAGGAGGAGGGGGAGTCTGTTCCAGACAAGTATTAGTGCAAAAATTTGGACCGTAAAAAATGGTCCCAGTAAGTCTTAGGGGGAATATGCACACCTATCACTTGGAATACTAATGCATAGAATGCATTCACATAAAGAACCCGCTGCCTTTAGAACAACTTGAAGCCTGAGCGGGGACATACACAGTTAGCATTTCTCCACTTACTAAGTAGACACATTACTGGAAAAGCACACAACTTACCATCATCAGGTTTTTTTGGGGCCCCTGAAGTGGATGGCGTGGCTGGCTCTGGAGAAACTGCACAAAAAGAACACAAATTGTGAACTGGAATGTGGTACATTACCGAGGAAGAGTATTTATGAAAGATTGACAAACACACATTTTCAGTGTTGACTAAATCAGGACATGATTAAATTACAATGTCCCCAAAAAATTTACAAGTACAAAGCACACCATTTCCAATGTAGAGAAACTAACACCAATTTAGAATAGGGTGGCTTGAGATAACTTACAAAAGATAACATGTCCTGTAATGCTCCCCAAAACCACCTTTCAAACATGAAGGTTAAGCAAGAGTGTTTCATGACCAACCTTCCTGTCACATATAGCAAAACTACACTTGCTTTGACTCCAACTTAGATTATCCTAGATACACATCATCCTAGCACACACAATTCATGTGAGAATCTAATTTTAGGTACTTACAGACTAGTTCAGGGGAGCCTGGAGTGGGGGAGGATGGGGGAGACCCTACATGGGGGGATGGTGTCCCTTCATGGGGGGATGGCGTTGTATCTCCTAGAAACACAAAGACACAAATACAATCCTTGAACAAAAGCTATTTGATAAAGGCACACAGAAAGTAGTCTGGAAACATTGAAGGTAGTAGTTACAGTGGACTGGGTAAGCAGTGGCCCCTCTTCCCCAGTCCTCCACAACAAACATCCTCAATGTCAGCTGCTACAAAACCCCAATGTCAAAATATATATATTACAGCCCTTATATTTACCAGGACACATTGAACACACAAACACATGTAGAATACTTACTTCCCCTTTGAGGAGAGCCCAGGTCCTCATCCGAGTCGGACCAATTGGCCTCTTCTTGGCCAACAGTTTGTTCCTGGCCCGGATCCAGGCGACTTGGCCCTGCCTGAGGCTCCTCTCTTGCTGAAGTTACATCAACCACAAAAGAAAACAAAACAAACAATCATTCCTCCAAGTTCGACCTAATACACAACACACCAGCACATCCACATTACTTACAGGGGGCCTGAGAAGGCTGAGCCTCCACATCCTGATCACTGGTTTCTAAAATAAAAGAAAAACATTATATATTATTTATGGACACAAATAGGCAGTAACCTCTCATCATGCTAGCACCATACTCAATGCCCCTACAATTCAGAACATAGAAGTGCACTTACACCAATGAGATGCATTGACCATGTTTTAAAACAGGAGGGCACCATGCAAATTAAGCGGGCGCCTAAGGCCTCGCACCTACAGGGGCCTTGCGGCCAGTGGCGGAGCACCAACATTTCGAAGGGCGCAGTCAGGGAAATCTCCCAAGTAAAAGATTGCTTTCAATCCTCGGATCAAAAAGTTGCAGCAGTGTGCTGCAGTCCCTTCACTGCGTCTGCCAGGTGTCTGTTGTCCGCTGACACTTACTCCTCCTTCTCTGCCTGGGGATTGGCCGTCTGATCATGTTATCCTAAGATGTGGAGGAATCGGTAGGTGTGTACCTGCACCAGTAGGAAGTGACTGGCCGGTCAACTCACTCTGCTATCATCAGTTGTTGCTCTGGGAGGAGAGCTCCGCCCTGGACCCGGAACATACAGGTAACCAGGCCCAGACTTGATATTTTGCAGGCTGGTCATAGATTTGTTGTGTCCACTATGCAAAGTGGTTGAGTAGCCCCAGGGAAGTTGGAAGAGTCTGAAAATGGTTGATGGAGGAGGAGGAGAAGAAGGCCCTGGGTGGCTGGGGGACAAGGAGAGGGCCCCTGGGGGTTTTCTAGAGGAGGAAAGATCCACAATGACGCCAGAGTCAATTGCCAAGGAAGAGAGTGGAGCTGAGCAAGTCCTGCCTATCTGACATGAAAGCCAAACATGGTGTAGATGGAGCCCTTTGCCCTACACAATGACAGCACCAGAGGTGGAAGGTGAGTGGTAGCGGGTCTTTGACATTATAGAGCATATGGACTCTGTCCATTATTGGTAGTTTTGTTTGGAGTTGTCCTTTAGATGTTTAACTGTGTTGTTTTTGACCCGAGCTGTGAGGGACTGAGGTATGACAGCCCACTATGCTGAGACTTATAGTGCCCTAGAATGTTGAGGACTGAGGAATCCTTAGTCCCTAACAGAGGGCACTACAAGTCTTAGCATAGCAGGCAGTATTTCCTCATTCCCCTACAGAGAGGATTACAAGTCCAAGCAGGTAGCCTTCTGCAGTGGGACTTGTTGTGCCCTTGACTGTGGTGGACTGAGGAAGGGAAGTGTAAGAGGGTCTCTGTAAGCTCAGATGTATGGGGGAGCTTTGGGGAACACAGAGTTCCCTTTTACACCAGAGTCCCCAGCTTCCCCCCTCAAATAATGGTTCCCAAACTCTCCTTATATCAGAGTCTTCACACTTCCCTCTTACAGTGTAGTAAGTCTGGAGACTCCGATGTAAAGGGGGCTCTGTAAAATGTGATTAGAGATTAGAAATTTCTATCATTTTTATTTTCTACTTACGATCCACAATTTTCAGCTGCTCAAATGGCTCGCTGCCTCTGAATGCGTATTGTAGTGTGGCCGTCCTCCTCCTCCCCTTCTTCACCAAAAGCACAAGAGGGTGCCGTCCGTCCGCTTTGGCTAGAAGCAGAAGAAAAAAAAGAAACATAAAAAATACGAATGTACATAGTAGTATTAAAGGTTGTGAAGAGACACTTGATGGAGGTAGGAAAGGTAGGAGCGAGAGGGAGGGGGGGGGGGGTGTTGGTATTAGTGTTGTTGCATAGCTAAACACATGTCCACCTACCCAAAAAATTGTAACCTATCTGGTCACATGTAATGTATATTTTTACTTACCGGAGATTTGCTCCACAGCCTTTAGCAGGAGCTTGGGTGAGCGCCTTTTGGCATCACTCCAGGCCCGCTGCAGATCCACTATATCAGGCAGGAACTGAAATCTCCGCTGCAGCCTCATCCGGAGACGACACATCATCTTGTGCTTTTGGTGAAGATGCGTATATACATTATCATACCCCCAGAGGAGGAGGAGCTGTGGAAAGAGCAGTGTATGTTTGAGTCCAAGTATGTCCAAAATAGTACAGTCTTCAAATAACATGCTAGGTCGTCTTTGAGATATTGTAGAACAAAGAATTCCATTTCTGGTGATACATATACATCGATGTCCAAATCTACCTCCATGACATAGGTTGCCCCACACTGGTGATTTCCTCTACATGATATAGCCATTTTCTCAATCGGCCTTTCATGACACACCCAGGGCCGCCATCAGGGGGGGACAGGCAGTCACTGTATTTACAACCTTATTGCTGTCCATTTAGCAGGGTGCAAGTAACTTTACACACATGTAGCATAGGTATCAACTTTTGTCACCATGTTAAAAGGACAGCAGTATGGGTAGCATTACAGTGACTGTTATTAGTCCAGGCTCACTAAACTAGCCAATGCTTGGAAAAGCAAGCCATGCAGATTGCTTTTCAGGTCCCTTTTAACACGAGCTGTCTGATTGGGTGTGGCTGTTAATTTTTGACGCAGACCTGATAAGCCCCTCAATTCTCCTTTATGGAGTGTTATATGTAAATGGGATTGCTTCATTTGAGATGCAGATTTAAACTGTGTATGGCCAGGCTGAAGGTACCCAAGTTGATTGGTCGATCACCTGGAGGACAACGTACAACCAGTCTGTCAGATTTTACACACACTTATCGCTAGCATCTCTTGTAGCCACTAGCAATAATCACTGTGTTTTCCTGGCAGGGGCAGCACCAGGAGAACACAATGGCTCCGCAGGAGGGTTTCCCCTGTCTGTGTTGATGGTGGAATCAAGGCAAAATGTTTTTCCTGCAAGCCACGGGACAAACAAAGATAGTTTTTTAATTAATCCATGATTTTGCCAAAATGGAAAAAAAAAGATGTTTGCTTTGTATATTCTTAAGTTTGCTACATAACTAGAACATGTAACAGTGTTATATCATTGCAGGAGATTTCCCTTCACTTCCTGTCTTGGTGTCACCAGGACAGGAAGTGAGGGAATCTCCCGTGGGGATATAGCCAGCAATTCTTTCCTTTTATATATACTATGGACATTATAAGGCAACAATTGCAAGCTATTTCCCCACAGTGATATTCCCCTCACTTCCTGTCTTGGTGACACTAAGACAGGAAGTGAGGGAAAATCTCATGCAATGATATCACCCTACTAGAAATTGTAGTTCCGTCTAAAAAGTATACATAAAGTAAGCACTTGGTTTCCAAAGTGGCAAAATTATGGAGGAGTTAAAACCCCATAGTGTGATCGGGTAATCTGACGGTGTGTTCCTACACTCCTCAATGTGTCTGTTCATTAAGCTGTGCTGAATTATCCTTGATTCACAATTCCTGCAAGAGTTGCACATGGTATGTGGGAGATGCAAATTTAAGGTGGCATAATTATCCACACAATCACACATAATCCTTTTTAAAGGTCCCCAGCAGAATTTGATGGCATAGTGGTTCACAGCAGTGCCATCAGATTCCAGTTAGATCTGTAAATTAACAAAGCAATGTGATCTGGGGGTGTATTTAACTTGCAATGGACACCCCCATTCATTATCATATGGCAGTGTGAGATGGGTGTGTTGGGAATGTGATCCATTGAGACAAGTGATTATACACTCATGTGTTTCTTTTAGAGGTGATTTGTTCAAGGCAATCCTTTGAAGACATGACCATTCCAGATTTTTGTGATCACTGATTCCATCTCAGGTGAACCAATTAGCTGCTGTGTGCAGATCCAGCTTATGATGGTAAGAGTGTCAGACAAGACAAACGGTGCCGAGCTTGCAGTGTGTATGGATGTATGTAAGGCAATAATTTTTGGCATTATGCATTTAGGGAATATAATGTTTCTAATCTTGCATATATGAAAAGGGTCAATACATTTGTCTTTATCGAGACAGATTCCAAAGCGTCAGAGCAATCTGTCACAGATAATTGTGTTTCATTTTGTGTAAAAGTTGAAACGAATCAAATCTATCTATATACAGGCATAGCCCACTTTAAGTACACAATGGGACCAGGGCATGTATGGAAACTGAAAATGTACTTAAAGTGAAGCAATCCCTTTTTTCTTTTCTCGATGCATGAAAATACACCAGCTCCATTGTAAATTTTGGCCACATTGACATAGCCTTACTCCCAAACCATGTGGGAGCATGTTAAGGGGATCCAGGACTATGACATGATAGATTACCTAGGCAAGCTGGCCAGCCACAAAATGGATATGGTGTAGTCCTGGGTACCTGGGTACCCTGTCGTTGCTCCCTAAGTTTGTTATCCCTGTCACTTATGGTTTGTGAGCAGTGTCATGGCAAGCTGAACAAGCTGTGTCCTTACTCACGATTGTATATAAAGTGAGTGTACTTAAAGCAGGGTATGCCTATCTATATCTATATAGAAAGTTCAGAGATGTGAACCTGTTCCCTATTATATACACTAATATATGGTATATAACATATTCTATAATGTATCTAATGTATATATATTGTATATAATATATACATAGTATATATATTGTCTAATATATATATTTTGTATAATATATATTTTTTATATACACATACATATATATATATACACACATACATACATACATACATACACACATACACACACACATATATATATATATATACACACACATATATATATATATACACACACATATATATATATATATACACACACACACATATATATATACACACACACACACATATATATATATATATATATATATATATATATATATATATATATATATATATATATATATATATATAGGGAACAGGTTCACATCTAGGAAGTTTCTATAACAGGAAGCTTCTAGATCACGTCTAATAGGCAGAAAGTGCATGCGCAGATCAGCAGACCAAAAGTTTCTTGCACACCCGCTAGATAAGCGACCCACCCATCCCCCATCCCGCACCCTGCACATTCACACCCCCTCCTTACCTTACACACAAATGCCACTATTTCGGCAGTAAACAGTGCAGGAGCCATGATGCACACTTAAGACAGGGCCTGGACAATTTCCGGAAACGTGTGCACGCACCAAAAGTTTCGTTTCCGGTTTCATGTATAAATGTGAGAACGCGGTTTTGTATATTCGCGAATTCGCGAATAGTGAACATACACAACCATTAAGCAGATTTAACTTAGAAAAAGAAATACAAATACATACATTTGTGGACACCAGAAAACTTTATTTAGACACATGAAGACATTTTAAAAAAAAATTGGAAACATGCTGTTTATTACATTTGTATTTTTCAAACAAAAACAACCTTTGTACAACATTTAGACCATATACATCGACAAAGAGCCCATAATCAACAGATGCATGTGCAGATTGACAGAATTATGTTAACAGCAATAAATACTTACAGAGAGTCAACACACAACACAGCCAAATCTCACCTCCATAAATAACAAAGGGCCAAAAATGTTACCCATAAAGCATGTGACACACAAATATATTGGACCTCTTCGTAGGTCAAATCTTTCCTGATGTCTGAGTGAGCTATATATAATCCAAGCAAACACACCCAGAATGGTAACGCCCAGTCCAAAAATTAACTGTGTGTGTCCTGTGTGTTTTGGAGCATGCTCAGTTGCCAAAACAAGGGAAATAGAAATGTATGTAGGTGTGTGTATAGTATATGTGAATTGAAAAAATTCTCTCTTGAAGTTTGCTAGTCATTATTTAGAATGTTTAGATACAGGAATACATACATATATATACAATTACGTGAGAGAGAGAGAAATATATATTTAGGTAAACAATTGAAACACACCTTTTGGGATTTGGGAAGTGAGATTGTGACAATTGACCAGATATGTAAGCCAACAATCTGACTCATCACTCATGAACATCCCTAAATTTGGCGTGGCAATTATATCAGGCGTTCTTATGTGCATTTTGGCTGGCGTTTTCACAGGCGTTTTGACATGCATTTTTTGGGCAGGCATTGTTATATGAAATCACCTACAAAAGCCCCAAAAACAGACCACAAACACGTACATGTGAACGTAGCCCGTTTGGGGGCGTTTGAGGGGGATTTGTCCAGCTCAAGGATCAGCTCCCAAAACAGGCAAAAAATCCAATCCTATTCAGTTCAATGGCCCCTGTTCCCATGTGAGCATTTTGACGGCATGAGGAAAACACCCAACGCTCACTGAGAAATAGCACAATGATTAGGGAGTCTGCCTTCCTGCTGTAGGTTTGTAAGTTCGAATCCGGAAGGTGCCCTCTGTATGGGCAACACTTGGATATCTCCAATCCTCCAAATGTTGACATCATTAATTTTGTTCATGTTTGAAAAAGGCATGTGTATCAGCAAACTTTTAATCTAAAGACATGAACAAAATACAAAAGATGCCACATAAAGTCAATATGTAGCAATATTGTGAGCTAAAGCTCTATTTGTTTGTTGGGCATACTTTGCTAATTAGCCAAGTATAAGGGATATATATATATATATATACCTTCAGTTAAATGTGTAGTAAAATGGTAACACTTGGCCATACCCATATGGAAGAAAAGGTAGTATTTGCAATATATTTCTAAAAACATTCTTTGGAAACACATAAAATATTGTCAAAATTGTGACATTTCCTTGATATGTGTGAAATGCTAATAATCTTTCTTTGAAATATGTTTTACATCTATTTTTTTTCTATCTGACGACCAATTCCCCAATGTAATATTTTGTGGGTTTTTTCAGAGAATGTGGAGGTTCTATATAAACACTGTAGATTTGACTGCTATGATTTCGGAGTTAGCAGGAAAGGTGTATGGAATGTGATGGTGTTTACTAAAGGATCCCTTGTTGGAAGTGTGCATGTTTTTCCAATTCCGCCGGTTTTTGCCATTTTCTATGGGCGAGACAGCGGATTTGCAAGCGGTATTCAAAAAAAAATTGACCCAAAATCGCGCTGGCGAAATTTTTTGAGCCAATTTGGCGTTGCGCATGCGCACATTCGCGAGTTCGCAGCTCGCGGCTGGAGGAGCTGTTTAACCTTTCCACACTTTCGCAGATATCTCTCTTTCTAAGTCAGTTTTTGAGATTTTTTAAACGCAAGTCATCTCCAAATTGACTTCCACACCTTCCACAGTGATTTGGGAGTTTTGGGGGTACAGGGGAAAATTTGGCTAAACTTTAGTCGAGCTTTTAGCTGGCGTGGTTTTAAGTCGCGCTCTGACCATATTGCATCTTAATGAATCTCACACTAGGCGCTATTTTCCGCCCGCCGTTCTTTGAATGCCAATTTCAGACTTAAATAATCGCCGCTTCGCAAAATCACGCCGAAACGCCAATTCGCCGTACTATGAATCAGGCCCATAGTGACAGCAGATGGGACTAAGAAAACCTTACCAACACAAATAACAGAAACATTTGAGAAATACTATGCCTCATTATACAATTTAAAAGGAACGACAAATACACAACGGGAGATTGAAAAGTATTTAAGTCAGTCTCACCTACCTAAATTGTCAGAGGAAGAACAAGAACTTCTGGAAGAGGAAATTACTATAGAGGAAATACAACAAGCACTAAGGTCAATGAAACCAGGGAAGGCGCCAGGGCCGGACGGCTTAACAACACAATATTACCTGCGATTGTTTCAGATTTTAGGCCCATATATGGCAAAGCTGTATAATGCGACAGAACTAGATGGGACATTACATAGGGAAACATTGACGGCACATATCTCATTAATATTAAAAGAAGGCAAAGACCCAGCTACCTGTGGAAGCTATAGACCAATATCTTTATTGAACGTAGATCTGAAGATATTTACCAAGGTGATAGCAGACAGATTGGCAAAAATCTTACCAAAATTAATACACCTAGATCAGGTAGGCTTCATGTCATCAAGAGAATCAAAAGATAATACCACAAGAATACTCAATTTGATTCAAATAGTAAATGAGAGGAAGATACCGTGCGTTGTGCTGAGCACGGACGCAGAGAAGGCATTTGACAGGGTCGGATGGCCTTTCCTGTTTGCAGTGCTCAAATATATCGGACTAGGAAATTCGATGCTGGATAAGATAACTAGAGTATATACAAACCCAGTAGCTAGAGTAAAAGCCAACGGGATAATATCAGACGCATTTCCAATAAAGAATGGCACAAGGCAGGGGTGCCCATTGTCGCCCCTTCTTTTTGCCTTGACATTGGAGCCTTTCCTTTGTAGAGTACGTCTGAATCCAGACATAGAGGGAGTGAGAATAAAGGAAAAACAATATAAAACAGCCGCTTACGCAGACGACATGTTGTTTTCACTGACTAACCCAGGTATCTCACTGCCGAATCTGCTACAAGAATTTAAGAGATATGGAGCTGTATCAAATTTGAAAATTAATTTTGGGAAGTCAGAGGCAATGGGAGTGGGGATGTCCTCGAATCAAATACAAATATTGAAAAACAGTTTTGGCTTTAAGTGGAATGAGACGGCGGTAAGATACCTGGGGACATACATACCAGCAAAACTAACACGAGTTTATGATCTCAACTTCTTTCCCCTGATAGCAACAACTAAGAAACTTTTAGAACAATGGCACGGGGGGATGCAGTCATGGTTTGGTAAATGTAATTTGTTGAAGATGATTGTCTTGCCAAAATTCTTATATCTCTTTCGAGCACTACCAGTTAAGATACCAAACAGATTTTTCAAGGCGATACACTCGTTATTCATAAAGTATATCTGGTCACATAAAAAAGCACGTATAGCAAGAAGAATCCTGACCTTACCAAAAAAAAAAGGGGGTCTAGCACTCCCAGATATACGAGCATACTACCAGGCTACACATGTAAGCAGGATTCTAGACTGGTGGCACCATTCTGAGTCTAAATTGTGGGTAGAATTGGAACAAGCACAAACAGAGGCAAATTTGAAAAGGGCTATATGGTGCTACCGAGATCTGCCCAAAAACGTAAAACATCATTTAATAATAGGAAATACGCTACGCATTTGTACAAGATCAAACATATTTCCTAAACTGACAACGGATAGATCCCCCTTATTTCCAATAATGGGTAATCCCCAGTTCCCACCGGGATTAGATAATAGACAGTTCATAACATTAAGAGAAAAAGAACAGGAACAAGCATCATCATTTCTAATACAAAAAAAGTGGCCCTCAGTGACCAAACTGATGGAGGAGGAAGGACCATATAATATACCATTTTGGCAGGCAATCCAATTACATCACTACCTGGTATCTATACCGAAACCAGAAGATTTTGATAGAGCGCTAACGAGATTTGAGCAGGCCTGCGTAAAGCCAGGGATCTTACAACGTACACTATCGATAGCATATGGTATTCTGACAAACCCAGAGGAACAACCGGAACTGCCCTGGGTGAGAGAGTGGCAGGCAGACTTCAACTGTACCTTGACAAAGGAACAGATCCAGAGGATATTGAGGTTTACCTTTGGTCCAGCTAGATGTACCAAAATACAAGAGATGAATTATAAGCTTATAACAAGATGGTACATTACGCCTAAAAAATTACAAAAATGGTACCCAAATCAATCAGATCAATGCTGGAGATGCGGAAAAGAAGTAGGTACGCTGTATCATATCTTCTGGACCTGCTCTAAGATAAAAACATATTGGGCAGGAGTAAAATCTATAGTGCAGAAAATTGTGAAATATGAGGTAGAGGAGAGCCCGATCTTTTTTCTATTAAATATATCGGATATACCAGCATCTAAGTATGAAAGATCGTTGATCCCACACCTGATAAATGCGGCAAGGGCAGGCATTTCGGGTTGTTGGAAAAAAATACAACCTCCATCGGTAATTGAGTGGATAAACAGGATAGAAGATAACAGGAGATTAGAAGAATTAATTGCCTCGGCACAAAATAGGCACGGAAAATATGAGGAAATTTGGAAATCTTGGAATGAGTTTATAAGCTCGGAAGAAGGGAAACAATATCTATAAATTAAAATGGAGGAATGACTCCGTCTCTGTGGGCAAGTTCATAGAGAGCCAATTTTTAATTTTTTTTTTTTTTTTTTTTTCCGTGTTTTGTTCTGCTTTGTTCTATTTTGGGGAGGGAGGGAGGGGGGGGGAAAGAAAAAGAAGGGAATTTAATGAATCAGTAAAGAAGATGTTATATTGCATATTAAGTTGGAAAAGTATGAGACATCGAAAAACCATGTATACTCTTTTTGTATGTAATTCCTGAATAAAAGTTGATATTTGAAAAAAAAAAAAATTCACAAGTCGCGCTAAGTCACGCTGAAGTCGCGCTAAGTCGCACTGAAGTCGTGCCGAAGTCGTGCTAAAAGTCGCGCTAGAAGTCGCCCCTTATGAGGCGACTTAGAGGTCGCAGCAGTGTGAAGCGGCACTTAAGGTGGTACAAAACACTGTGTTGTAGTGATGGCTTGGGAACCCACCTACTCTTTATGGGTAAAGAGGCATGGGTCACTTTAAAGTGGCAAAACAAAACCTTCATTTTCAAAGGTACCACCTCCAACCCACCTTTGAACCTTGGCTTTTAAGGTGGTACAAAACTCTTTGTTGCAGTGATGGCTTGGGAACCCACCTACTCTTTCCCTGGCTGGATTCCAATGCTCAAATGAAACTGGAATTACTTTTTCCGGTGTAAACTTTTTCCAGTCACACGTTAATATATCCATGACTATTTCTCTCTAAAATGAATTCTTTCAACATGGAATTAATCAGCCTTATGTTGCAACAAATGTCTCACCTTTGTATTTCTCAACACCGATGTAAAAAGAACAAACACTTCAAGCCATGCTGTGCCCCACACCTATGCTCAATAGACAATCTCACCAAAGGTAAATTACTTTCCTAGATCATTTAGGTCAAATTTGCGCTTATACCAATAATCTCTCCATTTGCTTATTGTCCTTCTATTCATTCCATTAATTCCTCAAGTGATGCAAAATAGAATAGAATACTGTTAAAATTACTTTGTTTTATTAAAATCCAAACAATGTTAGCACACTCACATTTACTGGTGCTGACACCTCACCAATTTATAAAAGCATGTGAGAACCCGCACATGATCTTCTGGCTTCTCCTACCTGCCTCCTTTAATGCTCTCGCTGTCATAGCTGTTTTTGCATTTTTTTTTTTTTGCACAGACATTTAAAAAATAATTTTAGGCCTGAAGACCCCCAAACATTATATATTTTCTGAAAGGAGACCCTCCAGAAAAAAAAATTTTTGGTAGTTCAAATTTTTTTATGCTACATGATATTGGTGGTTTAGGAAACACAAAAGTTCAGTAAAAAATACACTATAGTAAATTTTAGGGCACACAAATGCAATAAATTACCAGATTTTGTTAAAAAGTAAAAGATGACGTTGCCCTGAGGAAATATATACCCAATATGTCAAACCCTAAAATTGTGTGCACCTATTAAACAACAACAGACTTTGTTAACCTACATTTTCGTTAGGCAAGCCCCTACAGGTCATCAGCTCATAGTTAAACAATGAATATTGGGTCTAGAATTTTCGATATCACTCCATCATGCACAGTGATATGTAACGTGTAGTACAATCAATTTTTTTGTGCGTAGGCACCCTTGAGTGTATGTAGCAGTGGGAAGGCTCAACATTTTTTGGGGGGATTGAATTTAAAGTGTTACTAAACCCACATCAGTAAAATCAATCTGTATATGCAGGCAAGTATGCTTGTTATACTCACTGTGGAACCTAAAAGGTTAATCCTCTGCATTGTGTAAAAAGGCTGTTTGATCCTGTATGCACTGATCCTCTCCTTCTTCCACAGTCCCTAATCCATCTCCTGATAGAACAGAGGCTAGGGGACAAGCTGTACATGCTTGTTTGGTGCGTATTGCTAGAGAAGTTTTTTTCTTGGGAGAATGCATGTAATCAGCACAGGGCCAATCAGCACTGTCCAGACAGAGGGTCAGGGGTCCAGCAGCCTGATAGGACAGTCAGAGCAGAATGAAAATTCTTCCTACAAGCTTTAACCAGACACTGCTAGAAGTTACAAGACTGATCTAACCCCCCCCCCCCCCCCCAGCCCACACAATCTGCACTGAATGGAACGCCAGACCAACAGATCTCCACTAGGTCCATCACCCCCTCACAAACACTAGACCAGAGACTGAGGTCCCAATTGGCCTGTTTCATATTGTCCTCGGGGTGCAGAACCCTCCCACCCTACGATACAAGGGAATCAACACTCGCCATCCCCTTCTGTCTTCCCGCCCAATCAATCAGGACAGGAGGCTGAAGACCCAGAACCCGGAAAGAAGACTGGGTTAACACAGAAGCCACTGCCCGGTACCAGGGATGCTGTGACCAGGGGGGGGGGGGTTCTGCCCGTAGGGTGAGTGCGGACCTGGTCACAGCATCCCACGACAGGGGGGGGGGGTTCTGCCCGTAGGGTGAGTGCGGATCTGGTCACAGCATCCCACGCCCCTTCAAAATCCTCCAGCACCACTTGCCACTGCTCTAACGGCTGATAAGAAAAGGTATTTAGCAGTTTATATTTACTAAAACTATTGCATTTTCTATGTTCTGTGTACTGTGGGAGACCAGATATAGTACATACATGGTCCTGGGTTTAGTAACACTTAAGAGCTTTAGTGGAACTTTAATTGTTTTACATTTTTCTTTACTTAACTTTTTTTTTTAAATTTCCCTATGTGATGATTTTTTGGTGAAAGGTTCTCTTTAATAAAAAAACCTAGCCTCCAATGAAGTTGATGGAATGCAGATTGTTTTCCATCAGCTTCTCCCCCAGCCATACTGTCTGGGAAGGTGACACGGGGACCCAGAAGTGACATTTTTCACATTGCTTCTAAATCTGTGGATTCGGCAGTTAGCTTGTCAGATATACACACACGTCCAGTGGCTGCAGTCATGTCGGTGGCAGCGAAAGAGTTAAACCGATGTTTAATGGAAGGATAATACATGTGTAGCACCCTCCTAGGTAGGTGCTAGTGAGAGAGTATAGTTTTTGGCTCTGTCTACTTATTAGAGAGCTGCAGGCAAATCTATCTTGCTCTTTACTTACCAGAGAGCAGGATATGTTAGTGAGGTCTGCTTATTGTGCTCAGTATGCGATTCATTGTGTCTAGAGAGTGTTTCACACTGGTCTAATAGTGAGAAATGTTGGACAGTGGGAGGAAACCTGAGGAATGGATGCATAGGCTTTGATACAGTCCTGGTGATTGTCAGAGGCGGGTCGCCTCAGTGCATTCTGGGATACTGTATAAAAGCCAGGAGCACATGTGCTGTGGGGTCTATGGCTGGAGAGCAGAGTCCCGGAGGGAAGGGGACGGCTGCCTCCTCCTCTGTAGCAGTGGCACGTGGTCGCAGGAGGTCTTCCTGAGGGCCAGAGGAACGGAGCTGAATCCAGAGGTCCAGGAGAGCTGACTGGAGGGAAGACACCGAAGACCCTGGGAAAACAGTATTGTGAGTACAGGGGCTCATGTCAAGAGGCCTGACCTGAGGGGGGCCACCCCAGGAGTAGGATAGTCAGTGGACAGGTGTTGGTAGTCAAGAGAAAGGATACTGAGGAGAGTGTCCCGAAGATAACACATAGTTCATCAAGTCGTCTTAAGAAAGAGACTCAAAACTAGATTCACCTCAGTGGCAGGGTGAATCAACAGCCTGGATGTGTCTAAAGATAGAAGTTCTCCAACATTGTGAATAGTTAATTCGGAGTATCCCTCTTTTCCCTTCTCCCATCCCTAATTTATAATAAAACACAAAAATAAACACATGGACTGGTTATTGGAGTGAGCCGAGGAGGAGAAGTGAGAGACTGTGCATTTGCCCCTCCTTAACATTACTGTACATGGAGGGAACTTAGGTAGTAGGGATGAGCCAAATGTACCTGGGTTTAGTTTGAGGCAGGTTTGATGAACATACAGTTCAGGTGTGGATTCAGAATCCCTTTTAAGTAAATAGGATCTGAATGTTAAAGAACAATAATATAAATTTTCTCAACTAACAGGCAAGTGATTGTCAACAATCAACACCTGAGTATCTGTGAGTACCTATTACTACCTGAGTATCTGTGAGTACCTTACTACCTGAGTATCTGGGAGTACCTTACTACCTGAGTGTCTGTGAGTACCTATTACTACCTGAGTGTCTGTGAGTACCTATTACTACCTGAGTATCTGTGAGTACCTTACTACCTGAGTATCTGGGAGTACCTTACTACCTGAGTGTCTGTGAGTACCTATTACTACCTGAGTGTCTGTGAGTACCTATTACTTCCTCAGTGTCTGTGAGTACTTATTACTACCTGAGTATCTGTGAGTACCTATTACTACCTGAGTATCTGTGAGTACCTATTACTACCTGAGTGTCTGTGAGTACCTATTACTACCTGAGTGTTTGTGAGTACCTATTACTACCTGAGTGTCTGTGTACCTATTACTACCTGAGTGTACCCACTACTACCTGAGTGTCTGTGAGTACCTATTACTACCTGAGTGTCTGTGAGTACCTATTACTACCTGAGTATCTGTGAGTACCTACTAGTACCTGAGTGTCTGTGAGTACCTGTGAGTGGCTGGGAGTACCTGTGAGTGGCTGGGAGTATCTGTGAGTGTCTGGGAGTTCTGGGAGCACCTGTGAGTACTTGTGAGTGTCAGTGAGTACCTGTGAGTAACTGTGAGTGTCTGGGAGTATCTGTGAGTACCTGAGTGTCTGGGAGTGTCAGTGAGTGTAGCGGAGTACCAGAGGGTGAGAAAGTAGAGTTAGGAAGCTAGAAAACAGCCATACAGGACAGACTTAAATGACTGAATCCCCATTAGATTAGATTAGTAGGTACAATGCCCGGCGGGTGTGGAGATGCGATTCGGTGTACATCTTGTGGTATGTACTGTATAAGTTCCTCGATCATGCAATCGAGGGCGAATACAAATGCACAAAATGTAAGCACGTTGCTTCCCTGGAAGCTCAGGTCCTGAATCCAGGGAAGCAGCTGCCAACACTGAGACGAATGTCCATACCGAAGGAGAGCTGGGATCGTACCCGATAAGTGCAGGCAGGGGCCTGCACAGAGGAGGGCGCAGAAACAGAGGTGCAGGCATCAGAGCAGAGTAGATGGGTGACAGTTAGGAGGGGTAGAAGGGAAAAAGGCAAGGAGGCCGATCCTGGGCTGGAGCACCCCAATAAATACGCCCCGTTGCGTGATGTTGGGGAAACCAGTCAGGGACCAGCATTGCAGGAGCAGAGCGACGCCCCTAGCTGCCAGGGGAAGAACTCCTCCAGTGAGGCCGGGAGAAAGGGAAAGGAAAGACAGGTGCTCAGTCAGCCACCGGCTCTTTGGTAGGGAAGGATTGCACCTAAATGGGGAGGGTGCAACCGTACAGAGGATGGCCAAAGTTAGATGGGCTTTTAAATTTTGTGATGGGGGGGAGGGTACAGATGTAGAATTAGCCAGCGGGGAGCAAGATTCAGAGGGCACAAATGGGGACATTAGTGGTAGGGTGTTTAGAGTACCTAAATCCAAGGTGGGTATGGGGAAAAATCACAAGAACATCAAACGAGGGTATAGTATGCAACCAATCAAAATTACGAGGTTTGTATACCAATGCCAGAAGCCTGGCCAACAAGATGGGAGAGCTGGAGCTGCTGGTGTTTGAGGAGGACTTAGATTTTGTGGGGATATCAGAGACTTGGTTCGACAACTCTCATGATTGGCTGGCGACCATTCAGGGGTATTCCATTTATCGCAGAGCTAGAGAAGGTAAAAAAGGGGGAGGGGTATGTCTGTATATTAAGAACAGTGTACAGGTAAATATGAGGGATGATATTAATAATGGAGCTATGGACGAGGCAGAATCCCTATGGGTAGAACTTAAAAGGGAAGGCACTATAGGGAAGGTAATATTGGGTGTATGCTATAGGCACTCCAACCAAAGGGAGGAGGGGGAGGCGGACCTCCTTTTACAGATAGGATTGGCAGAAAGGATGGGAAATGTCATTATAATGGGGGACTTTAATTATCCAGATATAGACTGGGCAGAAGGAACCACGCATTCAGCCAAGGCTCGGCAGTTCCTAAATGTTTTGCACAAAAGGTTATCCTCAGCCAGAGCCCCCTATAAGGAGTGCCACATCCCGGATAAGCAAATACAGCAAAAAAAGAGGGTTCCCCTAAGGGGTTGGGACTTTTAGGGCACTTAGGTTAGTATGAGACAAGTATGGATAGTAAGGTTTTTTTTAAAAAAATATCAAAGTTTTATTTAAACAACCATAAGAGTCTAAAACAGCAAAATATTACATGTACAAATAAAGTAAGCAGACAGAAAATGCAATACAGTACAGCCACAGAGACGTGCAATATGATTCACACCCAAATACCCAACGCGTTTCGAAGCTATTCGCTTCTTCTTCAGGGGTAATGTAAAGTATTGCACATAAATTTTTGTAAGGTCTCTGTCTGTATAAGAAGATATTCTGCATGCATAGATTTAAAATCAGTTCGGCAGGCTCAGCATTCTCCTCGTGTGTCCACTAGGGAGTGTAGATCATAGAAGATGCCTACAAGGTCAGGAAGACCTGTATCTAGAGGGGTAGGTCCCTTTCAAGTTTTGTGTCAAGCTCACACAAACCCGTCCATGGGAAACTGTGTGCGGCTGGAGTCCAAAAAGCAGGCTCAGGTGTGAGAGAGAGCTAATGAAAGGGCTGTATCAGTTTTTCAGAGGATCTAAGGTAAAGCCAGACCGAGGTGTGACTGTGACAGAAGCACGGTAGAATGAGTTAAATTTTTTGCAGGACAATTTTATGGGTCAGATGGTGAACGCACCGACAAGAAACAATGCAGTACTTGACCTACTGATTACCAACAATACAGACCTGCTCACGGATATAGAAATACGGGGAAACTTAAGAAACAGTGACCATAGGTCAATTAGTTTCAGTATTAATCATAGTAATAGGAAACACAAGGGTAATATAAGGACACTGAATTTCAAAAGAGCCAATTTCCCAAAACTGCGCTCTCTGCTAGAAAATATCAAATGGGATAGAACCCTGGAAACAAAGAACACGGAGGAAAATGGGAGTGCTTCAAGAGCATACTTAACAAAGGGATTGGCCAGTGCATTCCAAAGGGAAATAAATTTAAAAGAGCAAAACTAAACCCTGGGTGGCTAAACTCCAACATAAAATGCATATTAATACTAAAGAAAAGGCCTTCAAAAAATACAAGGCTGAGGGGTCATTGGCAGCATTCAAGCATTACAAAGAGTGTAATAAGAAATGTAAAGACGAAATCAAGGCGGCTAAAATAGAACACGAGAGACATATAGCGGAAGAGAGTAAAAAGAACCCCAAGAAATTCTTTAAGTATATAAACAGTAAGAAAGCGAAGGCCAGGACACATTGGCCCCATAAAAGACGACAAAGGAAATTTGGCCACAGAAGACAGAGAAAAGGCGAAAGTGTTAAATAATTTCTTCTCTTCAGTCTTCACAAAAGAATCAGGGGGCTACACTAACCCAGCTTGTAATGCTAAACTAAATAATACAACTCAGGAAGTACCGCCATGGCTAACAGAAGATAGACTTAGAACTAAACTAGAGAAACTTAACATAAATAAATCACCGGGACCGGATGGCTTGCATCCGAGGGTTCTTAAAGAGCTCAGCCAGGTGATTGCCTGGCAGGATAGTCTACAGACGGTTATGGTGTCAGCTGATTGGAAAAAAAGCCAACGTGGTACCAATATTTAAAACAGGGCCGAGATATATCCCGGGTAACTATAGGCCGGTCAGCCTAACATCAGTAGTCTGCAAGATTTTGGAGGGGTTGTGAAGGGACCACATACAAGACTTTAGTAATGAAAACGGTATTATTAGTAGTAATCAGCATGGATTCATGAAAAATCGTTCTTGCCAAACCAATCTATTAACCTTCTACGATGAAGTGAGCTGCCACCTAGATAAAGGTAAGCCTGTGGATGTGGTGTATCTGGACTTTGCAAAGGCCTTTGACACCGTTCCCCACAAATACTTACTGTACAAACTAAGGAATGTAGGTATTGACCATAGGGTGAGTACCTGGATAGAGAACTGGCTCCAGGAGAGAGTCCAGAGGGTGGTTATAAATGGGGAGTACTCGGATTGGGCGGGTGGAGAAAGTGGGGTCCCCCAAGGTTCTGTCCTGGCACCAATCCTGTTTAATTTATTCATAAATGATCTATAGGAGGGGATATCTAGTACAATCTCAGTATTTGCGGATGATACTAAACTAAGCATGCCAATATCTTCTATGCGGGATGTTAAAACCTTACAAGCAGACCTGAACAAAATAATGGGGTAGGCAACTACATGGCAGATGAGGTTGAATGTTGAAAAATGTAAAGTAATGCACTTGGGCATCAGAAACACGAAAGCAAGCTACTCACTGGGGGGAAACCTCTGGGTGAGTCTAGGATGGAAAAGGACCTGGGGGTACTGGTGAACAACAGGCTTGGCAGTGGCATGCAATGCCAAGCCGCTGCAAGCAAAGCCAACAGAATACTGGCATGTATAAAAAAGGGGATTCACTCCAGAAATAAAGAGATTATTCTCCCACTCTACAAGACTCTGGTCCGACCATGTCTGGAGTATGCTGTCCAGTTCTGGGCAACGGTCCTAAGGAAGGATGTGCTGGAACTGGAGAGAGTCCAGAGAAGGGCAACAAAAATAATTAGGGGAACGGAGGGCATCAGCTATGAGGAAAGACTACAAGCACTGAACTTATTCTCTCTGGAGAAGAGATGCTTGAGGGGGGATATGATATCAATTTACAAATACTGTAATGGCGACCCTAGCATAAGGAACAATCTTTTTAGAGAAAGGGAATACACTAAGACGCGTGGTCACTCACTAAAACTAGAGGAAAAACGGTTTAACCTTAAAATACGTAAGGGGTTCTTCACTGTCAGAGCAGTAAGGATGTGGAATTCTCTTCCACAAGCAGTCGTATCAGCAGGGAGCATCGATAGTTTCAAAAAACTTTTAGATGGGCACCTTAAAGACCACAACATACAGGGGTATTCAATGTACGGTTAACAGCAAACACACACACACATCATAGGTTGAACTGGATGGACTGATGTCTTTTTTCAAACTCATTGAAAAAAGTGTGTTTGTTTTATAGAGTTATAAACAAAAGGTACCACATCCCTAGTCTGTATAAAATCTATACTGGGAAAGGTATCCCAAAGAGTGAAACCCACAGCTGGAACCGGAGGTGTACAGGTAGGTGCTGGGGTAAGAAGACATGAGAAAGAAAAAAACCTATAAGAGAAGGGGAAGGGAGAAGAAAAAGGAGGGAACGGAAAAGGGGGAGGGGAAAAGGGGGGAAAGAAAGGGGGGGGGGAAGGAAAGAAAAGGAGGGAAAGAAGGATAAAAATATGGGGAGGAAAGGGATAGGGGAAGGGAAACAAAAAAAGAGAGGGGGGGGGGGGGAAAGGGGAAAAAGAAAAAGGGGTTGGGAACTGGGAAAAAAATGGGGAAGGAAAGAGGAAGGGAAAGACAGATGAAGATGCGAAAAAATGGGAGGGCTAGTGGGACTTTAAAGGTACCAGGTAGTTCAAAATAATAAGTACATAGTTTAAAAACTAGAAATATTTATTGACATAACATCTTTAAAATACAAGACAAACAATACAACATAGATGCAAATATTTTGACATATACAAGAAGAACAATGTATTGAACATAAGGCAATGATGATAATGAAGATAAATAGGTCCAATGATGAGCATTAAACCAATCCCGACATTGCCCGCGAAACATGTCGGGATTGGTTTAATGCTCATCATTGGACCTATTTATCTTCATTATCATCATTGCCTTATGTTCAATACATTGTTCTTCTTGTATATGTCAAAATATTTGCATCTATGTTGTATTGTTTGTCTTGTATTTTAAAGATGTTATGTCAATAAATATTTCTAGTTTTTAAACTATGTACTTATTATTTTGAACTACCTGGTACCTTTAAAGTCCCACTAGCCCTCCCATTTTTTCGCATCTTCATCTGTCTTTCCCTTCCTCTTTCCTTCCCCATTTTTTTCCCAGTTCCCAACCCCTTTTTCTTTTTCCCCTTTCCCCCCCCCCCTCTCTTTTTTTGTTTCCCTTCCCCTATCCCTTTCCTCCCCATATTTTTATCCTTCTTTCCCTCCTTTTCTTTCCTTCCCCCCCCCCCTTTCTTTCCCCCCTTTTCCCCTCCCCCTTTTCCGTTCCCTCCTTTTTCTTCTCCCTTCCCCTTCTCTTATAGGTTTTTTTCTTTCTCATGTCTTCTTACCCCAGCACCTACCTGTACACCTCAGGTTCCAGCTGTGGGTTTCACTCTTTGGGATACCTTTCCCAGTATAGATTTTTTCAAACTCACAAACTATGTAACTATGTAACAAATGGCATTACAGGCTGTGCATTGCCCTGGGGAACATATATAGTTTGGCAGGGAACATTGATTTTAGCAATGCTTTATGGTCAATATTAAAAATTGTAAACTATCTACTGTCAGCGAACGGGTGATTCCAAAGTAATTGCACAGTATTTGGAAGAGATGGAACTTCTTCGTCTTCATGTGGAAATAGTAGCAGACTTTCTTATAGATATTTCTCAGGCAAAGAGTGGTAAAGCACTTGGGCCAAGCAGCTTTACTCTATTGTATTATAAGATCTACATAAAGGTGCTATTGCCTTTCTTTTTTAAGGCTTTTAACGCTATTGGATGTGGCTCCCCCTTCCTGGCTGATGCACTTAGAGCCTTTATCTCTGTCATCCTATAGGAAGGTAAAAAACCTAATTTATGTCACATTTATAGGCCTATTTCTCTTTTGAACTTAGATCTTACATTTTTTAAAAAGATTGTAGTGGCAAGATTCTTAACTAATCTCACCAACATTGTTCATTTTGACCAGGTGGGCTTCATGCCCTCTAGAGAGGCAAGGGATTATATGACCAAAGCGCTTGCTTTAGATCACACAGCTCCTCCCCATTCTAATCCCCTAATGTTGCCATCCAGGAAGGCCGAAAAGGCTTTTGATCGGGTGAACTGGAAGTTTATGGAGGAGACAATGGCCCATCTGGGCCTGGGAAATAGGATGTTGGCCTGGATTAGGGCAATAGATTCCCATCCCCCAGCACAGATAAATGTAAATGCCCATTATCTACTCCATTTCAGATTACTAATGGGACCCGTCAGGGCTGCTCTCTGTCACTGTTGATCTTTATTCTCACTTTAGAGCCTCTTTTGAGATGGATCAGGATGAACCCTTACATTATTGGCTGCAACATAGGGAAATCTCCATCACCAAATGTAGCGGCATATGCCGATGACCTTCTTTTCTTTGTAACTAACTCGCTAGTGACTTTACCAAATAAACTGGGATGGCTTTTCCAGATGTTTATTGTTATCAGGTGGAATGCCACCTGGCTAGAGTTCTTGATTGGCTGAAGCATAATTCCCAAAAACAGTAGGTGGCTATTGAGCAAGTCATATCAGCAATTCCTTTGCCTACTCTTCCTTGGTGTCCTGCTATGTTAGCATGAGCTATAAAGTCCCATTCTATAGGAGTGAAGAGGTATATTTGCCAGATAGCTTTTACTGATAAGGCTATCTCTCTGGTTCCTTCCCCTTTTTTTCCAATACTGAGAAACCCAGTCTTTCACCCATGTCTGGAGAATTATAGCCTCCAAAATCTGGTGAGGCAGAAGTTCTGTCCAGCACACCATTTTAAGGTGGGTAATAAATGGTCTAACATGGAATTACTGATATATGTTCCTGAGTTATCTACTCTCAAATTTTGGACCAAAACTCAGTTATTGCATTTCCTCTCGTCATTTCCTTCAGCATCAGTGTTTGCGCATACTTTCACTCTGTTTGAACAGCTTTGTGATTCTTCAAAGACACCTAGACACGCAATATTCTTGACTTATGGCATGGCTATCTCACTGGCTATAGACCTTTGTATATCTGTAAATGGGAAAGAGATCTGCATATCTCGTCCTCGTTCGTACTCCGGAATAAAAATTGTTAGAATTTTTTGAACTTCTTAAAAAACTTAAATAAAAACTATAGGTACCAGGAATTGGGTTTTAAAATTCTAATCAGATGGTATTATATGCCAGTCCGCTTGAGCAAATTGTCCTCATTGAGTTCAAACTTGTGTTGAAGATGTGGGAAGATTGTAGGGGACCTGCTTTATGTGTTTTGGTCCTGTAATAAGGTAGGCTCCTTTTGAACAGAGCTTCTCCTTATTACACATAAATTTAAAGACCAGCCTCTCCAATTGGAACCGGCTTTCTTCCTGTTACACCATCATACCGACTCAATTGTATCTTACAATTTATTTATTTATTTAAGGTACTTATATAGCGCTGTCAATTTACGCAGCGCTTTACATATACATTGCACATTCACATCACAATCGTTATATACTCGTAACTAATGTAGTGCATAGTTGTATTCCGGCTGTATTCCGGCCTGTTGGAAAAAATGACAGGCTGGTTGGCAAAACTAAACTAAATATACTAGATGGAGGATTTGGTAGCTACTGAGAAGAGTACTTGTGATAAATTTAGTTGCTTCAATGGTATGAGTATGAAACCCTCTTGGACACCAGGTGAGGCTTGGGAGACAGGTTTACCATAATGAGTATAGAATTCTTGTCATTCAGTGGAAAAAGAACTTGCCAATGTGGGCTGTTTCTTTTTTCCTCTTTTTCTTCTAAACTAATAAACTCCTTGATTGCATGTACGTTTAAAGCTCTTCATCATTTTCAGGTATTTGTACGTCTCTGTTTGGCCTTTTCTTTTCCTTGCTCTGTAATATAGGACAATTGCCTTTGATAAATAAAGACTAAAAAATAAATAATAATTGTAAATTATCATAAATAACATGCTTGGGGGGATACCCTAAGGCTTCTTTCACACGGCCGCTCCGCTGCTTTAGTCCGCTGCGGGACTTTTTTTTTTTTTCTCACGGAGTGGATGACATTTGTGTCATCCGCTCCGTGTGCCCGCATATCATCCCATCCGTTTGCGGATGATATGCGGACATAATGTAAGTATATGGCATTGCGGATGTCAGCGGATGACACCGCTGACATCCGATTTTCCTTCCTTTCCGTTTTTTACACGGATGAAAAAATAGGGTTCTGTTCCATTCCTAAAAACGGAACAGAACTGAAAGGAGGAAAATCGGATGTCAGCGGATGGTATTCCGCTGACATCCGCAGTGCCATTCACTTACATTAAAGTCCGCAAATCATCCGCAAAAAAATAGGATGATTTGCGGACACACGGAGCGGCCGTGTGAAAGGACCCTAACCCTGATGTGTTTGTATGATGTTGTCAGGGTGCCAGAAAACCAGACCACACGGAAATGCAGGTAAAATAAACAGTTTATTGTAGCAAATAACAATAAATGCACAGCAAGAGTGAGGAAGCAAAATCTGGAACAAGCTGGGGTCAAGTGCAGAAGCGGGTAGTCATCCAGGCCGGGGTCAAGTCCAGAAGCGGGTAGTCTGCTGATGCCGGGTCGTCTGCCAGTGCCAGGTTCTCTGCCGATGCGGGGTCGAGAGCAAGGAGAATCATCAGCCATGCCAGGTCATACACAGAGGAACATGGAGAACAGAAGACTGCTAGAAGAGATGCACCTTGGAGCACAAACGCAAGGACAAGCACTGCAACTCATCAGGTGGTAGATATAGTCAGGTGTGCAGCATCATCACTGTGCGACACCCAGGCAGCAGGCAAGTGATGATGTAATCAGAGATTATAAGAGGCAGCAGTCTGCACATGTCCAAGAGAGCTGCCAACAGGAGGGCAAGGTAAGACCTTGACAGTACCCTCTCCTCAAGGGCCCCTCCTCTGCGCAGCAAAAAACGGTTTCTGAGGAAAGCACGGAAAGCTCAGAGAAGGGCGGGAGCATGGAAATCAAGAGAGGGAACCCAGGAGTGCTCCTCAGGACCATAATGCTTCCAGTGCACCAGGTATTGAATCTAACCTCGAAACAGATGAGAATCACAGATGCCGCTAACCTCATACTCCTCATGATTGCCCACAGGAATGGGACGAGGGCGAGGAAGTGAATGAGTATAGTGATTGCAAACCAGTGGCTTCAAAAGTGACAAGTGAAAGACATTGGTAATGCGCATGCCAGGGGGAAGACCAAGGGCATAGGCCACCTGGTTCACCTTACAGAGGATGCGAAAAGGAACAACAAAACAGGTTGCCAGTTTTGCAGTGGGCACCCTGAGGTTGAGATAATGTGTTGACAACCACACCCTCTCCTTGACCTGTTACATCAGTACGGAGAGATGGCCACCAGAACTGACTGGAAATATCCCAGGACATCTGGTTCTTACCAGGATGACCGGCAGTCTTGGAATTGTGCTACGTGAGCAACAGTCTGATGCGTAACCCCTCAGGTAAAAAAACATTTTGCAGCAGGTCTCTCTGTGGGAGCATCAGGTTGGGCAGCCAAGATCTGTTCCCCAAGAAGAGAGGTTAAGTTGGTGTAAATGGCAGACGGGATATGATCTGAAGATATGACCGGTGTCAGCACGGAGTCCTCCCTGGACAACTCAGAATACTGGCGAGACAAGGTATCAGCCTTAACATTCTTGGAGCCGGGCAAATAGGAGACCACATAGTTAAAACTAGACAAGAATAGGGCCCATCTGGCCTGACAATGTGTGAGCCTCTTGGCCTCTGAGAGATACATCAGATTCTTATGATTGGTGAGAATGTGAACAGGAACACAGAACCTTCGAGCACGTGTCTCCACTCTTTGAGAGCCAGAATAATGGCTCTTTGTCTCCAATTTCGTAATTGCATTCATCTGGAGACAGCTTTTTGGAGTAGAACCCACAAGGACGTAAGGGTCCATCAGGTGTCTGACGCTGAGACTGGAGGGCGCCTACTCCTGTTTCAGACGCATCCACCTCTACGACAAAGAGCAAACCAGGATTGGGATAAGACAGAATGGGAGCCTTAGCAAAAGAAGACTTGAGGGCCTCAAAAGCTTGGATGGGAGCAGGCGTCCAAATGTGGGAATTGCTGCCCCTCTTGGTCAGATCTGAGATAGGTTTGGCCAAAGAGGAAAAGTTCCTGATAAATTTCCGATAGTAGTTGGCAAACCCAAGGAAACACTGAATGGAATGGAGATCACTGGGGCGAGGCCATTGTAGAACAGCCGAAACCTTCTGTGGGTCCCCTGGAGAACCTTTCAGCAGAAATGATGTAGCCCAAGAAGGCAACCTGAGACAGGTGGAATTCACATTTCCCAAGCTTACAGAAAAGCCCATTCTCATGTAACCATTTCAGCACCCATGTAACGCTGAGCGTTCGTCCCAGATCCACTCACCTGTGCCCGCTCCGGCTCTTTCCTCCGCTCCCCGCTCACGTGGTTCCCGGCGCGCGCGTCCCGGCACCATAGGGCGCGCGCGCGCCGGCTGTTTGAAATTTAAAGGGCCAGTGCACCAGTAATTGGTGCCTGGTCCAAACCTCCCTTCCTGTTTCCTGTTTCATATATAGGTGACCTGCCCCTTCCTGCCCTTGCCGGATCGTTGTTGCCGCAGTGCCCTAGTGAAAGCGTTATTTGTGTAATCCCTTGCCTGTTGCCGAACCCTTTGCTAATGATTACCGCCTCTGAACCTGTGCTGCCTGCCCTGACCTTTGCTACGTCTGACTACGTCTCTGCCTGTCCCTTTTGTACTACGCCTGTCTCAGCAGTCAGTGAGGTTGAGCCGCTACCGGAGGACACGACCCTTGCGGCGGGCTCTGGTGAAAAGCAGTAACTACTTAGAACCGATCCTCCGGTACGGTCCACGCCATTCCCTCACTGACACAGAGGATCCACTCCCTGCACCGCTCCTGCTACCAGTCCGGATCCTGACAACCCACTTGACATCCAGGTATTGTGATTGAATGGAGTCCGAGTAAATCAAGATGTCGTCCAAACAGAGTACCACGCATTGCTGCAACATATCACAAAGGTCTTTATTGATGACCTGCTGGAAGACAGTGGGCGCATTGCACAAGTCAAAGGGCGTAACCAGAGATTCGTAATGACCAGTTCTGGTATTAAATGCGGTCTTCCACTCATCTCCCTCCTTGATCCTTACAAGGTTATGCCATTAGGTCAAGCTTGGTAAAGACCGTTTCTCCCTTGAGGCGGTCAAACAATTCAGTAATCATTGGAATTGGGTATGCATTCTTGACCATTGAGGCCCCTGTAATCAATGCAAGGTCTCAACTCACGCCCCTTTTTCTTTATGAGGAAAAAACCTGCACCTGCTGGTTAAGTGGACTTGCGAATGTGCCCCCAGGCAAGCGCATCCGCGACGTACTCCTTCATAGTCTTATTCTCCGCAACTGAAAGAGGATAAACCCTGCCATGAGGGGATAAGGCACCAGGTTGCAAGTTTTTAGCACAATCGTACGGACGATGAGGAGGAAGAGCACCAGCACGCACCTTGTCAAATACATCTTGATAACATTGAATCTGAGGCGGTACAAAGTACCTTAACAGGCCCATAAATACAAACAGCACCACACTGTGGAGACCAAGAGAGGATCTCGACCGACTGCCAACCAAAGGTCCGATTGTGTTTCTGAAGCCAAGGGCACCCCACAATAACGGAGTAGTGCAGGGACGAAATAACCTGGAAACAGGTCAATTCCCTGTGAACAGCCCCTATCGCCACATCAACTGGAAAAGTCTCATGGGTAACCTGTGTCGGTTGCAGGGGTCTGCTATCAATCGCCTCAAAAACTAGTGGAGAAACACGAGGCTGCAAGGGTATGGAATTCGCAGCAGCAAAAGTACTATCAATAAAATAACCGCCAGCACTGCAGTCTACCAACGCCTGAGTAACCACCGAACCCGCTGCCCAGGAGAGGACAACTGTGATTAGTGGTTTATCTTTACGGGAAACTGGGGATGAGGAAATTCTACCTAAGATCTGCTCCCGACAGGACCTTAGGTGCGAGCGTTTCCCGGACGGGATGGACAAGATTTCAGGAAATGCCCACCAAGACTACAATACAGACCCCGGCCCTCCCTCCTCCTAAAGGCCCACTTAGCCTCGGAAAGCTCATTACCGCGATTCTTCTCAAAAGGACCCAGAAATTCCTTGGGAAGGTCCTCCTAACTGAGCTCAGGCCCATCCCCATACTCAAGGCTCCGTCCAATCTATTTGACCCATATATCCTCCTGCTTGATCCCAACTCCTGGCCATGCTCCCATTAGTCAAGGCTCTCTTTCCCTACAGGGGTCAAGAGGCCTTCATTCTGTTTGTAAACAAACGGCAAGGAATTCCCTTCAGACTCTTTTTCTATATGAGGGACTAGTATAGATGTTAATGGGGGACCCTAAAATAATATTCAGTACAAAATAACACATTTGCATAATAGCCCGAACCCTCCATTGCAAGCACTTATCCCCCCCTCCCCCGCTCTCCTGACACCTCATTGGAGCGAAACTAAACTCTCTCAATCAACTATTTTTATTCCTTATGCTGCTAGCAGTAGGCAATAGATAGGAAGGTATATTATGTTCATTTGTTTCAACTTTTGTTTTACATTTTTTCAATTGCTTCCTGGTTTCTGGCCTAGGCCAAATTATGTTATACATCCCAGGAGTCTTCATGGGCATTTTTTCTTATTTCATCTGGAAGAGAGGAGGAGGAGGGACATGCTAGGCAAAGCATGCCCCACTGCTTGCATTCCTGTGCTAAGGGTAGATGGATTCTAGGAAGTAAAGGCTATAAGAATCATCTGTCCTTATTCAAGATGGCCATGGCTAAAATTGCTAGGGGGGTGTTTTTCAAAAAGATTTCTCAACATTTAAAAGTATGGAGACATGGAAGGATGGGTGAATTTGCTTAAAGAGTAACTCCACTTTTGTTGAGAAAAAAACATTCCCCTCTGGGTGCTCTATGTACATTACAAGGATTTTAACAAACTTTATTGCAGATTCCTACCTTTTGTTATTCTGAAGAAATCCCTGTGTGTTTGTCTGTATCCATGTGGGAAAGTGAATCTAATGGGAGTGTTTTCAAAATTATCAATCAGCTGTGCACCTGCAGGGCTCTAATGAGGAAAACCTCAGGGTCTGCATCCCTTTAGGTGTGATTTCCTAGTGGGAGTATCTCACCAAAAATGCCATTTTTATTGAGGGGATGCCAGGCTGATTTCTGGGAAAATCAGTGAGCTAATCACACAAGCAGGAAATTATGTTTCTGGGGGGCTTGCTGTACACTGTATGTGTACAGAACATTTCCAGGTACCTATATTGCATTGCATTTCACAGAAAATTACAGAGCTGCAGATTGAAAAGGAAAGATAATTTTAAAAACATTAAATTACAATATGAGTTGTGTCGGAATTGTGTACTCTGTATTACTTTTTCTTTATGTAGCACCCTCCTAGGTTGGTGCTAGGCAAAGCATATATGTAAAGGGTGTGAAAAGCAGAGATGTATAGTAACTAAGTAGAACTACTTCACTACTGTACTTAAGTACCGAAAGGCGGTATCTGTACTTTCCTGGAGAAGAATTTTTTTCTCCTACTTCCACTTTTACTTCACTACATTTTTTCGATGATTTCAATACTTCTACTCCGATATTTTTTTTTTGTGCTGCATAGTTACTCCTTACAATTATAAAAATGACCACTGCCAGAACAGTAGATGGCAGGTTTCATGAAGCTCAAAACATGTGTATTATCAGCGCATACGAAAATAAATGCTACTGTATGTATAAATAAAAGCTGCATTTGAAATAATAAAAACAATATGATGTTCAAACTTTTGACTTCTTTCTTTAATAACTACATAACACAGTACTTGTACTTTTACTTTCAGTACTTGAGTAGCAATTTTTTTTTCAAAACTACTGGTACTTTTACTTTTAGTACTTGAGTAGCAAAATTTTTTTAAAAAAACTACTTGCAATACTTAAGTACAAATAATGTTGAATACTTTAGTACTTCTACTCAAGTCACTTTTTGATCGAGCACTTCCACTTCTACTCAAGTCACTTTTTGATCGAGCACTTGTACTTTTACTCAAGTATGGGTTTCGAGTACTTTATACAACTCTGGTGAAAAGTGCGCTGATGAAAAATTAATTATTTGTGAAGCTGCAACCTTAGATCCAAAATAAGGAATAATGTAATGAAGTAAATAAAGCAGGTGAGCTAAACAAATGTGAGAAAGTTCTACTGCAGAGAGGAGGCGCCGCATCGTCACACACATCGCTGTGGTCTGCACTGCAGGCGGCCGCGGATTACAGGAACCTCTCAGAAGTCATCCATGGTGTCTTATACTTGATGCAAGTGTACTCTATTTTACCTAATAAATTGGTCTGAGGATAATGCACTATTAGCTGCTTTTGTCCTTTATGTTACACTACGAGGATCAGTAACAGCCATAGACTGCCAGGGAGTATCGGTCCATCTTCATATCTGAATGAGAGGAGGGAACCCACTTCCAGACAGGAAACATCTAAGGTCCTTACAGTTTATTGATCCGGTAAGAGGCTTAAGCCCCGTACACACGCATCGAAAATTGGCAGGGAATTTTCGTCCAACGTCTGATCTGCCGATTTTCGGCTTGTTAGTATGATGCTTCCGACAACTGACTCCGACTTTTCGGCCGAAAAAAATCTGGTGTGCAGACTATAAAATTTTTGTTGGCCGTCAAAACGCGGCCGATTTTCGTGCAGTCAGTACAGATTTCGATAGGGAAAAATCTGATGAGCAAGACTGGGCATGCTCAGAGAAGAAAGAACACAAAGAAAGCAAACCAACACATGACATCACTTCAGAAGCAGATTTTTGTTGGGCGAGAAAATTCATGTGCAGTCTAGGCACATTCCAACCAACAAAACACAACTCTGGATAAAAGACGGACGATCGGTCGGCCGATAATCGTTGCGTGTGTACGGGGCTTTACCCTCCCCCTCCCTGATAAGGAAGGTGTGGTGAGATATTCACTTTTCCCTCTCCCCAGCATGTGATTTTTCAATTGGATCAGGTTACACATATGCCCTTTTATTTACAACTCTGGTAAGAAGCTAATCTACATCGGTGGTGGGATATCAAGCACATCTAGTTGTCTTGGGACTATCACCTGAAACATCACCTGTCCTGTTTGTTTTTTTGATCACGGACACTGTTATTTGGACTTTGCACCATTTTGCACAGCTGTACCGTTTATGGTTTAGTACGCTTTGGTTTACATTCATCACGGATATTGGTTGTCTTAATTAGACTTTGTTATCTATATTGTAGTGTTTTTTATGCACTGTGGTCATATCATCCCATTTAGGAGACATACACTTCATCATATATAGCACATGCCCATTGGTTTTTGATTTAACCTTTGCAGTGTTCTCACTTTAGTATCAGTGGGTGGGCATTGCTGTAATGCATCCTGGGATTGGGAATAAATCCAGAGGGAGCATGTGACAGGGTGTCTTTGGGTGTGAAGCAAGGTCCCAGGAGAAAGGAGACGGCTGTCTCTCCTCCTGTTGCTGAGGAAGGTGGTCCAGGCAGTCGTCCTAGGGACCAGGGGTTGAGCTGTGCTGCAGAAGGATCCAGTGTGCTGACCAAGTGGAGCTGCTGGGCAGAATACTTCTGGAAAAACAGTATCGTGAGCAGTGTTCATTTTGGCAGCAAATTTCGATTTTGTTTAAGTTATAGTCTTTTTGACTAAAATGCCATTTTAGTTTTAGTTATAGTCTTTTGACTAAAATGCCATTTTAGTTCTAGTCGTATTTTAGTCTTTTGTCTGAATTGTTTTAGTTTTAGTCATATTTTAGTCGATTAAAATCTCCAGGACATTTTAGTCAACTAAAATCTCATACATTTTAGTCAACTACAAATCGAATAGGTTTAGGTTAATTGTAATGCATTATTTTAACATTTCTCTAGCATTTCCAAATGAATTGTATACTCCTAAAAATCGAATAATATGTTATTATAAGGTTTGAACATACACTACAGACACAGATTTAGCCATTGTGATATATAACATCTTTACAAATAAAACCAAGTATCATAAACAAACAGAAATATTGCTTTTTGACAAACCGAAGTGCAACTTTAAAATACAAAAAACCCAAAAACTGTAAACTCCATTGGCTGTAATATCATTGCACATATTACCTGAATATATTACCAACATTAACCACTTGCCGACTGCTCACGTTGAGCCTACTGCGGCAAAGTGGTTTGATTCCGTCCAGCGTCGTAGACCTACATCACTGGACTCCTCCCCTTATGGGCGGCGTGCTCACGCCGCCAGAGGCTCGCTCCCGCTGTATTCAGTCACAGCGGGAGTCGGGCCAGGGGAGGAGCTGCGGTGATAGCAGAAAATACATTTTTTGGGGGGGGGGGGGATTTCATATAAAAAAATGTGAAAAATATTGTTATTGTCACTTTTTTTTGTATATAGTGCAAAAAGTAAAAATTGCACAGGTGATCAAATACCACCAAAAGAAAACTCTATTTGTGGGGAAAAAAAGGACATAAATTTAATTTGGGTACAGCATCGCACGACCGCGCAATTGTCCGTTAAATTAACGCAGTGCCGAATCGCAAAATATGGCCTGGTCAGGAATGGGGTAAAATCTTCCGGTCTTAAAGCGGTTAAAAATACGCTCATTGAGAATTTTTTTGTCAAAGACATGTAGCTAAATACATTTTGGCCTAAATATATGACAAAAATTGAATATATTGGATATTTTTTAACTGTCAAAATAGAAAAATATTGTTATTTTTTTCAAAATTGTCGCATTTTTTTATTAATATTGCAAAAAATGAAAAGCGCAGAGGTGATCAAATACCACCAAAAGAAAGCTCTGTTTGTGGGAAAAAAAGGACGTAAATTTCGTTTGGGTACGGCTTTGCATGACTGCGCAATTGTCAGTTAAAGTCACACAGTGCCGAATCGCAAAAAGTGGCCTGGACGTACAGCAGGAAAATCCTCCAGTGGTAAAGTGGTTAAATATGCCCGTTTGAACAAGGCTTTACATATCACTGGTTATGTGCATGTATGCGATTGGTAAACATTGTTATTTTACCATAAAGGTTCAAATAATCCTGTCACCCTGTCACAAGTGATGAAGAATACGTTTTTCAGCTATGTTTAACCATTAAAAATATCATAGCAATAATGTGCTGCAGACTTTGGAACGAGTGCTTGAAGGCAGGAAGTAGCTGCAAAGGGCTGGAGGAAAATTGGCAGCCCCATGATACAAAAAAGATGTAAAAAGAAATTAAAAGTATTTCCAGAAAAAAATGGCAGTTATTTATAAAAAAAGACATTTAGCATCCAAGATCTACTTTACAGCTGATCTTTAGGCAAATAAAAAAAGACACAAAGTATTGCAGCTCTGTGTTCATTTATACATGGTTAAACAGTTCTGGACCGGAAGGATTTTCTCCGCTTTTTTTAGCGATTCGACACTGCTTTACTTTAACAAAAAATTGCGCGGTCGTGCGACGCTGTACCTAAAGAAAATTGATGTCCTTTTTTTTTACCATAAATAGAGCTTACAAAAGGGGGTATTTGATCACCTCTGTGATTTTTATTTTTTGCGCTATAAACAAAAAAAGAGCGCCAATTCTGAAAAAAAAAAAAAACCTAACAATATTTTTCACTTTCTGCTATATAACATTTCCAAAAGAAAAATTTTATAATCTAATTTTTTCCTCGTTTAAGGCCAATTTGTATTCTGCTACATATTTTTGGTAACAAAAATCACAATAAGCGTATTTTGATTGGTTTGCGCAAAAGTTATTGTGTCTACAAACTAAGGGAAAGATTTATGTAATTTTTATTTATTTATTTATTTTTTTTATTAGTAGTAGCGGCGATCTGCGATTTTTAGCGGGACTGCAACATTGCGGCTGACAGCTCGGACCCCTAACTGACCTTTTTGACTCTTTTGGTGGGGGGCGAGTGACTTGTGTAATGACCTCAGAGACCTGTGGTCCTATATAGAAGGTGCTCTGTGATCGTTTCAGAGAGAAGAATGATTTACAACAGCTGACCGTCCTCCTCTCTCAGCAGAGAGCAATCGCAGGTGCCCGGCTGTAATCGCGGCCCGCCGACCCCGTGCATCAGCATACCCACTCGCCCACCAGCACCATGCGTGCGACCGACGTAGTACTATGTCGTTTCTCGTAGCCGAGCCAGCCTACTGCAGTAAAACTGCGGCAGGCGGGCAGGCGGCAAGTGGGTAAATGTAATTTTAAAAAAAATGCAAGCAGTGTAAGGGCAACTTTAGACTGCCCTTCTGCACTTTTGCTAAAGCATTTTTTGTGTGAATAAGCTGCACTTTCCAATAGACTTTCTATGAGGTCTCAGTTTCAGAAAGTGCACCAAAAGTCCTGCATGCTGCCTCTTTGGTGGACTTTCTGAAACCGCACCGAAACCGAAGTCTATAGGAAAGTTCAGCTAACCCCCAAGAAACTTGCAGGTTTTTGCCCAAAGTGCTAGTGGGACTGCACAGTGTGAATTTGTACTAAGTATTTGCATTTGACCTGACATCAGTGTCTAGTAATCCTTGCACAAGCAGCAGATAGCCTCAGGGAATGCTGTGAGACAACTTGATTAGTAAATCTAGAAATCTAACGTAGCCTAAATCCAACTTTTCCTGTAAGTCAGCCCCAACTCCATCCCCATCCCCCATCTTTAAATTGATACTTTAGCCCTTAAAATCGTCCGATTTTTCTCTCTCATGCTCAGCGGTCATAACCATTTTTAGTTGA
This sequence comes from Pelophylax lessonae, assembly GCF_965119305.1. NCBI lineage: Eukaryota > Metazoa > Chordata > Amphibia > Anura > Ranidae > Pelophylax > Pelophylax lessonae. Next base: position 98,208,219 of record NC_138778.1, on the reverse strand, counting down.
CAGTGCATAATGTTCACGAAATTTCTCGTCCGATTTTTTATTTTTTTTTGGGACGTTTGTTTCTAGACTTCCGGGTTGTCAGCAACTTCCGATCATGCCCAGTCTTTCGTATCCAATTTTTTGCAGATGTACTGCATACACATTAAACGAAAATTGGTCGTGCTGGGGACAGACGATAAAAATTTTGGTGTTTGTCCCTCCGTTTTTTTTTCCGTTGAAAATGTCGGCACTGGCTGCTGAATGTTGTGTACACACTAGCCGAAAATCGTACGATTTTACCTCGGACGGGAATTTTTGGCAGATTTTCTACTAGTGTTTACCCCACTTTAGGCACTTCAGGAATGCTGGCATAAACACACATTTATGCCCACGTTTCTGGAAACATACAAAAAAACGCAGAAAAAAAGAGCATTAAGCTTGCAGTGCCATTATTTCTTTTTTAGATCATATTTTTTTTTTTTGGGGCAATTTTATACAAAAACAACTGCAAAAACACACGTACACATATGCATATTAATACACATATTAACAAAGAAATATATCAAACACAGAAGACAAAAAAGCCCCACCCCCTCTCATCACTTTTTAACTAACAGGCATCTCGGTTAACCCAAAGTAGCCCAACCACCCCTTCCATAATTTCCCCATTTTTCCAGGGCAACCTCTAAGTTGAAATATACATTTTTCGTTAAGTATAATATCCTTTATTTGTGTTTTCCAACCCTCTATTGTAGGCAGATGTGGTGACAACCAATTTTGTGCTATTATTTTGCGTGCTTGAAAAAGCCTACGCACTATCAGGACAAGGATATTTATTCTCCGAGGACTCAACAATCAAAAGGCATATACCAGGGTCTAGTTGCAGCTCTATCATAAAGACCAAATTATTAGTAGAGCTAACCCCCTTCCAGTAACGGTGAAGTTTCGGGCATCTCCACAACATTTGTATTAAATTAGCCGAACCCTGATTGCACCTTGGACATGATGGTGAACCTCTACACCGCCACTTAAATAACTTCTCCAGGGGATGATAAGATCTATGTATTGTAAACAGCTAGTTAATTTTTGTGTGGAGGATAGGGAGTATAAGGGAAGGGTTGATAGTGCCACCTCCCATAGATCATCTGATATAGGCCCTAGATCTTGTACCCACTGAGCTCTTCATGGTATTGGTACAGAGTATTTCTTAATGACACTCCAAATGCAGGCAGCAGTCCTGAGTTTTGTCACACGACAAAAGGTATAAAAAACGTAGTACCAAAAAAAAGGTACATGAGCTACTTTGACACATTTGTTCCATTTAGGGTAGCCCATTCAAGAGAATAGGCTACCCTATGCTGTCAGGTGACAAACACGGCAAAAAAAGTGATGCATTGCTCATATGTGAATGCACCCTTAAAGTGATGGATTGTGTCACTCACCAGTAGCTGACTCAGAAGTGTCAGGCTCAACTTTTAGGCAGCATTCACCCCTAAGTGTTCCAGGAACGTGCAGAAAGCGTGTTTTTGCCCGTGTTTCTAAATATGTGCGAAAAACGGGGAAAAACGTGCATCGTGCTTGTGGTGAAATTATTTCTAAATGGTAACCCAAATGCAGGTTTAAGTCCAGGGTTTTGTCGTGTGTCTAATGTGCTAAAAACACATTAGTGCAAAATTGGTTTTATTCAGTGCATCTGTTGTGCTTAGGGCAGCTCATTCTTTTTTTTTTTTTAAATCATTTTTTATTACATTTTTCATACATACAAAAAAAAAATACAAAAGTGAGGGCCTACATATGTGTTCAAAGTTGTACATGTTATATAATATAGGTACAATATAACACCAAGAAGTGTGTTTCTGAAATACAGTTTTATAGTTAGACCAATGATCATTATACGCAGTTCCTTTCTTGTGAACAGTTTTCTCATTTCATATGAAGAAACAAAGACATGTAATATGCGTAACAGGAAAGGTATGTGTGAGACGTATATATGCCACAACCATTTCCCCATCAATAGGGAGAAAAAAAAAGAAGGGGGAAGGGAAAAAATAATAAAAAAAAAAAAAGGAAAAGGCCAAACCTTGTAAAAAAGTAAAAACAAGCTACAATGCAATAAGAAACTAAACAACTATCCACTGTATGTCAAGGTATAGTACATACACAATTGTAGTATAGTATTAATGAATAAATTGGGAGGTCTATATAGTAGTAGCATCCCAGACCTTATGATACCACTTTACTTGCAACTGATTTACACCAGACCAGGGCAGCAAAAAAGCATGTTGCGTCGCTTAGGTGTGATTGCAGCCTTACAGGCAAAGTCAAGATTTTTATCTTCAGCTACCTACATCTCTGGATTTACTGAATTTTTCCAACATATGGCTTATACTGAAGGTAATCTCTGCTTGCACAATTTTCTTTCTTGCTCAGTTTGAATTGCCTAATTTTATGACAGGTTCTCTAAAAGTGGGTTGTTAACTATAAATAATCCTTTTGTGACCTCTGGTGTCTTTATTGGCTGACAGTGCTTTACAATTTAGGCAGTTGTGTGAAATATAACATACCTTTACTACATACTGCAATGAGAAAGCTAATCAAACAACTGCAGGCTTTAAATTAGGGGCTTCAAATTACTATGTACTGTTTTTGTACATGACGATTCCTGGACACCCTACAAACCCCACACAGAACAATGGGGTTGACTAACTAAAACTGGAGAGTGCAAAATCTGGTGCAGCTCTGCATAGTAATCAATCAGCTTCCAGTTTTCTTGTTAAAGCTTAATTGAACAAGCTGAAGTAAGAAGCGGATTGGCTACCATTCACAGCTACACCAGATGTTGCATTCTTCAGTTTTAGTAAATCAACCCCATTATGTCATTGGTACCAGATTTTTGGTAGATAGTATCTTCCCATTGTTGTGGTAGCAGTTGAATTCCTAGAGAGTGTCTATAAAGCTGGCCATAGCTGGATAGAATTTTAAATTAAATTCTAAGAAACATTCTTAGTCTTATATCACATTAATATATACAGGGCTTTTCTTCAGCTGAAACTTGGTGGAACTCAGTTCCACCACCTCTGGCTCCGGCCCTCTGCTCCCTGCTTACCACTATCACTTGTAAACACAGAAGTCTTACTTCAGTGTCTACAAGTGACAGCTTGTCTCCCAACGGCTCCCCCAGATCTTATATTCTGAGTGGCTCCCACTAAGTACAGGACAGGGACAGGGGAGATGCAGGTGCCCAGGGTGCAATGTAGATGCCTACACCCTCACTGGATAATCTCTCCGAGTGTTAGAGAGACGGAGCCAAATACAATGTGCAGAATTACTAGAGCCGACTGGGTTCCTCAGCTTAATACAGCAACAAAAGTAAGACATGTGGAAGATAGTGGGGCTTTTATAGAGGTGGGGATAAGATGGGGGCAGTGGAGAGGGGGGTTGCATGCAGAGGTCAGAGCTGAAGAGGGGTGAAAATGAGATGTGGATGGAAATGCAGAGATAAACAGCTGTGGAAGAAGGTTGAACTCTGTATTGTCTGTGTAGCGCACCCCTAAACTCTGCACTATGTATGTAACGCACTCCCGAACTCTGCACTCTGTGTGCAACCCCCCCAAACTCTGCACTCTGTACATAATACACTCCTTATATTCAATGCCCCTTTAAGACCTCCCACTGTTAGTGAAATTTGACAACACCCACTATTTGATGCGGTTTGGAGGGTGTGTGTATGTGTGTGTGTGTGTGTGTGGGGGGGGGGGGGGTTGGGGGTTCGTGGGCTGAGTTCCTGTACCTATTTTCTGAGAAAAAAAGCCCTAAGTATATATAATGGAACTTGTTAAACATTACACCCATATCAAGTCTGGGAGTTATGCAGGAAGCCCTGTGCTGACTATTGTGTTGTTATACAGTGTGACCTGTTGTCAGGCTGTTGTGCTCTTTTTTGAATTAGTGCCTAAAAGAAAAATTAATAAACAAAATTAAAAAAAAATTTTTTCAATAAATTCTAAGGAAAAATATTAAGAAAATTCCTAAGAAAATTCTCAGCACATTTGAATGTTGTTTGAAAGATTTTGTTTGCTGTTAACATTCAATTTTTCTAAATGAATGGACTTTACCGAATGTAAACCACATACACGGTTAGAAATTATTTTTTTCGAGAAAAATTTCCCATCCAATCTTCTCTTCACTCTGGTCGAAAATGGACTTTGATTTAACCCACTAAAGATTAGAAATAGGCACAGATTCTTATACTAAGAATTTTCATTCAAAATTCTATCCATCTATGGCCAGCTTAACATGGAGAATTTATGATGCTTCAGCAGCAGAATCAGACCAATGCAGTAGCATAGAGATGAGTACAGTATAGATGTTTATTTTTTAACTACCCCAAATTTCAAATTTCTCCTTTAAGGATATTCATGTGTAGGCTCATCTACACTTTGTACTAGGGGGTGGAAAGAGGACCTAAAACTGCAAACACCATTTATGTTTGTTTTTTTTTTAAGACCAATTTTGAGGTTAGCGTTGAATGTGCCACTTGTCTGCCAGGCCAGTCACTGAACCCACATTATAAAAAAAAATATCAATAAATGCTGTATTACATGTTGTTCATATACAGTGGGTACGGAAAGTATTCAGACCCCCTTAAATTTTTCACTCTTTGTTATATTGCAGCCATTTGCTAAAATCATTTAAGTTCATTCTTCTTCCTCATGAATGTACACATAGCACCCCATACTGACAGAAAAACACAGAATTGTTGACATTGTTGCAGATTTATTAAAAAAGAAAAACTGAAATATCACATGGTCCTAAGTATTCAGACCCTTTGCTCAGTATTTAGTAGAAGCCCCCTTTTGATCTAATACAGCCAGGAGTCTTTTTGGGAAAGATGCAACAAGTCTTTCACACCTGGATTTGGGGATCCTCTGCCATTCCTCCTTGCAGATCCTCTCCAGTTCTGTCAGGTTGGATGGTAAACGTTGGTGGACAGCCATTTTTAGGTCTCTCCAGAGATGCTCAATTGGGTTTAAGTCAGGGCTCTGGCTGGGCCATTCAAGAACAGTCACGGAGTTGTTGTGAAGCCACTCCTTCGTTATTTTAGCTGTGTGCTTAGGGTCATTGTCTTGTTGGAAGGTAAACCTTCGGCCCAGTCTGAGGTCCAGAGCACTCTGGAGAAGGTTTTTGTCCAGGATATCCCTGTGCTTGGCCGCATTCATCTTTCCCTCGATTGCAACCAGTCGTCCTGTCCCTGCAGCTGAAAAACACCCCCACAGCATGATGCTGCCACCACCATGCTTCACTGTTGGGACTGTATTGGACAGGTGATGAGCAGTGCCTGGTTTTCTCCACACATACCGCTTAGAATTTTAGTCTATTTTGGTCTCATCAGACCAGAGAATCTTATTTCTCACCATCTTGGAGTCCTTCAGGTGTTTTTTAGCAAATTCCATGTGGGCTTTCATGTGTCTTACACTGAGGAGAGGCTTCCGTCGGGCCACTCTGCCATAAAGCCCCGACTGGTGGAGGGCTGCAGCGATGGTTGACTTTCTACAACTTTCTCCCATCTCCTGACTGCATCTCTGGAGCTCAGCCACAGTGATCTTTGGGTTCTTCTTTACCTCTCTCACCAAGGCTCTTCTCCCCCGATAGCTCAGTTTGGCCGGATGGCCAGCTCTAGGAAGGGTTCTGGTCGTCCCAAACGTCTTCCATTTGAGGATTATGGAGGCCACTGTGCTCTTAGGAACCTTAAGTGCAGCAGAAATCTTTTTGTAACCTTGGCCAGATCTGTGCCTTGCCACAATTCTGTCTCTGAGCTCTTCAGGCAGTTCCTTTGACCTCATGATTCTCATTTGCTCTGACATGCATTGTGATCTGGAAGGTCTTATATAGACAGGTGTGTGGCTTTCCTAATCAAGTCCAATCAGTATAATCAAACACAGCTGGACTCAAATGAAGGTGTAGAACCATCTCAAGGATGATCAGAAGAAATAGAAAGCACCTGAGTTAAATATATGAGTGTCACAGCAAAGGGTCTGAATACTTAGGACCATGTGATATTTCAGTTTTTCTTTTTTAATAAATCTGCAACAATGTCAACAATTCTGTGTTTTTCTGTCAGTATGGGGTGCTATGTGTGCATTCATGAGGAAGAAGAATGAACTTAAATGATTTTAGCAAATGGCTGCAATATAACAAAGAGTGAAAAATTTAAGGGGGTCTGAATACTTTCCGTACCCACTGTAAACCCAGTCACTATGAGATTCCTTTTCTGTATTCTGCAAAAAACCTGGCTGATCCTGCTTCTCTCTATCTCCACATTCTGTTCATGTCCCCAATTCAGCTAGGGATTTTACAGCTGTGCTGGCAGCTCTGCACATGCTCAGTTTTCAGTGAGTTTCTATGCTAAGCATTTCCTCCCTATCACATCTGAGCAGCCCATGTAACTGTAGATCAGGGGTCTTCAAACTATGGCCCTCCAGTTGTTCAGGAACTATAATTTCCATCATGCCTAGTCATGTCTGTGAATGTCAGAGTTTTACAATGCTTCATAGGATCAGTGGTGGGATTCAGCCAGTTCGCACCGGTTCCATAGAACCGGTTGCTAACTTTCTGCAAGTTCGCAGAACCGGCTGAATCCCTCTGCGCGTCTGAGGATGCGCAGGACAATTGAATGTCCCGCGCTCGGGCAGACGTGGCGCCACGGCCCGCCCATTCTGTGACAATAGCGAATGAGAATTCGCTATTGTCACATGATCCTCCTCCTGGCCAATCAGGGAGCGGGTCCTCCCGCTTCCTGATTGGCCGAAAGGCAAACACCGTGCCGTTGGACGAGAAGGAGGCTCCGCGGGAGGACTCGGAGACGCGGGGAGCCGACTGCGAGACCTTCCGTGAGGTAAGTGCATGGGTCTCGCGGGGGGGATCGCTGGCACTCTGCAATTGGGGGCAATGTTGTGGCTGGCGCTCTGCAATTGGGGGCAATGTTGTGGCTGGCGCTCTGCAATTGGGGGCAATGCTGTGGCAGGCGCTCTGCAATTGGGGGCAATGTTGTGGCTGGCGTTATGCAATTGGGGGCAATGTTGTGGCTGGCACTCTGCAATTGGGGGCAATGTTGTGGCTGGCACTCTGCAATTGGGGGCAATGCTGTGGCTGGCGCTCTGCAATTGGGGGCAATGTTGTGGCTGGCACTCTGCAATTGGGGGCAATGTTGTGGCTGGCGCTCTGCAATTGGGGGCAATGCTGTGGCTGGCGTTATGCAATTGGGGGAAATGCTGTGGCTGGCGTTATGCAATTGGGGGCAATGTTGTGGCTGGCGTTATGCAATTGGGGGCAATGTTGTGGCTGGCACTCTGCAATTGGGGGCAATGCTGTGGCTGGCGCTCTGCAATTGGGGGCAATGCTGTGGCTGGCGCTCTGCAATTGGGGGCAATGCTGTGGCTGGCGCTCTGCAATTGGGGGCAATGCTGTGGCTGGCGCTCTGCAATTGGGGGCAATGCTGTGGCTGGCGCTCTGCAATTGGGGGCAATGCTGTGGCTGGCGCTCTGCAATTGGGGGCAATGCTGTGGCTGGCGCTCTGCAATTGGGGGCAATGTTGTGGCTGGCGCTCTGCAATTGGGGGCAATGTTGTGGCTGGCGCTCTGCAATGATTGGGGGCAATGCTGTGGTCACTGTGCATTGAAAGGGGGGCACGCTGGTCTCTCTGCATTGAAAGGGGGGCACGCTGGTCACTGTGCATTGAAAGGGGGGCACACAGCGCTGGTCACTGTGCATTGAAAGGGGGGCACGCAGCGCTGGTCACTGTGCATTGAAAGGGGGGCACGCTGGTCACTGTGCATTGAAAGGGGGGCACGCTGGTCACTGTGCATTGAAAGGGGGCACGCTGGTCTCTCTGCATTGAAAGGGGGGCACGCTGGTCTCTCTGCATTGAAAGGGGGGCACGCTGGTCACTGTGCATTAAAGGGGGCATGTACACTGGTCACTGTGCATTGAAAGGGGGCACGCTGGTCACTGTGCATTGAAAGGGGGCACGCTGGTCTCTCTGCATTGAAAGGGGGAACGCTGGTCACTGTGCATTGAAAGGGGGCACGCTGGTCATTCTGCTGGGAAAGTCGGAACTGGTTACTAAGATTTTTGAATCCCACCACTGCATAGGATGTGTAGTTCCGCAACAGCTTGAGGGCCGTAGTTTGAGGATCCCTGCTGTAGATTCACACATGTGGGCGTATACACAGTTGAAAATGACAACCCGCTCTCTCCTCCTCCATGCCCACTAACAAGCTAACCACAAGTATTTACTTTTGTTGCCAGCGGTTTCGACATTAATGGCTGTGTGTTGAGTTATTTTGAGGGGCCACAAATTTACACTGTTATACAAGCTGTACACTCACTACTTTACATTGCAGCAAAGTGTAATTTCTTCAGTGTTGTCACATGAAAAGATAGAATAAAATATTTACAAAAATGTGAGGGGTGTACTCACTTTTGTGAGATACTATATACTCAAATAATAAAGACTATATGCCATAAGCCCATGTGAAATTGTATACATCGGGGCGTAGCCGACCGGGCATGTGAGTAGCAGCAACTCACGGAGCTCCCTTTATTACCCGGATATTTTGCCCTTTTTCCCCCGGCCGGGATAGCCCACATTGGACCCGAACCCCTCCTGGGGGGTCCCCCTGAGTCTGCCGCTACACGAGTTGCCCGCATTACCCCCGGATTGACACCTGGCGTGGGGCTGCTCGGGATCGCCGAGGGAACACCGCGCCGGACTATCATCCTCAGCCATCCTTCCTCATCCTTGAGGCCCTGGGACCCGGATCGCCATCCCTGCCACTGCGGACCCTCTTGAGGTACGGGACTACCGTTAGTTTTGGAGGCGGACTGATTTTCCCTGAATTCCGGGTTGCGGCCTAGTCGTGGGCCGAAGCCGCTGCCTTTCCTGCGGCAGGCGCCCGCTCGTACCAGCGCGGATCCGGTCGGCAGCGGACCTCCTTTGCCGACCCACTGATCACCAGGGACTGTTCAACAGCTCGGGCCCTACCTCCCTATACCCTGAATGTCCCGCTCGGGTGCTGCTATGACCCGCGGGAGCAAACAGAAGGATGGATCTGTCCCTGGCTCGGCCGGCCAAGATGGCGCCGGTGGGGGGACACCGCAGCCCACCTCAAGGGGCCCTGATAAGTTGAAGGACACTGGCACTAAACCCAAGACAGGGCGCCCGGGGGGAAAGGACAGCGTGGGCGACATCCTCCTGTACGCAAAGAAACTATGCGACATCCTGGGCCCTAGCGCAATGGAGGCTGCACCCCACCCGGGTGCGCAGGCATTGGGGGACACGCAGCAGGACCTGGGAGCTCTGGAACCACCTGGGCAAATTGAGTTTGGGACTGAGCTGGAGGGTGATGTGCTGGAGGGGTCCCAGCCCACTTTGGGACATATCCTGATGGCTGTACAGAAGTGCACGGCTTCCGTGAATGTTGTCAAGGACAGATTGGGGGGTCTCACGGAGGAGGTGGCCCTTTTGCGGCAAGATCTGCAAAAAATGCGGGAACGCACCACTGCTGCTGAAAGTCGCATCTGCGACCTGGAGGATCAGATGCCCACATTACTCTCGGAGTCCAGGGAAACGGCCAGGCTGGCTCAGGCTAATAGGAATAAAACGGATGATATTGAGAACCGCCTGCGCAGAAATAATGTCCGCATAGTGGGGCTCCCGGAGAAGGTGGAGGGGCGGGACCCCACTGATTTTGTTGAGACTTGGCTGTGCGATACTTTTGACCGGGCCTCCTTCTCCCCCCTATTTGCTGTGGAGAGGGCGCACCGGGTCCCCACTAGGGCTCTGCCTGGCAACGCCCCCAGGCCAATTTACGGTTCAATGGGGTCAGAGTGTCCTTCTACCCTGATTTTTCGGCTGAGGTACAGAAGCAGAGGGCAAAATTTATTGAAGTAAAGCAGCGGCTCCGCCGCCTGAGTCTGGTGTACACCATGCTGTATCCCGCTCGCCTCCGTGTCACGGCTGAAGGAAGGGCACACTTTTTTGATACGGCCACGGATGCGGTGAATTGGCTGGACGTGCACGAGCCCGCTCTCCGTCGCAGACGCCCTGAAGATCCGGGAGACTGAGTTGGGGTGGTGGCGTGACGGATTCCTGATGAGTGTGGGGGTTCGCTCTCCTCTACAAGTGCCTACATGTTGGATTACAAATTGACCCGGCCGGGGACGTTTACAGTTCACTGTTTGGAAGATGAAGCTCTACGCAAAGTATGCATATCTGGATTTTGCTATATCTGCCAACACTGCTGGTGTGGCTTGTTGTGATTTTTTCGCACAGTTGTGCGTTTTTGGGCAGGTGGACACCAATGGACTGTCCGGACACTGTCGGGTTCACCGCTCATGGGCTGCCCGCCCGTTTTCAGTTTTGTGACGAGGCGCCGTTGTGCCGTGCTGGACTGAGACTTTTCATTCTACTTCCTATTTTTGTTTTTGAGAGATCTTCACCCACATCAGACTTCTTGGCTTCTATGCTTCCGCACCATTTGCCTGTTTTACTTTTGTTGCTGGATGTCGCTCCCTGCTCTGCTGCACGATGGAGGTACAGGTGGGCCGAGGCCCCACAATGTCTTTCTTTTTCGTCATGGCTGGAGTGCCTGTAATTTCGTGGAATGTCCGTGGCCTTGGGTGCCCGGTAAAACGGGCTATGATTGCTACACAGTTGAAGAAACATCACCCAGCCATCATAGGCCTCCAAGAGACACATCTGCAGGGGGACACTGTGAGCTGTTTGCGGTATTCTGGGGTGGGGATATCACTCCACCCACTCCTCATATTCCAGGGGAGTCAGCGTTCTGATCCACCGGGCGCTGGCTTTCCGGGAACTGGGGGTGCAGGTGGACCCTGAGGGGAGATTTGTTTTTTTGCATTGTGTACTGTTCCAATTTACATGTGTGTTGGCGGTGGTTTACACTCCGCCCCCGTTCTCATCTTTCGTTCTTAGGGAACTGCTTAATTTCACACTAGACAAAATGGGCACCCCGCTGATTGTGGTGGGGGATTTTAATGGTATCTTGGACCCCGCCCGGGATAGGCATCCGCCATCCCCCTCTCCATTGGCTGACAGGGGCACTGCCCTTTCACGCTTCCTGGAGGAGGTGGAATGGGCGGAGGCCTGGCGCTTGAAGCATCCCCGGAATGGTTCAGTTTTCGTGTTTTTCTAAAACGCACTCCTCCCTGTCTAGGATTGATCTTTGTGTGTGTAATAGGGCCGCCCTCCCTGTTGTTGAGGAAACGGAATATGCCCTTAGGGGAATCTCCGATCACTCTCCGCTGGTGGTTCAGTTGGCGGTGCGCCCCCGGGTGGCCTTAACTAGGGCCCCCTGGAGGTTCAACGCGTTTTGGCTGAAGCTGTTCCCACAAGACAATGGCATTGCAGCTGCCATCGGGGAGTTCTTTGAAATCCACGACCATCACGGGGATGCGCTGGCGAGGTGGGATGCCTTCAAGTGCTTCCTCCGTGGGGTGTTGATTACCCAGATCCGGAAGGTTCAGATGGGGTCCAAGCAATTTAAGGAACAGTTAGCAGGTGACGCAAGGAGGTTGGAGAAGGATTATATTGTTGACCCTACTGAGGAGAAGAGGGCTGCATGGCTCTCGGCTCAATCGGTATGGATGGGGGAAGTCTGCTCTAAAGTGGACAAGAAACGCTTTTTCAGCAAGACCACGTTTTACGAAGAGGGGGAGCGGACGGGCCGCTTGCTGTCTCGTTTGGTGGGGGCGCGCCCCTCGGTTCCCCCTATAGGAGCACTACGGTTACCAACGGGGCAGCTGGTGAATAGGCAGGAGGAGATTATGGCAGAACTTACCAGATTCTACACTGACATTTATTCCACGAGGGTAGCGTACTCTTCTGAGGAATTGCAGGAGTATTTGGGTACCATACCATTCCCGAGACTAACGGCTGAACAACGGGAGGGGCTTGAGGCACCCATCACAGTGGAGGAGTTGGTGGAGGCATTATCCCTCTTTCCGGGAGCCAAGGCGCCCGGGGATGATGGCCTCCCCGTAGAGGTTTATCAAACCTTCTCGGGGCTGCTGATGCCGAAGTTGCTGGAGGTGTTCCGGGCGGCTAGAGCGGCTGGGGCACTTCCGGAGTCCATGTCTAGGGCGAGCATTGTGCTTCTGCTTAAACCCGGGAAGTCACCCACGGACCCGGGATCGTACAGACCCATTTCGTTGCTCCAGGTGGACGTCAAATTGCTAGCTAAGGTTTTGGCAAGGCGGGTGAACTCGGTGATCACTCATATTATCCATGAGGATCAGGCGGGCTTCATGCCCAATAGGTCCACTGCCCTTAATCTTAGGCGACTGTTCGTTGCGATTCAAACGCCTGTGGATAACGTGGGAGAAAGAGCTTTGTTGTCCTTGGACGCCAACAAGGCGTTTGACAGCGTGGAATGGGGATATCTGTGGGCGGTGATGGAGGCGTTTGGGTTTGGCCCAGTGTTTCTGTCATGGGTGCGGCTGCTATACCATCAGCCCCGGGCTTCGATACGAGAGGGAGGTAGGACATCTGTGGGCTTCAACCTGCGTAGGGGAACGCGGCAAGGTTGCCCGCTTTCCCCTCTGTTATTCGCACTTGCAATTGAACCCCTTGCGACGCGTATCAGACACAAGGACTCCATAGTGGGATTCAAATACGGCCCTCTCCAGGACAAAATACTCCTATACGCGGATGACATGCTCCCGACCCTGGGGGACACGGGTGGCTCCTTACGGGCGGTTATGACTGACTTCGGGAGGTTTTCGGGCCTCACCATAAACTGGTCCAAATCGGCGCTGCTGCATTTGGATGCGAACCCTGCTCAACCATTGGACCCTCAATGCCCGGTTCCGGTGGTTGATAAGTTTAAATACCTGGGGGTGGTGGTATCGGCGGACCCAAATCAATATAGTGTGCTCAACATTAACCCTCTACTTAAGCGATTCCGGGATAAAATTAGGATCTGGACTAAGCTTTGGCTGTCACTGGCGGGACGGGTAAACCTTATAAAAATGATCTTGATGCCACAGCTGTTGTACTTCCTGCACAACTCCCCGATTGTTATTACCCTGAAAACTTTTCGTATTGTAAATACCCTCTTCCGTTTCCTACTGTGGAAGGGAAAGGCGGCTAGGATCCGCTTGGAGCAGCTGCAGAAGCCCAGGGATGGGGGGGGCCTTGCCCTGCCCAAACCCTGGCTGTACTATCTGGCATCCCAGCTGCAACACCTGGTGGGCGCGCTGTCGGGGACTCCGACTGGTGCAGCGTTAACAGTTATGCAGGAATTTACGGGGGCTGCTGGGGTGCCGGAGGGTCTGGAGGCACAGCTATTCACCAAACCCAATCGGCGATACCCGACGTACCATCTCTTACAGAAGATATGGGATAAGACTAAACAGATGCAACAAGTGACGGGATATACCAAATTTAGTCCGATCTGGGGCAACCGCGCTTACCCGGAACTGTGCAAATTAGATCAGGCGGACAGATGGCGGGCTTTGGGGGTGACACATTTGTGGCACGTCCTCAACGGAGGAGTCTTGCTACCATTTGCACAGTTACAGGAGCGATTCTCCTTACCCGACCACATGAAATTTTATTACCTACAGTTACAACACGCGCTGCGGGCTCAGGCTGCCACGGGACAGCTCCACATGTCGCCTACTCCTATATTCTATCTCATGCAGCAGTTTGCTGACACTAAGGGGTTCATATCTAGCTGCTATACTGCCCTGCTGAGCGCATACTTAGAAAAATACCCTAGCAAAGCCTGTGACCAATGGAGCACCGATGTGGGAGAGATCCCGGGTGAGCAGTGGGAAGAGGCCCTAGAATCAGTCCGCACATGTTCTCTGAATATTTCCCATCAGGTATCTCAATTATACATATTACTTAGGGTCCACCATACTCCTCTGAAACTGTATTCTATGGGTGTCCGTGACGACGACATGTGTGGTCATTGCCAAAGGGAGGTGGGTGACTTGATTCACTTGATGTGGCGCTGTCCAAGGCTGCACAGATACTGGACTGAAGTGCGCTCTGCTATTAATAGTACCCTGGGGATAGATATACCTGGGGACCCTAAACACTGCCTTCTAGGCATTCTGGACCAACGTGTGGAAGACAGATATCTGCGTGAGGCCGCCTCCCGCGCCCTGTTCCAGGCTCGCTTACTAATATTGCCACTATGGACTGCGCCTGAGCCACCGACTTATCGGATGTGGTTAGAACAGGTAGGGGGCACTCTCAGAATGGAAAAGGTTATTTACCAACACAGGGGATCTCCATAAAAATTCTCTAAAGTCTGGGGTGCCTGGTTGGATTGCCCGGGAATGGCCCCTACTGACCTCATCCTGGACCGTTTGTTATCTTAAATGTGTAACTATGGGTTGGGACTGCCGGGGGAAGATAGCTTGACGCTCTGGGGGTGGATTGGAGGACTGTAATAATACTGATACTGTTTCAGGCACGGTTGCTGGGGGTTGTCTGCTCTAAAGGGGCTGTGTTGTATTTGTTCTGTAAGCAATTTTGTGAGGTACTGGTGCTTTTATGTTTTTATGCTTGTACCGTATATTGCTGTTTTACGATGGTGCTGTGAATTTCTCTCAATAAAGATGTTTTCTGATTTAAAAAAAGAAATTGTATACATCAGTAAAGTCTCCTAAACCTTGACTTTGTAATGTTTCTTGATCCCAGTGTCTGAATATTACCTCCAACCATTTGATGTCCTTCTTTTGTGAAAGTAGTCCACCACCATCCAACATACATGTGCTGATATTACCTCCAACCATTTGATGTCCTTCTTTTGTAAAAGTAGTCCACCAGCATCCAACATACATGTGCTGATTCTACCATGAAGTGTGTCCTTACATTACTGGTAGGACCTTATATGTTATATATGGTCAAAAACTCCTTACATTCTTTTGCTGAGGATCGGCAGACCTCTTAAAGCGGAGTTCCACCCTAAAATAAAACTTACCTCCATCTTCTCGCTCCGGGTCACCTGAAAAACAAATGGATAATCACAATTTTTTTTTTTTTTACTTACCTGGTTTAGAAGAAAATATATCACCTTACTTCCTCTTCCTCCCCTCTGCGGCCACGGCGATTCGTCACTTCCTGGCTTTGCAATGATTCCTGGGAGCTGAACGTCATCGCTCCCAGGAATCAATGCACCTGCACCGGCCCCGACATCAGTTCCGGTGCGGGCGCCGTCATACCTTGCTAAACAGCTTCTGGGCATGCCCAGAAGCTGTTCAGGGATGACGCTGTTGCACCAGAAGTGACGGCGGGGCCGGTGCAGTGCATCGTGGGACCGAAGAAGACGGAAGAGGACACAGAAGAGGATCGCGTTGGCTTCAAGCTGCCCACACCTGAGATGGCAGCGCTGGACAGTACATTTTCAAGGTAAGTATTTCTTCTTGCAGGTAAGTGCAACCCGGGACAGATCAGAGGCTAGCCATTGTGGAATGCACTAGCCCTGACTGTCCCGGGGGTATTTTTATTAAAATGTCCCAGGGTGGAACTCCGCTTTAAGTCTTCATATGGTTCAACTAATGATAGTAACAATCTCTTATTTATTTATTTATTTTATGGTACTATCCCTTTAGGATATTATCTGCTCGTCTCCAGATGGACTTCCAAATACTTCAGATGATTTAGTAGATCAGCCTTTATTTACTGGCAACCTTCTCTCCATCTCCACTCACACACAAATACAAAAATATTCACATAAAAAAGAGAACTCAAGATAATGTTTTATAATTTTAAAACATCACTCCTTTACGTGCATCCTCCAGAATATTACTCACATTTTATACAATGTACACAAGCCACTCACATAGTGACATCCACCACCATTAGTAATTAAGCACCTCTTTTGGATTTACTCTCACCTGAAATCAATGACCAGGCTATTTACTGCATGGTCAATATGAGCCTGTGTCCCGTTTAAATGGACAAGTATAACCCTCAGGGTCCACTTTCCAGTGTTCCTCCACCTTCAGGTTTGTATTAATATCCAGGATATCATCCAAAAGTGTTATCTCAAATATTAGGTCACTTCTCTGTTAAGAATGCCTTCTGCAGTATCTCCTTCACTCCTCCATTTGGCCATATATATAGGAAAAAAATTCCAGATAGTGTTTTATCCTTATAACATTCTTTATTAAAACCCATCCTTAAAACTACCACTCACATTGTGCATACAAATAAAACACCAAATACAGCCAATTACAAACAATTAAACTCCTCCATTATAGCTCCTTTTTTGCAATGCAATACCATTCAAACAGCACCTCAATGCATGATGACGTCATACAATGTAGCCCCTCCTCTCATACGTATCATCATTGGTTCACGTGACTTCCTCAGGGGGGTATGATTATGTCCCTTAATATAAAACAAATAAGTGCCATAAAAAATACTTTTTACCTTTTTACCATTTGCTGTATTTTAGAGCTGCTCTTCTCCTGTAGTCCCTTTGCAGCCATTTCCTTCTTACGTAATGCATTTCAGCGATGGCTGTATAGGATGAATATTTCCTGATGATGACGACAGTGAATCATACCTGTGCAGTGTGCATTGGAGCGGCCTCTTGTAGCCTCCAATGGAAGCCTGTGTAACAAGGTGACAAAGTAAGAGCACAACTGGGAGACAACTGATAGTGTCCCCTAGCAGTCACATATGCCGGTGCTATGCAGCTAGGGGTCTTACATCAAAGCAAGACATCCATTTGACCCTCAATGCAGCCAACAAATGCTGTCCTTGTACGATGGCAAGTCCTAGAACATAACTCTCTATTCCCAGATCTATAAAAGTGCCTGGAGCTCATCCTAATCTAAGGGCTTGTCTAATAATGCGGTTACAGCTTAGAGCTCCATAATCTGACCAAACGCTTGAAGCCCACAGTACATGGGGGCCCAGGCCATCTGGTTTGTGACATACTGAGAGTGAACTATACTTGTACCACCAGGAGGTTGACCATCTCCCCTAACCACCACCAGTTCCAAGGCTCACCAATTATTTTCTTCTACAATAAAGTATCTCTGTTGGCTGTGCACATATTCACGTTCACCTTAGTGTTGCATTGTGGGGGTTTCTTTTTCACACTTCTACTCAGTCTTAACCAGGAAAGAGGCATTACAATGGCTTTTAATAACCTTTACTGAAGTATCAAAAAGGATTACAGATGGGGGGCGTGGCCGGCAGCCGAAGGAGATGGCCGCTTAGGATCCGAGCTCCGTCTCTCCCGGTATCTCCACCGACAGCCAAGCGACGTGGGTAAGCACCTCCGGCTCCTAATCCCCTCATACACCACTCAGGAACCTCTAGACCACCATGAGGAAGCGTAAAGACCGCGGGGCGCCCCGTAAACTGACGGACTTTTTCGCCACCTCCAGCACCCCGCGCTCACAAGATGGCGCCGAGTCCTCCTTGCAGGCCCGAGGCGCCGGAGCCTCCGGAGAGGCGCGGCGAACTCACGAACGGACCTCCGGCTCTGTCTCCCCCGCCGCGAGCAGCAAGTCATCCCAGGGGACCTCACCTACCCACAGCCCCCACAAATCGGCGCCCAAGAGGTCTGAAAGCCACAGATGGGCAGGAGATGAGCGGGCGGGGGAGGGGTCCCTGAACAGCACGCTGGAGTTCTATGAGAACTTTAAAGACTTTCCTACTACAGGGCAGCCTCTCACAGATGCCACTATGAAGGAAATGCTCCTCACTATTAATGGCGCTTTTCACAGGGAAATTGTGGCCTGTGTCAATGGAATTAAAACCGATGTAGTTGAACTCGGGGGCAGGGTGGACCATTTGGAATCCAAAATGGAGGAGTTCACACTAGCGCATAATGAACTAGTTGACTCTCATAACGGGCAGGACGATGACCTGGAGGCCCTAAAGAGCAAGATGGCGGACCTGGAGGACAGGGCCCGCCGAAACAATGTTAAACTTCGGGGGGTCCCGGAGTCTATTCCCCCGTCAGACCTGAGGCCGTATGTCCAAGCCATGCTTTTGGCTCTGATGCCTGACACACCTGTGACGGAAGTAGTGGTAGATCGGGCCCACCGCTTGCCAAAGCCGCAACATCTTCCAGACAAGGTGCCACGGGATGTCATAGCCCGCATCCATTTTTTTCATGTCAAAGACGATCTCATGAGGTTCGCGCGGAAGCATTCACCGCTGCCGGACCCGTATCATGATATATCTGTCTACGCAGACCTGTCTCAGTTCACAATGGCGGCGAGGAGGAAACTAGTTCCCTTGACCAAGCTACTACGGAACAACAACATTGCTTATTCCTGGGGATTCCCTACCAAGCTGCTCATAATCAAGGAGGGCCGCACACATGTTATTCGCTCAGTGCATGAGGGCTTTGCGCTGACTAAGCAGTGGGGAATTATCCCGGATCAGCAGAGCTCACCGCCGAGTACAGATCCGCCAACTCGACTTGAACCTGAATGGCGCCGAGTCAACAAATGAACTTTGGGTCCCTTCCCGTTGGCCCCGATGGTTCTAATGGCCTGTCCCTTTTCCCTGGAGGTCTCTTCAGCAGATCCAGAGAGGTTTTAGGGGGTCTGTCTGTTTCCCTTTTTTTTTTTCTCCCTGACCGACATGCTGGAGTTCAAGGGGTATCCGGGAGGCCGGTGCTATTACCCCCCTTACCACTACCTGCGATTGAATCGCATGATGGGGTTTACCCCAAGCTTTTGGTTTGTTACCTTTGTTACTTCCATGTTTTGTTTTATTTTGTTTCTTTCATTTCTTCAGCCTCTTTGCAAGCTACTTACACCTGGAAACCACTCACCCTGTAACCAAGGACTCCCACGGTTCCATTATACCAGCGAGGACAAGTTGCTCAGTTCTGACCTTATTCTACATGGACTGCAGGTACTGTGACGGCCACGGCCTAGTGTTACCCTCCAATTTAGGTCTAGTCGCTGATGCTGGAGGCCATTCATGGTCCCCAACCATATCTTACAGAGTCCTTGTCTCTGCATATAGATTGGACTGCAATGATCATTACGGTACCATTTTGAATGGTTATTCAAATTGTCTCTATTAACGCCCATGGACTGAACAGCCCGTTCAAACGTAGGTCCCTCTGGAGAGAGGCTCGCACCCTCAAGGGTGATATTGTATGTGTACAGGAGACCCACTTTGCGCGATCCAACCCACCTAAATGCACGGATAAGGCTTATCCACATATATTTGTCTCTTCTGGGGAATCCAAAAAAAAGGGGGTGCTCACTGCAGTTAAACATTCTGTGGCATTTCAGCTGCATGAGGTGGTGTCAGATGAGGCAGGTCGATACGTGATATTGATCTGCGACATCAACAACACTACATATACAATCGTAAATCTTTATGCCCCGAACAAGGGCCAGATCAAATTCTTTAAAGCATTAGTCAAGAAGGTGGATCGCGTGAAGAAAGGTCTCACGGTGTATTGTGGGGATTTCAACTGTGTGGTGGACCAGGAGCTAGATTGTTCTCCAGCTCAGGGACGTGCAAGGGCTACTCTGCAGAGGTTCTTGCATGCCTCTGACCTGTACGATGTGTGGCGATGCTTTAACTCCACGGAAAGGGATTTTACCTACTTCTCGGCCCCTCACAAATCTTATTCGTGGCTGGATTTGTTTGTGGCCGATTTGCAATTTTTGAGGGCAGTGGAGAATTCTGTGATACATTCTATATCATGGTCTGACCACGCGCCGGTTTCGGTGGCGGTCTCGGAGTCTCACGTGACAACGCCGGTGCATTTGTGGCGCAATAATGTCTCTTTGCTCCGGGACCCCGCTCATAGGGACCGACTAGGTGGTCAGATAAGGGACTATTTTGGGTACAACGATACCCCTGGGATTGATGTGTTTCACTTGTGGTGCGCTCATAAGGCGTTCTCGAGAGGGTTGCTCATTCAGCAGGCTTCTAGGGGTAAAAGAGCAAGAACGGGGGCACTTAGGGCCCTAATGGAGAAACTTAAAGCACTAGAATCAGCGCATAAACTGAATCCGTCCCAGCTCTTGTTGCGAGACCTCACAAACTGTAGACTGCAGGTTAGAGCTAAACTTATGGAGGAACATCAATACCTCCTCTTTCGCACTAAAGCGCGGCATTACTCTCAAGGAAATAAGTCGGGGAAAATGTTAGCTAACTACTTAAGGAAAAGACAACAAAAAACTAAGCTGGCCTCTATCACTGATCCCGTTTCTGGTAATCAGGTGCGACACCCTAATGAGATCGCTAATGCTTTCTCAAGTTACTATACCTCGTTGTATAATCTCCAGGATGATGTGATTACCCCACAGCCTACAGATTCCCTCATAGCTGACTTCTTGGATACCCTTCATCTCCCAGGGGTTACGGACCATATGTTGCAATCCCTTAATGCCCCCATAACCGAAGAGGAGATCCAACTAGCCATAGCTTCTTTGCCCTCCAATAAATCACCGGGAGCGGATGGCTTCTCCTCAGAATACTATAAGGCCTTCAGTCAGGTTCTGTCTCCATATCTAAGTAGGATGCTCAATGCCGCTGTTCAGCGCTCCTCCTTCCCCGAGGAGATGCTCCAGGCGGTTATCGTGGCACTTCCAAAACCTGGGAAGGCGCCAGATGCTCCTCAGAATTTTCGCCCCATTTCCCTTTTAAACACCGATCTCAAGTTGTATGCCAAAATATTAGCGGTCAGACTGGCTGAGGTAACTCCTCACCTGGTCAAGGCTGACCAAGTGGGTTTTGTGAAAGGGAGACAGGCGCCGGATGGTACCAGGAGGATGCTGGACCTGGTGCAGATAGCTGAAACCCGGAAGGTGCCCTCGGTGTTCCTGACATTAGATGCTGAAAAAGCGTTCGATAGGGTTCACTGGGGGTACCTTAGAGCGACACTCACTAAATTCGGGTTGAGGGGGAACATCTTCTCGGCTATCTCAGCACTGTACACCAAGCCCTCAGCTAGGGTATTTACATCAAGTGCTTTATCATCTAATTTCAACATTACAAATGGGACCCGTCAGGGGTGCCCCCTTTCCCCCTTGATTTTCACTCTGGTTATGGAACCTCTGGCTGAGGCGATTAGGAGCGACCCTAATATATCTGGGATTTCGGTGGGAGGTAGGGATCACAAAATCGGGCTTTTTGCGGATGATGTGATCCTGACCTTAACTTCCCCTGTAAAGTCATTGCACTACGTACAGCAACAGCTAGACAGGTTTGGGACAGTCTCTTACTACAAACTCAATGTCACTAAGTCCGTGTGCTTACCACTCTCCCTGAACCCTCCGATCTTGAAGTTCCTGAAGTCAAAATATCCTTTTCAATGGACTAACAAGTCCCTTACGTATCTGGGTATCTCCCTAGTGGCGCCGACATCCTTAACGTACCAGACCAACTTTGCTAAATTACAGTCCATTATTGCGGGGGACTTGCAGCACATTGCGTCCTACGATCTTTCCTGGATGGGCCGCATAGCTGCCCTTAAAATGATAGCGCTCCCCAAAATATTGTACTATTTTAGGACGCTCCCTATATTGTTACCCGAATCCTTCTTTAGAGGTATGGATAAGCTCTTCCGAAAATTCCTATGGGAGGGCAGGGTACCTAAATTGTCATACTCCACGTTACTTAAATCTAGATCGGCTGGGGGGGTGGGTTTCCCTCATCTTAAGTCCTACCACTCTGCTGCCCTGTTGGACCAAGCGAAAGCTTGGTTCGATCCAATTTCGGACAAACTATGGGTGCTGTTAGAGAGGGCAATGGTGGCGCAGCGAGATCTACCATCTCTGCTTCAGGCCGCATTGACGAAAAGGGAGGTGCACATTCCCAGCCTGTCCTCACTGCGGGCCACACTGGGAGCTTGGGGGGAGGTACAGAGGATGGAAGGAACCCCGATAGCTAAGAGAGAATTAACACTGGCAGCCTATCAGTTCCTGCTTCCCTCCCTAAAAATTCCGAGGACATTGTTCCCGGATACCTTCACATACCATGATGTCCGTGGGCAGGTCGGAACCCCGTCCTCCTTCTTTCATGCACAGCTACACCATTACCACATTAAGTTTCCCAACCCGATTATTGAGGTGCCCTCTGAGATCTGGGACTATTTGCACAAGGAGTATCGTAAAACGAGGGGGTTGTCGTGGTTCTACCATCGTCTGCGCTTCCAGCGTGGATGGGTCAAGTCGGCTAGTATGGTGGCCTGGGAGGGCGACCTTTCAGTGGCATTTTCGGAGCTGGAATGGCGGCTGGCTATTCGCTCCTTTACACATTTACGCATTGTACTAACCACTGGGAGGTGGCTCTCAAATTTCTCCACCGTAGTTATCTGACACCTGTGAAGATGGCTAAGATGTTCAAAGATGCACCAGTCCTATGCTGGAGGGGGTGTGGGGGTAGAGGTACACTATTCCATCTACTGTGGCAGTGTAGGAAGCTGAGAGGATATTGGGCAGCGGCGTTTGCACTACTTATCTCTATAACGGGAATTTCGCTGTCCATGTCCCCAGCCCTAGCTCTATTGAACTTGGGTATTGACAAGGTTCCACGACCGTTTCGTTGTGTGACCTCTCACATTCTCACAGCTGCTAGGATGTCTGTCACCGCGGCGTGGAGGTCTGTTGATGCACCCATGGTGACAGATGTCATAAACAGGGTTAGAACCCACTACTCCTATGAACAGTTCTTTGCCAACTCCAGCGATAGAAGCCTGCTGTTTGACCGTGAATGGAGTCCTTGGTTGCTAAAGTACCCGAGCTGAGGGGTTTTCCTCTTGCTCGGGCTTGATCTTTACTTGATCATATTATTAATGATGACATATATTTCTATCTGAGGCTGATGTTTAGACCGTCCGGTTGATGGTCTCTGTGTTCATCTGCGTGGATATTGCAAACGTATTGTTCTACAGCATGCTAGAGTTAAGGTTCTTTGTGGACGCACCTCCTGTTAGCTTCGGGAAGCTCTGGGTGTACGCCGGGGGCTGGGTCCCAGCTCCTGCGGGGGTGGGGGGGGAGGGCGTGGGACCACAGTATTGATCCCCTTGGGGGTGGTCCGGGCGGCCCGAACCTTCGGCTCAGCGTGGGGGGAGTTGGACTGGGGCCTGGTCTCCGGGGGGGGCCCGGATATTGAGTACTGGGGGCTCCAAAAATGTATCCGTCACGGTTTTGTATGGTATACTCTAGTGTGTTTACTGTATTTGTTCAATGTTATACAACCATTACGTTTACCTGTACTGTATTTTATGTTTGATGTTTTGAAACTTTAATAAAAACTATTGAAAAGAAAAAGGATTACAGATAATCAGTTCCACAATTCCACATGGTTGGTCACACAGTCCAGTACATATGGTATGAGTAATTTCAAACTATGTTAACTAGAGTCCAAGGTGCATAACACAAAATATCCACATCCTAGCTGTACAGCTCCAAAGTCCCTCCAACTATACAGGAGAGGCTGCTTATGGTACTAATTACTAAATAAAGTTCTCAATCCTATCCTCTCCAGGCTGTAGGCCTTCCTCGTGGGTTCCCCTTCCCCAGAGGGGATGTTTTTCCACCTTAATGTTGCATCCTGAGCTTTTCTCTGCACACCAACCACAAACCTCCCAACCGTCCCGGATTTGCACGTTCTTTCAAGTAAATCCTGGTGTCCCTCAAATCTGGGCTGAATCCTGCAGTGGAGCCAAGTTCCAGCACTTGACTCCACTAACACAGCTATCAATCGATGTTAATCGATTGATTGGCCGCGGCTGGAACAGGCCTTTGCAAAACGCCTTAATAAAAATCCGTACATACTTCACCATGTGCGCCCCCATTTGTATTATTGGAGGTCATCCCCTATGTACACCTGGAGTCCATTGAGGTCTACCGGTTCCATGGTCCTATCCGGATGTTCTCTGGCTGTTCGGAGAGGAATTGGGTTGTCTATTCGTTTCTGGTGACTGACTTTGCACGCCTGTTTGACCTTCCTTAACAGGGGGTCCAACTGTCTGGTAAGGGTACATCCTTTATTGTTTGTGTGATCTCTGCCAAGAAACTCCATTTGCAAGAATTTTGTTGAATCTGTGGCTACATTTTCAGCATTTGAATCCTTTTCCTCCACATGGACTTATGGACATTGGTTCACCTCCTTTCCTTTAGTTAGTTATTCCATTTAGTGGCGCTGTACCATCTTTACACTGCTTTCCATGTAGCCTAGTGATCCTTCCTGCCTTCCATGTACAATAGAGATTCTTGCTGCCTTCCATGTGCCATAGTTATTCTGTCTTACATATACCATAGTGATCCTTCCTGCCTTCTATGTGCCATAGTGATCCTTCCTTATTGCCTTCCATATACCATAGTGATTCTTTCATCTCTCAAATCTCTCTTCCTAAGGGTTGGTTCACACTGGAACATGGGTGTGTCCAGTGTGCATTTCCCACACTGCATGCAACCATGTTGCCCTTGTGAGATGCACATGGGTGCCATCAATTGTAAATGGCAGCTTGTTTGCGGCCACCGAACCCCATGGTACTGCAATACTATGTGGTTTGGAGTGGTATGGGTTGTAAAAGTAGTGTTTTGCACAGAATCCCTATTCACTCAAATGAGTCACAGCCAGAGGGCCTTAGTGCCCACCAATGCATCAGGGGATATCATTTCTGCTGCAACCACAAAGTAAAGCATCGCAGCTGCATCATATGTACACCCACGACTGCTGCCTGTGCAGCTAATGGGGGAGCAGTTGGGGAGGTGGTAAAACTTTGTGGTTGAGCCACAGTTTTTCTACCGCTACAAGCACTAGTGTGAATGAACTTTAAGTGTCATGTTGCATATTTATAACATTTGAGATAAGATTTCATTCTGATGTTCATTTGTTCAAGAAATGCTGTACTGTATACAGCATCTAGGCTCAGCTGCTGTGCAATCATCCCTCTTTAAGCCACTCCCAATGTTAGGCACTTCTTGGCCATAAACATCATTTGCTTCTATGTGCTACACTTATTGCAGTACTTATTCTTTGGCTACCTCCCAGGGTTCCTCCAGTCCTTCAAAAAATCCTCTATTTTAAGCTCTTCGTCTATTTTCAGTGTATACAAAACCAGATGCATTGGAAGTATTTTTTCCAAATTATTGTGTTGATGTTTATATGTATCCCTGAGATCCAGCTTGTGGGACAGCATTCAAAGTATATTTTATAGGTACAAGGAAGCCCAGGTTTTGTTTAACCACGGTCTTAAGCACCTTCCACTATCCTGTTTGACCACACCCACTTTTTGCTGTGGCACGCATAGCGCTCTGCAGGTCACTGTCAACCCGAAATGTCCCTCATTCTCAAGTTTAACAGTTGGGAGGTATGCAACCACTGAACAGCTCCTCCTCACACCTTATAAAGGGACTGGGTCAAGCTACTGACTAGTACACACACCTCAAGAGGGAAGTGGCCATACATTAACTGGTTGTTGACCCCATGTACAGTCAGTGTTGGGGGTAACTAGTTACAAAGTAACTGATTACAGTAACTACATTACTTTTTTTGGTAACGAAGTAAAGTAATTAGTTACAATACTAATATTGGTAACTACACTACTTTACTAGGCTATAGGAGGTAACTACACTACTTTACTAGGCTATAGGAGGTAACTACACTACTTTACTAGGCTATAGGAACGGGCTTTCCTGCGTTACCCAAGCCGTGCGATACAATCGTTATTTCGAAGAATAGAGAGGGATGAAGTTTATGACTTTTTGTTGCACTTTATGTTTTATTCTGTTTTTTCAGCTTTTGTTCTCATGTTTCCCAAAGCCTGTGTTTATACAATGAACTCTATGCAGAAAGAGTGTCATGTATCTTCTTCTACACGGTCAATGAAGAAAAAGTGGAGTAAAGTAATAGGTAGTGAAGTTACTTTTCAAATGCAGTAACTAGTAAAGTAATCTTGTTACAATTTACAGAAGTAACTAGTTACATTTTTTGAGTAACTACCCCAACACTGTGTACAGTCACTGCGGGGCCGCGGCTGCCCTGCACAGAATCGCGTACCTGTACATCATTCGTGCTCACGGGCAGGGGGCACGCGTGCCCACCGGCCCAGCAGTTCTGTGATTTAGTTCAGAACCCTAGGCCAATAAATTCTGGCCTGGACCTGCTGATAAGTTCTGACAAATCACAGAATGTCCTGTGTCTGAGTTTTTATTACACAGACACAGGAAATAATGTAGTCTTTTCGCTTGAGTCCTTTTAGGATCCAGTGTGAGAAGAAATAACAGCTAAAGTGAGTACAAGCACTACACTGACACCAGAACACATAGTTAGGCACATTTTACCCCTTAATCCCCCCCCCCCCAGTTAACCCTTTCACTACCTGTCACAGTGTCATTAGGTGCAGTGTACAGATATTTTGCTGTTCACTGTTTTGGTGTCATGGGTGACACCAGATAGAGTTAAGCCCCGTACACACGTACCGATGGTCGGCTTACAAATGTTCCTCTTTTCTCCCCGGGATGTCGGTGTCTGCTGAAAAGTGCAAAGACAGCACAAGGACAGCACAAGAATTTTGTCCGCCGACTGCAGAAGTGATGTCATGTAATGGTTAACTTTCCCTGTGTTTTCTATTTTCTGAGCATGCCCAGTCTTGCAAATCTGCGGTCTGTCGGCCGAATTCTGTACTGACAGGCGAACAATCGTCCGTTCTGGTGTCGGCATACAAAAATTTTCATGTTTGCAAGAAAGACTTTTGTCCGCGGATTGTGCGCAGACATCTGTCGGAGGCACCATACTAACACGCGTACAATCGGCAGATCCTTCGTCCACCGACGTTTGTATGCCGACGATCGGTACGTGTGTACGGGCCTTTAGAGTCAGTTAGCGTCAATCCCTGGCGAGATTGCCCGCCACATATTCATTATCACATTTAATCCTTTTATTGCCAGTAACACTAACACAGACACAATCTAAACCTCCATTACTGGTATAGTCTGAACGAATCAAAATCTTTGAACAGATCAGAACTTTACTAACATCCCTAATAGTATAGTGTTCCCAAAAGTGCAGAATTAGCAGGTTCAGCCCTGAAAACCTGCCAGTACCTGCATTAGTACCTCTGCCCCCCTCCCCCCCCCCCCCCAACAAGTGTAGTGTCAGTAGAGCACTGTCAATTCTGATACACAATACACAAGCCCGCAGCGTTAGCAGAATCAGGCCTGATCTTTGCTAGCACTAGCAGATACATTTTGTTTGTAGCAGTGCAAATAGTTTTTGACAGCCAGGTGCTTTTTTACCTGTGAGTCACACTAGGTACCTATAAATTTTGTGGCTAAAATGTCCAACGAAAGGCACACTGTTGAAGAGGCCTACAGGATACTGAGCATGACAGATGAGAGCGATGGGGAGTCCTCACTGTCCGAATCAAGCTCAGTATATGAACCTGTAGAGAGCAGCGGCACCCTGAAAGATAGCTCTAATCAGGGCCGCCATCAGGGGGGTACAGCCCATACACATGTAGGGGGCCCAGGCATCCTGAGGGGCCCCAAACAGGGTTGGGTTGCAACCTGTCCTCGAAATACCATTCAATTGTAAGCTCCGCCGTTCCCTTGCAGGCTGGCACTATGTGGGGGGTCGTGCCCCTCAGTAGCCCTCCCACACAGCTGTAAGCCCTGCCCTCCTCTGTTCTCCAGCTGTTCACTCTTGAACAGGAGGGGTGGCATTTAGTGTCGGTTCACACTATGGCGATCCGACTTTGGGGACGACTAGTGAAGTCGCCGTGCACCGCGACTTCGGCGCGACTTGCACAGACTTCACATAATGGAAGTCAATGCAGGTCGCTCCGATGTCGCCCCGAAGTAGTGCAGGAACTGTTTTCTAAGTCAGAGCGACTTGAGTCGCTCCTATTAGAACGGTTCCCATAGCACAGAATGGACCGCAACTTTTCAGACGGCCTAGTCGCCTGACAAGTCGCGGTAGTGTGAACCGGGACTTACTAGAACCATTCACCTTTATTTTCCTGGAGAAGATGGGACTGGGGTAGGATGAGGACATGGGATGAAGGAGGAAATGGGACTGGAGGAGAAGGAGGACATGCGACTGGAGGAGGATGAGGACATAGTAGGTTGGCCTTAGGGAATGTTGGCGGTCGGATCCATGTGAGGGGCCCAGGCCTAAAACAGTGCAAGGGGCCCCAAAATTTCTGATGGCTGCCCTGGCTCTGATGACGGAGTAGAGGTAACTGCTAAAGTCAGGCATACCCAACCCCGTTCCCTGGTTGCTGAGGTTCTACAATCGCATAATGATTCCCATATTCAGCACAGTGCCAGTACTAATGCCACTCTACCTTTTGGTGTACTGGCAAGCACCAGTGGCCTAGTACAACCTGGTCGTAAACAAACCAGCACTGCAGTAACACTTGCTGACATGGCGAGTCCCATAAGTGTAGTTCAAGTTGGTGCAGTGGCTAGCACAAGTAGTGTCCTGAAGCCACCAAGAATTTAAACACAGGCCCGTAGAGCCCATAGTGTCCTTCCGGCTGCATCTGCAAATACTGATTGGGAGCCCACAGATTCTCCAGCGCCCGTACTTCACTGATTCACTGGCCAAACCAGGATTCAGGTGGAAACAGCTAAAAAAAATCCAAGGGGAAGTAAATCTGCTGTTTGTCACAAATGATCTGTACAGATTTATTGTGGACCAAAGAAAATTATATGCCAATCAATTTATCGCCGAAAACCCAAATTCGAACTTTGCCAGACAATTTGCATGGAAACGTATCATGGGACTCGTTAGGGACTAAAATAGTGCCACTGGATTGGCGTAGGGCCAATGTGGCGCCTATATTTAAAAAGGGTTTAAAGTTTTTACCAAGTAACTGTAGACCTGTTAGTTTAACTTCTATATCATTGTAGCACCCTACAGGTAGGTGCTAGGTAAATGTATAGTGGCTAACAGCAGGGCTGTGATTTATTTGGCTAGGGTGTCAGGGCTTCCAGATGTGCCTGCTGAGGGGAGAAGTATCCCCACTGGCTCCTGTGAGAGGCTTCTCATTGGGCAGTGTGGGAAGCCCACTCAGGGGACACATCCCAGCTTGTAACTACCCCAGAAGGCAGATTAGGCTGCAAAGGATTCTGGGAGTTGGAATAGGTTTGGGGGGAAGTGCGTGGCATGGTGTCTTTGGTGGGAGCAGAGTCCCAGGAGGGAGAGTACAACTGTCTCTCCTCCTGTCTGAGGAGGAGGATATCTCGGGGTGTCGCCTGAGTATCCAGAGAGTGCTGAGTTGAGCTGAGGGGATCCGGTGTACCGAGAGCCTGCGGAAAGGAAAGGGGTCCAGTCCCAGGAAAGCCTGCACAGGTTGTGAGTACTAACGTTTGCCCCTGGGGGTCTGCCTAGAGTCAGAGAGGACCATTCCGGAAGAGGTTCTGGAATCCAGTGTCAGCTAGCTGCAAAGGGGGTACCTAGGTTGAGGACCCTGAAGGTACAAAGGGGGTACATAGTCAGTGGACCCTGAAGAGTTACAGTCAAGGGGGCACCTGATTCTGGGCCCTGAATTGTAGACAGTGTGTCAGTTGCAAGTACAGCTATTCCATACTACCTCAAGCTGGCAAAAGTGGGGGACAGTATTCAGTGATTTATACAGCATAACAGTGTCAGGAGTTCTACAGTTTCACAGTCCTGGATCTTCTGGACTTTCAGTCGATGATTAAGCACTTCTATCAAATTGCAATGTGTACTCAGTGTTAGAGAGCATTGGCTAGCGCTGGCTGGCGTCAAGGAAGCGCCAACTGGCATTTTCAGGATCAAAGTCCCAATTGTAATTAGTTTGAGCCTAAAGAAGTATCCCACTCATTCTGTTGCAGTTGTCACACCCAGGGACTCCGCTCACATGGGCGGGAGAGGATTCCGGCACTAACGGCAGACCCACATAAGGCCACAGGCCTAGAAACCTTGCTACATCATGAAGATACAGGAGAGGTTAATAAAAGACCACATAGATGAGTTCTTGCTGAAATTTTTTTTTATTTTAAGCAACAGACAGCATGGATTCATGAAAGACAGAAGTTGTCAAACAAACCTGATTTCTTTTTTGAGGAGGTAAGTAAAACCTTGGACAGAGGGGTGGCTGTGGACGTAGTGGATTTTACAAAAGCGTTTGACACAGTTCCCCACACTCGGCTAATGTGTAAGGTAAAGTCTACAGGCTTGGTGTTGGGACCATTGCTTTTTAATATCTTTATAAATGATATGGGGTCTGGGATTAAAAGTAGCATTTCAGTCTTTGCACATGACACCAAGCTATGCAGTGGAATAACTTCTTTACAGGATGACTCCAGCTTACAAGCTGACCTCAACGCACTGTTTCATAGGGCAACTATGTGACAAATGAAGTTTAATGTTGATAAATGTAAAGTTATGCACTTGGGGGCTAAGAATATGTATGCATCATACATACTGGGGGAGTAGAACCAGGGGAATCCATAGTGGACAAGGATCTGGGTGTTCTGGTAGATTATAAGCTTAATAATAGCATGCAATGCCAAGCTGCGGTTTTCCAAAGCAAGCAAAGTTCTTTCTTGTATTAGGAGAGGTTTGGACCACAGAGAGGTTTTTTGCCCCTGTACAAATCATTAGTAAGACCTCATCTGGAATATGCAGTTTGTGATGGATGCAGGTATCGGATCCCCGACCTTCTCACTAACTTGTGACAAAGGACCGGCCAATCTCACACTTCGCTGTCACTTAAGCCCCATACACACACGCAGATCGTCGTCATACAAATGTTCGTCTTTTCTCCCCGGGATGTCGGTGTCTGTTGAAAAGTGCAAAGACAGCACAAGGACAGCACAAGAATTTTGTCCGCAGACTTCAGCTGACTGCAGAAGTGATGTCATGTAATGGTTAACTTTCCCTGTGTTTTTTATTTTCTGAGCATGCCCAGTCTTGCAAATCTGCGGTCTGTCGGCTGATTTCTGTACTGACAGGCAAACAATTGTCCGTTCTGGTGTCTGCAGACAAAAATTTTCATGTTTGCAAGAAAGACTCTTGTCCGCAGATTGTGTGCAGACATCTGTCGGAGGCACCATACTAACACGCATACAATCGGCAGATCTTTCGTCCGCCGACGTTTGTATGACGACGATCTGCGTGTGTGTACGGGCCTTTACCTAACAATGCCACTCTCATCTGCACCCTGCATAAAGATTCTCCAGCTCATGGGACCCACAATCTAGGTGCCAGCAGGTTAAGAGCGATTGCCACTTTAAATGCCACCACTCCCGTTTGGTCTGAGCAGGGGGAAGTTCGTAATTCTAGCCATACCAATTATGATTTTAGAATAATCGTCTATAACACACACTGTCACCACAGACAGGTATGTTAGTTACATAGTTACATAGTTACACATCCGTCCATCCAGTTCAACCTATGATGTGCGTGTGTGTTTGCTGTTAACCGTACATTGTATACCACTGTATGTTGTGGTCTTTAAGGTGCCCATCTAATATTTTTTTGAAACTATCGATGCTCCCTGCTGATACGACTGCTTGTGGAAGAGAATTCCACATCCTTACTGCTCTTACAGTGAAGAACCCCCTACGTATTTTAAGGTTAAACCGCCTTTCCTCTAGTTTTAGTCAGTGGCCACGTGTCTTATTGTATTCCCTTTCTCTGAATAACTATTGTTCAGAGGATTTATTCTATACAGTAGCACTCCTCAATAGACAGGTTCTTTTTTAGCTTGCATTAAGAGCTTAGGGACAAGGTTAACCCTTTCCAAAATATGGTTTTAATATTGAAAAGGTCAAAGTTGGTGCAAATAAAATATTTACAGAAAAAAGGTGTTTGAACGAAATAGAGACATCATTTCAGCAATAGAAAAAAAGGGTAGAATGGTGGAGGAAGAATGCTTGCAGTCAATGTCCTGGGTGTTATCAGAATTCAGTCGATAAACCAAGTGTTATCGGTTCTCAAACTTGACAGCTATTCCTGCTTTGTGGGTAAAGGAGAACTCTCTCAACTGGTGAGGTCTCCCTTTTTTCTCTGGGATCAAAGGGGTGTTGACAGATGCCCCTGACCAATAAAACGGAGTGTCCATGGGCTGTCCTGAATTTATGACAATATCAGGTCCCTCCTCTATGGACAGTTTTTTAAACCACTATTCATATCTTCCAATAGGTACCGGTTGCATTCTTGAAACTGATAGATTATTGTTTAGCATTGAATTTCACATCCAGGCATACTAAACACTGGGTAGCTCAGATAAACTTGTCACCCAGGAGGCATCTGACAGCTACCTTCTCTATGTGCTAGTGTGGTCATGTTTTACTTTCATTCGTTCAGTGCAACATTTCTCATCCAAATATATACTTATTATTAATGTGTCATGTTCCTGTCTGAGTTTATGAATTGTGTGTGGATTTGTTAAGTTTTGAATTGGGCAGAGCTCTCTGATTGCCTTTTACGATCCCCATTAGTTCTTGGTATCCTTAATGGATTTGGTCAAAGTTTTATGATAGGACAGCAGAAACAGACATCCTGGCAGGACTCAAGTAGTGGTTTACAGCTCAGCACAGGCTGGTTTCTGTTGTCTCCGAGTTGAGATAACGGCTCTTTTGAAGTGTAAAACCTATACATTCCATGAATTAGAGGAGGAGGGAGGAGGTAATCACTGCAGCAATGTGTAATTGTTCTGCAAGACTGGAATGGCTGACCTATAATGACTGAACAACATGGCTGCTTGCAACAGCTTTTCGTGTGTCCAGTACAGGATATCATTACACAGTTCAGTTTTGTGCACCAGGATAATCGGGGAACTGGAGAAAGTGCAGAGAAGGGCAACCAAACTGGTAAGAGGCATGGAGAAGCTCAGCTATGGGGAAAGATTACAGGAACTGAATTTATTCTCTCTTGAGAAGAGGAGATTAGGGGGGATATAATCAATATGTATAAATATATAAGGGGTCCATTTAGTGAACTTGATTTTGAGCACTCTTTACGTCTAGAGGAAAAGAGATTTTGTCTCCAAATAAGGAAAGATTTCTTCACTATAAGAGGTGTGAAAATGTGGAACAGACTCCCTCCAGAGGTGGTTCTGGCCAGCTCAGTAGATTTCTTTAAGACATGCCTATCAGGAGTCTGTGGTAGTGAGCCCTTGTAGATCACCAGCTCAGGATTCCCCAGGGCTCGGAGTTTAAGGCCCCAGCTTACTTCTTTACCCGAGCCCCTGATGGTGGGGATGGACTTGCAGCAAGCTAGAACCAGATCGCGGCCCCCAAGTACACCCAGCTGAGGATGGGGAGACCACTCATGTGTGCAGAGTACAAGCAGCAGACGAAAGGAAATCCAGGAGACAAGCCGAGGTCAGGGAGGGTAGTGAACAAGCACAGGCGGTAAACAAAGCTGGGGTCAGTACACAGGTATTCAAACACATTATAGACAAGTGGTATGCAAACGGGAGCTCAGAAAACTGTGAAGTTGCTCAGGCAATATGGGTTACACTGAGAATCTCTAAAATAGACAAGCCAACCAGGAGGTGGGACAGGAAGTGATGGAAGGGAAGGAAATAAAAGCCCACAGAATAGCAGACAAAGCTCATAGGCGAGACCAGCCAAACCACACATGTGAAAGTAAAAAGGGTTGAAAAAACACAGCAGCAAGGAGGTAAGAGTACACAAGCAAGAACTGTAGGCTAACTTGTGACAAGGCCTGGATTCTTTCCTAGGTGTACATATAAGTGGGTACTAACATTTATAGGTAAAATTGATACAGGGAATATCTGATTGCCTCTCAGGGTTCAGGAAGGATTTTTTTCCCCTGCTGTAGCAAATTGGATCATGCTTTGCTGGGTTTTTCGCCTTCCTCTGGATCAACTGTAGGTAAAGGATTGTGTATATGGGATTGTATGTTTGTGTTTTTTTTTTTCATTGGGTGAGCTAGATGGACTTGAGTCTTTTTTCCACCTGACTAACTATGTAACTATGAATTTAAGACGTTTCTGGACCTAACCCTCAACATAGGTATTACTAAAAAAGAGTCACGGTCATATTGGTCCACAGACCCAATTCATCATGTGCCCATGTTCTCTGCAGCCATGGCCAGGGGTACAAGCATTTCATGTGGTTTATGCACTTCAATGACAATGAACTCTGTCATCCTCGGGGTGACCCGGGAAATGATCGGCTCCACAAAATTCAGCCACTCATAAATCACTTGAACCAAAAAATTGCAGCCTTGTATATGTCGCAACAAGCTGTCTGCGTAGATGAGTCTCTCATTAAGTTTTCTGGCCGCCTTGCTTTAAAACAGTTTCTCCCCAGCAAGTGTGTCAGAATACATAGACTTTCCTGATTGGTGAGGGAAAAGATAGCAGTGTGGAGCCCTGTGACTGCCCAGACTACATAGGGAGCAGTGGCAAGATTGTTTGGGAATTGGTGTCACCCTTATTCGGAAAGGGGTACCACTTGTACATGGACAATTATTATACAAGCGTGCCACTTTTTAGATACCTCTTTGAATTTGGAATTGGCGCATGTGGCACTGTGCGAACAGGCTTGTAAATTCCCGACTTAGACCGGGGGAGAGAGCCTGCTTGAAAAGTAATAAGTTGCTTGCAGTGAAGTGGAAGGACACGTCCTATCTTCTATTCATGCAGATACAACAGTCCAAATTGCAACAGCGACTGGTGTTTTTGAGAACCCCCCCTTTGTCCACGACTACATCCTTAACATGGGAGGGGTGGACTTCAATGACCAGATAATGGGGCCATGCTTAATTTCCTGTAAGGCCAGGCGCTGGTAAAAGAAAGTGTCTGTATATTTATTCCACAAAAAGAGCAAGAAAGAAGCAATAGTTCCTTATCCCACCCACTCAGCGCTTATGTAATGCAATCCTCAAAGGATCAAACATATACAACTAGCCAAACAGCCAGATGTAAATTCTCATGTGCCAATATTCCCAATAAAGCAGCCGCTATACTCAGATCATAACATATAAAAAGGTGCGTATAGGAGCCACAGCCCGCATAAACACTAGCAGCGCTAGAAAACAACCTCTAACCGGGTTGAGGGTATATGGCAAAATGGTGAATATAATAAAGCCAAAGTTCATAAGTCCATGGTGTTCTCAGGGTAAAGTCACACGAAAGATAGGGTGCATAGGAAACTTGTTATGTAGTGTTGAACAAGACTTCTTTGCTGGTCACTCTGCAACTAACATATCCTTCACCTCACCACTGTGCTCCCCCCCCTTGAGAGTGAACACGTACCCTTAACGCTAGGGTCTAGCGCTTTGTTCAACAGATGATCCTCCACTCCCTGATGGCGATCCCCTCAGGACTCCACTCCAACCAGTAGAGATATGAACAGCACCTCCTCCTCTCCTCTCACATAAAGGGGGACAAATAGGGACTCATAGTGTAATATGTACAAACAAGGCTTTATTAAAAAGTTAAAATCACACTCACATGAAATCGGATGTAGTCAAGCGAAACAAATATCCAAGGCACAAAACCCGGTCCTCCCGCTGCAAACGTTGTCCCCACTGAGCCACACGGTACAGGTGATCCAGCCACCTGATCGCGATGTTGCCCGGACTCAATGGGCGTTATAACTGGGGATCCTCTGGGATGTCCTTAGTGTACAACTGAATGGCCGCGTGCTCACGCCCTGTTGTTTCAGGAAGAGATCATCACAGCCCTTTTGTTTCCAGAAGGTACTGTGGCCCAATTTTCCAATCCAGATGCAGTGCTGGCTGCATAAGAGGCATTTTCCGGGTGTCCTCCCTGGTACCTCTACCCAAAAAGCACGCCAAAAAAGATGTCGGTAGTAACCACTGATATATACATGTTTTTGTCCCTCCTGTCCTGGCCAACCTGGGCTCTGCATCCAGGGCAGTTTTCAGGGAGTATTAGTATAAGGTACAGCACGACACAGTCTAGGGCACACATTCACACAGGGTCTCGAAAGATGTTAGATAGTCAGGAAACTGGCTATCGCATTTTGAGAGACCCTAGCCTGGAACGTTGAAAGTTTTTTACAGTTACAAGAAAAGTGAAAAAAAATAGTAAAAAAATAAATAAAAAAGGCAAAAATAGTTGTTGTTTCATTGAGTTAATGTTCTGTTCTTACTGTTGTACTGTACACTATACTGCTATACTGCAATGTTTTATTGTTACTGTGCTTTATTGTTAATCATTGTTTTCTTTGCAGGAATGCCATTCACCTGCAGCACTGATCTGTTTATTCTGTTTATTCTGAAAGCAACAGGGTTTGCTTTCAAAATACATAAATCAGTGACTACAGCACTGTAGAAGGTGATTGCACCACCGTAGTTAAAAAAAACAGTATATGTTGAACCATGGGGCTGGGGAGGTGAGAGGGTGGATCGCCCCTAAGCTTCAGGATATATTTTTTATTCTATTTTGGCACAGATTGCAATAATAAAAAAAGTTGCAGTTTTATTAAGGTAATGTTTTATTGTTAACGGTTGTTTGCTTTGCAAGAACCCCATTCAGCTGCAGCGGTGATCTGTTTATGTTTGCTTTCAGAATGCATAAATCAGTGACTACAGCACTGTAGGAGATGATTTAACCACCGCAATCTAAAAAAAGAGCATATATGCTGAAGCATGGGGGCAGGGGTGGTCAGCGGGCGGATTACCCCTATGCTTCAGGGTATATTTTTTACTCTTTTCTTGCACAAATTGCAATAAAAAAAAGCTGGTGTTTTTTTGAGTTAATGTTTTTAAACCCAGCAGCAACCCATCGCTGAGTAGACAGTGGGAGGATCGCCCGTATGCTTCGGGATATATATTTTTTTCACTTTTCTTGGCAGAGATCTCTTCATCCACATCAATCGATTTAAATGGAGGAATCTGTTAGGTTTAGCCCATTGGCTGAATTAAAAAAAAAAAAGAACATTCAATGTATGCCCATCAATAGTGGGCCACAAGTGGGTGGATGCAGGGTTGGTATATTCTAATGGTTGGCATACCACACACCTTTTCTGGCAGAGATTTCTTCATCCACATTGATCAATGTGAATGGAGGAATCTGTTAGGTTCTCTTTTTTCATTCAGCCCACAAGCTGCATGAAAAAAAAAAGAACATTACAATACTGTATATCCCCAACAAGGACCAGCAACCTACTGGTACGTCGCTGGACTTTGAGTGGTTATACCGGGACGATGCCTGAAGGTTTAGGCATCATCTTGGTATAGTTTTTTTAGGCAGTTGGTTTTCATGTAAAAGAAATCCTAGCGGCTATACTGCTTTTACAAGCAGTGGAGTATTAAATGAAGGATTAGTGGAGTATTAAATTAAATAAATAATAATAAAAAAAAAATGAAAGCACCCCTGTCCCCCCGTGCTCTCGCGCAAAGGCCAACGCAAGCATCGGTCTTGTGTCGTATGTAAAAAGCAATTGCACCATGCATTTGAGGTTTCACAGCAAAAGTCAGATTGAGGGCAGTAATTGTAGCACTAGACCTCTGTAAATCTAAAGTGGTAACCTGTAAAGGCTTTTAAAAATGGACATAGCTTGTCTCCGCTGCATGGGCATGCGCAATATTAAAGCATCTCGTGTTTGTTATCTATGTGCTCGTGATAAGATTATCTTTAATATGTTAACAAACAATTGGGCAATATATTGTGTTTTTCTGCAATAAAATTTAAAAAAAGGGTATTTTTTCCAAAAAAATTGTTTGAAAAATTGCTGCATAAATACTGTGTGAAAAAAAAAAATTGCAACACCAACCATTTTATTCTGTAGGGCCTCTGCCTTAAAAATAAATAAATAAATTATATATATATATATATATATATATATATATATATATATATGTATATATATATATATATATATATATATAAAAATGTTTGGTGGTTCAAAGTAGTTTTCCAGCAAAAGGGGCCCCTAGATCCCGGCCCCCTCCCATGTGATTGAGTATAGGATACATAGCACTTGTACTCATTCACTAAAAAATGGGCAAAAATGTAAGTAAAAAAAATAAATGTCCCCCAAAGTAAATCCAGCGTCAATCACGATAAATGTCGGCCACTGACAAGCATGAAAAAAAAAAAAAGATCCACACCTAACGCTTGTCCTCCTGCCAAATGACAGCTCGACTGCCCACCCACCACTAAATGAACTAAGGGGTGGGGTCACCTGGTGACATCACTGGTTGACCCAACTCCCTTGTGACATCATCAACCAGGGAAAGGTAGATCGGTAGTCGTACCCCCCCCCATGTTGAGGATGTATGGTCTGGTAAAGGTAGATACTGTTTCTTGAATGGAGCTCTTTGTCCTGAACTAAAAACAAAAAGGTTTTGGCTATAGCTAAAAAAAAGGAAGCTGTATTACCTAGCAAATCTGTGCAAGTGTACAGTAAAATATTAGGGAAATTCTCTGGAAATTACAGACCACAAATTATATTACCAGTTGTGATACACAGCATGTTATGCAATTGGAAGAATTGCAAAAAAGACTACTGAAAAACACAAAGAATGAATCACATTCATCACCATCCAACATAAAACTGTCTCAGAAATCTTGTGCTTTAACCACTTTAAGACCGGAAAATTTTGCTGCTCAATGACCAGGCCCTACTTTTATTTTTTGCGCTATAAACAAGAAAAGAGCGACAATTTAAAAAAAAAAAAAAAAAAAACAATCATTTTTCACAATCTGCTATATGACATTCTCAAAAAAAATGTAAAAATCTAAATTTTTTAACATTTTAGGCCAATTTATTTTCTGCTACATATTTTTGGTAAAAAAAATTGCAATAAGCCTATTTTGATTGGTTTGCGTAAAAGTTATTGCGTTTACTAACTATGGGAAAGATTTATATTGTTTTTATTTTTTTTTACTAGTAATGGTGGCGATCTACGATTTTTTTGCGGCAGTGCGACATTGCGGAGGACAGATCGGACCCCTAACTGACATTTTTGACACTTTTTGGGGTACCAGTGACATTAATACAGTAATCAGTGCTAAAAATATGCACTGTTACAGTAAAAATGCCATGAAGGGGTTAATACTATGGGTGATCAAGGAGTTAAATGTAAGCCTAGGGGAGTGATTCTAACTGTGGGGGAGTTGGGCTTGTGAGATGACCATAGAGACATGCGATCCTATATAGCAGGATCGCATGGTCTCTGTGATCATGTCAGGGAGAAGGATGGGCGGCTGTGTTTACATCAGCCGTCCGTCCTTCTCTATCAGTGGGGAGAGATCGCTAGTGTCGGACACTCGCGCCAGCTTCCCCGCTGATGAGCGTGGGCGGTAGCGCACCGCCGGCGGGGCGCGATTGCCTCCTAGCTCCTCCCAGGCGAGCGCCGTAATTGTACGGGGCTTTGCCTGGGAGAGCCAGCCTGCCGCAGTACATCTGCGGCGGCTGGACGTAAAGTGGTTAAGGCCACTTTCCACACGATCAGACCAATCAGGTCTGCCTGTCTTTTTTTCAGGTGGACCTGATCTGAATGTTTCAGAGTTTATATTATATATATATATATTGTGGGAGATTAGCTCGGTGGCGGGCGTGGATGACCCCTTGGGGGGGGGGATTCGTTACACAAGGAGATAGCCGAGAAGTGGTTGCAAACAACAGTTTGGTTTATTCTTGCAATTTACTTCACACAAGTGCAAGCCTCAAAAACATCCAAAATAAAAATAAAACACAAAATAAATCCTTGCCACTGTGGGCGGCTACCTTCTCACATACAGGAACCT
The DNA here is from genome assembly GCF_965119305.1 of Pelophylax lessonae. Taxonomy (NCBI): domain Eukaryota; kingdom Metazoa; phylum Chordata; class Amphibia; order Anura; family Ranidae; genus Pelophylax; species Pelophylax lessonae. The sequence goes on along the minus strand of NC_138778.1, from coordinate 98,168,521 downwards.
ACCTACGGAGTCTGTCTCCAACCTACTGTTGGGCAAACTTTGCTGATCCTACAGCAGACACTCCATAGTCCATGTTTTTTCTTCACACAACAAATGTCCATTGAACATGTCCCTTTTCCTCTTCACATTGAACATGTCCCTTTGCTTGTCTCTTCACATAGCAACCATTCCTTTGCTTGTCTCTTCACATAGCAAACAGTTCATTTATTTCTTTTCACATAGAAATAGTCCAGACCTCACCTTGAGTAGTCTTCACACTTGTTACCCTCCTCAGCGCACATCGCTTCAGGAGGTCTTCTCCCATGCTCACACAGCGTCGGGAGGCACACATCTGACCGTCCTCCTCTCCCCAGCTCACACAGCGTCAGGAGGCAGCAATCAATCGACTTCCTCTGGACCAATTATAGAGGCCTTAATTTCCTCATTCTGAACAGCTGAAGTCTGTTCAACGTCCTTAGACAGTTCTGGCTACCTTTGCAGCCGACACCCTATAGTAATTGGTGAATTTTCTAAACCAGGTGGAAATGTATCTCCTGTCTGTGACTACATCCACAGATTTACCTGACTTCCTGTCACAATATATATATATATATATATATATATATATATATAATATAAACTCTGAAACATTCTTATAAGAAATCCACTCGTTACAGGAGACTTTGCAATGTCATTGAGATTTGTAGATTTTAACAGCCATAGGGTTAGCACTTAGCAGTGTCCTTTATATACGCATCCAATATCGGCTAGCACAGTGTTTCTCAACCTTTTTTCAGTCAAGGCACCTTTTATAATTATAGATAATCTAAAGGCACCCTTTAAAATGATGGACAGTCTTGAGACACCCCATTCTAAAATGTAAAAAATGAAACTATTCTAATAGTTTTACATAATGCAGCAACATCCACACGTAGGACACCCAACATTAGAGGTGATTTATTCTTCCAAAGCAAATACACTTTTGCACACCGGTACTGACTAGTATTCCAATGTTTCTCTTCTCCCTCAATTTCTCTCCATCTGTTAGCTAATGTCACCCCAGTGCTGAGGGAGAGGGGCACAGGAAGGACAATCAAGGATGCTGTAGAGTCAACAGACATCCTCCTTTATTCACTGTTGTCATTGGTTGTTAGGATGCCAGTGTCTAGAAAGGCTTTGTGTAACTAAAAGGAAGGCCGATCCACCTGCTGGCTTGTATACAATTTTTGATGCATTTTTAGGAATTTTTCCAAGGCACCCCTGAAGAAACCTCAAGGCACCCCAGGGTGCCTGGGCACACTGGTTGAAAAAGGCTGGGCTAGCATATGCAAACAGGGGGTTATTATATGATTCCCCAGCAAATTAAATCCAGTATTAGGCATGAATAAGGAAATTGAACATAGTCTCATAATGCAATCATTTTCTATAGAGCAAAGTATACAATTTAGCCACCATTCTCTCTTCCATAACACCGCAGGAGTGCCACAGGCTGATCGCCTCCATGCCATGCCGCATTGATGCAGTAATTTGTGCCAAAGGAGCCCTGACCAAGTATTGAGTGCATACCATACTGTACATGGATATACTTTTCTGTAAGCCAACATTTCTGTATTAAAAGTCCTTTTTTTTTTTTTATTGGTCTTATGTAATATTCAAATTTTTTGAGATACTGAATTTTGGGTTTTCACTAGCAGTAAGCCATAATCATCAAAATTAAAATAAAGAAATGCTTTAAATATATCATTCTGTGTGTAATTAATCTACATTAGGGTTTCTGTGGAACCCTAGGGGTCCTCCTGAGGTTGTTAGGGGTTCCTTGAGCAATGGGTAATTTCTGCCTCTCAGATAAGTTCCCAATGACACCATTGTTCCTTTTAGCTATCTGTAAGGGGGTAATTTTTCCCAATGATGACAAGATTAAGGAGCATTCTTCCCACTGACTGTCACACTAATGTGTCATGAGTTGTAGAGTTTTTTTTTTAGCAGGGGTTCCCCGAGACCAGAAATTTATTTCAGGGGTTCCTCTGTGTTGAGAAAGGCTGCTCTATATAATATATGAGTTTCACTTTTTAAATTGAAAGACTCAAAGAAAATAGCTGTTTGATGATAGTCTCATTTTTTGAGACGCACCTGTATGTACACAAAGTAAATAGTATGAACAGACACACGGTTGTTGTTAGAAGGCCATATAGTACCTGAATAGACTGTTTTACTAATTAACCTCTTCCCCACCACCTGCCGCAGTTTTACTGCAGCAGGGTGGCTCTCCTGCGTACACCTATGTCAGTCGCGCGGGGAAAGCTAGAGGGCGCGCTCCCACCCCCACTTGGCAGCGGGGAAGCCGATGCACGGGTCAGGCTGCTCCAATTGCCGCCCAACACCTGAGATTGCTCCGCACTGAGAGAGAAGGACGGTTCCAGCAGCCAACCGTTTTTCTCCCTGAAATGATCATAGAGCCCACGTGATCCTTCTATTTAGGATCACATGTCTCAATGGTCATTTCACAAGCCACACCCCCCCCCCCCCCCCCCACGGTTAGAATCACCCCCCTAAGCTCACATTTAACCCTTTGATCACCCACAGGGTTAATCCCTTCCCTGCCAATGGCATTATTACAGTAACAGTGCATATTTTTAGCACTGATTACTGTAGTAATGTCACTGGTCCCCCCAAAAATGTCAAAAATGTCAGTCAGGGGTGCGATCTGTCCGCTGCAATGTCGCAGTCCCGCAAAAAAATTGCAGATTTGTCATTTAGCAGAATGTGAAAAATATTGTTTTTTTTTTTTTTTTTTTAGAATTGTTTCAATTTTTTGTTTATAGTGCAAAAAATTTAAATTGCAAAGATGATCAAATACCACCAAAAGAAAGCTCTATTTGTGGGGAGAAAAGGACATCAATTTTATTTGGGTACAGTGTCGCACGATTGAGCAATTGTCAGTTAAAGTAACGCAGTGCCGAATCGCAAAATAGGGCCTGGTCATTAAGGGGTCAAATCCTTCCGGTCCAGAAGTGGTTAAATAAAATGTGCATTAAAAATCAAGCAGTGAAAGTGTCTAACGGCAGATAAATATAACATGTATTTAGCACAGTAGTGTTTTAGAGAATTGCAGATCAGCCAATAGACAAACAGTATAACATTTAATGTAAGAAGTTTTTTTTTTTTTATATATATATATTTATCACGAATCACCTGAAATATGCTAACTAGTGTCCCGAAATTCTACATTCCACATTCCACAAACAGCAATTACACAAGCCAATAACTGACAGCCTGGTGTGAATCATGTGACCTCCGCCCTCCTCAATGCGGCAGATCCCCATCCCCCTTTCTCCTCCGCTGTAGACATTGTCACGTGACCTTCCTTCCAGCGTCCATATTGGTTATGGGCAGGATAGGCTAATAAAATATATTGAATAAAAGAATATGAACGTAGTCATACTCCTGAGTAGACACAGCAGGCAGAATATAAATATACTAGAATTTTTTACTTTCCCCCCCGCAGGTGTCCTGAAGCAGGTGACCGTGTGGGAAGAGAATCCTGAAGGGAGACATGACAGCCTTTCCTCACAGCTTAGTGACAGCCAATGGCGGCGCGGCGGATTGTGGGTTGGTGCAGTGACGTCATGTGGCTGTACTGTAGACTGGAGGAGGGGAAGGAGCAGCTGATGCTGGGCTCTCATCTCTAAGGTACGAATATTGTATTATAATGAATAAATGGGGGGGCGGATATATGAGGGGGGCTGAGGAGGGGAACACCGGGGTGAGGGACCTTCACCTGCCCAAGGTCCATACATACACCTATGGCTGTCACCTGGGTGTGGGTGGGTGTGAGCCCTGGCCATTGTATTATATCATATCACACATACACTGGCCTACTACCAGCAGCTGTGGAACTACAAGGCTCAGTAGTCAGGTATTATGGGCCCTGACCTAGCCTGGGGGCCCCTAGGTGTCAGATCCTTTATAGATCTCTGGTCCTCATCCCTGAGCATAGATCAGCTGTGTGATCCTATAGAATCCTATCAGAGCTCACTGATTGGACACATCCAGCTCCATGTCCCCCTCACTGCTTTTTTGGGAGATTTTAAACCGATTAACCACTTCTGGACCGGAAGGATTTACCCCCCTTTAATGACCAGGCCATTTTTTGTGATATGGTGCTGCGTTACTTTAACCACGTAAGGACCAGAAGGATTTACCCCCCTTTAATGACCAGGCCATTTTTTGTGATATGGCGCTGCGTTACTTTAACCACGTAAGGACCAGAAGGATTTGCCCCCTTAATGACCAGGCCATTTTTTGCACTGCATTACTTTAACAGACAATTGCGCGGTCGTGCGACGCCGTACCTAATAAATCTGATGACCTTTTTTTTCCACGAATAGAGCTTTCTTTTGGCGGTATTTGACCACCTCTGCGATTTTGTATTTTTTGCACTACAAACAAAAAAAATCTGAAAAAAAATAAAACAATATTTTTTTACTTTCTGCTCTATAACATTCCCAATAAAAAAATGTAAAAATCAATTTTTTTTTTTTTTTCATCATTTTAGGCCAATTTATATTCTGCTACATATTTATGGTAAAAAAAAAAAATCCCAATAAGCGTATTTTGATTGGTTTGCGCAAAGGTTATCGCGTCTACAAGCTAGGGGAAAGATTTGTCATTTTTATTTATTTATTTTTTACTAGTAATGGCGGCGATCAGCAATTTTTAGCGGGACTGCGACATTGCAGCGGACAGATCGGACCCCTGACTGACATTTCTGACACTTTTGGGGGGTACCAGTGACATTACTACAGTAATCCGTGCTAAAAATATGCACTGTTAAGCTGGATACACACTGCTGTGTTTACAGCGGCACGCCGCAGTTTTGTCTCCACGAGGAGCGATCGCGGGGGCAATCGCAACCGCCAGACCCGCTGATCGGCTCCTCCCTGTGGCCTGCGAAGCGATGTTCAGTTATGTCGCTTCATGGGACAGAGCCAAATTGTCGCAGGAAAAAAGTGTGGGGGGGGGGGGTCGTTAAGAGGTTGTAAGGCCCCGTTCACACTGGGGAGACGCTAGTTTGCCGGGCGACCTCATAGGTCGCGGCGCGCTGCTCACACTGCGACCTCGGAGCGGCCGGCACGGACTTCATAACATTGAAGTCTATGCAGGTCGCCCCAAAGAAGCTCCGGGTCCTTTTTCTAAGTCGGAGCGACTTGTGTCGCTCCTATTAGAACGGGCCCACAGCTTCTCTATGGCAGGCGACCTGTGAGACGACCAGGTCGCCTGACAGCTTGCCCCAGTGTGAACGGGGGCTTAACCCAAATTTTATTATTTTTTTTTCAACCTGAAAGAGAAACAAACACATAATGAGCTAGTATGCATCGCATACTAGCTCATTATGAAATAATTACCTTAGAATGAGCCCCCGCCGTGCCGCCCACTTACCTCTATGACGGGCGACATGTCCAGTCGCCTGTCTTCCAGGATCGCGGCATCCGGCCATCTGATTGGCCGGAGCCGCGGTGACGTCACTCCCGCGCACGGCACGGGGCTTCAGAGCGCATGCGCCAGTGAAGTCACTGGCTCCATGTAAGGTAAATATCTCCTAAACGGTACATGTTTAGGAGATATTTACACTACCTATAGGTAAGCCTATGCTTTCCCTGTTTGGATCACTCTTCAGATTCATTAGACTTCTATTTGTCAGGCAGTAAGGAGGTGAACCCCACACTAGTGCGCCACAGGCGTGTCTGTGTGTGCGGGCGCTATGCCAGCTGAAAGTGACAGGGGGTAAAATTCCTGCTGTGAAGTAAAGTTGTGGCTCAACTGTGAGGTTTCCCCACCACCCCTTGCCTACCCACTAGTGGGAATGAATCCTAAACGTTTGGCCTCTTATTATATATCTATTCTATGCTTGTCATTTTCCTCACTGTGATCATTTTTCTCTTTGGGTGTCATTACTGTATAGTTGAAGTGATAATAAACCCTCAGTTTTGTTTTTTTTTTTGCCTAATTCTGTTCTTAAATAATTGCATTACATAAAGAATCTAACCTTTTGCTTCAAAGTTGTTTTTTTCTGGGTCTGTTTTCCCCATTTCCGGTGGTCCTCTTTAACCTTTTGGCCCTTTGGGAGGTTTAGGATGCCGGGTGGCGGGGTTTAAGATCATGTGACGTCACATCAGTCACATGATCAGAAAACTCCAGATCACAAGTAGTGATTGGAAGCTTTCCATTAGTCGCTGGTAACTGTGTGGTAACTCCGTGCAGGGTGCGCGCTCTCAGCATAGCTGTATTTACACTAATATACGGCCGCTTGGCACCAAGGCCCACCCACTGAGAAGCTGAATATTTGCGTGCAGCTGGCACCAAGGGGTTAAAAAGTGCCCCCTTTGTATTACTGATCTCATGGGGGCACGTGGGCGCACACTTACATCTATGGGCCTACAGCCTGCGTGGCAGTGCTAGCTGCACCCGTATGAATGGGGAGGACGCTGATGAAAGCCATGGAGGACGCTGTAGCTCCGCCTCCCGTGTGCTCTGATTGATCCTGTTGGGAGGAGCATGCGCTGAGTACTCTTGAGCGGCTAAAGAGAAACTCTGCGCGTCCGCACACAGCCCCAGAATTGAAGAAAGGCATATTCACGGTGATGCCAAGCATGTCGTGACATGTAGTCCCAAGACGCAACGTAGTGGCTGGGCGCACACTCAGGGGAACGGAAGCTTTGGGGACGTAAACCAGGAAGGGCCTGATATCGGTATGTTAAAAAACATGGAAAAATCGTTTTTTTTTTTTTACCCCTGGCACTTTAAAAGGTGTAAAAAAAAAAAAAAAAAATGCGGGTTTAGAACCACTTTAACCTAATATTACACCCAAAATAAAAATGTAATCGATTGCTTACCAGTCATTAAATGTGAATTCGTTTTGTTTTTAAGGGGCCTTTCACACAGGCTTTCCGCCCGTCTCCGTTTCGCTCAGCGGGGATCGATCCGCCAATCCCCGCTGAGCAGTTGGATGACAGCTCCGTCTCCGCTCTCTATACAGAGACAGAGCTGTCAGATCCCCGCTCCCCTCTATGGGAGATCGGATGATAACGGATCGCCTGTCCGTTTTCATCCGATCCTTCAGATGGATGGAAAATAGGGTTTTCATTCTTCTGGATTTCACGGACAGGATCGGATCGGATAGCAGCAGATATCAGTGGAGATGTCTCCGCTGACATCCGCTGCCCCATAGGGGTGCATGGAGCATCCGATCCAGTCTGCCTGAAAAACTGACAGGCAGACCTGATCGGAAAGCCAGTGTGAAAGGGGCCTTATTTTTTCCCTTTTATTCTTACCTGGTGATCCAGCCAGTAATACGTCTCTTGAGGTGTCTGTATTCTGGATGAAGAAGTAAAGCAGACCTCCAGCAGCATTGTCAGTCTGGGGAGAGGGGAGCATTAGACTCGCTGATTTCAATGGACTTGACTAAACCTGAAGTCCAGCTAACACATTATACGCAGTTACAGTGACAGTTTTTTTTTCCTTCTGGAATAAAGGTTTTACATAAATGAATAAAAGCTGATTATTGTAAGCACCCCTGTCAGTGGTAAATGCTTTGTCTTAAACTTCTAAGGGCTCATGCATCTCAAAGAAGCGGCTTCTGCAGGCTTTTGAGCTTTTTTCAGCTCTCATTTTTTTCTGTCTGCAAAAGGGGAAGGGATTGTGAATAAAAATGCTTATGCTCAAAGAAGCTCAATAAAAACCTGCAAAAGAGCACTTAAAGGCCAAGTTTACCTTTCATTCAGAAAATATGTGAAGTTAATGCTGCAAACAATTTGATAAATCATTAAAGAGGATCTTAAAGAAGAAATTATATAATATATATATTGTAGCTACTGACTTTTAATAAAAGAACACTTACCTGTCCCTGGATCCAGTGCTGTTCTGACCCGGGCTGGTTCTTCGGTGATAATCGGGTCCCAGCGCTGGGCGTGTTTACTAAGGGAAGCTGGCTGTGACTCCTTGTGGCTCTACAGCCGGCTTCCCACTGCGCATGCGTGAGCCGCACAGTGCTTTGTGAATGGTCCCACAGCCTTCTGTGATGTGTCCCAAAAAGCTGATGGCAAAGGGGGGGGGGGGGGGGGGCTGGGGGTGAACCTCTGCTCAGATCGCCTAGGTGGGAGCTGGTTAATGATTTTAACATATATCCAAATTTGGGAGAAGGGGGGAGGTGGCAGAAAAGAACATCCTCTTTTGGGTTCAGTTCCACTTTAAAGTTAATTCTCTTAGATAAAAAACACACAGTTCACATTCATTATTTATCTCATGGTACTTTAGGAATGTACAAAGTAACAATGAGGGGAATTCTACATTGGTCAATAAATACAAAGAATACAATGTATCATTGTGGTAATGTTATGCCTTTAGCTCAGGTATGCAAATCATTTGTAATGTTGCACTAGGCCAGGGGTCTCCTAACTTTCTGAACAAAGGGCCAGTTTACTGTCCTTCAGACTTTTGGGAGGCCACACTGTGGCCACTGGGAGTAGAAGAGGTCCCGATGTCGGTGGGAAAAAATAATGCCCATTTCTTTGTTTCAGTGGGAGAAATTGTGCCCCATCACTGCTATCATTGGGAGAAATTGTGCCTCATTGTTGGTGTCATTGGGAGATATTGTGCTTCATTGTTGGTGTCATTGGGAGATATTGTGCCTCATTGTTGGTGTCATTGGGAGATATTGTGCTTCATTGTTGGTGTCATTGGGAGATATTGTGCTTCATTGTTGGTGTCTATGGGAGGAATTGTGCCCCATCACTGGTGTCTATGGGAGGAATTGTGCCCCATCACTGGTGTCTATGGGAGGAATTGTGCCCCATCACTGGTGTCTATGGGAGGAATTGTGCCCCATCACTGGTGTCTATGGGAGGAATTGTGCCCCATCACTGGTGTCTATGGGAGGAATCGTGCCCCATCACTGGTGTCTATGGGAGGAATCGTGCCCCATCACTGGTGTCTATGGGAGGAATCGTGCCCCATCACTGGTGTCTATGGGAGGAATCGTGCCCCATCACTGGTGTCTATGGGGGAATTGTGCCCCATCACTGGTGTCTATGGGGGAATTGTGCCCCATCACTGGTGTCTATGGGAGGAATTGTGCCCCATCACTGGTATCATTGGGAGAAATTGTGCCCCATTGTTGGCATCATTGGGAGAAATTGTGCCCCATTGTTGGTGTCATTGAGAGGAATTGTGCCCCATCATTGTTGTCTATGGGAGGAATTGTGCCCCATTGTTGGTGTCATTGGGAGGAATTGTGCCCCATTGTTGGTGTTATTGGGAGGAATTGTGCCCCATTGTTGGTGTCAGTGGGAGGAATTGTGCCCCATTGTTGGTGTCAGTGGGAGGAATTGTGCCCCATTGTTGGTGTCATTGGGAGGAATTGTGCCCCATTGTTGGTGTTATTGGGAGGAATTGTGCCCCATTGTTGGTGTTATTGGGAGGAATTGTGCCCCATTGTTGGTGTTATTGGGAGGAATTGTGCCCCATTGTTGGTGTCATTGGGAGGAATTGTGCCCCATTGTTGGTGTCATTGGGAGGAATTGTGCCCCATTGTTGGTGTTATTGGGAGGAATTGTGCCCCATCATTGTTGTCTATGGGAGGAATTGTGCCCCATCGTTGGTGTCAGTGGGAGGAATTGTGCCCCATCATTGTTGTCTATGGGAGGAATTGTGCCCCATTGTTGGTGTCAGTGGGAGGAATTGTGCCCCATTGTTGTCTATGGGAGGAATTGTGCCCCATCTTTGTTGTCTATGGGAGGAATTGTGCCCCATCTTTGTTGTCTATGGGAGGAATTGTGCCCCATTGTTGGTGTTATTGGGAGGAATTGTGCCCCATTGTTGGTGTTATTAGGAGGAATTGTGCCCCATCATTGTTGTCTATGGGAGGAATTGTGCCCCATCATTGTTGTCTATGGGAGGAATTGTGCCCCATCTTTGTTGTCTATGGGAGGAATTGTGCCCCATCGTTGGTGTCAGTGGGAGGAATTGTGCCCCATCATTGTTGTCTATGGGAGGAATTGTGCCCCATCATTGTTGTCTATGGGAGGAATTGTGCCCCATCGTTGGTGTCATTGGGAGGAATTGTGCCCCATCATTGTTGTCTATGGGAGGAATTGTGTCCCATCGTTGGTGTCAGTGGGAGGAATTGTGTCCCATCGTTGGTGTCAGTGGGAGGAATTGTGCCCCATCATTGTTGTCTATGGGAGGAATTGTGCCCCATTGTTGGTGTCATTGGGAGAAATTGTGCCCCATTGTTGGTGTCAGTGGGAGGAATTGTGTCCCATCGTTGGTGTCAGTGGGGGGGGAGGGGGGGGATTAGGTCCTATTGTTTGTATTAGTGGACGAAACCGTGCCCCAAGGGTCAGATAAATGCAAGGAAAGGGCCGCAGTTTGTAGACCACTGCATTAGACGGAGATCATTCTGTGAATGAAGACAAACTAGGAGCTCATTAAAGGCCCGTACACACGTACCGATCGTCAGCATACAAACGTCGGCGGACGAAAGATCTGCCGATTGTACGCTTGTTAGTATGATGCCTCCGACAGCTGTCTGCGCACATTCTGCGGACAAGAGTCTTTCTTGAAAACATAAAAATTAGTTTTTTATGTTTTTGACAGATCGGACCCTTGACTGACATTTGTGACACTTTTGGGGTCACCAGTGATATTTCTACAGTAATCAGTGCTATACATATGCACTGTTACTGTAAAAATACACTGGTTGTGAAGGGGTTAACTTTATTTGGAAGGGAGGGGCTGTGTGTGTCCCTAGGGGCGTGCTTTCTACTGTGATTGGCTGTGGCTTGAGCTGTAAGGACACTGATCAACGGATCTACATACTAGATCCGTTTTATCAGTGTCTTTACAGCGAGGAGAATGACAGGCAGCTTGTTTACACAAGCTGCCTGACATTCTCCCTCTCCCCCGCCGATCGCCGAGTGACCGGCGGACATCGGGTCCGCTGGTCACACACGCGGGGGGGTCCGTGACCACGCGGGAGCGCGCCTCCGGGGGCGCGCGCTCGCTCCCTAGACCCTCACAAGCTAGTGACGTAGCCCTACGTCACTTTGCCTGTGAGGGGCTGACTGCCGACGTAGATCGGCGTTAGGCAGTCGGCAAGTGGTTAAGCACTGTGCTACTTCATTTGGTAATTGCACAGCCATGAAATACTGTGCCCACATGAAATTTTTATGTAATTTTATTTTTCACACAAATAAAGCTTTCTTTTGGTGGTATTTGATCACCACTGGGTTTTTTCATTTTTTGCAATATAAATTTAAAAAGACCAAAAAATGTGAAAAAATTATTTACTTTCTGCTATAAAACATCCAATAAAAAAAAAAAATGGATTTTCTTCATAAATATATTTTGCTACATGTCTTTGGTAAAAAAAAAAAAAAAAAAAATCCCAATAAGTGTATATTGATTGGTTTGCGTGGAAGTGGTATATAAATTGGAACTTTTTTTTTATATACTACAAATGGCAGTGATCAGTGGCTCATAATGGGACTGTGATGGTGCGGCGGACAATCTGACACTAACTGCCACTGACAGCACCAGTGACGCTAATTAGTGATAATATTATACACTGTCACTGTACTAATGACACTGGCTGGGAAGGGGCTAACATCTAGGGCGATCAAGGGGTTAAATGTGTGCCTAACAATGTTTGCTGCTTTTTTACTAATGCCCCGTACACACGTGCAGATTATCTGCAGACTTTTGTCTGCAGACTTACCAAAACCATATAATATGAGGTCAAACCTAAACACTTTCAATTTGTATGCAATCCGGCAGGCCCTTGCACTACATAGAAAAGGTAAGTCTGCAGACAAAAGTCTGCAGATAATCTGCAAGTATGGCATAAAGCTTCATTCACAGCGGAGCGTATCGTTTTCAGGCATTTTTTTGGGTATTTTTTTGTGCTTTTTTCAGGCATTTTTTGCAGGTGTTTGGAGGCAGGCATTAACATCTAACAAAAACGCTTGTAATCTGCCAAAAAAAAGCTTGTGTACTTTTTTGAGCTTCAGACGACAAAACGCTCATATGTGAACAGGGGCCATTGAAATGAATGGGATTTTGCTTGTTGGGCGTTTTGAGACTTTAGAGATGAGCGTTTTACGAGCTGAAAAGCGCTCAGGTGTGAACAGAGCTTAAAGATCTCCTGTTTTTTTATCCCTTTGCAGGGAAAAGAAACAAAGAGATTGTTCCCTCAGTACAGAGCCTTGTGTTGATTGTCAACGCATGGCTCCGGGCTGTGATTGGACCCAGCCGATCAGCAGGTCCCAGCCATGAATCATTGGCCGAAGCCTGCTTACAGACTGTATACAATAACATTTGAGTGCCCTAAACCCGGTGGCAGGCAGTGACCCCTCAATTTGCTTGTCCACAGTACATTGCGGGTGGGCGATCCTTAAAGCCGAGTTCCACCCAAAAGTGGAACTTCCTCTTTAGGTAGTTCTAACCCCCTGACATGCCACATTTGGCATGTCATTTTTGGGAGGGGAGTGGGTACCTAGTTTTGACATGTACCCGCTCCTGCTTCCGCTCGGAGCGCCGTGGCACTCTGAGCGGAAGTTCTCCTCTCCCCCTCCCTCCCTGCAATCTTCTGGGACATGGCAGAGGTCCCAGAAGATTGCCGGCCAATCACGACGCGTAGCGCAACTCGCGCATGCGCAGTGCGTACCCGGCTGTGAATCCGCAAACTGTCATAGCCGGTTGCCCACACCAATGATGCCGGCGCTGCAGAGGAGAGTGGGAGAAGAGCGAGGCTTCGGGCCGCCGCATCGCTGGACCGTTGGACAGGTGAGTGTGTTTAGGCTGGAACTCCGCTTTAAGTGGTTAAACAACACACATTTAGTGAATTGTCTAGTTTTGAGATAAATCCCCAACACAGCCTTTTCATCCATTCTACCTGTACCGTGTGTAAGTGAGCAGTTTTCCTATTTGATTACATGATTATTTGGCCAGCTTTGATCCTGGCAGTTGTATCTTGCTGCTTCAACGTGGTGCCGGTAATCATTTCTGCTATGGCAGGCCCATCTTATTTTCTCATTCTCATCAATGGTGATGGCCGGATGTTTCAGTTGCATTTTGTAAAGACAACCGGTCACAAAACAGAGAGGAATTCTGCCAGTAGTAGAATGCTGATCCCTGTCACGGGACGACTTGCATCAGTTCCAAGACTAACTTCACTCGGGAAATACAAAATTCACACCCATGTGTACACGTAAAGTACCCGAACACAATCCGAATGCAAGCCACGTAAGCGATCTCTTTTGTAAAAAAGCTAATGTTTAAGTTTAACCACTTTAAGACCGGAAGATTTGACCCCCCTTCCTGACCAGGCCCTAATTTGCGATTCGGCACTGCTTTAGTTTATTGGACAATTGCCTGGTCGTGCGATGCTGTAGCCAAATAAAATTGACATTCTTTTTTTTCCTCACAAACAGAGCTTTCTTTTGGTGGTATTTGATCACCTGTGCGATTTTTAATTTTTGCGCTATAAACAAAAAAAGAGCGACAATTTTGAAAAAATAATATTTTTCACTTTCTGCTATAAAACATCCCCCCCCCCCCAAAAAAAAAAAGTGTAAAAATCAAAATTTTTCAACATTTTAGGCCAATTTGTGTTCTGCTACATATTCTTGATAAAAAAAAGTTAAACGTATTTTGATTGGTTTGTGCAAAAGTTATCACATTTACTAACTACGGGAAATATTTATGTCTTTTTTTTTTTACTAGTAATGGCGGCGATCTTTGATTTTTTTTTTTTTTTGCGGGACTGCGACATTGCGGCGGACAGATTGGACCCCTAACTGCCATTTATTGACACTTTTGGGGGGGACCAGTGACATTACTACAGTAATCAGTGCTATAAATATGCACTGTTACTGTAATAATGACACTGGCAGGAAAGGGGTTAACCCTATGGGTGATCAAAGGGTTAAATGTGAGCCTCATGCTTACTGACGTGGGGGGGGGGGGGGGTTTGTGACACAGACAGAGATCGCAGGTTCAGCTATGCTGTCTGTCACTGAGAAGATCCGCCTGCTTTGTTTACATAAACAGGCGGGTCTTCTCACATTTTCCCTGATGATCGGGGAAGAGAAGCGGCAATCGCCGCCTTTCCTCCTCCGGCCCGACTTCCACTGTGTCTAAACACAGCAGGAGCGTGCCTCCGAAACCACTAGGAGTCCAGCGACGTATGTTTACTTCGTTGGACCCAGGGGAGCCGCACTGCCGCAGTAAGATTACTGTCGGCAGTCAGCAAGTGGTTAAAGCAGAACTCCAGGCAGCAACTATATCATTTATTAGGTATTTATATAGCACTTTGCATATATTGTATACTGTATGTAAATGCTCATATGAGAACTGACTTACTGTATCTGTCAATGGATTTGTAATTCTTTCCATACATTTTTGTGTTTCATACACCCCTGCCAGACAGCTCAGCCAGGATGTGAAACTACTTTCCCTGTTAGAGTTGAAGTTGAGGTGTGGCTTTGTAATCATAGCTATAATAATCCACCTTAAACCAACGGAAGTCCGTCATTTAAAAGTACTTAAAGCGGTAGTATACTAAAAAAAAAAAAAAACCCCTGCAAGACAAAGGCATAATGAGCTAGTATGCATCACATACTAGCTCATTATCAAAAACTTACCTTAGAACGAAGCCCCGACACGGACCCCCGGACACTGCTGTGGGAACTGACATGATCGCTCTGCGTCTCTTCCAGGTTCGGCGGCTCCGGCGCTGTGAGTGGCTGGAGCAGCGATGACGTAATTTCCCGTGCATGCGCGTGGGAGTCATTTTCCGGCAAGCTCCCGGCAAGGAACTCTGAAGGTCCCCCCGGACCTTCAGAGCGCATGCGCCGCTCGCGTCAGCGGCTGCATGCAGTGCAAATATCTCCTAAACCGTGCCGGTTGTACCTACAGGTAAGCCTTATTATAGGCTTACCTTAGGATAAAAGTCACAAAAAGCAGGATACTACCGCTTTAAAGTGGAACTACGCTGCATCTGAGCACCACAAACCAAAAACACTATTGAATTTATTGTTAATCTTCAAAGAAAACCCATCCATTCATCCATGCTTTATTCTGCTGAGAAATCACTTCGATCGGATGGGACCAATCTATGTTCGATGTTCAGCAGGTAAATTCAATGCGATAAAAAGTGGCAGTGTAGCAATCCTGACATGTTTCACATTTTGATTTTGGTTTCTTCAGGGGACATATTTTATCTAAATAGATAAGTCAAAAAGAAAAACAAAATAAATATACAAATACATATGAATAAATAGAAGTTGATCAATATAAACAATATAAAAACATAAACAAAAATATATGAATCAACAATACAATAGTATCAATAATTATTCATTATTGTGAAACGTGAAAACATCTTTGAAAAATGCTCCCTAGCACACAGGTGTCAAACTGGCAGTTACTCCTCATTACAGCGTCACTTTAACCACTTAAGCCCCGGAGGATTTTCCTGCTAAAAGACCAGGGGGTATTTTGCGATTCGGCACTGCGTGAATTTAACGGACAATTGCGCGGTCGTGCGACGCTGTACCTAAACGAATTTGACGTCCTTTTTTTCCCACAAACAGAGCTTTCTTTTGGTGGTATTTTATCACCTGTGCGATTTTTACTTTTTGCGCTATAAACAAAAAAAGAGCGTAAATTTTGCAAAAATAGCAATATTTTTCACATTTTTTTTATATGAAATTCCCCCCCAAAAAAAATGTAAAAATCAAAATTTTTTAACATTTTCGGCCAATTTGTTTTATGCTACCTATGTTTGGTAAAAAAAATCGCAAAAAGCGTATTTTGATTGGTTTGCGCAAAAGTTATCGCATTTACTAACAAAGGGAAAGATTTTTGTCATTTTTGTTTTTTTTTTTAACGCGTAATGGCGGCGATCTGCAATTTTTTTTTTGCGGTACTGCGACATTGCGGCGGACAGATCGGACCCTTGACTGACATTTTTGACACTTTTGGGGTTACCAGTGACATTTCTACAGTAATCGGTGCTATATATATGCACTGTTACTGTAAAAATACACTGGCAGTGAAGGGGTTAACTTTATTTGGGAGGGAGTGGCTGTGTGTGTCCCTAGGGGCGTGCTTTCTACTGTGATTGGCTGTGGCTTGAGCTGTAAGGACACTGATCAACGGATCTACATAGTAGATCCGTGTGATCAGTGTCTTTACACCGAGGAGAATGACAGGCAGCTTGTTTACACAAGCCGCCTGACATTCTCCCTCTCCCCCGCCGATCGCCGAGTGACCGGCGGACATCGGGTCCGCCAGTCACACGCGCGGGGGGGGTCCGTGACCGCGCGGGAGCGCGCTCGCTCCCCAGACCCTCCCAGGCTAGTGACGTTAATTAACGTCACTCTGCCTGGCAGGGGCTGACCGCCGCAGTAAATCTACTTGCGGCGGTCGGCAAGCGGTTAAGGGCCCATTCACACCAGCTGCTGTGGTGCTGTTTGGGTGGCTATTCCAGCACAGTCCCACCTCAAGACAAGGCAAAATGCCTTGTGTCCTGTGTGCCCGGTCTGACACTGTGTTGTGGTGGTGTGCGGGCACTGTATACTGAAAATAAGACCACATGCACTACTTCTTTTTTTTTTTTTTTTTTTTTTTTTTAGCACAGCGTGAGTCACCTCTTTGCACCACAGTCAATTGTATGGGTGACATTTCAATAAAATTTGTTAAAAAAAAAGGGGGGGGGGGGAGCAGTGCAGTAAAAAATACACTTCATTGTTTGAAAGAAATACACTGTATTAAATGGTGTTTTTTCTTTGTTCAACTTTAAAGTAACGAAATTCTTTACCCCCTAAAAATAATCCATTAACATCATCTACCTAATGGCTATGTAATCTATTTTCCATCAAATAGTTTCTCAGTGTTTTTTCTGCCTTCTTGTAACATCCTCTGTGAGATCCCACACCTCTCCTCACTTCTGTTTGAAATGAGCACCGAATGTTGGTCGCAGTCATGTGCACGGCTCTATGAACACTACAAATCCCATAGACCATCTCAGGAGTGAGCAAGAGAGGGTGATTACATTCCTGCATACAATGGGACCCTGCAGAGCAAACATTGCCACCCCCTAACAGAGAGTCGGATCACAGCAGATATAGGAAATCCATTTGTAGATCTGGAGGAGGCTGCTAGAATAGAAGGGGCTTTGGAGTTCTCAATACCTGAATAGATGTTTTTTTTGGTGCCACTTTAATATTCCTAGATCTACAAATTGATCTGCAGCCGATTGCTACATTCCCTTTCTGTGCACTTTGCACGCTAATATACAGCGGGTATAGAAAAGAATCACCGCCTTTAAAATAATCGCATTTTGTTGCTTTGCAGGCTGAGATGAAGACAGACACCGTTTTTGTTTTATCCAGCTCTATTTACTGCAACATCCAAGTGAAAGATATAACACCAACAAATCAGAAAAAAACAGAAAAAAAAAAATTCAAAAACAGAATTGAGTTGGAAAAAGGATCATCCGCTTTATGTCACTATTTTATTGAACCACCTTTTGCTTTAACCACTTCAGCTCCGGAAGGTTTTACCCCCTTAATGATCAGGCCATTTTTTGTGATTCGGCACTGCGATACTTTTACCGAAAAATTGGGCAGTCGTGCGATGCTGTACCCAAATACAATTGATGTCCTTTTTATCCCACAAACAGAGCGTTCTTTTCCTGATATTTGATCACCTCTGTGGTTTTTAGATTTTGCGCTGTAAGCAAAAAAAGAGCAACAATTTTGAAAAAAAAAAAAAATGCCATATATTTTACTTTTGGCTATAAAACATTCCCAATAAAAAAATGTAAAAAATAAAAAAATTTTTAATCAGTTTAGGCCAATTTGTATTCTGCTACATATTTTTGGTAAAAAAAAATCCCAAAAAGCGTATTTTAATTGGTTTGCGCAAAAGTTATAGTGTTTACAAACTACTGGAGAGATTTTTGGACTTGGTGGCGATCTGCGATTTTTGCGGCAGATAGATCGGACCCCTAACTGACATTTTTGACACTTTTTGGGGACCAGTGACACCAATACAATAATCAGTGTTAAATAATATGCACTGTTACTGTATAAATGACACTGGCAGGGAAGGGGTTTACACTGGGGGTGATCAAAGATTAATGTATGCCTGTTGGTGCTTACTCACTGTGTGGGGGAAGGGCTCTGTGACAGGCACAGAGAGATCGGGGTTTCAGCTATGCTGAAACCCCTGATCTCCCCCTGCTTGCGTGACAGAAGACTCGCCTGCTTTGTTTACATAAGCAGGCGGGTCTTCTGTCAGTTTCTCTGAAAATTGAGGGAGGCCGGTGGCAATCGCCGCCACTCCTCCCGCGGCCTGCCTCCTGCTGTGTCTATACACAGTGGAAGCTGGGCTCTAGTGGCATTTTCGCGCGCCGCTGAGACCTCGTGCACAAAATCACGTTGTACTATGCCTATACCTGCTGCAGTAATACTACAGTGGGCAGTCGGCAAGAGATAAATTACAGCCTTTAGTCTGTTGGGATATGTCTCTTCTAACTTTGCAATATTTGCCCATATCCTTTGCAGAACTGCTCAAGTTCAGTTAAATTTGAAGGTGACAGTTTGTGGACTGCAGACTTCAAGTCATTCCACAGATTTTTAATGGGGTTCAAGTCTTGGCTCTGACTAGGCCATGCAAGGACAGTCCCCTTTTTCTCCTTCAACCACTGTGTGGTAATTTTTGCTGTGTGCTTTGGGTTATAGTCATGTTGTTAGGTAAGCCTTGCTATTGACAACTTTCTGCCAGAGGGGAGCGGATTTTCCTTGAGATTTTTTGCCCCATCCATTCTTCCTTCTATCCTGACAAGTGCTCCAGTCCCTGCTGCAGAAAAACACGCCTATAACAGGATATTACCAGCTCCATGCTTTACCCTAGGTTCACATCTATGCAGCTGCTGTTGATGCGGTTTTCCGGCGCATTTTGCGTTTTTGAACCTGGGTTTTGATGCGTTTCCCCATGCAGTTTTCATGTGTTTTGCATTTTTTTTCTTTAACAAGCTGTGAATATCTAGTTGTTAAGGAATGGCCTGGGAATCTGGCAGGTGCGACCTTAACAACTGATGAGTTATCAGCTGTCAGCGGGTCTTCCCGCTGACATCTGAATGTAAGAAAAAATAAAAAATAAAAGGATTGCCTACATTTAAAAAAATTGCAAAAAACAATAAAAAAAAAATGGCATGGGCTCCAAAATCCACACCAAAGGGGGTGATCATCCTTTTTATACCCACTTTAGATGGAACTGTATATACGCCCTAAACTAGATGCTCTTATGCCCTTCAATATATTAGCAGACTGTGACAAATGGTTAGATCGTCATATATAATGTACGCACTGGATCCAGTGTCATTACCAGCACATAGCAGTGTCACTTCTTTCTATTTGTTTTCAACAAACTGTTGCTGAGTCAGGTCAGTGTGGCCATAGTGTTAGAAGAAAGGGTAGGTGTAAATGCATGAGGGTTATTGGTAAAGAAAACTTTTATTTGTTACCAAGTATCCTGTTTATGTGCACAGCAAACCCTTTTTTTTCCTAACTGGTAGGTTTTAGTGTTTAGCAAAGCAGATATACCGCAGAATAGAATTGGTCAATGAAGATGCAATAAAAAATGGGCATTGTTCATACACCTAACGAAAAATAAATAGAAACAAGTCAAATCTATTCTTATAGTTTACAACATGGACAGAAAAAACATACATTGGAGGATTCCTTGGAGATAGTAAAGGAAAGTAGTGTGATACAAAAGAGGACATATGTTACATGTGTTGTATTGAAGAGTTAAAGTGGTTTTAGAGGCAGAACGTTTTCTAACTTAAAGAAGTTATAAAGGCAGAAGGTTTTTTTATGCTAATACATTCATTGCATTAAGATAAAAAGCCTTCTGTGTGTAGCAGCCGTCCCAGCACCCCCTAATACTTACCTGAGCCCCATCTCTATCCAGCGATGTCCATGAGTCCCTCAGCCATCCGGAAACCCTCCCTCCTGATTGGCTGAGACACAGCAGTGGCGCTATTGACTCCCGCTCCTGTTAATCTAGGTCAGTTAGCCAATCAGGAGAGAGAGGGGGCTTCATGGCTGAATGGACACACAGAGCTGCAGCTCAGCTCAGGTGCCCCCATAGCAAGCTGCTTGTTGTGGGGGCACTTGACAGATGGGAGGGGTCAGGAGAGCCGAAGAGGGACCAGAGATGAGGAGGATCCGGGCTGCCCTGTGCAAAACCAACTGCACAGAGGTAAGTATAACATGTTTGTTATTTAAAAAAAAAAAACAAGACTTTACAATCACTTTCTCTACATTAGCCCTGGTTCACACCAGTGCAGCTTTAAAATCGTGCTAAAGCAGTGCGATTTTAAAGCTGCGGATTCAGTGCGATTTGAATTGTGGCTTCGTTTAACAGAAGTCGGTGCAAGTCGCAATGAAATCACAAAAAAGGAGTGCAGGAACCTTTTTAAAAGTCGCTGCGATTTGAACAGTTCCTTTGCCAACTGTCAAATCGCATGACAAATTGCATGGTGTGAATCGGGGCTTAAGGTAAAAAAACACCTTCTGCATGCAGCTGCAAACCTAGCATGATCTTGATTTAGCGATGTGCCAGCGAGCAGAGGCTCTTTCAGCTCTTTCTTCATTGGCTCAGAGACCGCAGTGGGAGTCATTGGCACACACTCCGTGTGTCTATGGACACAAAGAGCTTGCTTGGGAGCGAGCATGCATGAGTGCCTCCATAGCAAGCAGTGGAGGGGAGAAGCCTGGGATGCCACTGGGGGACCTGAGAAGAGGAGGATTGGGGCTGCTCTGTGCAAAACCATTACACAGAGCAGGTAAGTATACATGTTTGTAAAGCTGGATACACACTATACAATTTTCTTTAGATTTTTTTCTTTTATATTTACCAAAACCATATAATATGAGGTCAAATCTAAACACTTTCAATTTGTATGCAATCAGGCAGGCCCTTGCACTACATAGTTGAAGGTAAATCTTAAAGAAATCTAACAACAAAAGTTGTATAGTGTGTATCCAGCCTTAACCACTTACCGCAGACTGACGTAGATCTACGTCGGCAGACTTTGCAGGGTTATACCGGGATGATGCCTCTAGCTAGAGACACCATCCCGGTACCGTGGTTAACAGCCGACAGTTGGCTTTCCGTCGGTGACGACCGATGCGGCTTGGGAGCCGCTCGATCGTTACCCGGGTGAGCGGGAGGGGACGCCCCCCCCCCCTCCCGCCGCCTTCCGCGACTTTGCTCGGGGCTCCCGTCCCAACGGGAGCCCCGAGCACCCAGCCGGCACGTCCGCCGGCTGGATGGAGTCCCGATCAAAGCCGGAAACGGCTTTGATCGGGTCTCCGATGGCGTAACCCGGAGGCGGCGTCCATGACGTCACTTCCGGGTTACTGTGCTGCAAAAGGCGTCAAATTTAAAAAACGGCTGTATGCAAAAATGCTGTTTTCGGCGTTTTGCATACAGGGAAGTGTAGTGGAGGGGTCTAGGGTCTTTAAGACCCTCGATCCCTCTATAAAGAGTACCTGTCACTGCATATTGGTGTCACAAAGGATGTTTACATTGCTTGTGACAGCAATAAAAGTGATCAGATTTTTTTATTTTTTTTTTAAAAACCTGTAATAAAGTTAAAAAAAAAAAAAAATAGAAAAAAAAAAATTTTAGCCGCCCCCGTCACCGTTAGCTCGCACACGAAAAAAAAACGTATACAGAAGTCGAGCCGCGAATGAAATCGCTGTTCAAACCACACATGTGAGGTATCGGCGCGATTGCCAGAGCGTGAGCAATAATTTAAAAAAAAAGAGTGACACTCTAACTCTAAACTGGTAGCCATTAAATAAATTTAAAGCGTCGCCTGTTGAGATCTCTATTGACTGTAGTTTGTCGCCATCCCACGGGTGTGTGCAATTTTAAACCGTAACATGTTGGGTATCTATTTACTCGGCGTGACATCATCTTTCACAATATACAAAAAAAATGGGCTTACTTTACTGTTTAGTATTTTTTTAATTGCAGTGAAATGGGATTTTTCAAAAATTTTCCAAAAAAATGGCGTTTTAAAGACCGCCGCGCAAATACCGCGTGACAAAAAATATTGCAATGACCTACATTTTATTCTCCAGAGTCTTTGCTAAAAAAATATATATATATAATGTTTGGGGGTTCCAAGTAGCTTTCTAGGAAAAAATACTGATTTTAACTTGTAAACGAAAAGTGTCCGAAATAGGGCTGGGGCTTAAGTGGTTAAGGCTTACGTTTAGCGCATAAGCACAAAGCAGCTGCTTCAACTTCATTGGGCTTTCCGTCAGTCTATCAGTGAGATGATATAGGGGCAGCTCATCTGTACTTCGTCCAGCTGGCTCAAAGATAGACATGTAAACAAAGCTGGAGCACTTCAGAGACGGTTAGCTGCCGAAACAAAAGCCTCTCCTCCGAGTTGTGTATTTTGAATGCTCAACTGAGCTTTCAGTTCAAATTGGCTGAATACATTCCAGGTGCATCCAAACAAAAGGCGTACAAAGGCTTAGCATGTGTGAAAGCAGTCAAAGCCTGAGTCTAGGTAGAAAAGCCGGTCCTCTTCTAGCAAGTTGTAGAGAAGACCCATTCTTTCTGTGGTCTCCTGCTGAGTCATTGGTAGAGCTGTCCAATCAGCAGGGAGCATACACTTTTCTGACAGCTAGGGGAATGACTCAGCAGGAGTGTGTTGGACCTCTGCAGAGAGACCACTGCATCCACATAGAGGGCAAGGACTCTTTCTACAGTGTGCTGGCAGGGGACAGGGCTTGTCTTCTTAGGGTGTAGCTGATTTCTAAAGGGATTAAACTGTAAGACTTTTTTATGCACCCAGAATGTTTTTAGTTAGTTTAAAGCTAATGTTTGGGTGTGGGTATTTTTGCATTTACATGGATCCCGCTTGGATTGTTGCTAGCCTCTGGGTTCTGCTGGTCAGTCTCCTGGGCTGGCAACAGGCACCATTCAGAGAATCCTTTGCATTCTGAATGAGTACAAAGCATTCTCTGATTGGAGAAGGTGGATAGGCAGGGCGGTGATGTCACAACCTTCATCTCATCCAATCAGAGAAGTAGTGAAGGTATAGAAAAACAAATGTGCTTACTGTGTTCAAAAACAGCTGCTGGCACTACAATACAACTATATTGTTTAAAAAAAGTGAAAAACCCAACAGTGCCGCGCTAAAAACATGGAAACAAGTCTGATTACTTTAACGTGTAAAGTGCCACATGTACGCATTTCAATCATAAAATATATTAGTGCAATGGTCAACCGAAGTGAAAAATTATGCAATATAGCAAAAAAAAAAGACGTGTTTTCACAATAAAGATCAAAATATCAGATATAAAAAAGGCAAAGTCCACATTTTGTGAATAGATAATGTCCAAAAGGAGGTTAAGATCCGTATCCAAGAAAATAGATATTCCATGTTCTGGAATGAAAAAGAGGGATCACCACAAGTGCATCGATCACCATGGGGGGGAAATTAGGACCACCTACCAGAAATGATGGGCTCTACTGCCAACAGCAAAGAGTCAAACAAGGAGGGGGCATGGCTAGCGCCGGAGATGTGAGCAGCGTGACTCCAGAGCTCTGAGTGCACCTCTCGGTCCTACAAAGATCCGTCAGCGATTCTGCCATAATTTTGACACAAACCGCTCGGGCTTACTGCCAGCTACATTCCAATGCCCGGCAAGATGGTGAAGATTGGCTCCCATGGCTCTAAATTATAGGGAAATCTCTCGCACCAGTCTGCTGTGGAGTGCTCTCAAGTTGGTGCCGGCTCTCCATCCCCATTCTCACTGCCGCCCAGGGACACCCAGCAGCGCTCAACGCAGGAGGAAACAAGGATACCAACACCTAAAAGCAAACAAGGTACTGTTATAAATAAACCCCCTGCGACCATTCAAGATCATTTTGACTCTCCCATTTGGTCCCACAGAGGTCTGCTACAGCTCCCCCTCTACTCAGTGAGGAATCCAACCCCTGGGAGGCAGAAGGGGCTTGGGATGAAAGGGAGCATGATGGAGGCCCTGCATAGAAGGAGATGACTGAGGGGGAGGGAGACACGAGAGATGGTGATCTCACTCTGAAACATATTATGGAGGCCATACAATCCTGTCAAGCTGCATTGACAACCCAGATAGAAACAGTCAGGCTGCATTTATCTATAGGTAAACATGATATGCAAAAGATTCTTACTAGGATCTCCACGGCAGAACAACGTATTAGTGATGTGGAAGACAGTTAACCCCTTAACTGCTGAGGTTAGATCCCAAAACCAAGATTCAAAGGAACGCTCTGCTAAGCTTGGAGATCTCATGGATCGCATGCACAGAAATAACTTGCGCTTTATTGGTTTTCCAGAGGGGGCTGAAGGGGAAAACCCTGACAATTTTCTTGAAATCTGGCTGAAATCCATCATAGGGACAGAACATCTTTCCTCCCTATTTGCCATTTAGAGAGTTCACAGGGTACCCATGCACCCTCCTCCACCTGGGTCACCCTCGAGACCATTGTTGGCTAAACTCCTTAACTTTGGAGATAAAGAGAACATCCTAAGAGCAGCTCGCATCCTCAATGAACTTAAGTTTAACGGAAATCGAATCTCCATTTTCCTGGATTTTTCGTCAGTTACCCAGAAACAGAGAACCGCCTCCAATGCAGTAAAGCGTCGCCTTCGAGACAGGCAACTAAGTTACAATATGATGTACCCTGCCAAACAATGAGTGGTCAGTGATGGCAAAGCCCACTTTTTTTTTCTCTCTCCTTCTGAGGCCTCAAAGTGGCTTTAAGGCCTGGGATGATTTTTTTTTTTTTTGGTTTTCTTTCCATTCATCTTTTTCTGATTTTTTTTGTTACCAGTTAAAAATGTGGGTTAACCCTCCCGATCCTTGGAAGTCTTATATAAAAGGCATACCTGCCCCTCTGTGACTCTGGAAATGTCTTTCATGGAGCAAAAGCTGAACAATAGACACACCGCTGAAAGTGGTGCAAGAAAAAGCTCACCCCACACCCATTTTTCTCCTAATGAACCCCCCTTTTTTTTTTTTTTTGTTCTCTTGCCCCTTTTTTTTTTTTTTTTTTTGAGGGGTGTTAGCCCCCCCCCCCCCCTTACTAGTTCGGCACTGGCATAGTTATGTCCCCAATTGATCACTGCAGTGTTTAGCAATGACTATCTCCAAGTTTATCTTTACTTATAATGGGTCGGTGCTCCTCTTTAAGCCATTGTACTTCCAGGCGGTATCATGAATCTTAAATTAATTCCTTGAAATGTTAGAGGCCTGAATTCTAAAATTAAGAGGTCCCTGGTGTTGGACCACTTTAAGCGCACGAAAACCAGTGTCCTCCTGCTACAAGAGACCCATCTCCACCTCTAGAATAATGGACCTTGAAGAGACCTCGAATTGCTCATGCCTTTCACGCTACATATTCCACATACTCCAGAGGGGTTTCCACTTTAATTATGAAAGATATATGTACTGTGACCCGTACACGATGATATCATTAATGTGGACCTTAAAATCCTTTCCAAAATTCTCGCTTTAAGGCTTAATAAGGTGATCTCTACCATAATTAGTGCAGACCAAACCGGTTTTGCTCCGGGCCTCTCTACGTACATAAATATCCGTAGACTATTTACCAATCTCTAGGCTCCAAATGTTCCTTCATTGCCCAGAGCAGTGGTGACACTTGACCAACAAAAGGCCTTTGACTCAGTGGAGTGGCCCTACTTGTTTTACGTGTTAGAAAGATTTGGTTTTGGTAGGGTCTTTCTAACTTGAATTCGTATCTTGTTTGACCAACCATTAGCCCATATGCGTATCAATGGTAAAGTGTCCAAATCCCTCTATATCCATCGTGGTACGCGACAGGGATGTCCATTGTATTCTTTATTGTTCTCTATTGCCATAGAACCCCTCAGGCAACTTCTCAGGCACTCAATGGATTGGTACCTTGGAAGAACGTGTCTCTCATTTACGCGGATGACATGTTACTTTATCAGATCCTCAAAACACATTTATGAAGGTACTTAAAATTATGCAAGACTTCAGGACCTTTTCAGACTTCAAGGTTAACTGGTCCAAGTCGAATATATTCCCTGTAGACTTGGGACTCCCCATCTCCCTCCCTATGGATTGCCCATTACCGGAACCTGCCTCATTTTGGTACTTAGGAGTCCATGTGCAGAAATCCTTGTCCGCATATATTTCCATCAATCTTCTTCCCCGTATATCCCTGTTCAAAATTAAAATTGATAATTGGAAAGCTCTACCTTTTTAACCCTGACTGGAAGGGTGAACCTTTTTTCAAAATGATCATGCTACCTACATTTTTATATATCCTGGCGAACAGTCCTGTATTTATCCCCAATAGGATCTTCAAAGAGAGACTCTCTCCTCTCGTCATTTCTATGGTATCCCAGGGCGCCTAGACTTTCTAGAACTACACTTCAGCAGCCGGCGTCACGCGGAGGACTGGCCTTGCCTAATTTACGTCTTTATTATTATGCCTCC
Source organism: Pelophylax lessonae (assembly GCF_965119305.1). Classification (NCBI taxonomy): domain Eukaryota; kingdom Metazoa; phylum Chordata; class Amphibia; order Anura; family Ranidae; genus Pelophylax; species Pelophylax lessonae. Next base: position 98,141,915 of record NC_138778.1, on the reverse strand, counting down.
CAACTAATGTATGTACATTGTTGGCTATTTCCACAATTGCGGCTACAGGTGCTGAGGCTGCAGTGGTAACCTTATATGAAGCTATGACAAACTTAATTTACAGGCGTTCTGTCACCTCTTTTGATGGTGCAGACCTATTGAAAGTCTCCCCCCAAATTTATAATCAATGTGAATCTATGCTACCCAGTTCTCCAGGAATTGTCTCACTGAATCAGCCCTTATTGTATAATCCTACCCTTCTGCACTTTCTCACCCCCCCCCCCCCCCAGATGCCCTTTGGGCTAGGAAGGGCCTTAAATATACCCCTCAATTATTTGATAATGGTACCTTCAAATCCTTTACCTACTTTCCTAAGGCCTTCCTGGTCCCGAACTTTTGGCACTACAGATACCTTCAATTGAAACACACAGCCTCAGTGCAGCCTGGAGTCAGGAAAGTGCGCTTGGGTAACTCTATATTGGAAAAAGAACTGTTGTGTGATGTACACTCTAAACTAATCAGTTCTTATTACAGCACTCTAATTTGAAGTGTCCCATCTCGCTTAGGGAGAGTGAGAGTCCAACGGACAAGGTATATTCCTGGTTTATCTGATGAAAATTGGGAAGAGCTACTTTACTACCACAATTTTGGCTAGGGATAGACTGATCCAAATCCGAAGGGGAGGTTCAAGGCCAGCCTGGCTAGAGCAGGTATTGCATGTTTGTTATTTTTAGAATAAAAGAAAACCTTTTATAGCCGCTTTAATTTTGAGGCACTGTCTGCATTTCTAGCAAACAGATGGATTAAACCTCTAAAGAGGAACTTTTTAGAATTTTTTAGAAAAAAAAGAAATGCCAGCTACTGTGCAAATACTGTAGCTGCTGACTTTTAAAAATCGGGTACTTTACAACCCATGGCTTTCAGTGCTGTCTTCCCGCAGCCATGTCTTCGCCTTGTTACAGGTCCCTTGGACCACCATCTTGGATTTGGGAGCCGGCTATGACTTTTGCGCAAAAGCATGAGTTGAAGGGTGACTAATCTGGTGCCTCTGGGACATATGAGGTGTCATAGGAATCTGCGGGTGCAGATCAGGGGGGAGGGGGAGGGTAAGCAGGGTAATGCTTGGCTAGAAGATTTGGGAAGTGGGTACTGACAAAAAGTGGTACTCGTTACCCCCTTCAAAAGTCTTGAAACACAATTACAGGCTGTGGGGATGGAGGTAAAGAGTGAACGGTAATTTTTGAGTGAAAGGAAAAGGAAAGTCTTAGTTGACTGGATGGCAAGAAAGAATGTTCCGACAAGCGATTTTTCAGAATTTCTGTACTAGCGTACAACTGAAAATCTAACAGTGTATCGCTGGCTTTGGCCTACAGTACATTTAACACTATGTATCTTCCATACAGGTTTAGTTCATATTGAGGTTCCCATGATGGTTTATTCCACACTTATACAGATTTCCTATACAGTATTTTAGCCGAGTGAGCTGTATTCCTCAAAGACGGTAATGGGAAGATCACCAACATGCATGTATTTAATTGTGAATGTATGTGTAAAGGAGATAAATCATTTCTTTTTTCTTGGGGGGGTCACATGTTTGTGTGCCCAGCTTTAGGGCTCTTTTACACGGTCCGCCTCCGTAGGCAGATCCCCGCTGAGCCGGCAAATGACAGCTCCGTCTCCGCTTGCAGTGCGGAGAGTGAGGTGTCACAGCTCCCGCTGCTCTCTATGGGGGATCGGATGAGAGCGGACCGCCTGTCCGCTCTCATCCGATCCGATCCCTGAACGATGGAAAAATAGGGTTTCCATCCGTCCAGATTTCACGGACCGGATCGGATACGGGTGGCAGCGGGTGTCAGCGGAGGTGTCTTTGCTGACATCCGCTGCCCCATAGAGCTGCATGGAGGATCCGATCAGATCCGCCTAAAAAACTGACAGGCAGATCTGATCAGATCGCCCGTGTGAAAGAGCCCTTCAAAAACGATAGACAAATGTACAAACAATGGCTGGTTGTTGCATTTTTGTTAGTATGTGGATATTAATGGGGTATTAAACCCAACACCAAAAATATTGCAGCTTTCTTTAGGCTCATCCCCCCCCCCCCCCACCCCCTCCCTGTTTTTATCTGGTGATCTGGCCAGTAACACACGACCTGTAATAGAGTGCCCGCAGTCTGGGTGTAGGAGCGCAGAGGGCACCTTTTGGACAGCAGCATTGCCAGTCTGGGGGGGGGGGGGGCAGGGGAGTGTTAGATGTGCTAGCAAATTTAAACACATGAACAGATTGAAGCCAAACTCCAGCTCATACTTTATAATCAGTTGCAGCCAACAGTTTTGTTCCTTTTGTGATAAATTATAAAAGCTGACAATTGTAAGCATGCCGGTCAGTGGTAAATGGTTTGGCTTAACCCTCTATTAAATCTGCTGAAGAGCTTGTTCTATTGAAAAAACAAGACTTACTGGCCAGATCACCAGGTGAAAATAAAGTATAGAAACCCTAAGGCCCCTTTCACACAGGCGTACCTTTCTGATCCGCCTGCCCGTTTTTTTGGCGGATCTGAACGGTCCCCCATGCATTCCTATGGGGCATCGGATGTCAGCAGAGACATGTCCACTGACATCCGACCCGATCCCATCCGTCCAATCTGGACGGATGGAAACCCTATTTTCCATCTTTCCAGCGGATCTGATCGGATGAGAACGCACCGACGGTCCGTTCCCATCTGATTTCCCCCATAGAGATGCATGGGGAACTGACAGCTGACAGCGGAGACACAGCGGAGACACAGCTGTCCTCCTGCTCGATCCCCCGCTGAGAAAAACGGAATCCTTCCGATGGACGGATAGTGTGAAAGGGGCCTAAAACAGAAAATGAATGCAGCCACCATATCTAAGAATTGGTAAGCTGCAATATAATTGTTTGCTTTTGGGTTTAATAGCACCTTAACCCTCCTAAGTATTTATTTTTTGCAGCACTAGAAATCCAACACAGGTCCTACAAGTCTTCTCCAGCCAGCTCAGCTAGAGACCATATTTAGAGCAGCTGTCACGATGTAACTTTTTTTTTTATTATTACAAATCTGTTTATTCTACCAATAAATCTTCTATAAACGCACATAATTATTTAGTTTTCTTTGCTTAAAAGTCAAACAAAACGTTTTGTGGATGAAACAAGTCAGAAATAGTAACTAGGATATGAGAAGTGGCCTGACTATAATGGAGGCATTGTGTGTGTTAATGCCATGCATTAGTTATAGTTGTTTGTGCTTATTGGAAAACTGAATCAAAGAATTTAGACTAGAATCCATTACTAATGCTGAAATGAGCATATCTGAATTCCGGGATTGATTCTAGGCAGTATTTTTTTTTTTCCTGCAGTATGACTTCTTAGAACTCCAATGGCTTTGATGTATTGTATACGATTACTATCATTGTATTCAGTAGTTGTTTTCAAACCAAAGTAGAAGATTTTTGCTGAACAAAAAAATACTAATAGAATCTTGATTCCACACAAACAAGGTGGATGGAGGAATCCCCTTGCCAGGACATTGTATTCTGACAGCGGCTGTCAGAATACACTAAGCAGCAGCTGCAGTCAATCAGCAAAAGTTTTCCCACATGTCCCTTATGGTCAACTTCTATTGAACCGGGATGGCCATACACAAAATTAAATTTTGCCAGTCCCTGCTGAACTGGCGAAATTTCGTCTATGACCAGTTTTACTTGCAACCATAGTTTTGAACAATCAACCCTAGAAAACATACACTATATTTCCAAAAGTATTGGGACGCCTGCCATTACACGCACATGAATCTTAGTCCTTAGGGTTCAATATTGAGTTTGCCCGCCCTTTGCAGCTCTAACAGCTTCAACTCTTCTGGGAAGGCTGCCCACAAGGTTTAGGAGTGTGTCTATAGGAATGTTTGACCATTCTTCCAAAAGCGCATTTGTAAGGTCAGGCACTGATGTTCGAGAGAGGCCTGGCTCGCAGTCTGCACTTAAATTCATCCCAAAGGTGGTCTGTCGTGTTGAGGTCAGAACTCTGTGCAGGCCAATCAAGTTCCTCCACCCCAAACTCACTCATCCATGTATTTTATGGACCTTGCTTTATGCACTGGTGTACAGTCATGTTGGAACAGGAAGGGGCCATCCCCAAACTGTTCCCACAAAGTTTGGAGCATGAAATTGTCCAAAATGTCTTGGTATGCTGACGCCTTAAGATTTCCCTTCAGTGGAAGTAAGGGGGCCAAGCCCAACGCCTGAAAAACAACCCCACACCAAAATCCCCCCATTACCAAATGAATTGGACCAGTGCACAAAGCAAAGTCCATAAAGACATGGATGAGCGAGTTTGGGGTGGTAGAACTTGACTGGTCCTGACCTCAACCCCATAGAATACCTTTGGGATGAATTTGAGCGGAGACTGCGAGCCAGGCCATTTCGTGCAACATGAGTGCCTGACCTCACAATTGCACTTCTGGAAAAATGGTCAAACATTCCCATCGAGGCACTCCTAAACCTTGTAGACAGCCTTCCCAGAAGAGTTGAAGTAAAAATACGGTGGTGAGAGCAAATGATATTGCCATCATGTAATGACTTTCAAACGATAAATCGTTCAATGGACATAAATTAATCAATTTCTCATTTGTTTTTTGCTCCTGGGTCACATATGCAAAGTACCATCAGTTCAATTTTTAACGAGCAAGAAACTCATTAACCTTTCAATTTATCATCGGTTTGGCAGAAATTTTCCAAACGTTTCCTTCGATTTTTAATTATTTTTTTTGGCTCAAAAACGTCACAACTGATTTTCGATTTGTGCCCTTTAACTTGACAAAAAACGAATGAACAGATTTTCAAACTATTCTTCGTCTAGTGTATGGGCACCATTAGGCTGCGTTTAAAAAAAAAAGCGAAAGAAAAATGTGTGACCATGTAATTCTATGGAACTCTGTTCCATTGTGGGTCCACTGCATTTAGCAAAATCTTGCTTGCTGCATTTTGGTCCAGTACAAAAACCGCACCAAAAACACACCTCCCCATTGAAATGCATTGAAAATGCAGCAAAAACACATAAAAATGCACACATGTTGCATTGCCACACAGGATGCACACCTCCGATGTTCTGTGCATCTGCATGCAGGTAGTCCCATTCACGTCCATTGGGATGCAGAAGCTGCAGAGACACAACAGATGCTCCACATTTAACATACGTGAGGGTACTAGTGCTTGTTCCCGAACACAGACAGAGTTTGAAGACACGCACCTGCACCCACATGGATAGCCAATTGGGAGCAGCAGCCACTGTATCCCACTGAATGGGACTTCCTGCATGTGGATACATAGAACACAGGAGATGTATGCTTAAAGTGATACAAAACACACCGTTTAACTTACATTGTCCCTTCTGTTTCTGTATGTATGTGATGGCAGGCACTGTAATTATTTTAATTTAAAAAAATAAGAACACATCTCGTGACTAAGGGAGTATGAACAGCAGGTAATACACCATTTACTCACATTTTTATAAATATTTTATTCTATCTTTTTATGTGACATCACTGAAGAAATGACACTTTGCTACAATGTAAAGTAGTGAGTGTACAGCTTGTATAACAGTGTAAATTTGCTGTCCCCTCAAAATAACTCCACACACAGCCATTAATGTCTAAACTGGTGGCAACAAAAGTGTGCACACCCCTAAGTCAAAATGTCCAAATTGTGCCCAAAGTGTCAATATTTTGTGTGGCCACCCTTATTTTCCAGCACTGCCTTGACCCTCTTGGGCATGGAGTTCACCAGAGCTTCACAGGTTGCCACTGGAGTCCTCTCAGTGGCGGCTGGTGCTCAAAATTTTTTGGGGGGGGCGCAAAAAGAAAAATGTAATAGGTATTGCTTCACGGCAAAAAACGCGGTAAAAAAATTGCATGACTTTGAAGTCATGGTACAGGCATGGAACAGGTGATGGCATAGGCATGGCACAGGTGATGGCACAGGTGATGGCATAGGCATGGCACAGGTGATGGCATAGGCATGGCACAGGTGATGGCATAGGCATGGCACAGGTGATGGAATAGGCATGGCACAGGTGATGGCATGGCACAGGTGATGGCATAGGTGATGGCACAGGTGATGGTACAGGCATGGCACAGGTGAGGGCACAGGTTGGCTTCAGTCACTTACCTTCTGACGATGGCGGGATTCCGGGAACCGAGACGAGCAGCGCCATGGACGTCCTCCTCTTCAATCTTCTGTCTTCCAAACGGGGCGGCGGGAAGGAGATCTGGCGGTGACGGTGCGTGACTGACGCACGCACCGGCACCACCCCCATTGCGAGTCAGCGATGTCCTGGATGATGATTGGTCCAGGCTGGAGACTGGACCAATCACAGCCAGGATATCACGAAGGTGGGGGTGGCTCATCGCTTTTTCCTGCGCCCTGGTTACGCCCCCAGAAGGCAGCCATTCGGCGCCTCTTCTGGGTCGTAAACCCCCTCCCCCCCCCCCCCCCATAGCCACCAGGCCGAGCGCATAGGCCTGCGAACACGATTTTTTTTTTTTTCAAAACTTTATTTGTACTTTTTGTCATTTTTTTTTTCTATTTTTTTTTCTTTTTTTTTTTTAGGGGGGGGCGGCGCTCTGGCGCCCCCTATGCACGGGCCGCCACTGAGTCCTCTCCCACTCCTCCATGATGACATCACGGAGCTGGTGGATGTTGGAAACCTTGCGCTCTTCCACCTTCCGTTTGAGGATGCCCCACAGATGCTCAATAGGGTTTTGGTCTGGAGACATGCTTGGCCAGTCCATCACCTTTACCCTCAACTTCTTTAGCAAGGCAGTGGTCATCTTGGAGGTGTGTTTGGGGTCGGTACCATGTTATAATACTGCCATGCGGCCCAGACTCCGAAGGGGGGGGGGGGATCATGCTCTGCTCCAGTATGTCACAGTACATGTTGCCATTTATAGTTCCCTCAATGAACTGTAGCTCCCCAGTGTCGGCAGCACTCATGCAGCCCAGACCATGACACTCCTACCACCATGCCTGACTGTAGGCAAGACACACTTGTCTTTGTACTCCTCACCTGGTTGCCACCACACACACACACACGCTTGACACCATCTGAACCAAATACGTTTATCTTGGTCTCATCAGACCATAGGACATGGTTCCAGTAATCCATGTCCTTAGTATGCTTGTCTTCAGCAAACTGTTTACAGGCTTTCTTGTGCACCATCTTTAGAAGAGGCTTCCTTCTGGGACGGCAGCCATGCAGACCAATTTGAATGCTGGCAGCACTCATACTTCTAGTTCCCCAAAGACAAACTGTGGATATGACGCTGAGCACGTGCACTCAACCTTTTTGGTCGACCATGGCGAGGCCTGTTCTGAGTGGAACCCTTCCTGTTAAACCGCTGTATGGTCTTGGCCACCGTGCTGCAGCTCAGTTTTAGGGTCTTGGCAATCTTCTTATAGCCTAGGCCAGTGATGGCTAACCTTGGCACCCCAGATGTTTTGGAACTACATTTCCCATTAAGCTCATGCACTCGGCAGTGTAGTTGAGCATCATGGGAAATGTAGTTCCAAAACATCTGGGGTGCCAAGGTTCTCCATCACTGGCCTAGGTCATCTTTATGTAGAGCAACAATTCTTTTTTTCAGATCCTCAAATTTAACACACCTGCTCCCCATTCACACCTGAGACCTTGTAACACTAATGAGTCATATAACACCGGGGAGAGTAAATGTCTAATTAGGCCCAATTTGGACATTTTCACTTAGGGGTGTACTCACTTTTGTTGCCAGGGATTTTGACATTATTGGCTGTGTCTTGAGTTATTTTGAGGAGACAGCAAATTTACACTGTTATACAAGCTGTACACTCACTATTTAATAATTGTAGCAAAGTGTCATTTCTTAAGGGTCCATTCACACTGGTACGACTTGTCAGGCGACTTGGTCAGCCTGACAAGTCGTGCACCGTCGCTCCCACTGTGTAGTACAGGAGCCGTTCTAATAGGAGTGACACAAGTCGCTCCAACTTAGAAAAAGGGTCCTGTACTACTTGGGGGCGACCTGGAGGCGACTTGCATTGACTTCCATTATCTGAAGTCTGTGCAAGTCGCGCTGCACGCGACTTCACAGGTCGCCCCCCTAAGTCAGAGCGACCTAATGTGAACGGGGACTCAGTGTTGTCACATGAAAAGATATAATAAAATATTTACAAAAATGTGAGGGGTGTACTCACTTTTGTGAGATACTGCATATGGTTCTGTGCTTAGTAAGGTCAGTTTGGAAAAGTAAATGAGGGACTGTCAGGATCATCAGGTACTTGTGCTGAAAGGCATAACTTGAAACACAACAGACTGTGTGTGACACCAACATACCCTACTGGACAAATTTACCTTTGCATGTGTCTGGGTGTTCAAAGTGAAGAACTTATTCTCTAAAAGCTCCTTGAAAAGTGAACGGTGTACGGTAAAGAGATCATGGAGATCAGGGACTCTGGCTCTGAATGAAGACAATTTGCTTCCAGGGATTTCATTTCTGGCCACAGATAATCATCTAGTTTGAGAGCCAAGTCATACAAGCTAACCGATAGGAATCCTAATTTTTAATGTTTGGATGATCATGCAGCCGGTAATTGCATATGGCGTTGGATTGCACTGTTCAGCAGTGATTATTCTGATAATTGCTTTCTGTTTATTAGAAAGATCAGCTGCTTCACATGTGATGCCTCAATAGAGCGAGCAGCGAGCTGGCGAACCCATTTTTGGTTAGTCACGCTACTCTCAAGTGATCTAGGATTCCTGGTGTATACATTTTATTCTTTGTTCGCAGAACATGCCAGAACAGCTTGTTTCATGTGGTATATGCGGACGTATAGATCTTAGCAGAATGGATTTCTATTTGTAAGGATAACTGTGTGCAGAGGATTTCCTTAAAGCTTGTTTCCTTAAAATTGCTTAAACTGTCAGCTTTCACTAGAAAACCACGGCTTCCTGATGGTTTGTCAGTTCCCTTCTGGTTATTGTTTGGTTACAATATTACTTATGTGTCCAATCAAACATCAGAATATAAATTGTGTCATTTCTACTATCTTCCAGGATGAATGATGTAAATGCTGTAATGAATATAATGCTAATCTTTTTTTATATTTGTTATACATGTACTTGTGTATACAGTACTTGTATAAATGGGGTGGATTATTAACCACTTCTGGACCGGAAGGTTTTACTCCCTTAATGACCAGGCCATTTTTTGCGATACGGCACTGCGTTTAACTGAATGTTGCGTGGTCGTGCGATGCTGTACCCAAATAAAATTGATGTCCTTTTTTTTCCCACAAATAAAGCTTTCTTTTGGTGGTCATTGTCACCTGTGCGATTTTTTTATTTTTTTTCGCTATAAACCAAAAAGAGTGACAATTCTGAAAAAACAATATTTTTCACTTTCTGCTATAAAACATTTCCAATAAAAAAAAAAAAAAATTAAAAATCAATTTTTTTCCATCATTTTAACCCAATATGTATTCTACTACGTATTTTGTGTGTATATTGTGTATAAAGTGTATATTGATTGGTTTGCGAAAAAGTTATCGCTTCTACAAACTAGGGGGAAGATTTATGTCTTTTTTTTTTTTTTTTACTATTAATGGCGGCGATCAGCGATTTTTAGTGGGACTGCGACATTGCGGCGGACAGATCGGACCCCTAACTGACATTTTTGACACTTTTGGGCGGCACCAGTGACATTACTACAGTAATAAGTGCTAAAAATATGCACCGTTACTGTACTAATGACACTGGCAGGGAAGGGGTTAACACCAGGGGCGATCAAAGGGTTAAATGTGTCCCTAGGGGGGTGCTTTCTAACTGTGTGGGGGATGGGCTTCCTGGATGAACACAGAGACCTGTGTACCTAAATAGGAGGAACACAGGATCCCTGTGTTCATTACTGACAGAACAGCTGTCTGCTGTGTTTACATTGGCAGATCACCGTTCTGTCTCCATGGAGAGCGATTGCGGGTGCCTGGGAGACATCGCGGTCGTTGGACCCGCTGATTGGCTCTCACTGTGACCAATCAGTGTGCACACGTGCCTCCGGCGGCACGCGCGCGCCCCCACTAGCTGTCCCGCAAAATGATGTACAGGTACGTAGTTTCGTGGGATAGAGCCAACCTCCCGCAGTATAAGTATGGCGGCGGGTCGGCAACTGGTTAAACAAGGCAGATACATAAAAGGATGTCTTTTCAGGTAAATCTGGATCTTTATAAGGAATAAAAGGTTAGGAAAAGTTTTGTGGGTATGTTTGACTACTGCTGTTATAATCACAGATTGCTGCCTTGGACAGTTTCTGATACATTAGCACTGAACTTTTTATGTCACTTTGTATTTTCCTTTTTGCTCTGTGATGACTGCAGTAGTTTTCTTTTTCAGCCTAAGAACATTTTCAGCAAGTACATAAAATACTTCTTCATCTTGCCTGAAATGCAGTGTCCTTGAGTTGTCCTGTAAGCTGCCTTGGTAGCATAGGGCTACACTCACAAGGCCTGCACACAGCCAGCTAGAATCAGCAGATTCTTACCAGTGGTTCTAAACAACAATTTCTAATGGCTACAGTGTTTGCTGGATAGTGGCTGGTGTCAGTTATTGGTTTCACATTGTCAGATGGGAGAGTGAAAGGACACAGGTGGCCTCTCTTTGGCCCCTTTCACACGGGCTTTCCGATCAGGTCCGCCTGTTGGTTTTTCAGGTGGACCTGATCGGATGCTCCATGCATCCCTATGGGGCAGCGGATGTCAGTGGAGACATCTCCGCTGATACCCGCTGCTCTTTGATCCGATCCTGTCCATGAAATCCAGACGGATGGAAACCCTATTTTCCATCTGTCTGGAGGATCGGATCGGATGAAAACAGACAGGCGGTCCGTTTTCATCCGATTTCCCATAGAGGAGAGCGGAGATCTGACAGGTCTGTCTCTGCACAGAGAGCAGAGATGGACCTGTCATCCTCCTGCTCAGTGGGGATCGGCAGATCGATCCCCGCTGAGCAAAACGGAGTCCGCCGGGCGGAAAGCCCATGTGAAAGGACACTTATTTTTTCTGCTCAAGCACCCTTGGAAGTGGAACACTTGGTGGCAAGGGACAAGAGGATTGCAGAACCTCGAATCAGAGATGCCCACCAGAAAGATCAGCAGAGCATATGGTTACAAGTGTCAGTCAGGGATAGGCAGAACCACAAGCAAACCAGCAGAAGTTAACCGGTTGCCGACCGCCGCACGACTATATATGGCGGCGGTCAGCCCCGGCCAGGCAAAGTGACGTATATATACGTCACTAGCCTGTCACTTCCTTGTGAGCCAATAGGGGGTGAGCGCGCGCCCACCCGCCCTGGCTCGTTCCCCGGGAAGTCAGTGCGTGTGACCGGCGGACCCGATGTCCGCTGGTCACTCGCGATCGTCCTCCGTGAAGGGAGAAAGGCAGGTGGCTAATATTAACAAGCCGCCAGTCATTCTCCCCTGTGTAGGAATGGTGATCATACGGTTCTACTATGTAGGACCGTTGATCACTGTTCCTACACTAGTAGCCATGTCCAATCACAGTTAGAAGCACGCCCCTAGGGACACACTTAACCCCTCCTTCCCCAATAAAGTGAACCCCTTCCCTGCCAGTGTCATTTTGCAGTAACAGTGCATATATATAGCACTGATTACTGTAGTAATGTCATTGGTAACCCCAAAAGTGTCAAAAATGTCAGTCAAGGGTCCGATCTGTCCGCCGCAAAAAAAAAAACGCAGATCGCCGCCATTACGCGTTAAAATAAAAAAACACCAAAACTGACAGAAATCTTTCCCTTCATAAACGCAATAACTTTTGCGCAAACCAATCAAAATAAGCTTTTTGCGATTTTTTTACCAAACATATGTAGCAGAAAACAAATTGGGCAAAAATGTTAAAAAATTTTGATTTTTACATTTTCTTTGGGGGAATTTCATATAAAAAAATGTGAAAAATATTGTTATTTTTGCAAAATTGACGCTCTTTTTTTGTTTATAGCGCATGATCAAAAAATCGAACAGGTGATCAAATGCCACCAAAAGAAAGCTCTGTTTGTGGGGAAAAAAAGGACATCAAATTTGTTTAGGTACAGCGTCGCACGACCGCGCAATTGTCCGTTAAAGTCACGCAGTGCCGAATCGCAAAAAAAGCCCTGGTCAGGAAGGGGGTAAAATCTTCTGGGGCTTAAGTGGTTAAAGGGGAACTCTGGTTGGGCCGCAGGTTCAAGTCCACTAGTTATCCCAGCAGACAGGTAGCAGGAATACGCATAGACGACTGGCTTGTGTCACTTGAATGGGATATCCTATGTGTGACAAGCAATCCAAAGAAGCTCTTAAACCTTTTCTGGAGTGGAGTGTGGTCCATTTTTTTAGCGTTTGTAGTGCGACAAAGTATGGCAAATGCACACCCACTACCTGCACTTGAGGTGCCATTAACAATTAATGGCCCCGGCAGCGCGGCATATGTTTGCAGAGTGTTTCTGAAACGCGATGAAAACATGTGTAAATTAAAGACAACCCCACAAAACAGGTGATTGGGGGGAGTATATACCTATACATAGTTAGAAGAATCTTAACATATGGCTACATATACCCCCTGATGCTATTTATGTAGCACACTGCTTGGTTCTGTTTATTAATATAAGGGATACAGTTTGCTTTAGTGTTGGTGTAAAATCTGATAAGTTTAATGTTCTGTAGGGGTCCTTTGTGGGAAGAATTTGATATTCTGTTGCCTGTTAGTTTGCTTAAGTCAACAATAAGAAAATAAAAAAATTCTTTGTTCATCTAGCCAAATCTCTCTGTACCACGGTCATCACTCCATGGGTACCAGTATTACTGTAACAGGCAAAAAGGTTAAAGAATCTCTTATTTCAAGTCTCAACTATTTCCAAGATTTCATTTTTTTTTTTACTGAAACCCTGCACTTTAAAGGGAACCTGTCAGTATTTCGGTTTCCCCATCTTAGGCTCTCAGTACAACACTTGAACCTTTATTTGCCTGAATGTTTCAGGTCCTGTGTGTTGCTTTAGTGTCGGTTCACACTAGGGCGACACAACTTCGGGCGACTAATGCCGTCGCCCGTGCACAGCGACTTTGGCGCGGCTTGCAATGATTTCACATAATGGAAGTCAATGCAAGTCGCTCTGACTTTGCAAAGAAAAGGTGCAGGAACTTGACTTGAGTCGCTCCTATTAGAACGGTTCCAATTGTACAGCACGGTCCGCTACTTGTCAGGCGACCAAGTCGCCTGACAAGTCGGGAACAGTGTGAACCGGCACTTAGACATGTGATTTGTTCAGGAACTGGCATCACTTATAGAAGTTAGACAGTGGTAGTACTGGATGAGAGATTTGGCTATGACAGATAACAGCTGTCCTGACAGGTTCCCTTTAGGACACATTCATACTGTTGAATTGTGGTACAAGTGGCAATGCACGTTACATACAATAGTGTGCTATAAAGTTATATGTATGGCTGTGGTCATAAGAAATTTTATCGAGTACCCACGTCCAAATTGTATGCACAGAAAGATAACTCCACAGTGTGTCCTCCAGAACACCTCAGCCCCTCAAGGTACAATGCAGGGACATAACTACAGGGGTTGCAAGGGTTGCAATTGCAACCGGGCCCCATGCTCCAGGAGTCCTGTGCGGCTCCCGTGTACACCTGGACAGGAGAGGGCGGGGGCAGAATGTAGAGAAATCATTGCCCTCCTTCTTCCTCCTGTAGCTGCAGGAGGAAAATGGAGGAGATTGGTTCCTCTATATGCTGCCCCCGCCACTCCTCCTATCCAGTTCACTTGTATTCTGCTGTCTCTGGGCCCCTGTGTGCTCCCCCCTCCCCCACTGTGCTCCCTTCCCTCTGCTGCCGGCTGCTGCAGGGGATGTGTCACAATAGAGAACCAGGAAGGGGTCTGTAAATATGTAATTTACCAGCTCCTTCCTTTTCTAAATGGACAGAGTCATAGTCAGTGACATTGGAAAAAAATAAAATAAAATGATAAAAAATAATACAATTAAAATACCAAAAAATAAAAACTACTGACACCAGTGGGTGAACTTCCAGCATCGCAAAGGTCACACTTGCAACCGGGCCCTGGCATTCCACCACCGTGGGGAGGCCCCAAGATGGCAGGAAGGGGGCCCACTGCAGAACTTGTGAAAGGGTCCCGCCGTGGGACCATAATAAAGGATAAGTGGGAAGAGCCCTAGGCTTGAAGGGAAGGGCCCTGGCCAGGGGTCCGGCCAGGGTCCATGGTTTCTTGCATCGGGGCCCTGAAGGTTCTAGTTACGCCTCTGGTACACTGGTGTGCTGTAGTGCTATTCATCCCAAAATATATTTAGATATATGCAGATTTTTTATTTCACTGACCCTTTTCGCATATATAGATTTTTTTTTTTTTCTTTATAAAGCAAGAAATTAAACCTTGGCGATTGTGCCACTTTATAATCTTCCAATCCTCCCATCAAATTCAAGCTCAGAAGAGGGGGGAGATTTTTGAGGCCCTCAAATGTTTTGGCTGTTATGCATTGTCTCCTAGTGAGCAAATATCAGTAAAAGGCCCCTTTCACACAGGCTTTCCAATCAGGTCCACCTGTCAGTTTTTCATCGGACCTGATCGGATGCTCCATGTACCCCTATGGAGCAGAAGATGTCAGCGGTGACATGTCTGCTGACACCCGCTGCTATCCGATCCGATCCTGTCTGTAATATCCAGATGGATGGAAACCCTATTTTCCATCCATCCAGGGGATCGGATAAAAACGGACAGGCGGTTTGTTTTCATCCGATCTCCCATAAAGGAGAGCGGGGATCTGACAGCTCTGTCTCTGCAAAGTAAGTGGAGACGGACCTGTCATCCGCCTGCTCAGCGGGGATCGGCGAATCGATCCCCACTGAGCAAAACAGTCCGCTGGGCGGAAAGCCGTGTGAATGGACCCTAAGTCCCGGGTTCACATATGTGCGCTGACAGACATCGTATGTGATTCGGAGAGCACTTCTCTGAAAATCACATGCGATGAGAATTCAGCCATACAGATTGTTAGGCTGAATTCACATCGCATTCGGTCACAACTCGCACAGGACCCTTTTTTGGGTCTGCACCAGAATCGGATCGCATGGGTGTTCACACCTATGCGATACAATTCATGTCCGAACTGACAGTACTGCGATATGTGAACTAATCCGGGAGTGTCGTTAACTTTGTATTGACACCCCCAGCGATTCGCATATGGCAGTGTGAACTGTCTGTGAGTTAACCCACATTGGATTCGCAGGGTTCCCGTATCACATTTATGTGAACTGGCACTTAAAGTATAACTAAAGGCCAGAATAGAGAGGGATTTAGAACACTTGTTAAATTGTATTGCTTAATTGGGTCACCCTCTCTATTTGTCTCTATTATCACTGAAAGTAAAAGAAAATGCCAAATTTTGGGTTGTCCCCAGAAAAGTAATAGAGAGAAATTCTTCCAATGACGACACTAGTTCTGGTGACCTGGGGGTCCCCAAGGATTTCCCTTAATTGGCATGGATTTCCCCTTACTTCCTGTTTGGGCTATGAGACAGGAAGTGAAGGGAAATCTCTGCAAAGATGGCAAAAAAAATCTGACGGGTTATAACCCTGCCTTCTCTATCCAAAATGGGGAATAAATGTTTGCCCATAGTTCTTCTTTAACTGTCAGACGTTTTGTGTGGCGCTCACTTTGAACTTTGTGCACGTAAACCTTCAAATCTGACCTTCCTGCTTTTTGGGACTCCTCACTTTTGTTGAATGCAGCCTTACCAAGAACCACTGTGCTGTATAACTATCTGATTGAGCTGCTTATCAGTTGATGACATGTGTGCTTGCAGACTCTTTGTCCATTGCATGAATACCTCGAAATTGTTACACCAAGTCATTCAGCATTTAGATTGTTCTTGGATGTTTGTCCACCATTTGTCATTTATGTTGATACAATGGTTGCTGCTTTTCAAGTATAAGTAGGGAAACAACAAGCAAGGGTCAACTTTTTTTTAGTTAAGTCAGGAAACCTTTTTATTTATTTATTTTTTAGAATTGCATACAGGCTGTGTTAGAGAAACTTGTATAGTCATATGTAAATTGTTTCCTTTTTAGGATAAGCAGCAGACGAATCTGTAAAGATGGGGGAACTTTTCAGGAGCGAAGAGATGACGCTGGCTCAGCTTTTTCTCCAGTCTGAAGCTGCCTACTGTTGTGTCAGTGAACTGGGCGAGCTGGGAAAAGTGCAGTTCCGAGATGTAAGTATTTTTTTGATCAGTCAGTATAACGGGGTAAAAATGTTTTATAATGAAAAAGGTGCATGATGATTGCCTTGCCTGCACTCCTTTATTATGCCCATTACACAGTGATTTGTCTTCTTCGGAAAAGGAACCACTCTCAATAGGCAATTGATGCTTCTCAATACTTTGGAATATGGAAAGGAAAAATATTTCCTGTTACTCACAGTGATGAGCGATAAATTGTGTTTACTGTCATTTGTGCTTGCTAGGAGGATGATCCTAAATGAAAAAAATAATCCTTATAGGAAACAAAGTATTTTTCATGCAATAAAATGTGAACAGGCTGTTGGTGAACTTCAAAGCCAGTGAAGAGTTATAAATGGGTGTCTAGTAGTTGGTGTGTGAAATGTTTTATATTATTTGCACTGCTGAAATGGAAATAAGGTTTAATTTGTCTATTTAAACAAATCCTCACTGCCAAAAATAACATTTATGGGAGGAAGCTCCAAGCACACAACCTGGACCCTTGTTACCAGGCATAACACCTGTGGCTGCTTGGTAGGTTTCATTACCTCTAATCATCAGCCAAGGAACAAGTTTCACCGTAGCTTTTCAGGATCTTAATCATTGTTATGAGCTGCCAAATAAAGCCTCTTCGTTTTCAACATTTTGAAATCCTTCTAGAGACATGTTGATGCTGCCTGGGTATACACCAAGCCAGCATCAAAATGTCTCTGGAAGGATTTCAAGAGACATTTTGGAAGGAGCCAACTATGCTTGAAGTTTCTTTATATCCCAATTATATGTAATCACCTGGGTGGTTCTGTAATTTTTTTTGATAAAGTTATACACTTTGGATGAGAGAAATATTAAACTTTTGGTGACTTTAAAATTATTATTATTGTCACCACTGAGGAGAATCCTCCTCACTTTCACTTATGTCTGACAACGGTTGCCTTGTCAAAGGGCAAAGGAGAATTTCCATAGTAGAAACCAGTGGTGGCAGCTGGTGCTCCATGGGCCGGGGGGGCAGACAGACCACACCAGCCCGCACACCATACCCCCGGTCGCCGGCTCACTCACCCTGAACATGTGGAGGGCAGGCAGGCAGCAGCAACGGCGGCGGCTTCTCCTCAGTCTCCTGTGTCTCCTCCCTCCTCCTTGGCCGATGGCATGGCTTCGCCTTTCGGCCAAATGGGAAACGGGTCTCAGGACCCGCTTCCTGATTGGCCCGGAGGAAGATCCGTGTGACAATAGCAAATGTTAATTCGCTATTGTCACACAATTGGGTGGGCTCGGGACGCAGTGCTCTGCGCCCCGAGCCCACCGTTTTTTGAAGCCTATTAGAGCCTCTTTCACATGCTTCCAAAAAAAAAAAAACATTGGAATCCATGCGTCCGGCACCCTGCATGTAGATTAGGGGGCTGGATGCATTGATAGGGGGGGGCGGCACCCCTGCGCCTCCAGTGGATGGGCCACCACTGATTAGAAACACAGTTAAAGTGTTACTAAACCCACAATAGTAAAGTCAGAGTGTATATGCAGTAAAGTATGCTTTTTATACTCAATGTGGAACCTAAGGGGGTTAATTTGTCTGCATTCTGTAAAAAGGCTGTTTGATCCTGTCTCCCCCGATCTTTCCCTTCTTCCACAGTCCCCAACACATTTGCTGATATACTAAAAAGAGATCTGGCGCCTAGAACAATCAATTGCTACAAACTGTGATTAAGGAATACTATATGTAGTTGCAGCTAATTGGCTGCAAAAGTGCGCAGCATAAAATGAATCCACAAACTATAGAATCAGCGCAAATCTACCCTTCAATATTATAATATCCTATAATATCTAAAAGAAAGTGCAAGTTCATAATATTATTATTTAAAAAATATGAAAATCTATTTGTATTATTCAGTGCAAAAATATGTTGATAAAAATAGTGATAAAAAATTGAAAAAAATTATATTATAAAAAACAATTCATATCCATGAAAAATCAGGTGAAATGAATGTGAAATAAAAAAAAAAAAAAAAAAACAATTTATATCAATGAAAAAGTCCAATGAAATAAATAAGTATTAAAAGATCAACATCTGCTGACAGTACAGAGCCCCGGGGCTCTAGTTTAGTTTAGTAGAGTACTCTAGAGCAGCTTTTTTCAACCAGTGTGCCTAGGCACCTTGGGGTGCCTTAAGGTTTCTTCAGGGGTGCCTTGGCAAAATGGCTAAAAATTGCCCAAAAATTAAAAAAAAAAAAAAAAGTTTTCATTGTGCACAATTACAACCTTCTAGCTGCTGGTGTCCTAGCGACCATTGGCATAATCAGTGGATAAGAAAGAAAGATGTCAGTTGCCTGCATAGCATCATTGTTTGACCCTCCCCTGCCCCTCACATTAGCTGAATGATAGAGAAAAACTGAGGGAGAAGAGAAACCTTGGAATACTAGTCAGTACCAGTTTACAAAAGTGTATTTGCTTTGGGAGAATAAATCACCTCTAATGTTGGGTGTTCTACTTGCACTTGTGGATGTTGCTGCATTATGTAAGACTATTAGAATGTTTTTTACATTTTAGAATGGTGCGCCTTAAGACTGTCCATCATTTTTAAAGGGTGCCTTGACTAAAAAAAGGTTGAGAATCACTGCTCTAGAGGGCTCTAGTACAGTAGACTACAGTATAGTACAGAGTCCTGCATGAGCTCAGTTTGGTGTGTATTGCTAGAGAGTTTTTTCTTTTCTTTTCTTGGGAGAGTGCATGTGATCAGCACAGGGCCAATCAGCACTGTCCGAAAAGAGGGTCAGGGGTCCTGCAGCTTCATAGGACAGTCAGGAGGGAAAGAGATTACCTCGAACAAGCTTTAACCAGACACTCAAAAGATTGCTATATACTGCTGATGAGAAAAGGTATTTAGCAGTTTATATTTACTAAAATAATTGCATTTCCATGTACTGTGGGAGACCAGATATAGTCAATGCAGGGTCCTGGGTTTAGTAACCCATTTAAGATCTGAGTTAAAAAGACAAACGTATGCTTTAGTTTTCAATAGTTTTATCCTGTTTCTTTAAAATTCTGTGTACATATACATAGCTCCCAACTGTCCCTGATTTCGAGGGACTGTCCCTGATTTGGAACAGTCTCTCTTTCCTCATAATTTGTCCCTCATTTTGGTCTGATCTATATAGTTGTGTATATAAAATGCACCATTTATCTTTCAAAAATTATTTTCTAGTGCTAAACCTTTCATCAAAATTCTAAACTGCTGCATTTGTAAATTTCAAAGCCAGTATAAAGGAATAGTAATGGTAAAAAAAAAAAAAAAAACACTTGTGGATTTAACCAATCATTTTTTTTTGTATAATTCTCCTTAAAGGGGGCGTGGCATGGTGTGTGTCCTATGTCTACATACTTTTATTAATTGGTGTCCCTTGTTCTTATCTCAAAATGTTGGAAGGTATGCATATAGTCCCCATATATACCTTAGAATCATTCCAGAGAACCCCATCTGCAGTAATTTGCTTTATGCTTGTGTTTACGATGAATTGTGTTCTATCTTTATCTCCTTGTGTAAAGCAGGGTATACATGCTCATATTTTTTTTTTTTTTCGTTCAACCCATTGACTGATCCCTGCAACAACACAACCATGTGTGATGTGGGCATCTCTCCCACTGAGCTTGTATTCAGACGGGGGGGGGGGACTTTCCCCGGCAGAATACACTGATCAGCGCTTGCAGCCATTGGCTACAAACGCTGATGGAATGCTGGTTTTCCAGCATGACCCTTCCAACAGAAGCCGGTCATTAGACGGGCTTCTGTTGAACAAACAGCAGTACACATGTAAAGTTCTTGCTGAACCAGCTGACTTTTTGTGTACATGTACTGGGTTTAAGTGAAGACCAGTGATAGTTAGACTGCGTAATAAAAGTCTACGCCATGTAGTGGTAAGGTACCTCTTGATAATGCATATCTAAAAGGTGCCTGAGGAAAGGCTCTTTCACTCTGGCTTAGACAAAACAGCAGTACAGTGGGGGCATGGCAGGGAACTATGGGATATGTAGTTTGCAATCTGCAGGAAGCTGGTTAAGAATATATTGTTTCACTGATATCAGTAGAAGTAACATTCAAAGCTTTCAATTAAAAAAGTCATAGTTTATATTTTTATACTGCTTCCTTCTCATTTTTAGCTAATATATATTAACCTTAAAGATCTGTTTTTTGCATGCCATTTTCTTTTTTTTTCAGTTGAATCCTGATGTAAATGTTTTCCAAAGAAAATTTGTCAATGAGGTTAGAAGATGCGAAGAAATGGATCGAAAATTACGTAAGTTTTAGATCTGTTTGTTGTCTTTTCCTTTGTATGGAGGGAACCACTCCACCCCCCTAATCGCTCTCCTTTAGTGCGCACATGGGGCGCAAACATGAATCTCCCGTGCAGGGCCATCCTTTACTGGCAAGGGTATGCAAAGCTGTTGCATGCATCCCTTTGCCGGTGTCCCATTCATTTTTATTGGGGCACGTAGCGGCATGGGCACAGCTGCTGTATCCTAATACAACTTGCTGGTATGGACCCCCGTACGCATACAGGGTGAGGACCAACACCCACCCACGTGTTGTATGAGGACACGGCAGCTGTGCCCGTGCCGCGGTGTGTCCCAATGGAAATGAATGGGATGCCTCCCTGCCAATAAAAGACAGCCCTGCATGTGAGACGCATGTCTGCTACTTGTTGTCAGAATGGGCGTACTTTGCTCTTACACCAATATTCTTAAGAAATAAAGTCTAAAATTCCCTGGCGCATAGCCTTAGCAAACAGTATTGAGCACACATTAGCTCTGAAATCTTGGCACCTTTGCCAGAAATAGATTACGTAGCTTTTCTTTATTGCCTATTAAGACTCAGGAAAGTTGTTATTAAACGGTTTTATTTAGCAGATGCAGATGACCAACTAGGCACAGGCAGTACACAACTCTGGCTTGGTGCAGATGACCCTTAGAGCCGGTTCACACTACTGTGACCAGAAAGTCGCCCCATGAAGAAACGACTTTTTAGCACGACTTTAGCGCGACGTTTGAAGAGACTTAAATGATAGGCGACTTTGTCTGTGGGGAATGTCTGGGTAATCTTTTTCTTCTTCCTGGAAAGTCTGATCACAGTCGCTTGAAAATAGATAAGGATCCGACTTGGAGGCGACTCCCATTGAAGTCTATGTGCACAAGTCGGATAGAGGTCGCCTTGAAGTAGTACAGGAACCTTTTCTGAAGTCGAAGCGACTTCAGTAGTGCATATTAAGACGGTTCTCATTCATTTACATTGAATTTGTAATGACAAGAGACTTGGGGCGACTTGAGGTTGCACAAGTCACGTCCCAAGTCGGAGTAGTGTGAACTGGGTCTTAGAGACCCTATTGCCAGACCATTAATTTAACCACTTGCCGACTGCCTAACGCCGATCTACGTCGGCAGTCAGCCCCTCACAGGCAAAGTGACGTAGGGCTACGTCACTAGCTTGTGAGGGTCTAGGGAGCGAGCGCGCGCCCCCGGAGGCGCGCTCCCGCGTGGTCACGGACCCCCCCCGCGCGTGTGACCAGCGGACCCGATGTCCGCCGGTCACTCGGCGATCGGCGGGGGAGAGGGAGAATGTCAGGCAGCTTGTGTAAACAAGCCACCTGTCATTCTCCTCGCTGTAAAGACACTGATCAAACGGATCTAGTATGTAGATCCATTGATCAGTGTCCTTACAGCTCAAGCCACAGCCAATCACAGTAGAAAGCACGCCCCTAGGGATACACACAGCCCCTCCCTTCCAAATAAAGTTAACCCCTTCACAACCAGTGTATTTTTACAGTAACAGTGCATTTGTATAGCACTGATTACTGTAGAAATGTCACTGGTAACCCCAAAAGTGTCACAAATGTCAGTCAAGGGTCCGATCTGTCCGCCCCAATGTCGCAGTACCGCAAAAAAAATCGCAAATCGCCGCCATTACGCGTTAAAAAAAAAAACAACAAAAATCTTTCCCTTTGTTAGTAAACACGATAACTTTTGCGCAAACCAATCAAAATACGCTTTTTGCGATTTTTTTTTTTTACCAAACATATGTAGCATAAAACAAATTGGCCGAAAATTTTAAAAAATTTTGATTTTTACTTTTTTTTTGGGGGGAATTTCATATAAAAAAATGTGAAAAATATTGTTATTTTTGCAAAATTGACGCTATTTTTTTTGTTTATAGCGCGTGATCAAAAAATCGCACAGGTGATCAAATACCACCAAAAGAAAGCTCTGTTTGTGGGAAAAAAAGGACGTCAAATTCGTTTAGGTACAGCGTCGCACAACCGCGCAATTGTCCGTTAAAGTCACGCAGTGCCGAATCGCAAAATACCCCCTGGTCAGGAAGGGGGTAAATTCTTCCGGGGCTTAAGTGGTTAAAAAATATTTTTACCATTCATTTTATATGTGCATCGAACATATTTTATGCATGTTAGTTACCTGTAAAAACCCTGCTTGTGTAGACATCCAAATGCTCTGAGACGGTAGCTGGGAGCATTTGTGGGATGTGCTAAAAATGTCAGACCCATAGAGGCTCCACCTCGCAACTTATAGCAATTAAAGGATCTGCTAGTGATGGCTTGGTTCCAGATACCACAGCATACCTTCAGAGGCCTAGTGGAGTCTATGCCTTGACAGGCCAGAAGAGGGACCTACTAATTTGTAGGTAGTCATGTTAACAGGATAGTTTGGTTTTTGCAGATTAGCTGGTGAGTTGAGCTGGGAATTTTCTTTGGTTTTGTTTTGCGGTTAGTCATGTTTTGGTGGGTGGCCATAATGTTGTTGCTGATCAGTGTAAAACTGTACAGGCTCAATGGACAACTCTTTTTTCTGCTGTCACTCTTTTATGTTTCTGTCTTGTATGTGATGTCAGCAGGCTCAGAGCTGTGACTCAAGTGACACCCTATGCGATTCACCTATGACCCTTCCCCTGTAGATTCAAAAAAGTTTATGCAGGGAGGTGAAGTTAGGGGTGGAGAGGCTGCCAGCACAGATGAAAATACCACACTCCCAGAAGAGGACATGACCTGTAAGGAGGGAGGGGGTGTTTTGCTGGGGTTGTAAACGGGGTGAGGGTGCTTTGATGGGAAAAATCGACTAGTCCTTTTTTTCCTAGCAATTTCAAAAGCACCTTGCAAGTGAATAAGTAATTATTTAGATGTGGCACCCTCCTAGTCAGGTGATAGATAAGTAGCATAGTTTTGATTCTGGCTGCTGATCAGCAGAATTACAGGCTAAAGTTATGTGCTTCCTGCTTATCAGGGAGCACGATTTACAGTTAGGCCTGTTGCATGTGTTCATGTGGGATCCATTTGGTCTGAGGGAGTGTCCCCACTGCATCCAATAGGGGAGCATGTTGGACAGTGGAGGAAACCCAGCCAGTGACACACAGGCTTTTGTCACTATCTCAGTGGGTTGGCACAAGAGTGATGCATCCTGGGATAGGTGATAAAGCCAGTGACACATGCAACAGGGGGTCTTTGGGCGGGAAGCCTGATCCCAGGAGGAGGGTAACAGTTGTCTCTCCTCCTGCTGCTGAGGAAGGTGGTCACAGTCAGTCGGCCTTGTGGACTGGAGGTGTGGTGCTGAGCCGGGAGGTCCTGTGGATGCTGACAAAGGAGTTGGAGGCAGAGCGACCCAGAGAAAAACAGTGTCTGTGAGTACCAGGAAGCTTGCCGGGGGTCTGCCCAGGAAGGGGACCACTCCAGTAGCATGTCAGTGGACAGAAGGTCAGTGCACACAGTCAGTGAGAAAGGGGGTGCCAAGTTAGACCCTGAAGAGTAATCTATGTGAGAGTCCATATTCTTTATCTTCACTTCAGTAGCAAGGTGAAGCAGCGGCCTTGTCACATTGTACAGTTAGTTGTCTTCAGGAATTGTGCATAGTTCAAGTTGGAGTATCCCACTCATCCCTTCTCCCATCCAAGTTCCAAAAAACAAATCCCCTGGACTGTTCATTGTCTGAACCAAGAACTTTCAAATGCTGTTTTGCCTGCTATCGGTTGCTAATGGTAACCCAGGGGACCCGCAAGAAGTAATTCTCAGCAGTTCCCTAGGGGGCAGTGCTACATATAGAAGGAGAAAACACTGTAAATAAGCACTTAATTGCTTAATTCATCTGTGCCTATGGTAAAAGCGTAGGGCGGGTCCATTGCGTCATAGCATCACTTCCGGTTTTGAGACTCCACCGCCGTGGAACGCGGAAGCTTCCCGGCGATTGCTACTGATCCGAGGCAGCTCTCACAGTGAGTGGATGCTACGTTTTCTCTTACTATTTGTGATCAATACTTCATGGGGCCCCCCTCTTTCTTTTTCCATATGAAAACACGCCAACTGGTGCCTTGTTGACCGTGGAGGGGGACCCTCGGAGATATACATTGGTCTATACACGGCAGGTTGTATACACAGCGCGACACCTAGTGGTTACACAGGTGATTGCAGCTGCCACCTTACCTTAAGGGATTTTTCCCTGGTTCACTTACCACTCTTATCACCAATTTGTTTTGTATTGGCACGTTACACTTTCAAATAGTAATAGTGCCAGGATTATTACCTAACACATGATTTATTTTACTTCTGCACTGTATTGATCTATTTATATATACTTATCACAATAAACACACTTGTCTATGTCATAAATTTATTTATTGCACTTCAGCACTTTTGGGTTGTACCTACCACACATCAGGATATTTAATCCGTTTTATTTGAATCCACCCAATATACAGTATATATTAATTTTACCTCTTTTATTGTTTTATGGGACACACCCCCTTATTTATCATTTGATTGCAAGTGATTGCACCTTATTATTTATTGCACAAAGGTAGCGCCATTTTCAACCCCTTTCTTGCACTTTACTTACATCTGTGCCTATACCTGCAATTATTTAGGTTAGTGCCAGGATTGCTTTAAAGTGTATGCAAACCCTAAGAGTCTGGTTCACACCATGAATGGCACAAGAATGCGCTGTGTGTTCCTGGGTAATTCACATGTGATCTGGGTGCAGTGCAGTTTTAGTCCATTCGTTTGAAGAGGCTGAAATTACACCAGACCGCACCAACAGTAATGAATGCACTACTTTATAAAGCACACAGCAGCCAGATCGCATGGTACTACTGCATGCAAACCCTGCAGATCACAAGCACATGACCCGTCCGACAGTTCTTAAATAACTAAAGGGTGGCGCCACCCAATGACATCACTGGGTGACCTAGCATGCCCTTGGCTGATGTCCCAAGGGCAAGGGGGCAAGGTCACCTGCTGATGTTATTTAAAAGCCATCAGGCAGCGGGAGCAGCCCCTCTTTTTCGTGGCGGCAGGCGTTGAAATTGACGGTGGATTTACACCGTCAATCTTGTTTGTTTATTACATAGTTACATAGTTACATGAGGTCGAAAAAAGACACCAGTCCATCCAGTTCAACCTATGATGTGTGTGTGTGTTTGCTGTTAACCATACATTGTATACCCCTCTTTGTTGTGGTCTTTAAGGTGCCCATCTAATCATTTTTTGAAACTATCGATGCTCCCTGCTGATACGACTGCTTGTGGAAGCGAATTCCACATCCTTACTGCTCTGACAGTGAGGAACCCCCCTATGTATTTTAAGGTTAAACTGCCTTTCCTCTAGTTTTAGTGAATGGCCACGCGTCTTATTGTATTCCCTTACTCTGAAAAGTTTGTTCCTTATGCTAGGGTCGCCAGTACAGTATTTGTACATTGATATCATATCCAACCTCAATCGTCTTTTCTCCAGAGAGAATAAGTTCAATGCTTGTAGTCTTTCCGTATAGCTGAGGCCCTCCATTCCCCTAATTATTTTTATTGCCCTTCTCTGGACTCTCTCCAGTTCCAGCAAATCCTTCCTGAGGACCGGTGCCCAGAACTGAACAGCATACTCCAGATGTGGCCGGACCAGAGTCTTGTAGAGTGGGAGAATAATCTCTTTATTTCTGGAGTGAATCCCCTTTTTTATACATGCCAGTATTCTGTTGGCTTTGCCTGCAGCGGCTTGGCATTGCATGCCACTGCCAAGCCTGTTGTCTACCAGTACCCCCAGGTCCTTTTCCATCCTAGACTCACCCAGAGGTTTCCCCCCTAGTTAGTAGCTTGCTTTCATATTTCTGACGCCCAAGTGCATTACTTTAAATTTTTTCAACATTAAACCTCATCTGCCATGTAGTTGCCCACCCCATTATTTTGTTCAGGTCCGCTTGTAAGGTAGAAGATATTGGCATGCTTAGTTTAGTATCATCCGCAAATACTGAGATTGTACTAGATATCCCCTCCTCTAGATCATTTATGAATAAATTAAACAGGATTGGTCCCAGGACAGAACCTTGGGGGACCCCACTTTCCACACTTTCCGCCCAATCCGAGTACTCCCCATTTATCACCCCCCTCTGGACTCTCCCCTGGAGCCAATTCTCTATCCAGGTACTCACCCTATGGTCCATACCTACCTTCCTTAGTTTGAACAGTAAGTGTTTGTGGGGAACGGTGTCAAAGGCCTTTGCAAGGTCCAGATACACCACATCCACAGGCTTACCTTCAGGGCCGGCCTTAGGTGTTAAAGGCGCCCTGTGCAATCTAATCCTGTGGCGCCCCCTCACATTTTCTTGCACCTTTTTTGGACTTTATTTGACTTTTCTTTTTATGATCACTTATAACTTAGCCCCCCTTTACATTAGAGATCCCCCCCTACATCAGAGACCCCCCCTCACAGAGGCCCCCCTTACATCAGAGACCCTCACAGCCCCCCCCTTACATCAGAGACCCTCACAGAGCCCCCCCCCCTTACATCAGAGACCCTCACAGAGCCCCCTTTATCTAGTCGGCAGCTCACTTCATAGAAGGTTAATAGATTGGTTTGGCAAGAACGATTCTTCATGAATCCATGCTGATTACTACTAATAATACAGTTTTCATTACTAAAGTCTTGTATGTGGTCCCTTAACATCCCCTCCAAAATCTTGCAGACTACTGATGTTAGGCTGACCGGCCTATAGTTACCCGGGATATATCTCGGCCCTTTTTTAAATATTGGTACCACGTTGGCTTTTTTTCCCAATCAGCTGGCACCATACCCGTCTGTAGACTATCCTTAAAGATCAAGAATAATGGTCTGGCAATCGCCTGGCTGAGCTCTTTAAGAACCCTCGGGTGCAAGCCATCCGGTCCCGGTGATTTATTTATGTTAAGTTTCTCTAGTTTAGTTCTAAGTCTATCTTCTGTTAGCTATGGCGGTACTTCCTGAGGCGTATTACTTAGTTTAGCCTTACAAGCTGGGTAAGTGTAGCCCCCCGATTCTTTTGTGAAGATTGAAGAGAAGAAATTATTTAACCCTTCTGCCTTTTCTCTGTCCTCTGTGGCCATATTTCCTTTGTCATCTTTTATGGGGCCAATGTGTTCTGGCCTCGCTTTCTTACTGTTTATATACTTAAAGAATTTCTTGGGGTTCTTTTTACTCTCTTCCGCTATATGTCTCTCGTGTTCTATTTTAGCCACCTTGATTTGGTCTTTACACTCTTTGTAATGCTTGAATGCTGCCAGTGACCCCTCAGCCTTGAAGGCCTTTTCTTTAGTATTAAAGTGGAGTTCCACCCTATTTTTATACTTACCTCCATCTTCTCGCTCCGGGTCACCTGAAAAAGAAATGGATAATCGCATATTTTTTTTTTTTTTTTACTTACCTCGTAGCGAAGAAAAAATACTTACCTTACTTCCTTCTTCCTCCTTCCTCGGCCGCGGCCCGTCGTCACTTCCTGGCTCTGCAATGATTCCTGGGAGCTGAACGTCATAGCTCCCAGGAATCATTGCGCCTGCACCGGCCCCGACGTCACTTCCGGGTCGCGCGTGTCATCCCCTTCTAAACAGCTTCTGGGCATGCCCTTTTTTAGGGCGGGCAGGAAGTGGTTAATATCATCCCTCATATTTACCTGTACACTGTTCTTAATATACAGACATATCTCTCCTCCTTTTTAATCTTCTCTATCCCTGCGATAAAGGGAATACCCCTGAATGGTCGCCATCCAATCATGGGAGCTATCGACCAAGTCTCTGTTATCCCCACAATATCTTATTCCTCCTCAAACATCAGCAGCTCCAGCTCTCCCATCTTGTTGGCCAGGCTTCCGGCATTGGTATACAAACCTCGTAATCTTGACTGGTTGCATATATCCTCGTTTGATGTTGTTTTTAGGCTGCTTTTCTGATTTTTTTTTTCCCCATACCCACGTTGGGTTTAGGAGCTCTGAACACCCTACCGCTAATGTCCCCAATTGTGCCCTCTGAATCTTGCTCCCCACATTTTTGTGAACTGAGCGGTGTTAGCTCTGCCCAGTGGCTTTTGATAAACTGCCCAACCAATCCCACTCTCAGATCTCGACAACATAACTCTACTAATTCTGTAGTCCAAGAATAGAACTCGGAGGGGCTCTTTGAGATAACACAAGAAATGTGCAGAGGACACAGGACTGCACTAAATTTCTGATAAGATCAACCAAATTTTTTTTTTTGACAGATATAAAAATCTTTCAATGGCATATTTATTAGCTCAAAAGTGAACAAATACTAAGATCTTTGTTAAGGGTTCACATACTGTACACATTAATAGCTTGAGATCTGTCCCAAGGCCAGCATGTACTATTTTATGAGAAGCAGTTCTATGCCCTTCTGTGTTATTGCAAGGATAATTATAAAAATCTTTTAGCAACTGCAAGTAAAAGACTGACCCTAATGTTGTTTTTTTAGCACGTTTATTAATTACCTATATTCACCTTTTTCAGAAGTAGGCTGAGACAGATTTGTACTGTTTACTAATTTAATTTCAGTTGTCATAGACCTACCTATGGAAGGTCTTTGTTCCAGAGATGTCTAAAAGTACAATGATTGTAATGTTATAATTTTATAGGATTTGTGGAGAAAGAAATTAAGAAGGCGAATATCCCCATTCTTGACACTGGTGAGAACCCAGAAGTACCCTTTCCAAGGGACATGATTGACCTTGAGGTGAGTTTCAGATTAAGAAGTCTCCATTTTTATTGTATGTTGATATGAAAAATTGTTAAGATTGGCAAGTAAGATATGTGAGAGATGGAAACCAAATAGAGACAGAATGTGACCAGGCTGTGGATATGTAAAGTGGTTCTAAAGGCATAACTTTTTTTTTTTTTTTTAACCTTAATACATTCTTTGCACTACGGTAAAAAAATTTCAGTGCCTGTTTCTCCCCTTTTACCCTACCTTCCCAACTACTTACCTGTATCAATACAGTGCTTTGCTTGTCTGCAAGTCTTCACTCCTCTCTCCACTGTCTCTCAGGCTTTCCTAAGAGCAATGGGAGCCATTGGCTCCTGCCGCTATCCGTCAAATCCAGTGAGCAGGGAGTGGGGCGGGGACTGAGTTGCATTTTTGTGTCTATGTATGTACACAGCCCACCTCAGGATCAAGTCCGCACCTGTTCTACCATAGGAAGACCCACAGAAGAGGAGGACCCCAGAGCACCAGTGGGGGGAAACAGAAAAGGAGGTTCTGGGATGCTCTTCTTTTTTTTTTTATTCTAGGGGAAAAAAACATAACTTTACATTCATTTAAATATTTACACATTCTGAAAAAGCAAAAAATGTGCTTTTAAGTACAATTAAGCTTCCAACCCCCTGAGTTTAGACAGTCTAGGCATATATTTACCTTTTAGCATCCACCCAGCAATTTTGCAATCTACATGGACTGGACTGCTCCTCTTCATTTTGCACATGCATACCTTGGCCCTATTCATTTTTATGGGTAGCTATGCATATGGGCAGCCTGCAGCTGTTGCCTTCTCTCTCTCTCTATAAGAACGAGCGAGCCATGGTAGGCATGCACAAAATGAAGAGGGGCCAGTCAGGTCCTAATCAGTGTTGGTAAGAGCACTTGATTGTGTTAGAAGGTACTGTAAGTCCAGGATGCCTGGGCTTTTAGCACAATAAAAAGATAACCAATAATACATATAAATTAAATATACAATTTATACAAAAACATTATAATTTGCATGACTGTAATATCCCAGAGAGTCCATCAGCTTATTTAGTTCACATTGTGCTGGTCCTGCAGCTTCTTTTACCAATCTGGGGGGAGCTAAAAAGCTGGAGCAAGATAAAAGATGAACAAGGGTGGAGTAATAGGAATTAAAAGCTGAGTACATTTATTTAGACAAGAACAATTACAGACTTACACAGAAGAAGCCTCTTTCTATCACGGATAGCATCCACAGAGTATGAGGTACAGGTAGCCGGTAGATCACATGTAGCACAGGATGACAGCTGCTCAGTAGTCCTGGACCCCTTACGGAAGCTGTTACATTCACAGCATCTGTGGACTCGTGGAACATGGGCATGGGAACCCATTTTAATATAAACACCATTTTTTTGCCAAGCCTGCCCATAAACTGTAACACTGGAGTTTTAAACAGGATAGATATTGAGCGGTGCAACGCGGTCCTAATGTAGGACCAGGGCAACAGACACAAAAGCATTACGAGTAGACTAAAGGGCACTCAAAAGTAGCTGTCATATGGCTAGGATAGTCATATAAAAAAAGACTTAAAGCGGAGATCCGGTCTGAAAAAAAAAAAAGTAAGATTAAAATACCCCTGGGACAGTCAGGGCTAGTGCATTTCTGAATGGATAGCCTCTGAACTGTCCCAGGTCACACTTACCTTTTTAGAAGAAATACTTACCTTGAAAATTTCTTGTCCAGCGCTGCCATCTCAGGTGTGGGCAGCTGAAGCCAGGGCGTCCTTTTCGGTCCCAGAATACCCTGCACCGGCTCCGCTTTCCAGTTCCGGCGCAGGCGCGTCAGCCCTGCACAGCTTCTGGGCATGCCCAGAAGCTGTTTAGCGGGGAATGACACGCCTGCGCCGGAACTGATGAGCGGGGCCGGTGCAGGCGCATTGACTCCTAGGAGCGATGACGTTCAGCTCCCAGGAGTCAACGCAAGCAGGAAGTGATGGCGGGCCGACCCTGGCCGCAAAGGGAGGAAGAGGAAGTAAGGAAAGTATATTTTCTTTAAAAACAAGGTAAGTGAATAAAAAAAAAATGAAATTATCCAATTGTTTTACAAGTAATTTAGAGCAAGCGGACAGTGAAAAAAAAATTTCAGGGTGGAACTCCGCTTTAAATGTGATGAATATTTAAAAGAATAAAAAGTGGAACAATAATACCTAAAATAATGCAATAAAACTATCCTTGTTGACTACAAGGCACAGGCCAACCATAAAAATCAACATAATTAAAACCACAATATAAGAGTTGCTTATAATTAAAAAAGAAATATTTGAACATGTAGACATGGTGTGAAATAGGCTCATTTGTGCTAAAAAAGTTATAATTAACAAAGTTTCTTTTGAAATGCTAAGAAAATGTTTCCAAAACAAAATATTTATACTAAAAAGAAATCTTTATTGCCATCTGTTTAACACAGTGGAAATTTGCATTTAAAGTTTCAATAAACCTGCATCATAAGAAACTATTAATATATTCTGTATTCCATGCTGTTCATACTCACACAAGTCACTATGAGATTTTTCTGTATTCTGCAAAAAGCCTGGTTGATCCTGCTGTTCTTAATCTCCACCTTCTGTTCATGTCCCCAATGCAGTTGGGGATTTTGTAGAGCAGTGTTGGCAGGTCTGCACATGCTCAGTCTTTATTGAGTTTCTATGCTTAGCATTTCCTCCATATCACCCCAGAGCAGCCCATGTGACTGTAGAATGGGTGTACACAATGGTATATAACAGCCCACTCCCTCCTTCTTCCTCCATACCAACTAAACACAATGGAGGATGTACATGTAGATTGATGGTGGCTTCACCTCTCTCTCTCTTATTCTAAGACACAAACTGCAGGGGCATGACACAGTCTGTGACTGGCAGAAATCCACCCACAACATGTTTTTGCAAAAAAATAATAAAGATTTGATTTCAAACAATATATTTGTATGACAATTTCTAACAGTTTATTTATATTACTTTAATTTTTATTCTGTATTCCAAAGGCTGTTTTTTGTATTTGTTTTGAACATGTGACCAGCAGCAGAGGACTAGAAGCTCCTCCTGCTTATGTTTTCCTGCAGACGGGCTGGGAAATAGCTGGGTCATGTGACAGCTGTATATTAGGAAAAAGGTACTTAGACGTTTTTTTAATTAAAATAAATACAGTGCTGTCAAATAGAAAGGATATTGTAAATGAAACAGTGTGTGTGTTTAGTATTACTTTAAGGGCCCATTCACACTATATACAAAAATTTACCTGTGTTTTCCCTTATGAATAAACCCAGGTAACCGCAATTACACACAGAAAACTAAGCAGTGATAACTACAGGTAATTTGCTGTGTGGACAGCCGCAAAAAGCTGCGGCCACCAGCAGCCTTTCATTATAGTGAATGGTGCCAGCGGCCACAGATAGCCGCTCACAACAGCAGCAGGAATCCTACCAATGCTATTCGCACTGGGATAAATTGATGGTGTGAATGTAGCCTAAAAGTGTGCAGGTTACAGCACACAGTCTTTAAATCCGAAAATCATCTGTTTTTTTTTTTTTTTTTTTGGCATGCTAGTCACATATTGAACATGAAGAGTTTACTAAAGCTAGGAAAATTCTCATGCGACAGAATAAAAAATTGGAAATAATATGTGTTGTTTTATATTTGTATTGTATTTACGAATGACAACTGTACAGATTAAACAAAAACTATATGATCTGGTATTGTACGAGAAAACTTTAGTGCTTGTCCGATCGGATAATATCAGATGAACTGTCATGATTGGCTCACGAAAGCTCTGTACTAAAGATCCGATTATCGTACAATCGCTTTAAAAGCGGTATTTTTCGTCTGATTTTCGTATCGTGTGTACAGGCCTTAAGGTGCAGAAAAAAATTGGTGTAATAAACTATATTTCTGTTGCATTGATGGGAATATTTCTATTTTTTTTTATAACTTTACTGTCTGTTCAACTAACAGGCCAATTTTGAGAAGATTGAGAATGAGCTGAAAGAGATTAATACAAATCAAGAGGCTCTGAAGAGGAACTTCCTGGAGCTGACGGAGCTAAAATTCATTCTGCGCAAAACACAGCAGTTTTTTGATGAGGTCAGCGTTTCTTTGTCTCCTAATTTAGTAACTGCGCCCCAGAACAATTGGTTTGATTTTTTTTTTCTTTACATATATTTTCAATTGTATATAGTGTCAAAGTTTTTTTTTTAAAGTGGAATTCCAGTCATACCCTAACTAAGCCTAAATCCACTCCCACCCATATGCTAAGCCTATTCTATACAACCTGTAAAAGATGCCTATACTTGCATATTTTAAAGCTGCTTTGGTCTGGTTCGGCTTCAGTGTAGAGGAGGGACATCCCACAAAGGCTGCAGAACCTGGGCAATGACATGACCCATAGGCTTACTATGGGGCAGTCGTTGTCTGCGGTCCATTTTCTACACTTAAGTCGGTGCTTTAAGTCTGTCATTTGACCAGACCAGAGCAGTTTCACAATAGGTAAGTATAGGCAGTGTAACTGAACTGCGACCAACACTGTGCTTGTGGGCTTCCGTCAGTATACGGCTTCCTTTAGTCTTTAACATAGATATCAAATATTCCAGCCACCCCCATACAAAGCTAGCCAACTACTTAGCTTGTTCTGAAACCTCTTTATTGAACAGTGACACAGAATTTATATACAGCATGGACATTCCCCTCCTAATCAGATTACCCCACCAGGTCAGGTGGGCCTGATTACATTATCATATGCAGATGAAATTGTATACAGAAATAGAATTAACCTGAACTAATTATCTAGTCATCTGGACAGAAACCATATGTGAGTTCATTAACAATTAACAACAGACAGGCTTAACAGAATCCACATCAAACCTTAATACATACAATAGGAAGAGACCGCCAGTGACAGACTGTCCGTCTCTGACATTGAAAACATGGAACAGAGGCCAATGTGATTAGCTCTTTCAATCAACATGTTCAGAATCAAACAGGCCAGAAATAGTCCTCACTTATTTCTCAAGATACAGGGCTGTCAAATATTACTGTCCCATTTGAAGTAATCAAAACCATATTCTCGGTGTCTATTAAGTATCTGTCTTTCACTTCCAGTGACGGTGAGTGCCGTCACAGGCAGGCTTTTTTTTTTTTCTTTTTTCTACAGGGTAGATAGAATAGGCTTAGAATTGGGGTGGGGATTTAGGCTTAGATGATTGCAGCTGCTGGCTGCATTTTATCCTGATTTTTCACATTTAATACTTTCTGTGCTATACTTGGCTCTACCATAAGGTCATTCCAGTTGTGTTAGATTAGAAGTGCTACAGCTGACACCGAGGATTAATGAATCCACTTTATATATCTGTACTTGATTGTTTAATTCTTAATCACACTGTATCAAGTGTTCACAAATATGTTGTGAATGTAGGGACAGAATTGAAATGGTTTTGGCTTCATTACTATTTATGCTAGAATATTTGCTCGCTTTTACTGATGTATATTTCCAGGTCTCTGTATCAGCTGTGCTGATGTACAACAAGCAGAGCAGAGAAAATAGAAGCTGTAGCTGAAGCCCTATCAAAAAAAAAGTTGGAGTTTGAAACTTCATTGGTTGCCAGGGATGACTGCTTCAGTTTTCTTTACTCTAGTTTTTGTGACTCCACATTTGTGTCGTCTGCTTTTTTTTTCTTCAATATACCATTTTACTGTTTGATATTTTACTACTTTTTTATTTATTCTTGCGTTTTTGACTTTTTTTTTTTTAACTCCATGTTTTCTTCTACCTGGTGATTTCATTAGCCCTTTTTTTTTTCATTGACTGTGTATTATTTTTCTAGCTTACCCACCTTGTGCCTTTTTTTTTTTTTTTTTGCTGTCTCTTTTATTGCCTGCTCATTGTCTGTTTTTTTTTTTTTCCATTTGGTAGCCTACTTTATTGTTGTTGGTTAGCCCTTTCTGGATATCTGCTTCCCCTGTAATCACGCTTTGTCTCTCTGCCAGATTCCTCCCAATCATCCTTTTTGGTGCCTGCTTACTGTTTTTACCCTCTTATTTTCTGCTTCCTTGCCTATGTCTACATGCAACATATCTCAACATATAAGGGTTGATTTACTAAAACCAGAGAGTGCAAAATCTGGTACAGCTCTGCATAGAAACCAATCAGCTTCCAGGTTTTTTTGTAAGCTTAATTGAACAAACCAAAGTTAGAAGCTGAATGGCTACCATGCACAGCAGCACCAGACTTTGCACTCTCCAGTTTTAGTAAATCAACCCTATGTTTTTGTATTCTCATTTTCATTGTTCTTGCATATTTCTTTTTTTTTTAATGCATTACTGACTTTTCTTTCTCCACAGCTTTTCATGCTCACATTCTTGGGGTTTCTTTTAGTTTAAAGGGTCAGTCCAGCAAAACTGTTGTTTTAAGCTATTGGTTAAATCCCGATAGTTTAATTAACAATCTTTTTGTATATCTCATAGGGCAACGTCTCTGTGATTATGTTGACAGGTTTGCACAGTAGCCACAGTCATCACAGCCAGGGTACTTCTAACCTACTTGGACTTGTGAGAATGCAACAGGAGTGAAGAAGCAAGTCAAAAGCTACACTCATTGCAGTCCCTAAAGTGGTTGTAGACCCAGATAGTTTTCCCATGTCTGAAATATAGGGCATACCATCAACAGAAGAAACATTTTAAACCTTTTTTGTTCTGTCATTTCTGGGGTCATGTGACTTTTTTTGAGTTGAGCAGGAGCAGGTCACATGTCCTGATGGCATAGCTCCCAGCTTTTTTCGATTCACCCTCTGCCCCTCCCCAGACCATGCAGAGTGAAATGGAGCTGTCAGACAAGTATTTTACTGCCTGCAGGGTGGATCAGAAGCTTAATTAACTGCTCCTCTTCACTCTGCATGGCCTGGGGGGACAAGGGCCTGAAAAAGATAAACTGACACCACAATGACATATAACCTGCTTTGGCTTGGTTAACCCCTGACCTGGACTGTGCTGATGTAGACAGTAATCTCCACCATAAGCAGGGGGTAGAGAGAAGTAGCAAAAGAAGGGGAGCTTGTGCACTGTGGTGGCAACACTGCAGAGGCATTTTAAGCCCACAGCTTATTGCCACCAAGAACAACGAACTGTGAGTGCTGCCAGAATACCGTTATGCGCATCCGCCTGCTCAGAAGGGGGTCTCTTTGCTGATCCCCACTGAGCAGGTGGATGACAGATCTGTCTCCTCTCCGCTATGCAGAGTGGACCTGGACACCACTCTGCCTGTTCTCTATGGGGCGGTTGGATGTAAACAGACCTCCTGGCTGTTTCCATCCAACTGTCATCCGATACGATCCACCGGACGGCTGAGGAATGCATCCCCTATCCCTCTGTTTTTGGCGGACATGGTTGGATCTGATGCCGGCAGGTGTCAGTGGACATATGTCCCCTGACATCTGCCGCTCTATAGAGAACAATGGCTGGTCCAGTCAGGTCTGCTTGAAAGACAGGTGGACCTGATTGGACTACCCATGTGAAACCAGGATGTGCAGTGTAAATCACAAGATTGGCTGACCAGAATGAAAAAAAAAAATTGCAGGTAAGATTGTAAACATACTGTATATGCAGTCGGCTGTATATTTAGAGGTTTGCCCAGTGTTTCACTTTAAAGTATATCTATAGGCCAGAACAAAAGGTAAGGAAAAGTCTTTTAATGGGGGCACTTACGAGGTCTAAGAAGGCTATGCTTTGGGAGATTTCCTGTTCCATTCTGTTGTGTCTCTTGTACAGGAAATTAAGGGAAATTTCCCCAATGGTACACAAACAGCAAATACATAACCTGACCAGGGACTAATCCATTACATACTCAATCCAAAACGAAGAAATAAAAAAATAGAAAATGTGGCTATACATAGACTTTAACTCAAATCTGACATTTTGATGGACTGACTTAGGTTTAGGTTAGGCACACTTGTGGGGTTTAACATTTTTGCTTTAATGTTTCAGAGATTGCTAAACTTAGTTGTGTTATAGGGAGGTTTTATACATGGTGGGTGTGTTCTAACTTCATGTAAGGTAAGTGCAGAATGAACACCCACCAACCCCCCCTCTTTGCTGATGGCTGTGAAAGAGTTTGCGAATACTGCTCAGTTTTAGGATAACGCTTTTATATGTGTAGCAGATTGATATCTGTAAGAGGTGTTAAGGTTGGCTAATAGATTACTATTTTGATTGGTGGGCTGATCAGGCCAATCAAAATAAATTGTGTTGTTTTTGAGAAAGAGGTTAATGGCATGCAGGTGGCATTATGGCTTCACTCCCAACACCCCTCCCCCCCCTCCCTCCATCCATTGCTTCATCCTTGTTTTCAGTGTGTTGCTTCTAAATTGTGCTTTTCAGTTAATCAATTTACAATTAAGGCTGCATCCTTTTAACTCTTTTGCATTTCTTTATGGACAAAAGCAATTTTAATCACAGGTCTGACATCTTGGAATCCCAATCTAGAAAGTACAGAATATTAAAAAAAATACTTGTAAATAAACTGCTCTTCTATAATTGGTATTATGCATTGAAAAACCTCTTCAACCATTTTGTAAAGATTCAGGCTTCTTTTATTACATTTTTTTTTTTTATTTTAAGTATAGCATCCGCATAGCAGACAGATATCCTTTTACAGTTATCAATTAGAGATTTATTACAATTACATGATTTCATTGCTCTTTGGACAAGCTTATTGAATAATCCAGAATGACATACAGAAGAAGGTACCTTGAGTTTTTGCAAAGGATGGCCAAGGAGACAGCTGGAATACATTTTGTGTGTTTTTAGAAATATGTTGTAAAGTAGGACACTCTGAATTATATCAATCTTTTATTTTATTGGTTGTTATTCTTCATCTCAAGAGCAAGTGCTTGTTTTTCATGGAACACATTGTAACATGGAACAAGCAGACCTTCACCCTAAAGATCATGTCATGCTGCCCTGCCTCCTTCCTCTCACTCTTACAATTGAATTTTATTTTTTTTAACAAAGTCATTTATTTCTACTGCAAAGTAGGACTTCCACCTTTTTTGCCTAGAGAATTTGTTTTTTTTCTCCCTGTGCATGTGCAGATGTGCTGCAGGTATTTGCAAAGACCCTGTGGCACATCTGTTCATCCACTGGTTTCCCCAACCATTTGCACGCGCAGAAAATCACCTGTATGTGCACAGATGTGCCATAGGCCGGGCCGGCCATAACGGCGGTATCGTAGAGAGGGGCAGGCCGAGGTTCTGCTTAAATTATGGATGCTAGGGATTGCGGTTTTTGGCGTTTTAAATATGCTTTATTAGTAATCTGATTTTTTTTTTCTCTAGTTCAGGGAATTTTCAATAATTTGGCTCACAATACATAAGATTACTTTGAAGACTATTTGATGTTTTGGCCCCATTCCACATTCCTTTAATATTTCTGTTCGCATTGACACAATTCAGTAGTAAAAAAAAAAAAAAAAACAACTTGTTGTGGAAATGTATTTATATTATGTGCCCCTTCATTACAGCGAATATTTAGCACCCACCAAAGCTGCCTACATACAAGTCTCTCTGCTCAAGGTAGCCACTTGTATTTTCAGCAGACAAAAGAAGACAGGGGGCCTGGATGACCAAAGTCTAAAAAAAGGCCAGTGTACAACCTCAGCAGCTCAACTGAAGACTCCGGGGTGCAGAGTTTAATGTGAGAAAACTGAAACGGGGAAAAAAGAGTGCTTCTGGTTATGGCTGTGTATAAAAGCAACAGGTAAAATAATTAAGGCTCCACTTCCAAAGGGGAATTTCCAAAGTTACATAGTTTATTAAATAAAAATAATGGGATAAAACATCAGCTGATAGGATGTCGGGCTGAGCCCATGTACTTGCCCCCACTGCTGATACACTACTAGGCTGAGTCTCCGGCCAGACGACACAGCCAGCTGGCGTCCGCGGTGTCACCTGGATGATGGATGGATGGGTTGACCGAGAATCTGGAAAAACAGTCGGTACCAACCCCTATGGCAGAGAGATCTTGCGCTGGACAACTAGATGTACAAACCCCCGAAGGGGAGAGCCCTTGCACCAGACGGCTGGAAGATGCAGCGGCGGCGCGGGAGATGACATCACTACACCGCGCCGACAAGGTTTGTACATCTAGCTGTCCAGCGCAAGATCTCTCTGCCTTAGGGGTTGGTACCGACTGTTTCTCCAGATTCTCTGTCAACCCATCCATCCATCATCCAGGTGACAGCGCAGATGCCAGCTGGCTGTGTCGTCTGGCCGGAGACTCAGCCTAGCAGTATATCAGCAGTGGGGGCAAGTACATGGGCTCAGCCTGACATCCTATCAGCTGATGTTTTATCCCATTGTTTTTATTTAATAAACTATGTGACTTTGGAAGTGGAGCCTTATTTATTTTACCTGTGGCTTTTCTACACAGCCATAATCAGAAGTGCTCTTTTTTCCCCTTTTCAGTTTTCTTATGCCCCTTTCACACATACGGTCCGTTCAGTTCATCAGTTCAGTCACGTCAAAATGTATCAGTTTTCCATCTATTTTTCATCCATTTTTCGTCAGTTGTCATCCGTTTTTCATCAGTTGTTATTTATTTTTCATCTGTTTTTCGTCAGTTGTAATCTGTTTTTCGTCCGATCCGTTTTTTTGACGGATGAAAAATAGGGCATTCATCCGTTCAAAAAAACGGACATTGACGGAAGCGGATGAAATCGGATGTTAACTGATGATCATCCGTTGTCATCCATTTTTACATAGAGATACATTGATGTCCGTTTTTCATCCTTGAACGGATGGATAAAAAACGGACAAACGGACAGCATGTGTGAAAGGGGCCTAACTTGTATTTTCATACTGATCCTAGAGTGCACGTGTTCCCTCAGGTAATCCACGGCTGTTGTAAAATTCCAATATGAATAAACAGATGCACCCCAAACACCTGCTAATAAAAACTTTATAGAACCCTTGGGGCAGAGTTTGATTACTGGATCAATTCATTTGTTATTGTGGGAGTTTGGCGTGCAGTTTCATTTCTTCTGTACTGGATCCATCTTTTGTGTCATATTTTTTGCCCTTGTCTACAAAATGTATTTTTTAAAAAGTCCCTTCATTTTTTTAAATATAGCACATCCAGTTTTTTATGCAATTTATTATTTACTAAAACATAAAATTGCCACATTGAGTCTAATGGGGCAAGCAGGGGAGAACCTCTGGAATAAGAAACTCTGCTATGGAGTTGTGGTTTAGTGAGCATGTCTTGCATATAACATAAAAGTGAAGAGTAGCCATCACTGTTTCTCTATCGCTCATTGACAGACGTAGTCTTCTTGATTCTCAAGAGCTGGGTTATGTTGTCTCCGCAGGAGTAGGACTAGGCAGAAAGACAAAAACATTCTGGCTCCACCTTAGGGGCAGTCCCTGAGGGTATATCCTCCCTCTCTCTGCTACAGGGAATCAGTTTTTTTTCTGTCTAGTCAGGAGTAAGGACCTAAGTTCCTTGCTGGGATCTTTTGGTCCTGGCAAGACTTTTTTTCTTTAAGAAAAAGACATTTTTTAGGTAGTTTTCTCCAGTGTTTTTTCCTGTGAGATCTTCAAGCAAAAAATGCCGGACTGGGCGACACTTGTGGTCACCCCAGCCGGCCTACGAGCGCGCGCAGACCATGGCATTGCGCTTGGTCGGCCGCGACATATTCAAGTAAGTATGCGGGGCCGGGCGACGGGCTGGATGTTGAGATCCAGTGGTCACCCCGGTTTCTGCCTACGAGCGCGTGCAGACCAGAGCTCCGCGCTGGGTCGGCCGCGACGGAGTCCCAGTGAAGGGACTGACTTTGCGAGTTAAAAGTCTCGCTTGGACGCCAGGTACCAGAGAGTCGAGGCGTCCGGAGTGGTCCACAAACCCCCACCCCGGTGGAGAGGGTATTGTGAAGAGAGGGTGCCTGTCGGTTCGGTATGGTGAGTAAACGTTCCCTTTTTTCCTCGTTATGAGGCAGTATGTATTATGGGCCCCTCCATATATGGTCAGTATATATCTGATACTTACAAGTCACCCTTGTAATACAGCATGTGTTTGTGGGAAGTGGACTTGGTTTAAGAGCTAACACTCTACCCAGCAGACTGTAACATTACAGCAGACATAGGAGGTATAATCCTACCTTATGTGTAGTGTATCTTCTGTAGATCCATATATCGCCTCTTAGCAGAGATGCAGGTGGATGTGCTGGGAAAACGATTTCGGCGGTCCGCCGCCATTTTGCCGTAGACCGAATGCATGTATGTCCTCAGGTCACGCCGGCCGCCATGTTTTTGGAGTCTTATGTCTCTTCTATGGGGGCGGCCATGTTTTGTGAGCCCAGCTACCTCGTGGAGAGCTGGGAACGCCGGAAGGCGTACACAGGGGGCGGAGCCACGCCTTCTACCCGGGGAAAAAGCAAACAGCTCCTTCCAGTCTGTGTAAGACAGACGCTGACTGCAGTTGGTTGGAAACTGCACTGCATCGATTGGTGAGCCTTGGGGGTCCCTCTCTCTCTCTGTGGGATCGAGAAGCAGGTACTCTGAGGGGCGCTATTGCGCTAGGGGGAGACACACAAAAAAAAAAAAAAAGTTTTTTTTGTTTTGCTGGCAAAGGTGTCCTGTATTAACATGGACCCTGCCACTCATGTATCTCCTCCGGATCCCCTCGAGGGGTCTGCGGGATCCTCCAGCACCCCATTGACAATTGAATCATTGTCAGCTATTATGGAAACTTTTGTGTCCCGGGTGGAAGTGGCTTGTCAGGGACAGGGCGCAAGAAAGCGACCCCCGCCTAACCCCTTATTATCTGAAACCTCGGATTCAGACTCTGAGCCTATTTCTGCAGTTGCAGGTACTTCATCTGGGATTGGTGTCTCGGGTCCTGTCTCTTCAGACAGTGAGGAGGATGTTTCGGCATCCGCCATAGCCCGAGAGGAAGCGTTGGTAAACGCACTCATTGTATCTGTTCAAGAGACCTTAAGGTTACAGGGTATTCCATCGGAAATAGCTGAAACTGAAATCCCTTTTGGGACTAAAAAACGCATCAAAGTGGCGAAGGTTTTTCCATTGCCCAAATGTTTTGGCAATCCAATCGAAGAAGAATGGCGTCTGCCAAAACGCACTTTTACTATTTCTAAACGCATTGACAGGCGTTATCCGTTTGAGGAAACCCTTATTAAGAAATGGACAGAACCACCTGTGGTGGATTCACCAATTGCTAGATTGAATAAAGCCACGGTTATTCCTTTAGAAGACGCTCCGTCTTTTAAAAATCCAGTGGATCGCAAGATAGAAGCTATGTCTCGCACCATGTTTTCCTTGATTGGATCAGCTTTCAGACCTATAATAGCTATTGGTCTGGTTTCGCAGGCTGTAACTGAATGGACCAAGTGGTTACGCCGGGACTTAGAAGAGGTCCCTCAGGCGGTATCAGATTTGTTGGAACAAATGATACAGGGGTTACAGTTTGTGTGTGATGCGGCGTTAGACGCCACTCCATTATTGGCGCGAGCATCAGTCTCAGCAGTGGTTCTCAGGCGTACACTGTGGCTAAAAGGTTGGTTAGCCGACCAAGGTTCCAAAAAAGCATTGGCTAATATCCCCTTTTCAGGAGAGCGTCTATTTGGAGCCAACTTAGATGAGATCATTAAAGATCTCACGGGTGGAAAGAGCACCTTTTTACCGCAAAATTTTAAAGGTAGAGGAACTCGTCAAAGACGAGGGCCTTCTTTTTCTGCTCACAAGAGGTTTTTTCGTCCCGCGGGTGAAAAAACTAAGTCCTCCAAAGCTCCTGCAGGAGGCGTCAGGGGTCGTTGGTCGGGCAAGCAAAAGCCCGCCCCCTCCAGACCTGAAGATAAATCGTCCAAAGCCTGAAGGTGCGCCCCCACCCATAACTGGGGTGGGGGGACGTCTTCGCCGGTTCCCGGATCCATGGCTTTCCAGAATCCCGGACAAATGGGTTTGCGAAGTCATAAGGTCAGGGTACAAGATCGAGTTTTGATCTCTCCCACCGGCGCGATTCTTCCCTTCCAATATCCGACTATCCTCAGATCGTTTAGAAGATCTGCGGAGAGCAGTCACAGATTTACTACAACAAGGAGTGGTAGTCCACGTTCCTTGGACAGAACGGTTTCAAGGGTTTTATTCAAACCTATTTACAATACCCAGGAAAGAGGGCAAAGTGCGTCCAATTCTGGACTTAAGAGCACTCAATTCTTTCGTCAACATAAGAAGATTCAGAATGGAGTCCATTCGCACGGTAGCAGCCTTCCTGCATCCAGGGGATGTCCTAGCGTCCATAGACATCAAGGACGCCTATCTTCACATTCCCATTTTCGCAGGACATCAGCGGTTTCTACGCTTTTCCGTAGAGGAGAACCACTATCAGTTTGTGGAGTTACCTTTCGGTCTCGCCACGGCTCCGCGGGTCTTCACAAAGGTGTTGGCCCCAATGTTGGCACTTCTGCGCCAAAGAGGTATATATCGATCCTTGGTTACCTAGACGATCTTCTGCTTCATGCAGAGTCTCCTCAGACCTTGCTACAAAACATAGAAATTACTA
The DNA here is from genome assembly GCF_965119305.1 of Pelophylax lessonae. Lineage (NCBI taxonomy): Eukaryota > Metazoa > Chordata > Amphibia > Anura > Ranidae > Pelophylax > Pelophylax lessonae. The sequence continues at coordinate 98,097,990 of NC_138778.1, read as the reverse complement.
TGATTTCTTTACAGGAATTCGGGTGGCTGGTGAACCAGCAAAAGTCATTTCTGGTTCCCACCCAGAGGCTCGAATATCTGGGTCTAATTCTAGACACAGTCAGGCAATCAGCAGTCCAGTTGTTACTGTCCAACAGCTGGTCTTCCCTTCGGACTTGCATGAGGGTTCTGGGGTTGATGGTGGCTTCGTTCGAAGCAGTCCCATTTGCCCAGTCCCATACCCGAATTCTTCAGCAAGAGATTCTTCTCAGATGGAATCGGAATCCGGAATCCCTGGACAATCAGATCCGATTGAGCAAACAGACCAGAGAGTCTCTGGTCTGGTGGCTTCGGTCTCCGATGCTCAGCCAGGGAAAGTCATTTCTGCCAATATATTGGACGATAGTGACCACGGATGCCAGTCTATCCGGATGGGGAGGAATTCTCGGTCAGTTATCTGTCCAGGGACTTTGGTCCCCGGAAGAATCCAGGTTACCGATAAATGTATTGGAACTGAGAGCGATCAGACTTTGTCTGATTCACTGGACCGAGCAGCTCCAGGGCAGCCCGGTTCGGATCCAGTCGGACAATGCCACGGCCGTGGCTTATGTCAATCACCAGGGGGGCACCAAGAGTGTCCGAGCGGCCAAAGAAGTGGCTTGCATTCTTCGCTGGGCGGAACGATTTGTTCCAGCAATCTCTGCGGTGTTCATTCCGGGGGTGTTGAATTGGCAGGCAGATTATCTCAGCCGTCAGACCCTGGATCAGGGGGAATGGTCCCTCCATCCAGACGTTTTCCACCAGTTGTGCCTACGGTGGGGCACCCCGGATGTGGATCTGTTGGCATCACGATTCAACAGGAAAGTTCAGAGATTCGTGGCTCGCTCCCGCGATCCTCTAGCAGAAACCGCAGACGCACTGATCGCCCCGTGGGGGCAATACCAGCTAATATATGCCTTCCCTCCTCTCGCATTACTGCCAAGACTTCTTCGCAGGATAGAGGAGGAAGGAATCCCAGTAATCCTGGTAGCGCCGGACTGGCCTCGTCGAGCTTGGTACGCCGACATGGTCAGACTGGTGGCGGACGTCCCGTGGAGACTTCCTCTCAGGGAGGATCTACTGTCTCAGGGACCGATCTTCCATCCTGCTTTACGATCGCTGGCTTTAACGGCCTGGCTATTGAGACCCAGGTGCTGAAGGACAAAGGTTTGTCAGCTTCAGTTATTCCTACTCTAGTTGAAGCAAGGAAAGCGACTTCCAGAAAGATTTATCATCGCACATGGAAGTCCTACATTGCATGGTGTGAACCTTTGGGGTTCCGTCCTCGGTCTTATTCGATTAGTCGAATATTGGCTTTTCTGCAACAAGGGGTTGAGCAGAAACTGGCCTTGAGTACTATCAAGGGTCAGGTCTCAGCATTAGCCATCTTCTTTCAGAAGCCTTTGGCTACTCATTCCTTGGTGCGGAACTTCATCCAGGGGGTGCGACATCTGGCTCCGCCAGTGCACGCACCGTTACCCCCCTGGGATCTTAATTTAGTGTTGTCGGTTCTTCAGAAACCTCCCTTTGAAGATATTAGGGAGATTCCTCTACCCACGTTGTCCCAGAAGGTGGCCTTCTTGGTGGCTATTACTTCTGCACGCAGGGTGTCAGAACTGGCCGCATTATCTTGTCGTTCACCATATCTGGTGGTTCATAGAGATAAGGTGGTTCTTCGTCCGAATCCATCCTTCCTACCAAAAGTGGTTTCAGAATTTCATCTGAATGAAGAAATTGTATTACCTTCCCTGTGTCCTAAGCCCAGTCATCCTCGGGAGTTTGCTTTACACTCCTTGGATGTGGTCCGGGCGATCAGGGTATACTTGAAAACGACAGACTCGTTTCGCAAGACGGATTCACTTTTTGTGATCCCAGATGGACCCAAAAAGGGGTTGCCTGCATCTGCCGCGACCATTTCCAGATGGATCAGACAGACGGTAGTACAGGCTTATTCTATTAAGGGTCGGGAGCCCCCGTTCCCTGTTAAGGCGCACTCCACTCGGGCACTTAGTGCGTCATGGGCCTTTCGCCATCAGGCGTCAGTGGTCCAGGTGTGCAAGGCGGCTACCTGGTCGTCGGTGCATACCTTTACTAAACATTATAAAGTTGATATAATGGCATCGTCTGATGCCTCGTTTGGCCGCAAGGTTTTGCAGGCCGCAATTTGAGGAGACCAGTGGTCTACCTCGAGGGTTTTTTCCGTTGGAAAATTTTTCTTTAGTCTCATTCTTTGTTTATAATGAGCCTTTAAAACTTCTAGTTTGGCACCGGTTGGGCCTTCTAGATTGGATTTGATTTTGTCAATCCCACCCCTCATTTGTGGCACTGCTTCTGGATGTCCCAGCTCTTGAGAATCAAGAAGACTACGTCTGTCAATGAGCGATAGAGAAAAATGGATTTTTGTAAGATCTTACCGTAAAATCCTTTTCTCTTAAGCTCATTGACAGACGTAGTACCCGCCCCTCTATCATTGAGTTGGGTTGGGTTAAATTCTCTGTACTGCTTTAAAACAGAACTGATTCCCTGTAGCAGAGAGAGGGAGGATATACCCTCAGGGACTGCCCCTAAGGTGGAGCCAGAACATTTTTGTCTTTCTGCCTAGTCCTACTCCTGCGGAGACAACATAACCCAGCTCTTGAGAATCAAGAAGACTACGTCTGTCAATGAGCTTAAGAGAAAAGGATTTTACGGTAAGATCTTACAAAAATCCATTTTTTTCTGCATAAAGAGATTCTGGTTAAGATGTCAATAATATTTCTGCATTTCCATTCAGTGATTTAAATGAATGGAATACTTGGCACCGTAACAGGTGTAGTTTATTGTTTTGCCTGCAGAATCCAGGCCATCACGGTAACCTATATAATTGTGTCGTCATCCGGATGTGCTGAGGGGTTGATAGGATGCAGTATACTTGTCTTGCCATAGTATTTGTGGTGGTTTGTGTTTTGTGAATATCATTACAAGCAAATTATTTTTTCTCTGTGTTTGTAGTCCTGCACCTAAGATACATTGATAATGTGGGGACTCCAGCCCTTTGTGCCTTTCATTAAGCACTCAGGGGTGGGGGTACTGCTGTGTTATTACCATTTTATGTCTTTATTGGTTGTCATTATGAACATACAACATTGACTTGCCGCTACAGCAGTGTGCATTGTATTTGTGTTGTTTTTTTTTCCCCCTCTTATTTTGTTTCTCGTATTGTGTCCAAGCACTTACTATTAAGGTTTCCAGGCACATTTCTGCTATTTGGGTTTTTAAGATTCATTTCATGCAGATTCATTATTCCAGTTGAATATCTGCAGTGGCAAATTTGGGCGGCCATTTTTTACTTGTTCCTGATTGTGAGGAACGTTTAGAATAAGAAAATTAAGTTATTCTCAACTTTTTAATAATTATACTATTTCATCTATATATCCATATATATGTCATCTATATATCCATATATGGACCAAAATTGTGTTTTTCTGACCCTTTTTTGGAATAAAAAAAAAAATCACCCGACAAGTTGTATTCCTCTCTGCATTGCTGTTCTATTACTTAGTTATAATGTTTTACTAGGCAGGAATTCTGCAGTAGACTTCACAAAGTCTGTATATCCAACAATCATAGGGATAATAATTCTAACTATATCCTGGATTCCTTAATAATTTATTACTTTATATTATCATGTATTTCTTTTATTTCACCAATGTTGTCTTTACACAGTAGTGACAATTCTGTGTTTGTTTTTTTTTTATCTGCTTTATTGATGTTGCCTTCGAAGCAGATCTATCTTTTATCCTTAGTGTTGTGTGTTGGTGTTGTATTTGAAGGCATTTATTGCTGCAGAATAAGTCTAAAATATAAAGGATTGTGGGAATACTTTGTTTAAAGGAAATTATAACCCTAAAAGTTTTAAAATGAAAAATCTCTATACATAATAGCCACTTAGTTTTTTTAAATGTTTGAATTGGGTTAAAAGTAGAGTATGGTGTTGTCATAAGAGTAATGACTGTATTCAGAACGATGTACTAAAAAGGTTTTGTCAGCCCATAGGAACTAAAATGTTTAGATACACCGGTCCTCAGGAAGGATGTGCTGGAACTTGAGAGAGTCCAGAGAAGGGCAACAAAAATAATTAGGGGAATGGAGGGCATCAGCTATGAGGAAAGACTACAAGCATTGAACTTATTCTCTCTGGAGAAGAGACGATTGAGGGGGGGATATGATATCAATGTACAAATACTGTACTGGCGACCGTAACATAAGGAACAAACTTTTCAGAGAAAGGAGATACAATAAGACACGTGGCCACTCAAAACTAAAACTAGAGGAAAAACGGTTTAACCATAAAATGCGTAAGAGGTTCTTCGCTATCAGAGCGGTAAGGATGTGGAATTCTCTTCCACAAGCAGTCGTATCAGCAGGGAGCATCGATAGCTTAAAAAACTATTAGATGGGCACCTTAAAGACCACAACATAAGGGGGTATACAATGTATGGTTAACATCAAACACACACATCATAGGTTGAACTGGATGGACTGATGTCTTTTTTCAACCTCACAAACTATGTATGTACGGTTTAGATCAGACCATAACACATTTTCCCACATGCTTTTGGTAGACTTCAGATGTGTTCTTGCAAAATTTAACCGGGCTTGAATGTTATTCTTCGTAAGAAAAGGTTTCCGTCTTGCCACTCTACCCCATAACCCAGACATATGAAGAAAATGAGCAATTGTTGTCACATGTACAACACAGCCAGTACTTGCCAGATATTCCTGCAGCTCCCTTGCCAGATATTCCTGCAGTCACCAGATGACTTTGGGTCGAAAGGACCTTCACTGCTTATTTGTAACTCCTTTACATCAGGAAAGACTCCGCATACATACAGTGTCACCAGTATAAATATCCCAATAACTTTGGGCCACCCAGACCCTCACAGCTTTTATGGATCTCCTTAGCATCAGAATAGGCTCAGCATACATCTAGTATCATCAGCAAAAATATCCCAGAAAAAAAAAACTAAATTTAATAAATATGCACTCTTTAATTTACTTTGCCAGTTAGTTACCTGAAAACAATATTTGAAGACAACCCAGTACACTTCAAGTGGTTCTAAAGCTAAAGCGTTTTTTTTACCCTAATGCATTCCCTACATTAAAGCGGTAGTAACCCCGCTTGGTCATTTATACCTATAGGTAAATCCATAATAATGCTTACCTGTAGGTAAAATGAAGATCTCCTAAACGTGCACTGTTTAGGAGATCTTCACCCTGCATGCAGACAGTGACATCACCAGCACATGCCCTCTGAAGGTCCCAGGTACCTTGCCTGAACTTCAGAGCTTTGTTCCAGAACTAAGGGTTACCAAACGCATGTGCGGGAGTAACGTCATTGGGGCTCTGGCCAATCACATAGCCAGAGCGCGTGAACCCGGATAAAAGACCGGGAGAACATGTCAGCCTTCTCAGTAGTGACAGCGCGTCAGGGGAGGACTTCGTTCTAAGGGAAGTATTCCATATTGTGCTAGTACGTGATGCATACTAGCACATTATACAATTGCTGTACAGGTGTTTTTTTTTTTGTTGTGGTTTACAGCCACTTTAGAACCCATTCACACAGGGGTGACACGACTTGCCGGGGCGACCTGTGAAGTCTGTGCACCGCGACCTCGGCGCGACATGCACGGACTTAATATCATTGAAGTCAATGCAAGTTGCCTCCAGGTCGCCCCAAAGTAGTACAGGGCCCTTTTTCTAAGTCGGAGCGACTTGTGTCGCTCCTATTAGAACAGGTCCTGTGCTAATCAATGGCAGGCGACCCACCGCGACTTGTCAGGCGACCAAGTCGTCTGACAAGTCGCGCTAGTGTGAATGGGGACTAAAATTACAAAACATTTTGCCACTTGCTGTGCCCCCCCCCCCCCCGCTCCCCTAAACACTTACCTGTATCGATGCAGCACTATGCCCACCTGCAGTTCTTCTCCCCTTTCTTTCGCACAGAAGGAAAGATGAGCAGTGGCTTCTGCTGTTGTCAACAAATCCTTTAAACAGAGAGCGGGGGGCTACAGCAGAGGAAAGAAATTCAACAGTTGCCATTGCAGGTATTGCTTTAAATATGCCAGATTTTGGACTGCGTTCAAGATTCTGACGTCCCTACAAGAAGAGAGTTGGTAACCTGGAACAGCATACCTTTCCCAGGTTTGGGACTCACAAAGTAGTGACCAGGATTAGGAGGACAGTCTTGAACCTTGCATCAAGTTAGCAATTGCAGCGCCCATATTTCTGGCCTTATATGTTTCCTTCAGATGCTGGGTACAGTAAATTAGTAGTTGATGAAACATTAAATGAAAGATGAAATTAAGTTTAATGTATGCTAATGGGTATAATTTTGAGTTCTTCCCAAATCCTTTACTCCGACACTGCTATTCTGCAGCCCCAAAGACCTTACTGTTTATAGGTACCCCATGCCCCCTCCCTTCTCGGGTCTATGTATTAATGCAGATTACTTCCTTAGATATTGTGCACATATTGTCAGTACATTCCCAATTTGTATTCATCCTACTAACAATATCTCTGACCTTTCTGTCTCAGAGATATGTTAAAGTATGTCTAAAGATAAAACTTTTTTTTCAGTTTTAGATAGTGAAGAGAGATTAGAACACCTGTCTTTTTTATTGCTGCCTGTGCCCCCATTCATAAGATTCACCCTCTGTATTTGTCCTATTTACCATTATCCTTCAAAGTGAAAGTGAATGAGAATCCCAAATTTTGGGTTGTCACCAAAACAGAAATAGAGGAGAAACCCTCCAATGGGGACACTAATTTTGGTCACAGCCAGGGATTCCTGGACTTTGGATGGATTTTCTCTCACTTCCTGTTTTAGCTATGAAATAGGAAGTGAATGGAAATCTCCCCAGATGGCACAAAAAAAAAGAAAAGAAAAAACCACGACGTAACCTTCCCAACCCCCCGCCTTTACTCTGTCCAAGATAAAAAAGTTTTGCCTTCAGTTCTACTTTAATAATTTGAAGAGCCAGTAGCCGATTTAAGTAGCCTTTAAAGATAAGCTTCTGAATTGAATAGCAGAAGTTGGGTGCTACCAGTTTTATTTATTATTTTGTTATTCATTGTTAAATTGGCTATCTGGCTCCATGGGATTGTTCAGTCTGTAGAACCATGTGCATTATAGCATACCTTTTTTGTGGGCAAAAAAATGGAATGTCCCTTTGCCTTGATACATAGACTTTACCACCTGATCCTTGTGTCCCACCTTCTTTCTGGCTGTAACATCTGCTCCTCATGGCCCCTGCATGCCACTAACTGCTTTGATTAGTTATTAATTGGTTTGTGAATTCAGGCTCAATTACATCATCATCAGCAGATGGCGGATCCTGACCTGCTGGAAGAGTCGTCATCTCTCCTGGACCCTAGTGAGGTGGGAAGAGGAACGCCGCTGAGACTAGGGTATGTGCAATTGTCCTTTACATTTATGCTATTACATACACGCTGTACTTAACTACATATAACTTAAAAGGGAAGGGCGGATAATGAAAAGAATAAACCTACATGCTCACCTAGCTGGCTGCAGCATTAATCCGATGCTACAGCTGTCTTCTGCCAGCTCTACACTGAGGACTAAGAGATCAACGACCGATAATCGATCATTTCTCAGGTTCACTCTGAGGGCAGATCGGTGGTTGTCAGTCTGCCCCTCCATCGCTCACTGGAGTGCCAGACTGTAGAGGGGAAGGGAACGTCCGGCTCAGGCTGTCAGCGCTTCACTGAAAGGCTGAACCAGCTACCGCTTAGCCATCTGGGCTAATCCTGGCGTTATTGTCAGGATCGTGGCAGAGGCTGTGGGTCACAGGAGTGCAGAACTAAGTCCATTCCTGTGACCCACAGTGTAAGTATAACCAAAAGAGCTTCGACCTTCCGTTTCTCCTTGAAGCTGACCATAAACTTAAAATTATTGTTGGATGTAGGGATTTGATCCAACAACACACCTTTCTTTTCTCCCAGCATGTCTCCCAAGTATAATTTCCCCTTTATAAAGATCATACATGTACCTCACCTTATCAAGCTGTTTGCTTCATCTAATCTTTTTCAAATGTTAAATACAGTCATGGCCAAAAATATTGCCACCCGTGCATTGAGGTTTAGTAAATTTTTCACCATTTTAACTGGTTGCCAGGGTGCTTTCTATATTGTCGGCACCTGTTAATTGATACAGGTCAGTTTAATTACAAATTACAGGAGCATCACAAACCTGGAATGCAATGATTTTTTACAATTTTGAGAAGGTGGCGATAATTTTGTGCAGTCCATTCTTGGAGTTTTGTGTGGAATGTGCCAGATGTGGCTTTTTGTGTCTCCACTTTTTTTGTGTCATACCAATACAAACAAAAGAAATAAACATGAGATTGCCTAAACATTTGTAATTGCAATCATTTTTTTTTTTGATAGAAATGCAGGGGTGCCAATGTTTTTGGCCATGACTGTATATCACTGTAGATGCAGCTCACATCTTCCTTATAAAAAAAATTGTTACCTGGGTATTTAATAAAAAAACTGATATATTTACAGTTTTGTTGCTGGAGTCATTAATCGAGAGCGGATTCCTACTTTTGAGAGGATGTTGTGGCGCGTTTGCCGTGGCAATGTGTTCCTTCGACAGGCAGAGATTGAAAACCCATTGGAAGATCCAGTGACGGTAAGAAAATGCCTTCTGTGTTTATTATTAACATAAGTGTGTTCTGTTCTTTAATGGTTTTATTTTTGAATATTAGAAAGTGGTTTGGCACTTTATGACACTGTAATGTGTTTGTGGCAGGAGTTGACTAAATCCGGATCGAAATTTGACCAGTTCAGCGGGGATTGACTGAATTTCGATCCATGTATAGGCAGGGTGGTTGTACAGAAATCGATCGACTTCTGTACATCCACCCTGTCAGACTTTGCCAATGCTATAGCTGGCAGCACTGATCAGTGTATTCCCACAGCGGGGAAGACACCCAATGCTGGGAAGTCACGGATCAGCTGGGAAGATTCCCACATCCATCTCGAATGTATGGTTGGGGGAATTAAATAATTTTCGTTCATTAATGGACAAAGTCCTCTGATCCATATGCGTAGGGTTATACTGCCCCATACAGGAGTAGGACACTAGGCAGAAAAAAAGTTCTGGCTACACCTATGGGCAGTCCCGGAGGGTACACCCTCTCTCTTCCTGCATAGGATGTTAGTTTTAATCTACCAAATTTTTTAAGGTGGATGTGCTGGCATCTGCAAATGCCTCTTTCGGCTGCAAAGGTTTGCTGGCTGCTGTCTGGAAGGCTTTCGTCCTTCCTTGAGGGTGTTTACTGTTTGTTTCAAGTGGGCCTCATCTTTTATTCTGATGAGTCCTATGTTGCCTGGTTGGCTATGTTTAACCTTGGGGGCTTGTTCTTTTCTGCTGTTCCCACCCCTCATTTTATGGCACTGCTTTGGGACGTCCCTACTGATATGGATCAGAGGACTGCATCCATCAATGAACGATAGAGAAAACTGGATTTTTGACTTACCGTAAAATCCTTTTCTCTTAAGTTCATTGACGGACGCAGTACCCGCCCCTATTTTTTGAGTTGGGTCGGTGTTACTCTTCTGACACTTTGATACAAAACTGACATCCTATGCAGGAAGAGAGGGGGTGTACCCTCCAGGACTGCCTGTAGGCGTAGCCCGAACCTTTTTTCTTCCTAGTGTCCTACTCCTGTAGGGGGCAGTATAACCCTACTGATATGGATCAGAGGACTGCATCTGTCAATGAACTTAAGAGAAAAGGATTTTACAGTAAGTCAAAAATCAATTTTTTTTTTCCGATCAACCTGCTGGTTGAATGGAAAAAAAAAAAAAAAAAAAAGACAAATGTTTGGGCTGCTTTAGTCATCCGAATGGGGGTGCACTACATTTAAATCAAGAAACAAGCACCTACTGAGCCCAGCTGACTCAGAAAACCTAGATGCCATCCTATTTTAAAGAACCTTATTGATCTGGGGGAATACATTTTATTTTTTTTATTATTATTTCAGGTACTTTTATAGCGCTATCAATTTACGCAGCGCTTTACATATACATTACACATTCACATCAGTCCCTGCCCTCAAGGAGCGTACAATCTAAGGTCCCTAACTCGCATTCATACATACATATTAGGGCCAATTTTATACAGGATCCAATTAACCTACCAGCATGTCTTTGGAGTGTAGGAGGAAGCCGGAGTACCCGGAGGAAACCCACGCAGACACAGGGAGAACATGCAAACTCCAGGCAGGTAGTGTCGTGGTTGGGATTCGAACCAGCGACCCTCTTGCTGCTAGGTGAAAGTGCTAACAATACACCACTGTACTGTGCCGCCCAATACATGATTTCTTATGAAATAATACTTATATGTGTTCTGGTGTTATTAAAAGAAATAGGTAACAATAAAATACCTCAACTAGAGCTTTTCTGAATCCTGGGTTGCTTTTTCTGGGGTTGGAAAATGATAGCTTTAATCTGAAGCTTCTCGCAGTGGTTTGCTATTTGTCAGTTTAGCATTTAGGAACTGCTTGATCTTCCAGAAAAGGCAGCCATTAGAATGATGGTCCGTGTTTCCTGTCCAAGTGAAAAGTTTTTTTAAATATAAAAAAGTAAAAGGTTCTCTACAAATTACACATACACAAGACATAGCCACTGTTATAACAGCATGATTTTTTATTTATTTTTTGTTTTAACTGTTTTTTCTTGTCTCATTTGATTTAATTTCTCAGTCTTTCCCAGCCACATTCATTTCGTAAGCATTAATGTATGTTTTTTTTATTTTTTTTATCCTGGTAACCAGGGAAATTGTTCTTTGTTTGGTACTGCAGCACAGATGAGTGCCTAGGTATATGGTACAGTTTATGCTTGGCAGTCTTTTCTGTGTATGAGATTTCATATTCTTCATTGTGCAGCTGAGGAAGTGCTTTCTTAGTGAGGTCAGTCCCCGCTGATTAACAGATTGACTTCCTTCCATATTATCAGAGTATCCACCATACAAACACAGGAAAGTGTCCTGTCTATCTGCACTAAGGCTCTAAGGAGCCCCGACTCTCCGGCCCTATTCAACGCCATGCAGATGTGTTGAGAAGTGGCTTTGAACTTTTAGTCTGTCTTCATTTTTAGATGGCTTCTTAATGGCATTGTGCATAAATATGTATCTATTTATTACAGGTACTTACAGCGCATCCGGATAGTATTCACAGCACTTCACTTTTTCCACAATTTATTACAGCCGTATTCCAAAACTGATTATTTTCCTCTAAGTTCTACAAACCATACCCCATTATGACAACACATAATACGTTTTTTTAAAATCTTTCCAAATTTATTAACAAAAAACAAAAAATAAATCACATGTACATACGTATTTACAGCCTATGCCTTAACACTCAAAGTTGAGTTTAGGTGCATTCTGTTTCCACTGATCATCCTTGAGATGATTCTAGAACTTGACTTGTGGTAAATTCAGTTGATTGGACATGATTTGGAAAGGTGCACACCTGTCTATAAAAAGTTACCAGTGCATGTCAGAGCACAAACCAAGCCATGAAGTCCAAGGAATTGTCTGCATACCTTTGAGACAGGATTGTATCGTGGGAAAGGGTACAGAACAATGTCTGCAGCATTTAAGGTAACACAGTGGCCCCCATCATAAGTAAATGTAAGAAGTTTGGGGCCACCAGGACTCTTCCTAGAGCAGGCCGCCCGGCCAAACTGAGCTATCGGGGAGAAGGGCCTTAGTCAGGGAGGTGACCAAGAACCCGATGGTCACTATGACAGAGCTCCAGCGTTTCTCTTTGGAGAACCTTGCAGAAGAACAACCATCTCTGCAGCACTCCACCATTCATGCCTGTGTGCTAGAGTGGCCAGATGAAAGCCACTCCTCAGTAAAAGGCACATGACAGCCAACCTGCAGTTTGCCAAATAGCACCGGAAGGACTCTCAGACCATGAGAAACAAAATTCTCTGGTCTGATGAAACAAAGACTGAACTCCTTGGCCTGAATGGCAGGCATCATGTACAGAGACCTCCTTGATGAAAACCTGCTTCAGAGCTCTCTGGACATCAGAATGGGACGAAGGTTCATCTTCCAACAGGACAATGACCATAAGGACACACCCAAGATAACAAAGGAGTGGCTACGGGACAACTTCAACCCAATTAAAAATCTCTAAAGAGATCTGAAAATGGCTGTTGGCTACAGTTCCCCATCCAACCTGATGGAGCTTGAGAGCTCCTGCAAAGAAGAATGGGAGAAACTGCCCAAAAATAAGTGCCAAGCTTGTAGCATCATACTCAAAAAGACTTATAGCTGTAATTGGTGCCCAAGGTGCTTCAACAAAGTGATGAGCACAGGCTGTGAATACTTATATACATGTGTTTTTTTTTTTTTTTTTATTAATAATACGTTTGTAAAAATTTAAAACAAACTTCTTTCACATTTTCATTATGGTATATTGTTTGTAGAATTTTGAGGAAAATAATTAATTTAATCCATTTTGGAATAAGGCTGTAATGTAACAAAATGTGGAAAAAGTGAAGCGCTGTGCATACTTTCCGAATGCACTGTATATAGTGTTGTGAGTTTACGTAGCACTTCACAAATATATGTTGTACATTCACATCAGCCCCTACCCTCGGGGAGCTTACAATCTAAGGTCCCTAGGGCCTATTTAGCCAAGATTCAATTTACCTGCCAGCATGTCTTTGGAGTGTGGGAGAAAACCCACACAGGACAATGAGAACAACTCCTGTCATGCTTAGGATTCAAACTGACAGCCCTAGTGCTGCTAGGCAGAAGTGCTAACCACGTAGCCACTGTGCTGCCCTATAGTGTCAAAACAATTTTAGTGATTCAGTAGCATTGCTTTGAACTATATAATGTACCCACTATCCTGCCCAGCCTATAGCAGATTGGTGGCCTTTCCTCTTTCTTAGTGGATGTCCTATGACATCCTCTCAGAAGTCGCAGCTCACGATCTGTCGCTGACCAATCACAGCAGATCACAAGACAATTGTAAACAATGCATGGCTTCCTTATTTGCCATCCATTGTGTACAGTTTCTAGCTGTGATTGGTCAATGTGATCACGTGGTACAGACCGGGCCAATCACAGCCCATCTGTACCAGGATTTTAGCTCTGGCCAATCATAGCTAATCACAAGCAAACAAACTGAATCCGTTTCTTTCAGTAAAATGCTTGCTTTATACTGTAGAAATGAAATTCACTAATATAAGCAATCATAATGTGTAAAAAATATAAAAACTCCGGATCACTTCCACAGAGTAGTACATTATATTGCTCTGGTCACAGTGTGTTGAAATAAAAAAAAAATAAAAAAGTAATAAAAAAAATTATTACATTTTTTTCGTACTATCACCACACTGGTTATGATGATGCTGCACTACACTAGTGACAGTATGTAAACAAAAATAAATGTGTTTTTTTTTTGTTTGCTTTTAATTTCTTCATTTTCCAAAAAATTGTGACAAAAAAATGACAACGTCAAAAAACTCGCCATGCCTCTTACTAAATACCTTGGACTGTCTTCTTTCCAAAAAGGGGTCATTTGGGGGTATTTGTACTGTCCTGACATTTTTGGGCCTCAGTACATCAGGATTGATCAATTTTCAGATATATACTATAGTTTATGGACTGGACTTTCCTATAGACTACATAATATACATGGATTTGGGTTATTTTCACCATAGAAATGTAGCAGAAAATATTTTGGCCTAAATTTATGAAAAACAATTATATATTTGCAAACTTTTATTACAGAAACTAAGAAAAACACGTTAAAAAATTCTGTAATTTTTTGTTAATTTTAGCAAAAAAATTAAAAACCACCAAAAGAAAGCTCTATTTGTGTGATAAAAAAATGATAAAAATGTATATGGGTACAACAGAAACTAAGAAAATGCGTTCTTTTTCAGTCTTTTTTGTTTATTTGGCAAAAAATAAAAACCTAGTGGTGATTAAATACCACCAAAAGAAGGCTCTAGTTGTGTGAACTACAGTTGTGCTCATAAATTTACATACCCTAGCAGAATTTGATTTCTTGGCCATTTTTCAGAGAATATGAATGATAACACAAAAACGTTTCTTTCACTCATGGTTAGTGTTTGGCTGAATTAATTTATTACCAATCGTCTGTGTTTACTCTTTTTAAATCATAATGACAACATTTAACTACCCAAATGACCCCGATCAAAAGTTTACATACCCCAGTACCGTGTATTGCCCCCTTTAGCATCAATGACAGCTTGAAGGCTTTTGTGGTATTTGTGGATGAGGCTCTTTTCTCGTCTGAGATGGTAAAGCTACCCATTCTTCCTGACAAAAATTGTAAATTCTTGGGCTGTCTTGCATGAACGGCACATTTGAGATCTCCCCAGAGTGGCTCAATGATATTGAGGTCAGGAGACTGAGATGGCCACTCCAGAACCGTCACTTTTTTCTGTTGCTGCCCAGAGACCCCCACAACCACCGGCCAGGGTTGTGGGGAAGAGGCCCTTGTCCTCGTCAACATGGGGGCAAGGTGCTTTGAGGTGGGGGGTGCAGAGCTCCCCCTACCCCAAAGCACCAACACCCCCCCCATGTTGAGGGCATGTGGCCTGGTATGGTCCAGGGGGGGTGGGGCCGCTCGCTCGTCCCCTCCCCCTTCCTGCCCTACCGGGCTGCATTCTCGGATAAGGGTCTGGTATGGATTTCGGGGGGGACCCCACGCTGTTTTTTCCCATTTTTGGCGTGGAGTTCCCCCTTAAGATTCTCACAGCGCTCCGACTTGTGGTGCGACTTCCATTCAAATCAATAGGCTCCTATAGGGAACCATTGATTTTGAATGGAGGCAGAAAAAACGCTGCTAAAAGCAACATGGCCAAACGTGCAATAACGCCAATGGAAAAAGCTACTGAAAGCACGTTTTACAGCTGCTTTTTCCCGGCGTCAGAACTGGCTTTGCAGCATGTTTTTTCTAACGTCCCGTGTACATGGAGCCTAAGCAAGATACTTTGTGGCATTTGCCTAGTAATGGCTTTCTTCTGGCAACTCCCTTCCTTCAAGTACCTCCTTATTGTGCATCTTGAAACAGCCACACCACATGTTTTCAGAGAGTCCTGTATTTCCCCTGAAGTTATTTGTGGGTTTTTCTTTGCATCCCGGACGCTTTCCCTGGCAGTTGTGACTGAAATTTTAGTTGGTCTACCTGACCGTGGTTTGGTTTCAACAGAACCCCTCATTTTCCAGTTTTTGATTGGAGTTTGAACACTGCTGATTAGCATTCTCAATTCCTTGGATATCTTTTTTTTTTTTTTTTTTTAATCCCTTTCCTGTTTTATACAGTTCAACTACCTTTTCCCGCAGATCCTTTGACAATTCTTTTGCTTTCCCCGTGACTCAGAATTCAGAAACGTCAGTGCAGCACTGGATGAAAAATGTAAGGGTCTGTCAGGAGTCCAGAAACTCATTGACCTTTGATACACACACTAAATCATTAAAATTCTGTTTTGGGTACAGTGTTGTATAACTGCAAAATTGTCATTCAAAGTGCGACATCGCTGAAAGCTAAAAATTGGCCTGGGCAGAAAGGGGGTATTGAAGTGGTTAAAATGCCTCATTTTTTTTTTTTTTGTATTTGTGGTCACGTGACCACTAGACCTCTGGTGAGTGGCAGGTAGAGATTTCCTGAGGACTGACACATGGCAAAATTAGGGAAGAGGAGGATAGTTGCTGTATATGCTCATTCAGACTGGTACCAGAGCTCAGTCTAACAATTACAAAGCATGCACACCGGAGGAGGTGTCCACCTTGCCTGGGACTTCTTCACGCATAATGAAGCAGTGCAGCTTCTGGGTGGCAAAGTCGCTTTGTGGGAATAGCCATTTGAATAGCAGCTGATAACTTGGGCTAATTTAAAAAATATTGCGAATGTACACAGATTATGGGAAACTTTGAAAAGACAGGTTTTCATTTTTGTCCGGAATGACACTGTATGATGTATTAAGATTAGGAAATGATTAAGTCACTGCTGCATCCTGAGATAAATGAATTCATACTCACCAAGGGCTACTTAGCAGATTAATATGTCATTAGCCATCAGATTGATTCTAGCAGGTCTTACTGTTGCACAGTGACACCCACTGACCACAGAAGAAGTGCAACAGGCAGGAAAACTCACCTTGTGTTTGGTGAATCATCATGCACATAGGATTAGATGTCTGTCAATTCTTGGTTTTAGGTGGCGTTTTAAAGATCCCAAGTTACACCAACAGGTGACTGTTGTAGAAAGCACTGCTGTTGGCAAGTTGAACACAAGAGCTGTATGAGTTTCTGCATTCATTCTCTGCAGACACTCTGAGATGGACTATCAAGATAACGCAGTACTGGGTCTAGAGAAATAAAAAAACAAATGACCATTGCGCTACCGGTGAAGTAAATATAGAAATAAAAAGCGTAATGTATCTGTGATCCAATAATAAAAAATGTGAAAAAAACTGCCAATTTCTGTAGTGTCACCACATACCAATAGAATCAAAAACTGTGAAAAAATTGGCGCTAATTCAAACAAAACTGTGAGAATCCACACACAAATTAATTAACATACGGATATGAAGCAGTAATAAAATAATCATACAGTGATAATGAATAAAAATCCAAGTGAATTCATTAAACTAAATAAGAAAACCCTTGAGAAAGTCACGTGTTATTGTGACGCAACGCGTCGGGAGGAGCCGAGTGACATCACTTCCGGTCTACGGCCGTGACCGGAAGTTCGGAAACTATACCCCGCTTAGTGCGGGGACCAAGGGATCCATTTCCTCTGCTGTTTTAACTGTAAGTTACTTATCATTTTGCAATAAATTTGTTCTTATTTACTACACTATGGAGCCCCTATTTTATTTTACATGAGCGAACTATTAAGGGGATGTGCACTTCCAATACGTTTGGCTATCTATCTATAACATCCTGTTAGCTGAGCCACCATCATCATTGGAGTTTCACAGAGGAATATTATATCTATGACAAATCGCTTTATTTTATCTATACTGAGGTGAGCAGCCATTGCACTCAATGTTGGATTCTATGTTGGGATTGTTCACATCGGTGACACTGTGTGATTGACTTGCATCACGTTTTGGATTACCACCGGCTGCTTATTATTATTTTCTGCACTTTCACATGGACTTCTTACATTGAACTTTATTTATCTATTGTATATGATCATTTAATTTAATTTAATGAATTCACTTGGATTTTTATTCATTATCACTGTATAATTATTTTATTACTGCTTCATATCCGTATGTTATTAATTTGTGAGTGGATTCTCAGTTTTGATTGAATTAGAGCTGATTTTTTTCAGTTTTAGTACTGGGTCTAGACTACCAGTTCTAGTTGTAGCAAAATCACCTGGAATTACATGGGCTCAAGCTCCTGTAAACTACTAAATTGTTCATTGCAAATTTAAAAAAAAAAAACTGCAATCTACCCTGCACATCTGGCTCTACATGGGTACTATGGCTGGATTCACACTGCCATGATGGGAAAGTCACAGGGTTCACTCACATTGAAAGCTTCATCTGAAATTTCAAAGCCGCATATCAGTGCAACTTCAGGTGTGACTTTAAAGAGGTCTGTGCGGCTTCATGCACAAATGTATATGCAAGTCGCACCCGAAATCTCTAAAAGTCGTGTAATTTTTCAAACTGATGTAGCACCACAAAGTCGGCATCGCACCAATTTGAACAGTGCCACTGTTGACAAAAGGGTGCGACTTACCATGCGATTTGACCTGTCAAATCGCATGACAAGTCACTCCAATGTGCTTGAGGGCTTAGTGGGGAATGAATCTAGTATGTTTACATTAACAGTCTGTCAGGCTTACTAGTTACTTTTTGTCTCATTGTTTGACACCGGACTGTGTCATTATCGCATCTAATGGCCTGAAGTCTTCTTTGGCTTTTAGAATATAGAACGTAGTTTTCAGAAATCATAATGTTTTATAATGGTCAGTAACCTCTTTCTAATATAATTCCCTTGGTTAATATTTGACATTTATGACCTTCATATCAGAGAAGCTGCGGTCTTGTGTGAGGTTTGTAGCATATTTAACAGAACTTTGAGATTATTTGTAAGCCTTAATTACTGCGATTGAATGACTTGTGAGATCACTGTGCATAATGAGTAAAATGGATTGTTACTGAGGCCAGGCCATGGTCATTTGCCTTTTTCATATTCTCAATAAGTAGTAAATCGGCTTCAAAACAAGCCACCACTGACTTCTGTAGCTGCAGGCACTATGGAATAACTCATCCTTTAGGCCAGTGTTTCTCCTTTTTCAGTCAAGGCACCCTTTAAAATTATAGACAATCTCAAGGCACCCATTAAAATTATGGACTGTCTCGAGGAACCCCATTCTAAAATGTAAAAAAAGTATTCTAATAGATTTACACAACGCAGCAACATCCACGTGTAGGACATCCGCGTCAAAGGTGATTTATTCTTCCAAAGCAAATACACTTTTTCACGCTGGTATTGACTAGTATTCCAATGTTTCTCTACTCCCTCATTTCTCTCCAATCAGCTAATGTCACCTCAGCGCTGAGGGAGAGAGGCACAGGAGGGTAGAACAAGGATGCGGTGGAGGCAACAGACATCCTTCTTCTTAACTGATGACGCCATTGGTTGCTAAGATGGCAGTGTCTAGAAAAACGTAATGGTGCATAATGAAAACCTGTGGCTTTGTGTAACAGGAAGGCTGGATCCACCTTCTGGCTTGTAAACAATTTTTGATCAGTTTTTAGGCATTTTGCCAAGGCACCTCTGAAGAAACCTCAAGGCACACCAGTGTGCCAGGGCACCCTGGTTGAAAAAGGCAGCTTTAGGCCCCTTTCACCCTTGTGCGACTTGTCCTGCGACTTGGGACTGCAAAGTTGCATGACAAGTCATACTCAATGATTTCCAATGAGTACCGTTAATATCTACTGCATGTCGCAACAACTTCAAAGTAGTCTCTGCACTACTTTGGTCTGACTTTGATGCGTTTTGTGGTCCAGAGATCTCAAGATCACACAGGCATTGCTTCAAGGCTAGTCAAAATCACAGCAAAATTGTGGCAAAAAATTTGCAGCAAAATAGTGCGACTTTTTGGTCGCACAAGTATGAAAAGGGGCCTTAAAGTAAAAGCAATGAAGTCCTTCAGGTCCATCTCCAAGCAGCTCAGCTCACCTTGTTTACCTCTCCCAGAGCACTTACTATTTGTTTATGTCAGAGATTAGAAGGCTGTCCCTGCTGGGCTGGGGGGGGGTAACTTGCTGAGATGGCAAAGTGTCAAACTAGTGGCCCTCCAGCTGTTGCTGAACTACAAGTCCCATCATGCCTCTGCCTAAGGGAGTCATGGTTGTAACTGTCAGCCTTGCAATTCCTCATGGGAATTCTAGTTTCACAACAGCTGGAGGGTCATCTGTTTGACACCTGCCACCTTAGACAATAATTTTCTTGTTGTTAAGTTTATTGAATTGTTCTATAGTGCCCGTAGCTACAGAGGTCAGTGATAATGTTTTAAAAATAATTTACTGTTTGTTAAGAATATGTAAATATTTGAATATCCACAACAAGGCCACAGTTACACTTTTAGGCCCCATTCACACTAGTGTGACTTGTCCCGCGATTTTGGACCGCAAAATCGCATGACAAGTCGTTTTCCATTATTTTCAATGAGCCCCATTCATATCAGTGCGTTTTGAAGTCGCACCGACTTCAAAGTAGTTCCTGCACTACTTTGCCACGATTTTAATGCATTTTGAGGCATATAGCCTTGCCCATGCTTTCAAAATCGCAGCAAAAATCGTGCCGCGAAATCGCGGCAAAATTGCGTTGCAATAGTGTGAAAGGGGCCTAAGGCTGCATTCACATGTCAGCGTATTGATCGCGGGCAGAATCGCCGCGATTCCGCCCGCGATCCGGAAATCATTGCAAATTGCGTGACGCCTGTGCGTTGCCTGTGATTTGCAATAGCACCCCAAACGCTGTGCGATGTTGCCGTGATTTCCGCCTGCCGAATCGCGGTAACATCGCGCCAAAAATAATCTCGGGACGCATTACTCCCAAAAAAGTACAAGAGCTTCTTTGGAGCGTAATGCATCCCGCAATTTTTTTTGCGCGATGTTACCGCGATTCGGCAGGCGGAAATCGCGGCAACATCGCACAGCGTTTGGGGTGCTATTGCAAATCACCAGCAACGCACAGGTGTCCCGTAATTTGCAATGATTTCCGGATTGCGGGCGGAATCGCGGCTATTCTTCCCACGATCAATACGCTGACATGTGAATGCAGCCTAAAGCAAAGATACAGCAGTGATGCTGGGATTGTTAGGAGGAATCCCTGTGTGCAACTGTGGACACAGGACGGTGATTCCTCTTCATTGCATGTTTGGGGCACATGCAGAAGGAGAAGTAAGAATTTTTGTTTTTTGCAGGGATATGTTATTAAATCTAAAGTGGGGCCCTTTCACATGGGTGTTCTGTTTGTCTGTTTTCATGTGTCAGCTTTCAGATGAAAAATGGATAGCACTTTATTCCTATGGACTTGCATATGTAAACGGATGATTGGCTATGTAAGGCCCCTTACACACGAGTGAACTGATTGGGTCCTCCTGTCAGTTTTTCAGGCAGGATCATTTGGACCCTTCATTCTCCTCTGAGTCATCCGCTCCCACTGCTGTCATTCAAAGTCAGTGAGCCATTGAGGAGAGCGAGGGGGCAGGGCCAAGCCATGGCTCTGTGTCTGAATGGACACACAGAGCAGCGGCTCAGCTCGGGAGCCCCCATAGCAAGATCCTTGCTGTGGGGCACTCAGCAGGAGGGAGGAGCCAGGAGCACCGAAGAGGGACACAAGAAGAGGAGAATCATGGCTCCTCTGTGCAAAACCACTGCACAGAGCAGATAGTATAACATGTTTGATATTTTTAACCAAAAAAAAAAAACAAGACTTTAGTACCACTTTAAGGTATCGCCTTGTGCCAGGACCTTCATATTTGATAGTCCAAAGAACAAGAAAAAACGGTTATTGTTTAATAAATTGAATGTGCCCTTCGCTGTTTTTTTTTATAAAATGATAGGTTCTACTTGATGTATTTGGAGTTAGCCTAAGGCCTATTCCAGGAATCTTTAATTATAGCCTAACCCATAGGTCGGCAACCTGCGGCTCTTTTAAACCTTTGCCGCGGCTCCGGGGCGGATGAGGGGAGGAGGCGGCCTTCTGGGTGTCATCGGGCGCATAGCAATGCGCCCTGACACTCCTCCACTGTGGCGCTGTCCTGGCTGTGATTGGTCCAGGCTGGACCAATCATAGAGGACATCCCGTGTAATGTCGCGTGGGGGGCGGTGCGTGCGTTAGTCACGCACCGTCCTGACATCACCTTCCCGCCCGCCGTCAGAGAGGAGGACAGCGGCGCGAATGCAGGTCAATGGAGAGCATCGCTATTATCATCATTCACGGTCCATGGGATATGATGAGAAAAGGCATCTGATCTATTTGGGGGACACACTGCGAGGAATAACTGGTAACCATTGATGTGAGAGGAGTCCTGAGGGGTTACTTAATATACCCTAAACGCGCATTTGAGTGCTAAGTGAGGTGAGCGGCCATTACACCTAGCTGTGGATTTATAGCTCATGAAACAATCTCACTGGTCGGTCACCGGAAGGGTCTTGTGTTGCCCCACCACCATTGGACAGTTTTCCATTGCCATCCTTGGCGTTTTTATTGCACTTGTCGCACTTTTTTGGGGGCTTCATCATCTTCTCTGCGTTTTTTATAATCTACATCAATTTTAATAATTTTACTTGGCATGCTACCTTATTAGATTTCGAGCACTTTCATGCACTGTCACTTTGTTGCAGAAGTAGTGTTTTCTCTATTTTATCATAGTTTTTTGGTGCTGTCCAGCACATATTAATATTCAAATTAATTTTTATTGGTTCATTCCACTGTCACCATATTTTTGAGTTATTACTTATCACACTGTCACTTCACTAGTTATTTTATTAACCACCGTGGATCATCACTGTCACTCTATCTCTGAGTGATTACTCAGCATTTCGTCACTAGATTTACTAGTTTCCGTGGATCATAATTTCTCACATCGAATGTGTTTATCACAGTGATCACTTCATTGTAAATATTTAGTTCTCGAGCACTCGAGCACTTCACATATTTTGTCTGCACCTTATATTTATCAGCTATTAGAAGATTCATTTTGATTATTCATTGATTTTATTGACTTATACTGTTCACTGTGATTTTTAGTGGTTTTCAATTGTGTTATTTGTCATTATTGCCATTTATTTAAGTTTTAGAGATTGTCTGGTTCACCGATTTTAGAATATTTTGTGCTGGTTCCTTTTACCTTAGATTATTTATAGTATGTGGGGACACTACTGAATTGGCTGCAGATTTCTGGTGCTCCATTCTACTCTCTATATTCCCGTCCTTCATTTTCTCCCTTATTTACCCATTGGTAGCGCATAGGTTCTCTCATTTCTGTATACTTGCCACTTTATATTTGTGTTAAATGTCGCAATGGTTTTGCGGCTCCCAGTTTTTTTTTTTCTTCGGAAACCGGTCCAAGGGGCTCTTTTTGTCTTAAAGTTAGCAGACCCCTGGCCTAACCTAACAGACGCATAAGCTCATTTAAGCTCATACATCAGGAATCAACAAAAATTCCAGCCATGGGTGGCCCAGTTAGCACCACCCGGCTCAACAAAAGTAGATTTAAAAATTAACAGATCTGGGGGGAAAATCAACATGATTGGATCCAGTCAATGTTCAGGTATTCAGACAGTGCTGATGTTGAGGATGACTTAAAGCGATTTGTAATGATCACAACAAAAACAACCCATTTCGTTTAAAATTGAAACGAAAGGCAAATATTTGTGTATGTATTTAAAAAAACATTATAAATACCTTCCCCCCCCCCCCCCCTTTTTTTTTTTTTTTTATAAGTGATCACATTCCCTCTGTTCTCAGCCGCATAAGATCTGGGAGGAGGAGAAGCAGCAGCACACTGAGCTTCCTAGTGAATGGCTGTGCAGGGGGGCGTGTCAGGACAAGTCTGATCATTGGAGGGGAGCAGGCTGAGTTCCCAGTACAGCTGGGGAACTGACCACAGTGTGCTCTCCTGCCTAGTATGGTCAGTTTTTAACAGGAAAGCAGAGGGACTGACAGGAACACCAGGGATTTCGCACAAAGGAAGTAATACAAAGAGTACAGGATACTTTTTCATACAAGTACTGTACATGGTACAGCAGGAACATATCAGGAATTTGAAATGCTGGGGTAAAAAACACTTAAAATACATTTATTGGCAGTGAAGATTCCTCCATTCACATTATTTAGTGTGGATGGAGGACTCTATTGATTTTTCTGGATGAATAGGAGAAAATAGGTGTACTGTATTGCTAACTTTTAGATTAAACACAATCTTTTTAGTAGTTTACTGATTTCTGAAATTTTAACAATGGCGTCTGTGCTATGTTTTGTCTTTCCTTAAAAAAAACAAAAAACAAACTAATAATAATTTCTAAAGGCTCGTACACGCTATAAGAAAATTGGGCGAACGTTTTCGTCCAAAGAATTTTTGTACGATTTTCGTATAGTGTGTACAGAAGTTTCTACAGACGATTCAGAATTTTTGTATGAAAATTCTCGAAGGGACAAACCCCAAAATTGTTCTCATACGGGACAAAACAAACGATTTTCGTTTAATGTGTACCGTTTTTGTACGATTTTTGTACAAGAAAAATCAGAAAAGAAAGACTAGGCATGATCAGAAACAATAAACAACAAAAAAAGCCTTTGTCGTACGAGAATTTTTGTACAAATTTTTTTTTAATCGGTTCTGATTTGCTGTGAAACAACGAGGAAAATCGGACGATCGTTCGCCTGATTTTCTTATAGTGTGTACCCCACTTTACAGATCCACACTTTTTAGGCACTTTACTGACAGCACGCGCAATAAGGTTGATTGAATTAGTATGTTTTTATTTCTGGCCTGCAGCGTGAGTGTAGAAGTTGAGACAGTCTCTGGATCTGGCACAGTAGAGAAATGTTCTGTGTATGAGTCATTGTAATTACACTGCTTATCTGAGAAGAACATTTGGTGGGTAGTGCCCATAACCAGTGCCAGATCAAAGCTTTCTGTTGTGTGCAATAAACTGCCTGCCTCTGGAGATAAGACGTTTAGTGGAACCGTGCCAGGGAACACTGGCAGGCCAGTATATACATATGTGATGATATGCATCTAACGGTCTTCGTTCACATCAGGATACATGCAAGGTCATGTGTTATAGTAGTGAATACATAATCAGGATTTGTAGAGCGCTAACGCAGCTGCTTCCTCACCCGAGGACAGAAGCCAGCCAACTGAATTGATTTTTTTCCTTGCTCACATATTTATTATTTAGGTTTTAAACAAAAAATAAAAAATTAAGCGTCAGCATGAGTGAGCCAAAGCGAAATGATGATAATACTATGTTTCTTCAGTTAGTTTTAAGCTTGGGATACCAACTCATGGTGGATCATTCCACACTCTCATCAACAGAGAATTACCAGAATCATGCCATCATTCACTCAGAGAAATAGAATTCCCCACATGGCACACATTTAGTGGAGGAGGTTTGATCAAAAGTGGAGCAGACAGAATATAGAGCATCTTTGCATAGCAAACCAGCTCCTACCTTCAGCTTGTTCATTTATAGACATTATTAAACTGATATTAACCACTTTAAGACCAGGCCTATTTTTGACACTTGGTGTTTACAAGCTAAAATCCGTTTTTTTTTTTTTTGCTAGAAAACTACTTAGAACCCCCAAACATTATATATTTTTTAGCAGAGACCCTAGAGAATAAAATGGAGATTGTTGCAATATTTTTATCACACTGTATTTGTGCAGCGGTCTTCCAAACACAATTTGTTTGGAAAAAAAAAATCACTTTTTTTAAATTAACATATAAGAAAACAGTAAAGTTAGCCCAATTTTTTTCCATAATGTGAAAGATAAATGTTAGGCCGAGTAAATAAATAGCCAACATGTCATGCTTCAAAATTGCACACTCGCAGAATGGCGACAAACTTTGGTACTTAAAAATCCCATAGGCGACACTTTAAAAATGTCTACAGGTTACCAGCTTAGAGGTAGAGAGGAGGTCTAGGGCTCAAATTATTGCTCTCGCTCTAACGATCGCGGCAATACCTCACATGTGTGGTTTGAACACCGTTTACATATGTGGGTGGGTCTTCCGTGTGCGTTCGCTTCTGCGTGCGAGCTAACGGGGACAGGGCGCTTACATTTTTTTTTTTATTTTATTATTTTTGATTTTTACACAGTTTAAAAAAAATTTGATCATTTTTATTTCTATTCCAAGAAATGTAAACATTCCTTGTAATAGAAATAGCCATGACAGGACCTCTTTATTGTGACATCTGGGGTCAAAAAGTCCTCAGAGCTCACAAGTACACTAAAAAGAAAAAAAAAATGGTTAAAAAAAATCGGCTCTTTAAGCCGGTCGCTAGGCAACGATGTTTGACGTCGCTCCGGTCCTCCAAGACCATAGAGTCGAGAGAGGGCCATCTTGTCCTCACTTGACTTCCTGTCTAAGAGGATCCTGGACCGGATTGTTTTTCCCCGCTGCCGGCGGGTTTGGGAAGTGGGGAAAAGGACCGGAACACGGCGGAGGAGGGGGGGGGGGTCACCTCTTCTGCCGCCCTGTAAGGATGATCCTGCGGCGAATCCGCCACTGGGACCACCCTTACCTGAAAGCAGATCACCCACCATTTTTAAAAATACTGGGGTTATGGCAGCTATCTGCTGCCATAACCACGGTATTTAGCATCAAATTAGTGACGTACATCTGCGGTGGGCGGTCGGTAAGTGGTTAAATGCTAATTTAAAAAAAAAATAAAAAAACTTTATACTTTCCTGCTCTGTGCAATGGTTTTGCACTGAGCAGCTGGGATCCTCCTCTTCTCTGGTCCCCTGCTGGTGCTCCTGACTCCTCCCCCTTGCCAAGTGCCCCCATAGCAAGCCGCTTGCTATGGGGGCATTCGTGCGTGCTCACTCCAGAGCTGCCACTGTGTGTCCATAAGACAAACAGAATGCAGCTCGGTCCTGCCCTCCTTTCCCTCCTCACTGGCTGTGATTGAAAGCAGTGGGAGCCAATGGCTTCTGCTGCTGTGTCTCAGCCAATGAGGATGGAGAAACTCGGGAAAGCAACTACTCTCGTGCACAACGCTGGATTGAGTTTCGGCTCAGGTAAATATTAGGAGGGGAGATTCACACAGAGAAGGTTTTTTAGCTTCACACACAAAACCTTCAGCCTTTACAACCATGTTGCATTGATCAGGTAGGTTCCATGGTGTCATTTGTTGGCCTGTGTGCACAGTCTATAGTAGACAGAATCGTTGTATTCCTGTGTCAAAAATGTATGCTCAAACAGAGACAAGCAGCATGACACTGCACAGGTAATGCACAACCTCTGTCTGTAGTGTGGGAGCTGACATTTCCGGTGAAGAAACGTCATATTCCACAATCCCAGGGTCTCTCAGTCTGCGGTTCTTCAGGTAATAGGTAATTTAATTAGATATGACACAGACACAGCAGGCAGGGCAATTACTAGAGAGATCACTATGGATTCTTTCATCTCATTAGCACTTCCACATTTGGGAAGCAAGACAGAGGAAATGATGAGGTATGGATTGTGACCTGGAACAAAAAGTTGCCTGTACCTTTATCGAATAGGGAGAGACTAGGTGAATTATATATGGACATGGGGGAATCGATAAGCCATGACGTGACAAACTGCAGTCACAACATGTGAGCCCATCATTCCAAGGTAAGACAAAGAAACGGCACTGGGAATAGAACTGCACTAATACCCAGTTAAGATGAAAAAACATTTGAAAATGTACAATGCCTCTAAGCTTTGAGCATGAAAGATAGAGGCTGACATGTTGCCACGCACACCTGCTTAAAGGTGGGCAAGTATCTTGAGGACTATGATTAAAAGCGCAAAACCGCTAAACCGAACACACCCCTTCATTAGTCCCCATTTACACCTGAGGGACTTGAAATCGCTGGGATTCTGTCCTCCATTCTAAATTGCGCTAGAAACACAGAAAATGCACAAAATGGGTTTGGGTGCTATTCAGTGGTAATTAATCCCCAAACACAGTGAGGTTTTGCCGTGATTGTTGCGCAGCAAAAATGCACATGGAAAAAACCAACAAGGTGCAGAAGCTTCTTTGGTGCATTTGTCAGGCATGGGCAGTCAATCAAAATAATTGGGTTGCCCTATGCATGGAAACGCGGCAAAAACACGCAAAAAATACCCAGCAGGATTTTGCTTTTCGCTATGCGAAGTGTGAATAGGGACCTACAGTCGTAGACTAGTAATTAATACCTTGGACTGAATTTTAAACTATTGAACATCTCATGCTCTTTAGAGAGAGATGGTCAGATGAGGTGTATCAACCAAACAAGAAGACATAGTACCCTGCTGAGCAAATCATCTTCAGCCTAGTTACTTACAGCTCCATGTCTTGAATACAGTATATAACAAGGCAAGCATTCTGGTTCTTCGGTGTTGATAACAGCATGGTCTAGGCTGGAATTCCTCCTAATGCAAACCTTGTGCAAGTCTATGTAGGCTTGAGTTGCTCTAATCAAAGTTTACATATGGGGAGGACTCTCTCCCCGCACCCGTGTGACTTTGCTGGTACTAACTTTGGCCACCGGCACTGTCAAATGAAAGGAAACCGAGTGGGTCACATACTCCTCAATACCTGGAAATTCCCGTTTTGTGATCCTGGGACCAAAGGAAAGGTCATATGTACTTTTGTAAAGGGGGGCTTTAAAACAAGCCATTTAGTTTGTCCTGCATAGTCAAAGTGTAGGTTTGCTTTAAAGAGATGAATAGAAAGCACAATTTCCTCACTTTTGAGATTAGCTTCACAGCAGTCTGTGTTGTGATTGTTCTTGTCAGTGGTAGGAGACCCTTTACATGTCAGCATTTGCGATGTGTTCTACACTATGAGAAGACCACACAGCTGCCTCTGTGATAAATCACATCTGTTAGCATATGCACTGGTGGTACTTCAGAGAGATCATACAGCTGTCTGTATTTTTATCACACACCAGAGATGGGGCATGCTGCTTTTGGCACACCCCTGCACTTAAGGCTTTTAAAAAGTTTCAAATTCTGCAGGAGTTCAACTTATGACCCCACAGCAGCCGATATCCAATTGCAGTGTTAAAGTAGATCTCCAGAATTTTTTAAAAAACCATATCTAAACATCTAAACCCAAAAACAAAAATGTAATATGTTGCAGCTTGCCAGTCCTTAGATGTGGTGGTTGCATTCATTTTCTTTTTCTTTTCCGGTGTAATGACATTTTTAGCAAGTACAGAAAATACCTGTTGATTTTTCCAGAATTGCAGTGTCCTTGTCACTTTAGTGATCTGAAAAGACAGAACACAATATCTTCTCTTTCTTTTGTAAATTACTAATCCCATCAATCCACAATGTAGTGGAGAAGTAATAGCCTAATCTGTGTGATACTCCTTTGATACTTTGGAGGAGTGAGTGTAGCTACCTAGGGACGTGAGATTTGTTATAAACAGGGTTACCAGGTGAAAATGAGACTCTGATATAGGCCTATTTGAGACCCTTTGGGATAAGCATGAACTACACTTAAGGGGAGGTCTTTCCATACCCCCAAGTTAAACACTTCCTCCAATCATAGGTACCTGAGAGACCCAACTTGTCCTTTCTCAAAGGAAATAAAAGGTTTCCAGAGATACTGTAACCCCCAGCCACTGAGCTGGAGGATGGTACTTCCTAAATTAAAAAATACCAAACGGCCAAATGTAGACCGGGGAGCCTAAGCAACCAAGGGACTAAATGCACAAAAAGAAAGGAGATGGGGGGTTACAGAGTGATCTCCCCATAAACGGTTGCAGGGTCCTTTCTCAAAGCATATCGGAGAGTCTTGCTCTTGCTAAACAATCCACGGTAGTCTATTTTATTTTTATGGCACAGATGTCATGTACTGTTCCCCCCTATGCTTTCAAATGGGAGGAAGAACTGGTTTGGGTATATGGCAGCAGAGGATTGTAATCAGATTTGGCCCAACACAACCAGTAGTTCAGCACATGTCTTGGCAGTGAAGACTCCTCCTTTGGTGGTACCTGGTCCTTTTACGTATTTCCCATTCTATTCCAACTTACTCTCATTTATTTTTTTGCAAAGGTGGTAGGTTTTTTTTAGCACATCTGGTCGAACTCGCTGATGATACAGGTCTAACCTTTAATCAAAATACTTTCCGAGGCCCAAACAACCTTAAGTATCTACAAAAACTCAATTTAAAGTGGTTATAAAGCCTCAAGATTTTCTTTACCTTAATGCACTGTGTATGAGCGCTGTGGCTTTCCCAGCTTTGTCCCTCCTCCCTGGGCAGATCCTGTCAATTAACTCCAGTGACGAGGGAGCAGGGGCATTGTCTGTGTCAATGGATGCAGTAGCGTGGCGCGGGAGTGAGCCCGCATAAGTGCCCCATGGGAATTGGTTTCCTATTGGGGGGCACAAGCAAGAAAGGAGGAGTCAGGAGCGACTGCGGAGGACCCGAGAAGAGAGAGATCGGGGCTGCTCTGTGCAATTCTATTGCACAGCGTAGGTAGGTATAGACATAATTGTTTTTTACAAAAAATAATAATTACAACCACTTGAAAATTCTTAAAGTATTACTTACCGTACTGTGGTCAAAAGGGTAATTGCTTGTGTGTAGAAATCCCAGAGCCTTGCCCTTTATGGAAGTCAAACTCGGGTTTCACGATATATAGCCTCCTCCCCTCCCGTTTTGACCTTGTAAATGCTACACCTCAGTGCTGCAACCACGTGCAGTACACATGGTTGCAGGGCAGTTGTGATGTGGGCCCATTTACTTGATTGGGTTGCGTCCGGCAGAAGTACTACCCACCAAACATGGTAATATATTTTTTGCTGCAAAGCATTGTAACTGTTGCATGTGTACACCCCCAAATTTTCAGCTTAAAAATGGAGGGGCAGTAAAAATATGGCTCAACCACCTGTTTATACTGTTACCCCCTCCCAACCTCAAATGTAAAGGAGCTCTTTCACTTCTTATTGCATGAAATAATGTATAATAAACAAACAAGTAAAGCAAGAGGACGTTAGGATATATTGCCTATTGGGACAGAGCTATTTCAACACGACAGAGGTTCTAACATCCCTTATTACTTTCTGTCATGAAAGTTCAACAAAAACTGTAAGAAAATATTTCCATGGGGAAACAGACAGTGGTAAAAATTGCTGCCTGATGTTCCTAAATGTGGGCATGATGATGTCACTGAGAGCTGTGACTGGCTAGTAGCCAGGAAGTCTGTGGGAGTGATGAAAAAGGCCTTTTGTACTTATTAATTTCCTCTCTACTCATATGAGCATTTAACCTCTCCCCAGTGTAGAGGGGGACTCCACTGCATGGGTACATTAAAAAGCAGCCTGGAGTTAAAGAAGTTTGGCCAAAGCTATTTTGGCCTTCTATGGATCACAGTACTGCAGTTCTTTCTGCACTCCTGTGACCCATTTTCAGCCGACAGTGGGCTAAAGTCTGCTGTCAGCTGGCATCACTCAGCCTGTCCAGCTCTGGACCAATTCCGACGTTAGTCAGGATCCACCCAGAAGCCTGGACCGACACATAGCTCAGCCTCTCAGCGAGCCGCTGGGAGACTGATCCAGATCCCTTCCACAGCCCAGCGCTCCAGTGAGCACTGGATTGGCAGAGCAGAGAGTCGGCGATTGACAGTCACAGCTCTCTGCTCAGAGTGGAGGGGAGAACTGAACAATCAGTGATGTTTGATTGCTCAGTTCTCAGTGCAGAGCTGAAGAGGGTCAGAAGCAGCACCGATCAGAGTTTAAATGTTTTTTTTTTCCCAACCCCATCATTTTCTTTTAAGCCTCCCTGGTGACCAGTTACAAGAGATAAAAGGATACAGAAAATGTTTGTAGATCTGCGACTGCTGTAAACTACACTACAGAAAGTGTGTGCCTAGAATGGTAGAACTCCCTGAATGTTTATGCTATTCAGCCACCCTAATATACTAAAATAATTAGTGCCTTTTGTAGAGTATGTTTCCTATATAGGAAAGTCATAGGATCACTGAGATAATGTTTTTTTTTTTTTGCTTACATTTCACAGGGTGACAGTGTTCACAAATCTGTTTTCATCATATTCTTCCAAGGAGATCAGCTGAAGAACCGAGTGAAGAAGATCTGCGAGGGGTAAGCCTCAGTGTGTGATGACATTTCTACTTTGATGACCCACATGATCCTGGTATATTACAAAATGAAAATATATGGTGCTTTAGCATTCTGTGCAGCAGGGCAGGTCTTTTCCATATGCTTTAAACTTGGAAATACCTTTTCATCTCACTCATTCATATTTATTTTAAACTGAATACCAACTGTTCTATTTGATTATACATGATTTTATTAATTTGCAAAAAGCAGTTCTCTCCTGACATAGACATAAACACTAGTTAGTGCTCCCTCCTGGACCAGCATGACCTTTTAACTCATCCCCGTGATATCTAAGGCTCTAGCTGTGTTTGGCAGGTTTCTTCCAAATCAAAGGTAAATCTGACACATTGGTATAGAAAAAGCAGAGAAGCTTGAGTGTTGGAAAGTTGAGAACGTTTCGAGGTTTCGCCACCACCAGGCAGTGGTAAAAGGAAAAGATGGTTAAAACTAGGGATTGACCGATCATCTGCAAAGCCGATAAATCGAGGGCTGATATGCACTTTCCCGATATATCAGAATCGGCCACCAAGGTGACCGATATTGCCGATATTCTGGGAAAGTGTTTGACCGGAGTGATGCCTGCAGCTAGAGGCATCACCCCGGTACCGGCGTCCATAGCCAACGGTTGGCTGTCTTGTAATGACAACCGATGCAGCTGAGAAGCCACACGGCTGTATTTACAAGGACGTCGGTACTCGGCTCCAAATTAAAAAAAAATGACAGCATTCAAAACAGCCAAACTTGGCGTTTTGAATGCTTTTAAGTGCATAGGAGAGGTTTGGGGTCTTTTAGACCCCCAGATCCCTCCACAAGAGTACCTGTAAGAAAAAAAAATGTACGAAAATATCAGCCGATATGCGATGACCAAAATATCGGTATCGGCAATAAAAAAATATCGGTCGATCATTGGGTAAAACGTATCTGCTCATAGATTGTCTTGTTAATGTTCTTAACAATACTAAACATTTACAAAGATAAAGTACTATGTCACATGAACAATATTGAAGTAGGCTACTGAAAATTTGTATCTAAACCCAAGAACAAATAATGTAATCTATTGCAATTTACCAGTCTTTAAAGGATAAATTCACCTTTTAATAAAAATATATAAATAAATGCACATCTTTTTGCGGGTAAAATAAAATCTGAATTTTTTTATATTTTTTTAAGCTTTGAGCCTGTAAAGTATTGCACCCGTGACCAGGAGATTATGGGTGCAATGCACGACTCCTGCAAACTTCTTAGTGTATCTGTCTGCTTGTACTTCGTATGGGCAGGCAGATAGACACTGACAGGCAGAATGAATGAACTACCAGAGCGCTCAACCGTACCATGGTAGTTCAAGCCAACAGCCACAAAGGCTGTTTTCCATTCATAGAGGACTGTGAATGAATGACGTGCCCGGGCAATGTCAAATAATGACAGCAGGCATCTGGAGAAGATGCCTGCCTGCTGTCACTGGGGAGGAGGGGGGCGAAGGCTGCATCTGCTGGAACATGTTTCACCCTAAATAGGGGTGGAACATGTAACGTGTTCCATAAGGTGAACTTATCCATTAAATGTGGTGACTGCGTAAAGCTTTTTTTCCTCCTTTGATTTTTACCTGGTAATATTGCAAGTCAAACTTCCTTTAATAGGGTGACAACGCTGACTTTCTGTACTGTATCTGTGGAGGAGAAGCATTGTCACCTTAGGACAGGACATAGGGAAAACCTCCTCTCTCCTCAATAACATATGTGAGCTGCTTTGTTGTCCTTCAACATAGCTGGGAACAATGCTAACTGTGTAGCTGAGGCAGAAAGCACAGGACGTTCACAGGATTTCTGGCAGGTACTATTGCTCCTATCAAACAAATATAACAACCATTTCACTTGAATATTTACCAGCCCAAAAGGAAGCAAATCAAAGACGTTTATGGTTAGGCTTGAGTCATGATGATTGCAGCTATATGTAGGACAGTAGCTGGGCGATTTTGACTTTTTGAGACATTTAAAACTAGTTTAAATATTGCCAGCTTTATATACCAATTTTAATTCATTTTTATACCTAATATAGTTGTAAGCGATTACACACAACTCTAGAGATAGATACAATTTAGTAGAGAAAATAATCAGAAAGATTTGTAGCCGCAGCAGATGGCTACTGAAATAATGTTGCTTTGCCTACAAGCCTCAGACCATTTCCGAAGGAAAACGATTGGCAATCCTAGTTCTCTTAGTAGTAGTATGTGCATTATGCTAGATTTAATCCTAATTATTCCTCTTTCATTAACCACTTCCTGAGCAAAGTACGCATATGTGCCTTCTCGGGAAGTGGTACTGATATCTGGATGTTGGCTGCAGCTACAGTTATCTTCCAGATATCATTCTTTAGCTCCAGCTAAACAGCCACTCAATCACTTTTTACAAGCAGTGAAAGGACACCCCTCCATTCCCACCGCCACACATCCCACCGGATAGCCAAGTGTCATTGCCGGAGGTCGCACCAGCTGACCATAGGGAGGAAGGAGGAACTTTCCATTCCCCAATAGCCTCTCTGATGTATGAAGCCGGAAGCATTGAGGATTTTGTTACTTCCGATTTTGGTCTTTTGTTTACCAGCCATTACTGGCTAGTAAAGCAGCCAATCAAACCAATCTTGGTTTAATTGATTGCTTTGGAGGGCAAAGGAGAGATCTGGGGTCTAATAGACCTCAGATCTCGCCATAAAGAGGACCTGTCACAGCCCATGCTATCACAAGGGATGTTGCTCACTCCTTGAAATAGCAATAAATTTGATTTAAAAAAAAAAAAGCGAAAACAAATATTAAAATCGAAAAAACTTCTTTTAAACCATCCCCATACCCCCGTGCTCACGTGCAGATGTGAATGCATACATAAGTAAATGGTGATCATTTAACAGTTGTTTAAGTGTCACCTTTAAATAATTTTAAGAGGTAATTGCCCCCCCCCCTCCCCAAAAAGATAAAAAAAAATTAAACTCAACAGCTACAAACACTGTAGCTTCTGACTTTTACTATTTGGGTACTTACCTGTCTAGGTATCAAGCAGTGTTCTCACCCGAGCCAATTCTTGAATCTGCCCTTGGGTGCTGGCACTACCATCAAAACCAGGGGGGGGGGGGAGAAGGCAGACAAGCGGAGTTTCCCCTTCAGATGGAGCTCCGCTTTAATGTGTCATAGTTTGCCATTTCACGGGTGTGCACGATTTTAAAGCATGACATGTTTTAGATTTTACCCAAAAAAATGGCTATTATCTAAGTAAATTTCTGGCAAAAAATTCAGAATTGTACATGTATGAGAGAAATGTCAGAATTTGCCTGGGCAGCTGGTGTTGATTGAAAAAAATCTTGATCTCCAATCACATAATATGGGAAAACGGATTTTTACCACATCCCTTCCCATTGATCTATTTTCTAATTCAGTCCCGGATATATGAATATACATTCTCATGTTTTTTGTGGTACTTTGCACCTTTGTAAATGAATACATCTCTTTTGATTTCTGCAGGTTCCGTGCTTCTCTCTATCCTTGTCCAGAGACCCCTCAGGAGCGCAAAGAAATGGCTGCTGGAGTAAACACAAGGATTGATGATCTGCAAATGGTAAAGCTTTAGAGGGTGTTTTTTTACAAAAATATTTATCTAAGTTCATTTTGTCTGAGAAACCTTTCTTAGGATAATTTTTGTTCAAGGGTAAGCTAATCCAAAATTAATATTTTACTTATTGGCGGAGCCTGTCCAGCCCTTGGCTTATCATTTGTCATGGATACTGCAACAATAAGTTCTCTCAGCTATAGTTTTAGACTTTTTTTTTTACCACACGACTCGGAGTTATGAGTGTTCCCCCCCGTCTTTGCGTTTTAATTATAATATAAAATAAATGGGGGAAAAAAAACAGCACACAGAGTGAGATACCCTAATATTAGACACCTGCTCACTAAAGTCTGTTATCCAGAGATCCTTCACCAGCAAGATGTAGCAGTTGTAAGAATAAGTGGCAAGACTTTTGTCAATCTGTAGGTTAATGCATCTGATCTCAGGAAATGTTGAGTACCACTAGAAATGCAAAGCAGGTATTGTCTGTAGATATCTTCTGTAGTTTTACATAGTTCCTAAGGCCCAGTTTTATCATGGAGCAGGAAACAGCTGAATTGCGATAATTATTAACACTTGATTTTAAACTTTGGAGATAATGCCCTAAATAAACTTCCACAAAGGTTAAAGAATGTATCTTTTAAGCTCAATTCCGCTCCCCCTGCCGTCTCACCCCCTGCTGCAATTACTGGCCATTGCTGACTGTCAATATGCAGCCACTCGATCCTTTTGTCCCCTTCCCTTTCTGAGCCCCCTTGCAGCCAAGTTCACCCTAGCTGTCCTTATAAGCACTTCTGGATTTTGGGGTTTATTCCCTTTTGTACCTAGTGGTTGGTAGGGGTATATTAGGCCACTACCATGTAGTTTTGCCACTTTTTTAACACCTAGAAATACTATGGCTTGTTGAAGTATGCTGGTTTTGTATGCCTTGTCAATGGCTGAATGCTAATAGAAAAAGGCTGCTGAAAATGTGTGCTAATGCTTACAGTACGGCTACATTTTTTTTAACCACTTTAAGACCGGAAGGATTTGCTCCCTTAATGACCTGGCCGTATTTTGCGATTTTTGCTCCGGTACATAAGGGATATAAAGGTACAAGAGCTGCAATCGGTCAATAAGACTGCATTTGAGGTTTAGGCTTATAGCATTCTACAGCTAATTTCATCATCTTCTTTTGCAATGCCCAGGTTCTCAATCAAACAGAAGACCATCGCCAGCGTGTCCTCCAGGCTGCAGCAAAAACAATCCGAGTATGGTTCATCAAAGTACGGAAAATGAAAGCTATTTACCATACTTTGAACCTCTGTAACATTGATGTGACACAGAAGTGTCTGATCGCAGAAGTATGGTGCCCAGTGGCTGATTTGGATTCCATTCAGTTCGCTCTTAGGAGAGGGACAGTAAGTATACATTTATGTTACCCATTCAAATAACAATATGTGCCTACATCCTATATAGATTGTGCTTGGATCATTTTTTTGGCAAGAATCAATTTAATGGTATAACATATTCAAAGAAATTCCTCTTTCTTTTAGGAACACAGTGGATCAACTGTCCCTTCCATCCTCAATAGGATGCAAACTAACCAGACTCCACCAACCTACAATAAGACAAACAAGTTCACATATGGCTTCCAAAACCTGGTAGATGCCTATGGTATTGGCAATTATCGAGAAATAAACCCAGGTAATCTCATTCTTACTTAAAATAAATGTTTGTAGTTTTCTGCGTGCAGCATAGGTAGATGGAGTATATTTACTGTAATTATTTTCTTTTCAGCTCCATACACAATTATTACTTTCCCATTCTTGTTTGCTGTAATGTTTGGTGACTTTGGTCATGGCATATTGATGACACTGTTTGCAGTATGGATGGTCGTGAGAGAAAGTCGGATTCTGTCCCAAAAATCTGACAATGAGGTAAGAAGCTACTCATCACCTTCTCTTTAATGTTTTCACTTTGTATGGCTAGATAACCAAGACCTCTTTTTCCAAGAACTTCAAGCCCATTTAAAAATACATTTGTCATCATGAGAGAAACATGTGGTCTACCCTTGCGGACTTCTCCTACTGAAAATTTGAGTTGCCTGGCTGTGACCGCTTTGGTGTAAGTCACTGAGCTGGAGCAAAAATGAAGCCAAGGAACACTGACATTTTTTGACTTTAATAGCTGCATGCTTGTTTCACCAACATGATTTTGGTATTCGAACAGCCATGCAACCAGCATTTTCTAGAACAGCAACAGCTTTTCACATGTTTTTATCATTACAATTGTACTTGTTTAAGGCAAAGAGCAATATGCTTAATGTAGTAACTCCTAAATCAGTCGTCGTCATCTTATTGTCTCGTAGTTGATGTCCCAGATCTGAGTTGTTTATGAAATTTTACATCATTGTATATGGAAAAGCTCATTTGGGGCACATTAATGCACCTGTAATGCACAATTGTGATGCGTTAAGCTGGCCTTGGATGGATCTAATCTCGGCTGGTTCAGCAGGGACTGACCAAGATTCCATCCATCTGCGGGCAGGCTGATTGCACCCAAGTTGATTAATCGATTGACTTGGCTACAACCAGCACATTGGATCCCTAGTATGCATCTATAACAGCTAGCATTAATCACTGTGTTTTTCCATCAGGGACGGCTCCTCGCTGAATGTGTTGATGGGTGCATGAAGGGACTTTCTTTCCTGCAACTATGGCCTTCTTTAGGCAGCCCCTTCACATAATGGGCTGCCTTAACAGTGCTTGGTAATATGCACGTGTTAAACAAACTGAACTGGTGTGAAGGGGCCTTTTGTGTCCACTGACCATTAGCTGAACAGGCATACTGAGGTCATTCTAAAGGGCAAGGGGAAAAAGGAAGCTTTCATAATCTGTGACGTGATATAGGCACTTAAAAGAGCTACAGGAAAGGAAATTAAAAGCTTTTTGGTGTCAAATGTTGCCACAGACATGGAAAGTGTAAATTATCCGCACTGTGTTTAGGTAGTAAATAGGACATCATGAAGGGTGGTTGGTTACAGAAAACTTTAAGACAAGGGTCACTTGCAGAAGCAGAGATTACAAAAAAATAACGGGATGAGTAGTTATCGATGACTTTTAAAGTTGCCCTATTAATTATTGCAAAAGTCTATTTGTTTCCCCTTCAAATTTCAAACTGAATTTTTCTTTTAAAATAACTAATGCGCACCTTTCAATATGCAATAAACTGAAGATAAAGATCAGGTAAATTCTCTCTTGGTTTAGAAGCGTTATACTACCCTATAGCCCATATTGCCTATCCTACTCTTGTTCTTCGCAAATAAAACTCGTGTCACTGATGATCATTGTGAGCACTGTTGGCTCAGTTGCTGTTACAATATAATAAATTAAATTATCAATCTCTGTGACAGTTCATGTTGTATGTGAAGAATTATGGTTTGTGTGTCATTCTTATAATCTAACTGGCCTTATTCTCTGATTACAGCTCTTTAGCATGGTGTTCAGCGGTAGATATATCATTCTGTTGATGGGCCTGTTCTCCGTCTACACTGGCCTGATTTACAATGACTGCTTCTCCAAGGCTCTGAATATGTTTGGTTCCTCCTGGAGTGTAAGGCCAATGTTCACCAGCCCAAAGGCTAACTGGACGTACGTGTTAGAAAGTCATTGATAAGTATGGTTTTCTTTTAATAAGGAGTTTACAGCCTTCTTTTTAAACATTGGTATTGCCCATCTAGTTATTGTTCATACATCAAAACTTGTTGTTCCTCTGATCAAGGGTCTCACCTTGATCATAGAACATGCATCAGAATTCTTACTTGAAATATGCAATAGATTCACTTCTGTAGTTGGCACTATGTAGGAATATTAGTTTAAAAGCTGCCCATAGATTTGACCACCCAAAGACATAAGCAAAAACACCAGGTCTGGCATCTGCCATCTCCTGTCACATAAGAAAAGTATATGACTTATAGGTAAAGCTTTGTTAGGAATAGTTACCCTTTTAAGTCCACTGATAAGTCCAGCTTGTGGTACTTGTCTTCTAACTGAACCAGCTAGACTGATTTCAGATATACTGAAAGATATTGTGACACAGAAGAATTTCTCTTACGTCCTCCGACAGTCGCCGCCCCTCATAAGTCATCACTATTGGGTATTGACTTCCGCTCCGCAGGAGTAGCTAGGCATAAGACTTCGTTAAAAGACAAAAGCATTTAGCATAGACACACCCATGGGGGCTGTCCCACTGGTCAATACCCCCCTGCAGTAATCCCTCCCAACTCAGTTTGTCTCTGCCTAGCGTCAGGAGTAGTCAGGCTTCCCTGTCCTGGGGCTTCAGTCTCAGCCTTTCTAATCTTTTCTTTGATTTTTATTTGCAAAATGTCAGTTTTTTCTTTGCTTTACTAGCTGTTTATTTTGTCAGCTTTAGTTTAGTCGGATCTTCGGATGAAGATGGATCATGCGGAGCTGGGAATCGGACTGGCCGTCCTGGCTCTCCAGGGCAGAGGGTCAGATGGATCCCCAGCCTGCCATCGAGCGTTCGGCTACGGTTCGCCCTGGCGTTATGAAAGACCCATCCCTGCTCGCAGCAGGGATGCAGCCTGTGAGGTGGCTACCTCACTGGACACATCTGCGGTCCTGTGCTGCAGTGTCCTGCGTTTTTTGGCTGACGGCATTCCCTGTCGTCTGAGGACAGAGGCTTTCCGTTCATAGAGGCACCCCACGCCATCCAGTACAGGCAAGTACTTTCTGTGTGGGGACCTCTGTCTGGGGTGGCAGTCCTGTGTTGCTGTGTGTCCCCTAATGTCTGTGCGGTTGTGGGGCTCCCTGATGCGATCCCTGTGGGGGTCTTCTTTATTACACTGCTGGCACTGCGTGGTGTGGGGGCCCCTCTCCTGTGTCACTTTTAGTGTTTGGGAGGTGCAGACTGTGTGTGAGGCGTCCGCTGTAGCTAAAAACCGTGCGGTCCGCCATTTTGGATGTGGGCAGCATGCCTGGCTTCACTATGGGCTTTTACAGTAGCTTGCTATGTAGTGTTTTGGCGCCATCTTGTGTGTGGCAGAACGATCGTTCCAAGCACATGTGGGCCTTCCTGGCTCAGTTTTGTCCCTTTTTGGGGGGGTCTGTGTACACAGTGATATAGCGGTGGGCTGCGCTATCCGCAGCGCTTTTAAAGGGCCAGTACTTTTACTCATTGTTTTGGGCAATGGATTCTCAGGACAGCTAATTCCCGCCAGCCTTGGTGGGGGACCCCAGTTCTGCTGAACCCCCCGTTATGCCTAATGTGGCCGCTGTGGTGGCGTCTTTGGTGTCAAAAATGGAGGTGCTGATGGCTGAACGTGCTGCTAGGAAAAGGCCCAGATTATCTTTCTCCTCTGATTCAGATGGTGATGTGGCTGCTGTGCCTGGCGTGCCCTTTTCAGGGTCTCGCTCGTCCCTGGACCCTCTGGGGTCTGAGGGGGAGGTGGAGGGGGTTGATGATTCTTCCCCGGGGTCGCCTGAAGAACGCGCACACATGGATGATTTGATTTCTTCTGTGAAAGAAACACTACATTTGGAGGATGAGCCCACTCCTCCGGCCATTGTGTCCTCTTTTGGTACACATAGGGCCTGCAAGTCGGCCCAGGTTTTTCCCTGCCCCGCTGAGTTTCATCACACAGTAAATGAACAATGGCGCAGTTTAAAATGCCCCTTCACGGTGCCTAGTCGGTTTAAACTGCTGTACCCCTTTGCGCCTTCTACGGATGCGCGCTGGTGCGTGGCCCCCAAGGTGGATCACGCTGTGGCCGTGTTAAACAAGGCTACTCTGGTTCCCAC
Organism: Pelophylax lessonae; assembly: GCF_965119305.1. Classification (NCBI taxonomy): domain Eukaryota; kingdom Metazoa; phylum Chordata; class Amphibia; order Anura; family Ranidae; genus Pelophylax; species Pelophylax lessonae. Next base: position 98,057,158 of record NC_138778.1, on the reverse strand, counting down.
TGAGGATACCCCGGTGTTCCGGGATCCTACGGACAGGAGGTTGGAGTCTCTTGCCCGCCATGCCTATACGGTGGCGGGCTCTATGCTCAAACCTATTTTCGCTTCTGTCATGGTGGCTCTGGCAGTGGCGGACTGGACTAAGGTGCTTAGACGCACTCTCGTGACTGATTCTGCCCCACCTGCTACGCTGGAAATGGTGGACCAGATTCATCAAGGGGTCATGTTTTTGTGCGATGCGGCCTTAAATGAGGCCCCTTTAGCTGCACGCCTGTCTAGTGTCTTGGTGCTTAACCGTCGACTGATCTGGCTGAAGAGCTGGTCGGCTGACCAGACGTCACAGAAAACAGTGGCTGACTTTCCTTATGCTGGGTCTTGCCTTTTTGACAAGGCTTTGGATACTTTGGTTAAAGGAGTCACTGGGAGCAAAAGCACTCTGCTGCCCCAGAATCCGAAGCACAAGTCCTTTCGCGGCAAGCGGGGTCCCGCCTTTAAACCCACTCAGGGGTCCTTTTGTGCCTTTAAGTCACAATTCAAGGGCAAACCTTCCAAGGGCCAAGGTGGCCAGAAGAAGCCCTGGGCGGGTAAACAAAAGTCCGGCCATGCCGGCACGACGGCTCAGCCCGCCTCTGCCTGAAGGGACGCCCTCACCCATTTCAGGGGTGGGGGGACGTTTGCGTGGTTTCCTCCATCCTTGGCTTCTCAGTATTCCGGACAGGTGGGTTCAGGAAATCATTTGATCAGGATACAAGATCGAATTCTTTTCGCGGCCGGCGGACAGATTTTTTCCCTCAAATCTTCATTTGATCCCAGGGCGTTTGCAAGACCTGCATCAAGCGGTGCAGGACCTCCTGGTCCAGGGGGTGATTGTCCCGGTGCCTCATTGGGACAGTTTTCGGGGGTTTTACTCCAATTTGTTCACTGTGCCCAGAAAGGATGGCAAGGTGCGTCCTATCCTGGACTTAAAAGCTCTGAATCGCTTTGTGCGCGTTCTGAAGTTCCGCATGGAATCCCTCCGCTCAGTGGTGGCCTCCCTGAGTCCAGGGGAATTCCTGGCCTCTATAGACCTGAAGGATGCGTATCTGCACATCCCCATTTTCGAGGGTCATCAGAGGTACCTTCGGTTCGCCATTGTGGAGGACCATTATCAGTTTGTAGTGTTACCTTTCGGTCTCGCTTCGGCTCCAAGTGTCTTCACCAAAGTGCTGGCGCCTGTTCTGGGCCTGTAGAGGGCACAGGGCATTGCGGTCTTGGGATATCTGGATGATCTCCTGTTAAGATCGAGTGCCAGTCAGAGCCTCACGTGCAATCTGTCAACTACGGTACAGACGCTAAAGGAGTTCGGTTGGACCATCAACGTTCAGAAGTCGACGTTGTCTCCTTCGGTTCGTCTTCCCTACCTGGGAATGGTTCTGGACTCGTCTCAAGCGAAGGTTTTTCTGCCGGAGGACAAGCTCCGGACCCTTCAAAACGAGGTCAGGTCCCTCAGGGACAACAAGTCCTCGTCGCTCAGGACCTGTATGCGGTGCCTGGGGTTGATGGTATCAGCCTTCGAGGCGATCCCATTTGCTCAGTTTCACACTCGGTCTCTTCAAGCAGAGATCTTGGCCAGGTGGGACAGACTTCCTCAGTCCTTGGATCTGAGGGTTTCGTTGAGTCGCCAGACCAGAATGGATCTTCTATGGTGGCTTCAGTCCCCGGCTGTGTCAGAAGGAAAATCCTTCCATCCGTTGCTGTGGACGGTGATTACCACGGATGCCAGCCTGTCAGGCTGGGGTGGAGTCCTGGGCAACCTGTCTGCCCAGGGCACTTGGTCGAAGGAGGAATCCTCCCTTCCGATCAACATCTTGGAATTGAGAGCGATCAAACTGTCTCTTCCAGTGGTTGGATCGACTTTGGGGCCGTCCTGTTCGGGTATAGACGGACAATGCTACCGCGGTGGCTTACATCAACCACCAAGGGGGCACCAGGAGTGCCCGGGCGGCCCGGGAGGTGACCGACATTCTGTCTTGGGCCGAGACTCATGTCCCGGCAATATCGGCAGTTCATATTCCGGGTGTGGAGAATTGGCAGGCCGACTATTTGAGCCGCCAGACCCTGGACCAGGGGGAATGGTCCCTACACCCGGAGGTCTTGCAAATGCTGTGTGCGAAGTGGGGATTCCCGGACGTGGATCTGTTCGCGTCTCGGCTAAATCACAAGGTGGAAAGGTTCGTGGCAAGAACGCGCGATCTGCGAGCGGACGCCTTGGATGCGTTGGTGGCCCCTTGGCATCAGTATCGTCTGATGTATGCCTTTCCTACGATTCAGTTGTTGTCCAGGTTCCTTCTCAGGCTAGCCTCGGAACCGAACTTGGTGATCCTAGTGGCGCCGGACTGGCCACGCCGGTCCTGGTACGCCGACGTTGTTCACCTGGTGGTCGAGCCTCCTTGGCGACTGCCACTGTGGGAAGATCTACTGTCTCAGGGACCAATCTTCCATCCTGCTTTACAGTCGCTGGCTTTAACGACCTGGCTGTTGAAAGCCAGGTCCTGAGAGACAGGGGTCTCTCCCCAGAGGTCATGCCTACTTTAATCAAGGTTGGGAAAGCCTCGTCTGGTAAAATTTATTACTGTACCTGGAAAGCCTATTTTGCCTGGTGTGAGTCCAGGGGGTTTTCTCCTCGCTCCTACTCGGTGACGAGAGTGTTGGTTTTCCTTCAGACTGGTGTGGACCAGCGCCTGGTGCTGGCCACGAAAAAGGGCCAGGTTTCTGCACTGGCTGTTCTTTTTCAACGCCCTGTGGCGTCTCATTCCTTAATTCGCACCTTCATTCAAGGTGTGCAACATTTGGCTCCTCCCCGGAGGGAGCCTTTACCTCCATGGGACTTGAACTTGGTTCTGTCCGTGTTACAGCGTTCTCCCTTTGAGAACATCCGGGATATATCGTTACCTCTGCTGTCTAAAAAGGTTGCCTTTCTACTGGCGATCACTTCAGCTCGCAGGGTGTCGGAGTTGGCAGCGTTTTCTTGCCGCTCTCCTTATTTGGTGGTTCACAAGGATAAGGTGGTCTTGCGACCTCATTCGTCTTTTCTCCCTAAGGTGGTCTCTGATTTTCACCTTAATGAGGACATTGTTTTGCCTTTGCTCTTTGCGAAGCCTAAGCATCCTAAGGAGGTTGCATTGCATTCCTTGGATGTTGTCAGGGCGATCAGGGTATACCTGTTGTCCACTGAATCCTTTCGGAAATCGGATTCCCTCTTGTCCTTCCTGAGGGACCTCGGAAGGGCATGGCTGCGTCTGCAGCGACCATTGCCAAATGGATCAGACAGACCATTGAACAGGCCTATGCTTTGAAGGAACGGGTTCCACCTTTCCCTGTTAAGGTGCACTCTACCAGATCATTGAGTACGTCCTGGGCATACCGGCATCAAGCCTCGGTGGCCCAGGTGTGCAAGGCTGCGACTTGGTCGTCGGTGCACACCTTTTCAAAATTCTATAAGGTGGATGTTCTGGCATCAGCTGATGCCTCCTTTTGCCGCAAAGTTCTCAGTGCGGGAGTGCCATAGGGCACCCTTGTTTTTTTGTGGGTCCCTGGCTGTTGGGGTTGTTTATACCCTGGGTTATTTGCTTTGCTGGGCTGTTGCTCCTGTTGAGCCTTTTCTGTTGCCCAGAAGGTTCTCTTACTGTGCGTGTAAGGTTCCTTTCTCTGATGTGGGTACTGCGTTGCCTTTTCTACGGTTGCGTCTCCCACCCCTCATGTCTACACTGCTTTGGGACATCCCAATAGTGATGACTTATGAGGGGCGGCGACTGTCGGAGGACGTAAGAGAAAACTAAATTTTTGTAAAATCTTACCGTAAAATTCCTTTCTCTGAGTCCTCCAACAGTCGCCGCCCCCGCCCCTCTTTTGGGGTTTTTTCTTGTACACCTACTGCTATTCTACCAAACTGAGTTGGGAGGGATTACTGCAGGGGGGTATTGACCAGTGGGACAGCTTCCATGGGTGTGTCTATGCTAAATGCTTTTGTCTTTTAACTGAGTCTTATGCCTAGCTACTCTTGCGGAGCGGAAGGCAATACCCAATAGTGATGACTTATGAGGGGCGGCGACTGTGGGAGGACTCCGAGAAAGGAATTTTACGGTAAGATTTTACAAAAATTCTGTTTATTTCAGTTTCTGTAATGAAAAGTAGATTCGTCTCTGGCCAATAAACCATTCTTATTTAATGTTTCTTTGCCTTTGTAGAGAAGAGCTTCTGAAGAATGCACCAGTTCTGCAGCTGGATCCAGATGTAACTGGAGTGTTTAATGGCCCATATCCTTTTGGCATTGACCCGGTAAGCTCATTTATTGAATGTGACTATAACCAGGATTGATTGTATATTTAAAGTGTATCATAATGTTATTATCATTATGACTGTATTGCAGATCTGGAGCATAGCAACAAACAAGCTTACCTTCCTAAATTCCTTCAAGATGAAAATGTCCGTTGTCCTGGGTGTCATACATATGCTTTTTGGGGTCACCCTCAGCTTGCTAAACCATATGTACGTATTTTTTCTCTGATACAGTTAAGTAATCCAAGATGATATCTAGATGTTCTACAGACCAACTAGTGTATTCTAGCAATGTAATATATTATTATGGGAATCTATGTGGGAAACAGTCAACTTAGAGCCTTATAGTGCCCTGGGGCATCTAATTGATTTCTATTTTGACACTTACATATTATAATTACATCCGATTGGTCTCTTTATGAACCATAGATTGACTTTAATTTACAATAGGAAGTTTTGACACTCAGACAATACTTTACAGTGCTTGTCCTATAACAACTGTACCTTGTCAAGTTTTAATTTTAATTTGATATGGACTGAACAACAAAGCTTTCACTTTTTTTATCTTCTCAGATACTTTAAGAAGCCCTTTAATATTTACTTGGGATTTATCCCAGAAATGATCTTCATGGCATCTCTGTTTGGATATCTAATCATACTCATCCTTTACAAGTGGTGTGCTTATGATGCCTCAACTTCTAGGATAGCACCAAGCCTTCTCATTCATTTCATCAACATGTTCCTCTTCAGCTACAATAATGATCCTGATAGCAAAAACAACATTCCTATGCTGTATAGTGGACAGGTCAGTAATGGTCAACATACCTGCATTTTAGGTCACTAAAGATACTGCAAGTATTTTATTGTATAAATTAAAGCATATTATGTGCTATTAATTCTGATTGTAATACCGTTTTAACATGTACATGGTTTAATACCAGTGTTTGAGTAAAGGTCAGCTATGATTAATACCCAGCGTACACAACAGTTTACCAGTATTCACAGTGGAACGGGTCAAATGAAAAGAGTTTCCTAAAGAACCCCTCTAAGTCGTGTTTGTATGTAAAATGACCACATGATCTCCCCACCCATTACTTAACTATGTAAAACAAGTAGCATTGATAATACTCACACAAAAAGTATTTCTCTATCGCTCATTGACAGACGTAGTCTTCTTGATTCTCAAGAGCTGGGTTATGTTGTCTCCGCAGGAGTAGGACTAGGCAGAAAGACAAAACGTTCTGGCTCCACCTTAGGGGCAGTCCCTGAGGGTATATCCTCCCTCTCTCTGCTACAGGAAATCAGTTTTTTTCTGTCTAGTCAGGAGTAAGGACCTAAGTTCCTTGCTGGGATCTTTTTGGTCCTGGCAAGATTTTTTCTTTAGAAAAAATATTTTTTAGGTAGTTTTTCTCCAGTGTTTTTTTCCTGTGAGATCTTCAAGCAAGAACGCCGGACTGGGCGACACTAGTGGTCACCCCAGCCGGCCTACGAGCGCGCGCAGACCATTGCATTGCGCTTGGTTGGCCTCGACACATTCAAGTAAGTATGCGGGGCCGGGCGACGGGCTGGATGTTGAGATCCAGTGGTCACCCCGGTTTCTGCCTACGAGCGCGTGCAGACCAGAGCTCCGCGCTGGGTCGGCCGCGACGGAGTCCCAGTGGAGGGACTGACCTTGCGAGTTAAAAGTCTCGCTTGGACGCCAGGAACCAGAGAGTCGAGGCGTCCGGAGTGGTCCACAACCTCCCACCCCGGTGGAGAGGGTATTGTGAAGAGAGGGTGCCTGTCGGTTCGGTATGGTGAGTAAACGTTCCCTTTTTTCTTTCCTCGTTATGAGGCAGTATGAATTATGGGCCCCTCCATACATGGTCAGTATTTACCTGACACTAAAAGTCCCCCTTGTAAATACAGTATGTGTTTGTGGGAAGTGGACTTGGTTTGAGAGCTAACACTCTACCCAGCAGACTGTAGCATTACAGCAGACATAGGAGGTATAATCCTACCTTATTTGTAGTGTATCTCCTGTAGATCAATAAATCGCCACTCAGCAGAGATGCAGGTGGATGTGCTGGGAAAAACGATTTCGGCGGTCCGCCGCCATTTTGCTGTAGACCAGGTGCATGTATGTCCTCAGGTCACGCCGGCCGCCATGTTTTTGGAGTCTAATGTCTCCTGTATGGGGGCGGCCATGTTTCATGAGCCCAGCTACCTCGTGGAGAGCTGGGAACGCCGGAAGGCGTACACAGGGGGCGGAGCCACGTCCTTCTACCCGGGAAGAAGCAACAGCTCCTTCCAGTCTGTAAAAGACAGACGCTGACTGCAGTTGGTGGGAAACTTCACTGCATCGGTTGGTGAGCCTTGGGGGTCCCTCTCTCTCTCTGTGGGGATCGAGAAGCAGGTACTCTGAGGGGCGCTATTGCGCTAGGGGGAGACACATAAAAAAAAAAAAAAAAAAGTTTTTTTGTGTTTTCTGGCAGAGGTGTCCTGAATTAACATGGACCCTGCCACTCATGTATCTCCTCCGGATCCCCTCGAGGGGTCTGCAGGATCCTCCAGCACCCCACTGACGATTGAATCATTGTCAGCTATTATGGAAACTTTTGTGTCCCGGGTGGAAGTGGCTTGTCAGGGACAGGGCGCAAGAAAGCGACCCCCGCCTAACCCCTTATTATCTGAAACCTCGGATTCAGATTCTGAGCCTATTTCTGCAGTTGCAGGTACTTCATCTAGGATTGGTGTCTCGTATACTGTCTCTTCAGACAGTGAGGAGGATGTTTCGGCATCAGCCATAGCCAAAGAGGAAGCGTTGGTAAACGCACTCATTGTATCTGTTCAAGAAACCTTAAGATTACAGGGTATTCCGTCGGAAATAGCTGAAACTGAAATCCCTTTTGGGACTAAAAAACGCATCAAAGTGGCGAAGGTTTTTCCATTGCCCAAATGTTTTGGCAATCCAATCAAAGAAGAATGGAGTCTGCCAAAACGCACTTCTGCTATTTCCAAACGCATCAACAGGCGTTATCCGTTTGAGGAAACCCTCATTAAGAAATGGACAGAACCACCTGTGGTGGATTCACCAATTGCTAGATTGAATAAAGCCACGGTTATTCCTCTAGAAGACGCTCCGTCTTTTAAAGATCCAGTGGATCGCAAGATAGAAGCTATGTCTCGCACCATGTTTACCTTGATTGGATCAGCTTTCAGACCAATAATTGCTATTGGTCTGGTTTCGCAGGCTGTAACTGAATGGACCAAGTGGTTACGCCGGGACTTAAAAAGAGGTCCCTCAGGCGGTATCAGATTTGTTGGAACAAATGATACAGGGGTTACAGTTTGTGTGTGATGCGGCGTTAGACGCCACTCCATTATTGGCGTGAACATCAGTCTCAGCAGTGGTTCTCAGGCGTACACTGTGGCTAAAAGGTTGGTTAGCCGACCAAGGTTCCAATAAAGCATTGGCTAATATCCCCTTTTTAGGAGAGCGTCTATTTGGAGCCAACTTAGATGAGATCATTAAGGATCTCACGGGTGGAAAGAGCACCTTTTTACCGCAAGATTTTAAAGGTAAAGGAACTCGTCAAAGACGAGGGCCTTCTTTTTCTGCTCACAAGAGGTTTTTTCGTCCCGCGGGTGAAAAAATTAAGTCCTCCAAAGCTCCTTCAGGGGGCTTCAGGGGACGTTGGTCGGGCAAGCAAAAGCCCGCCCCCTCCAGACCTGAAGATAAATCGTCCAAAGCCTGAAGGTGCGCCCCCACCCATAACTGGGGTGGGGGACGTCTTCGCCGGTTCCCGGATCCATGGCTTTCCAGAATCCCGGACAAGTGGGTTTGCGAAGTCATAAGGTCAGGGTACAAGATCGAGTTTCGATCTCTCCCACCGGCGCGATTCTTCCCTTCCAATATTCGACTATCCCCGGATCGTTTAGAAGATCTGCGGAGAGCAGTCACGGATTTACTACAACAAGGAGTGGTAGTCCACGTTCCTTGGACAGAACGTTTTCAGGGGTTTTATTCAAACCTATTTACAATACCCAGGAAAGAGGGCAAAGTGCGTCCAATTCTGGACTTAAGGGCACTCAATTCTTTTGTCAACATAAGAAAATTCAGAATGGAGTCCATTCGCACAGTAGCAGCCTTCCTGCATACAGGGGATGTCCTAGCGTCCATAGACATCAAGGACGCATATCTTCACATTCCCATTTTCGCAGGACATCAGCAGTTTCTACGCTTTTCCGTAGAAGAGAACCACTATCAGTTTGTGGCGTTACCTTTCGGTCTCGCCACGGCTCCTCGGGTCTTCACGAAGGTGTTGGCCCCAATGTTGGCACTACTGCGCCAAAGAGGCATATCGATTCTTGGTTACCTAGACGATCTTCTGCTTCATGCAGAGTCTCCTCAGACCTTGCTACAAAACATAGAAATTACTATGATTTCTTTACAGGAATTCGGGTGGCTGGTGAACCAGCAAAAGTCATTTCTGGTTCCCACCCAGAGGCTCGAATATCTGGGTCTAATTCTAGACACAGTCAGGGCAAGAGTTTTTCTTCCGGTAGGGAAACTCCGGAAGATTCAATTAGCAGTCCAGTTGTTACTATCCAACAGCTGGTCTTCTCTTCGAACTTGTATGAGGGTTCTGGGGTTGATGGTGGCTTCCTTCGAAAGCAGTCCCATTTGCCCAGTCCCATACCCGAATTCTTCAGCAAGAGATTCTTCTCAGATGGAATCGGAATCCGGAATCCCTGGACAATCAGATCCGATTGAGCAAACAGACCAGAGAGTCTCTGGTCTGGTGGCTTCGGTCTCCGATGCTCAGCCAGGGAAAGTAATTTCTGCCAATATATTGGACGATAGTGACCACGGATGCCAGTCTATCCGGATGGGGAGGAATTCTCGGTCAGTTATCTGTCCAGGGACTTTGGTCCCTGGAAGAATCCAGGTTGCCGATAAATGTATTGGAACTGAGAGCGATCAGACTTTGTCTGATTCACTGGACCGAGCAGCTCCAGGGCAGCCCGGTTCGGATCCAGTCGGACAACGCCACGGCCGTGGCTTATGTCAATCACCAGGGGGGCACCAAGAGTGTCCGAGCGGCCAAAGAAGTGGCTTGCATTCTTCGCTGGGCGGAACGATTTGTTCCAGCTATCTCTGCGGTGTTCATTCCGGGGGTGGAGAATTGGCAGGCAGATTATCTCAGCCGTCAGACTCTGGATCAGGGGGAATGGTCCCTCCATCCAGAAGTTTTCCACCAGTTGTGCCTTCGTTGGGGCACCCCGGATGTGGATCTGTTGGCATCACGATTCAACAGGAAAGTACAGAGATTCGTGGCTCGCTCCCGCGATCCTCTAGCAGAGACCGCAGACGCACTGATCGCCCCGTGGGGGCAATACCAGCTAATGTATGCCTTCCCTCCTCTCGCGTTACTGCCAAGACTTCTTCGCAGGATAGAGGAGGAAGGAATTCCAGTAATTCTGGTAGCTCCGGACTGGCCTCGTCGAGCTTGGTACGCCGACGTGGTCAGACTGGTGGCGGACGTCCCGTGGAGACTTCCTCTCAGGGAGGACCTACTGTCTCAGGGATCGATCTTCCATCCTGCTTTACGATCGCTGGCTTTAACGGCCTGGCTATTGAGACCCAGGTGCTGAAGGACAAGGGATTGTCAGCTTCAGTTATTCCTACTCTAGTTGAAGCAAGGAAAGCGACTTCCAGAAAGATTTATCATCGCACATGGAAGTCCTACATTGCATGGTGTGAACCTTTGGGGTTCCGTCCACGGTCTTATTCGGTTAGTCGAATATTAGCTTTTCTGCAACAAGGGGTTGAGCAGAAACTGGCCTTGAGCACTATCAAGGGTCAGGTCTCAGCTTTAGCTATCTTCTTTCAGAAGCCTTTGGCTACTCATTCCTTGGTGCGGAATTTCATCCAGGGGGTGCGACATCTGGCTCCGCCAGTGCGCGCGCCGTTACCACCCTGGGATCTTAATTTAGTATTGTCGGTTCTTCAGAAACCTCCCTTTGAAGATATTAGGGAGATTCCTCTACCTACGTTGTCCCAGAAGGTGGCCTTCTTGGTGGCTATCACTTCTGCACGCAGGGTGTCAGAACTGGCCGCTTTATCTTGTCGTTCCCCATATCTGGTGGTTCATAGAGATAAGGTGGTTCTTCGTCCGAATCCATCCTTCCTACCAAAAGTGGTTTCAGAATTTCATCTGAATGAAGAAATTGTATTACCTTCCCTGTGTCCTAAGCCCAGTCATCCTCGGGAGTTTGCTTTACACTCCTTGGATGTGGTCCGGGCGATCAGGGTATACTTGAAAACGACAGACTCGTTTTGCAAGACGGATTCACTTTTTGTGATCCCGGATGGACCCAAAAAGGGGTTGCCTGCATCTGCCGCGACCATTTCCAGATGGATCAGACAGACGGTGGTACAGGCTTATTCTATTAAGGGTCGGGAGCCCCCGTTCCCTGTTAAGGCACACTCCACTCGGGCGCTTAGTGCGTCATGGGCCTTTCGCCATCAGGCGTCAGTGGTCCAGGTGTGCAAGGCGGCTACCTGGTCGTCGGTGCATACCTTTACAAAACATTATAAAGTTGATGTAATGGCATCATCTGATGCCGTGTTTGGCCGCAAGGTTTTGCAGGCCGCCATTTGAGGAGACCAGTGGTCTGCCTCGAGGGTTTTTTTCCGTTGGAAATTTTTCTTTTGAGTCTCATTCTTTGTTTATAATGAGCCTTTAAAACTTCTAGTTTGGCACCGGTTGGGCCTTCTAGATTGGATTTGATTTTTGTCAATCCCACCCCTCATTTGTGGCACTGCTTCTGGATGTCCCAGCTCTTGAGAATCAAGAAGACTACGTCTGTCAATGAGCGATAGAGAAAAATGGATTTTTGTAAGATCTTAACGTAAAATCCTTTTCTCTTAAGCTCATTGACAGACGTAGTGCCCGCCCCTCTATCATTGAGTTGGGTTGGGTTAAATTCTCTGTTACTGCTTTAGAACAGAACTGATTTCCTGTAGCAGAGAGAGGGAGGATATACCCTCAGGGACTGCCCCTAAGGTGGAGCCAGAACGTTTTGTCTTTCTGCCTAGTCCTACTCCTGCGGAGACAACATAACCCAGCTCTTGAGAATCAAGAAGACTACGTCTGTCAATGAGCTTAAGAGAAAAGGATTTTACGGTAAGATCTTACAAAAATCCATTTATTCATTCAAAATTAAATTTTTCTGTGGATGCAGAAAGTGGTTTCAAAGCAAAGAGAGACATTGAAAGATTTTGTAATAGAATGATAGTGTACAAAGAGATATGAATACACAAGAGTGACACATAAATTAAAAAACAAACAGATAATGAATCATACAACAAGGTCCTAATATAGGTGAGCGTCCAAGTTACCAAGGCTATTTTGCCTTAATAATTGCTCAATGTTTTACCCTGGCTTTGTTCTGGTCAAGCTATCATCTCTAGACAAAATGCATGTGTTTATTTTACAGAAAATCTACAACATTTCCCACGATTCTTTGGGTCAGATCCTAAGAGAGGATCTTTATCACCATATCAAAGAACTTCTTTTGATGATTGTTCTTTTAAGCGCCTCTCTGCTGAGGAAGTGTCTCTCTATATTGCAACTATGAGCTTGTCTTAGATTTAATCAGCAGCCTTCTGGCTTTTAAGTAAAAGGGATCTGGGCAGCTTTAAAGTCACCCAACCCCTTTTACAGGTAAAGCTGTGTGCAGCACTCAGTTAATGCTCAAACTACTTCAGGCGCGAACAGAGAAGACAATATTACCTGTCAGCTGCTCAGTGATGACACATAGGAGACTTGCCAGCCCCATTGTAATAGCAAACGTTTTTAAAAAAAAAAACTATTGGAATGTAATAAATATGTACAGCGCCCACGGCAGCATCAGACATGAATGTAAACTCAAGCATGGGATGCACATACATGCATAAAGGACAGTTGCAGAACACACATTTGGCATTGCCATGCACGCCAGATTGATATGAAATTCTAGGTTGCTAATTCATGGTTAATTGATATATATATATGTAGCACCTTCCAATGTAGGTGCTAGGTAAAGTATAGTGGGCCTTGTCTGCTTATCAGCAGGGCCATGTTTTCAGCTAGGCTGGCAGGTGTTCCCAGGTGTGCCTGTTGTGTTGGGTAGTCTCCCCACCGTGTCCCAATGAGGGCTCTCATTGGGCAGTGGAGGAAACCTGACCAATAGCACACCAGGGCTTGTATCCATCCTAGAAGGGCAGATTCTGCCTCACAGCATTCTGGGAGGGGGTATAAATCCATGGAGCGCGCGTGTCAGATGGTCTTTGGCGGGAAGCAGAGTCCCAGGAGGGAGGTGACGGCTGTCTCTCCTCCTATCAGGAAGAGTCGGCTGTCCCAGGAGGCTGGCCTGAGTAGACACAGGGCCAGAGATGTATAAAGTACTCGAAACCCATACTTGAGTAAAAGTACAAGTGCTCTATCAAAAAGTGACTTGAGTAGAAGTGGAAGTGCTCGATCAAAAAGTGACTTGAGTAGAAGTACTAAAGTATTCAACATTTTTTGTACTTAAGTATTGCAAGTCGTTTTTTTAAAAATGTTGCTACTCAAGTACTGAAAGTAAGAGTACCAGTAGTTTTAAAAAAAAAATTGCTACTCAAGTACTGAAAGTACAAGTACTGTGTTATGTAGTTATTAAAGAAAGAAGTCAAAAGTTTGAACATCATATTGTTTTTTATTATTTCAAATGCAGCTTTTATTTATACATACAGTAGCATTTATTTTTGTATGCGCTGATAATACACGTTTTGAGCTTCATGAAAGCTGCCATCTACTGTTCTGGCAGTGGTAATTTTTATAATTGTAACGAGTAACTATGCAGCACAAAAAAAAAAATATCAGAGTAGAAGTATTGAAATCATCGAAAAAATGTAGTGAAGTAAAAGTGGAAGTAGGAGAAAAAAATTCTACTCTAGGAAAGAACAGATACCGCCTTTCGGGACTTAAGTACAGTAGTGAAGTAGTTCTACTTAGTTACTATACATCTCTGCACAGGGCTGAGCTGAGCTGCAGTGAGGGTCCAGGTGTGCTGAGGACCAACGGAGCATTGGGGTCGAGTTTCAGGAAAGCATTCTGAGTCGTGAGTACTGCAAACTGCCCCTGGGGGTCTGCCTAGCAGAGGGGACCACTCCGGAGAAGGTCAGAGGGATCCAGGAGCTAGCAATCCGGTGCAGAAATAAGAGTAAAGGGGGTGCCAGTGATAACCCTGAAGAGTAAAGGGGGTGCCAGCAGTTGGGCCCTGAAGGGTAAAGTGTAAAGTGTTGCAGCACCATTGCAAGTAGCTACCTCAGTCAGTGAAGACTACAGGGAGCAGTGTACAGGACTTTTGAGCTGTGAGGAAGTCGCACAAGTCGTTTTAGTTCACAGACCGCAAGTTAGTTTTACAAGCGCCAGTAAGCTTTGGTCAGCCTTCAGCTGGCACCAAGACACCGCTAGGCAGCATTTTTCTCAAGTGTCCCAAATTTGTACCTAGTTGAACCAGAGGAGTATCCCACTCATTCCCTTCTCCCATCCAAGTTACTACAATAAAACTAAAAACCAAAGATGCCGGACTGTTCATTGTCTCAGATCTCACACTTGGGCAACAAGCTTAAATGTGCTGTTGGTGGTAACAATAACCATGGCAGACCCACATCAGGCCCAGTGCCTGGAAATATTGCTACATATAATAATAATAATAATAAACAGTTTTGAGCATCATTTTTTTTTTTTTTTTTGCAATTTTTTCCTCAGACAATTTTAAGGCTTGAAGTATATCCATTTACTCAACACAATCTCATGTTATATTTTTCAAGAAAAAAAAGGGAATTTTGTTGTTTTTGTGTGCATGAAAATTATTTTGAGTTTGTTTTTTACTAAATATATAGATTGATAAGTCGTTGTGGAAATATTGTGTGGCATCAACAATTGCATGTACAATTTTTTTCTCTGCAGGCCCCCTGCTTTCAGAAAATGTTTTAAATTTGTAGGTTTTTATTAAACTCTGGGGAAAATGAATATGACTGCAAACAGTCTATTTGCCTTTAGTAAATCAACCCCATAGAGGAGAGCATGTTACCCAGAAATACCTGCTCTGCTCACTCTAAACTATTACCAGTAAGGTTTATCAGCGGAGGATAGGAAGTGTGCAAAGGACGAAAAAGTAGCCTGAAAAAATGGGGAAGACTTTTTAAACAAGAAAAGTAAGAATAAAGAAGTGACCGATATGAGCTTATCACTGTGCTGCTTCAGGCTTTGGAAGGTCCAGAATGACCTGGGCTCAAAGGAATTGGGTCCAATAATGCAGGCCATTGAGCTGAGGACATCCAGCGGCAGAAAAAAAGTACAGCAGGGGAAATCTCTGAAATTGAAGTGAATCTTGCAGCAAAAGCTGGTGTGCCTCATTTCTGTCTTGTTCTTTTGGCTGAAGCTTTGCTTTATTGCTAAATTGAGGCTTATGAACTATGCTGCAACACTACATTTTATATTTTCACTGAAATACATTTTGAAAATATTTTGTCATAATCAAGTTACAATGTACAATGCTTTCTGAGGAAACAAACTTTTAGGTCTCTTTCGACACTTGCTGGTGGGGGGGAATGTGTAAAAACATGCAGTAGAGCTGCATTTATGCTGTCTCACCATACTTGTGTGTTTTAGTAATGGTTGTCTTGTCTTCTAGAAAGGACTGCAGTGTTTCTTGGTTGTCTGTGCTATGCTCTGCGTGCCTTGGATGCTGGTCTTAAAACCTTTTATGCTGCGCCAACAGTACTTAAGGAGGAAACATTTGGTGAGTATCTGGAAAATGTGTGTGTTTTGTTACTGAGCCATGACTTACCTCTGCACTGTTACATGGGGTCTGCTTATCTCTAAGAACAGTGACATTGCAGATGAAAATGGCTCTTAACTTTTTAGATTTGTCACCTAATCACATGTTTAAAGGCAAAATATTTCCAAAATCTGTGTGGTGCCTTTGCATCCACCCACGGACCCTAAGACCTTTTGTGTATTTCCACCTAAAACAGACTGCTCAGATTTGTGTTCATACCAGGAAATGATTCATCCACAAACTGCTTCATACATTTAGAGGGGGCTCCAGTAGGCTGCCTGGGATCTGCATTCTGTAACTGTAACTTATACATGCAATCATAGTTATTCAGATTGGACACCTGTACATTCATCCAACCCAATAAATAAAAAAAAACTCCTTGCATTGTCACATCCAGCTGTTTTTGAGGCACTCAACTGAGTTGGCTACAACCAGCTCTTGTATGTGAACGGTAAACATGTTTTTCTCCAGTCTCAAAGAGCATCCCTGTATCTTGTGCAGTGACCCCCTCCCCCCCCCCCCCCCCCCCCCCCAGAGAACACTGTAGGTTCTCTAAAGATTTTTAATTTGCAACCCTGCACTAGAAGACACTGTATATCTTTTCTGGTGGCCTGTTTCACATACCTCTCCTCTATTCTAGCACTTCAACCTCTGAAAGCCTCTTTAGAATTTAGTACTTCAAGGAGTGTCGGATGCCTGTCTCTCGACGCATGATGTCGTTCATTGAGCATGGACTCCCATATTGTTGAGTGGATTAGGCAGTGGCTGAGTGACAGACAACAGAGGGTTGTAGTCAATGGAGAACATTCAGAACAAGGTCATGTTACCAGTGGGGTACCTCAGGGATCTGTACTGGGACCAATTTTGTTTAATATCTTCATAAGTGATATTGCAAAAGGCCTCGATGGTAAGGTTTGTCTTTTTGCTGATGACACAAAGATATGTAACAGGGTTGATGTTCCTGGAGGGAAACGCCAAATGGAAAAGGATTTAGGAAAACTAGAAGAATGGTCAGAACTCTGGCAACTGAAATTTAATGTGGATAAGTGCAAGATAATGCACCTGGGGCGTAAAAACCCAAGGGCAGAATATAGAATATTTGACACAGTCCTGACCTCAGTATCTGAGGAAAGGGATTTAGGAGTAATTATTTCAGAAGACTTAAAGGTGGGAAGACAATGTAATAGAGCAGCACGAAATGCCAGCAGAATGCTTGGATGTATAGGGAGAGGTATAAGCAGTAGAAAGAGAGAAGTGCTTATGCCGCTGTACAGAACACTGGTGAGACCTCACTTGGAGTATTGTGCGCAGTACTGGAGGCCATATCTCCAGAAGGATATAGATACTCTAGAGAGAGTTCAAAGAAGAGCTACTAAACTAGTACATGGATTGCAGGAAAAAACTTACCAGGAAAGGATAAAGGACCTTAACATGTATAGCTTGGAAGAAAGAAGAGACAGAGGGGATATGATAGAAACATTTAAATACATAAAGGGAATCAACTCGGTAAAGGAGGAGAGCATATTTAAAAGAAGAAAAACTACCACAAGAGGACACAGTTTTAAATTAGAGGGGCAAAGGTTTAAAAGTAATATGAGGAAGTATTACTTTACTGAGAGAGTAGTGGATGCATGGAATAACCTTCCTGCAGAAGTGGTAGCTGCAAATACAGTGAAGGAGTTTAAGCATGCATGGGATAGGCATAAGGCTATCCTTCATACAAGATAGGGCCAGGGACTATTCATAGGATTCAGATATATTGGGCAGACTAGATGGGCCAAATGGTTCTTATCTGCCGACACATTCTATGTTTCTATGTTTCTATTCTGACTTCTACGTAATTGCTGAATCTTGTACTGATGCATAGGTCAGAGAAAGGGAACCATCCAGAGGTGGGGGACACAGACATCTGACACTCCTAGAAGTGGTCAGTGCTGACAGTGCCCGATTTAAATCTTTAGAGACCTGACCAGTGAACACCGCAAACTGTACACTTTTGCTGTATTTTTTTATTTCAGGTTCTTATTTAGCGCCGTCAGTTTACGCAGCGCTTTACATATACATTGCACATTCACATCAGTCCCTGCCCTCAAGGAGCTTACAATCTAAGGTCCCTAACTCACATACACACATAGTAGGGCCAATTTTATACAGGATCCAATTAACCTACCAGCATGTCTTTGGAGTGTGGGAGGAAACCGGAGTACCCGGAGGAAACCTACGCAGGCACAGGGAGAACATGCAAACTCCAGGCAGGTAGTGTCGTGGTTGGGATTTGAACCAGCAACCCTCTTGCTGCTAGGTGAAAGTGCTAACCACTACACCACTGTGCATGGAACAGTTTTTTAGTTTTACAAGGTGATCATTCACCAGTCCCTGCCCCAAAAATGGGAATTAATTAAGTTAATTTAAAGTGGTCGTAAACCCTTTGATATACCCAGTGAAGTCATCCTACATAAGTTATATCTGTCTGCCTGCAGTCTTCCTCTCTCTACATACATTCAAAGTGCTGAACTTTTAAAGCTTGTCTAAGTTGTCAGGAAAAAAGGGGCAGAGGGCTAAAGTTACATTCTGCAGAGCTCCGTGTGGGGAGCTCTGAGAGCTGATTGGAGGGAAAGGACACATCCCCTTCACACAGCACACATGAACAGAGCTGATGCAGTCAATCAACTGAAGGTCCCTCTCCGTCACCATTTTTCTCTTGGTGTCAGGAAAACTTCTCATAAGTGGGATTCATACAGATAGAGGAAAAAAGGCAGCACACAGAAATAACACTTAATACTCTGGATTGAGAACAGTACACACTGTAGAGGGATATGCTTTGTTCATATTTCATGTCTGAGGTTTACAACCACTTTAATGTTTCTTTAAATCCGAGGCCTTCATGCTTCTAATTAATTTAGTTGAAACTAAACTCGTTATACTACATACTGTTTTTGTAAACTTGTCAAACATTAAACTGTATAATTGTGTAATTTTTGTTCCATGCAGTTCGTTCATTCTCCCCATACTGCATTCCCATTAGCAATAAATGGGGAATCCAGTATGTAATACCCTACCCATTAAATTCCTCGCATATATAAAGTAACATGCTGTGGGGTTGGAGGTGAAAGGGGCCTGAGCTGGAAAGCTTTCTTTCTGGGGTCACTGAATGTTATAAGCAGAGGTTGCATCTCTGTTTTAGGTGGACCTGGTTTTAGTATTAAAAATTTAATATTTCTGCCAAAGCGTTTTCATGAAATGGGCATATATATATAATATGTATGTCCATTTATAAAAAATATAGTCTCTTTTTCTTTTTCCTTTCTATTGTGATATGTGTGAATTTTACATACATAAATATATCTGTCCCTTTATTCTTCAGCACCTATGAGTTTAAAACAGTTACAGTTCTTAGATTGTGGTTTTGCATTTTTTTTTTTATGAATGCTGCTTTGTGTATACATATCCCAAATAGAAAAACCGCAGAAAGTCGTAAATTAGCACAACAGTGAGTTGGATACAAATCATAGAAATGCATGAAGTTACAGTAAACGCCATTAGTAAAAATATATAATAATTTGTGGCATCCGTGTGTTAAGAGTTCATACTTTTTGCCGGGATGTGTGTTTCAATACTTCAGTTTGTTGCTGCATTTATATGCAGTTGACAAACATTCAGAGCGATAGTAGTGATAGTCCATCCTAAGAGCCGGTTCACACTGAGGCGATCCGACTTGCCGGGGCGACCTGTGAAGTCGCGGTGCACAGCGCGCACCGCGACCTCGGAGTGACATGCACGGACTTCATATCATTGAAGTCAATGCAGGTCGCTCCAGGTCGCCCCAAAGTAGTACAGGACCCTTTTTCTAAGTCGGAGCGACTTGTGTCGCTCCTATTAGAACAGGTCCTGTGCTAATCTATGGCAGGCGACCCACAGCGACTTGTCAGGCGACCAAGTCTCCTGACAAGTCGCCCCAGTGTGAACCAGCTCTTATGGTAATCATGGGTACAGGTCACGTTAAACCTGTCTTTACCACAACCCACATTAACTTTGTCAGCCTTTTGTAAATGTATTAGGAAATGTACCTCACTTGTCCATGAATGTATAACCAAAATCCCATTTTACTAAAAAATATGTTGCATTAATCCAGTAAACTACAACATAATACAGTATTGAGAAACATAAGATTTTTCAAATTTGGGTGGTCTACTGACCATATAATCTCTATGCAACATGATGTCCTGGATTTTTGTTAATTGGTGTTGTGAAATTTGGGGTTTTAAGTTTTGGTTGAAGTGAAAAGAAGCCCCAATGTAATCATAAAGAAAATTGTAATTGTAAAAAAAATGTTAGCTTTAGAATCTACTGATGCCGACCCAAAATACCCTATTAAAGCAAACTGTGTTTGTAATGAAACCATGTTGATGATGTATAGGACTTGTTTTATTACCCCACAACAGTATATAATACATCAGAGATAAAATATGGGTCCCTTTAAAGGATAAGTCCAGGCAAAACCTAACTAACGCTAAATCTGCTCTGTGCCACATTCTCACTCTAATCTATCTAACCCTGTAAAGCAAAAATCGCTGTACCTATTCTGCAGCCGATCCGGTCTGGTCCCACGCTAAACTGTCAGTGGCACCCAATCCGGTCTGGTCTTCAGCGACGGAAGCTCTGTGCTGGAGAGGACCGATAACAGCTTTGAAATGAATGGGAAGTGATGTCACCCATATATAACAGCTTTGAAATGAATGGGAAGTGACGTCACTAATAGACTTACTATGGGGCTTCCATTGTCGAGTGCCTCTCCTGCACCCGCCTCCATGCTGAAGCGCCGCTGACAGTTCAGCGTGGGACTGGACCAGATCAGCTGCAGAATAGGCAAGTACAGTGATTTTTGCTTTACAGGGTTAGATAGATTAGGTTTAGAATGTGGCACAGAGCAGGTTTAGCGTTAGTAAGGTTTTGCCTGGACTTATCTTTTAGGCGTAGCATTATACACAAGATCCAAATTTAATGATATCTTCACTTTCACTAGGTTTTAAATGGCCATCATACAGTGAATGTTTATGTTCTTGAGACACCATCAATAAATGGCAATTGGTTTAGAAATCTTTCATTCAGTGTCTATTGTTTTCTGTTTTAGATTTATTTCAACAAATACCCAGCACTTAACACATTTATACAGGGGGACAGATTCAGAAGTCTGTCCAATATGGGAGCCAGTAAAGATGTGCTTCTATTGACTACAATAACATAGGCACTGTAATTGTTTCAGTCTTTGGCTATACCCAGAGATTGTCCTACCCTTATGTCTTGAGATTAAAAAAAGAAAGCATCTTTCTAAGTATAGTCTTGTTTCCTTGTATCCAACTTTTCTGTATTGGGTATCGATATGCCTCAGTTGGCAGGCAAATGGGGATATGTGCACATAAAAAACTCAGCATTCAAATGGTGACCTAATTGACATTTACAGTGTCTGTTTAGAGGTCTCTATAGTTGGTAAGGACTTATGTCCAAGGTTCCATAAAGTGATTCTAGAGTAAGAAATGGTTGGAAACTGTCCATTTTTTTTTTCTGTGTTCCTGCAGGGGAAATATATCCTCCCTGTTTGCCTAGGTTACTATTGTCCAAAAACTGAAAGTTTGGAAAATTCTAATATTTTAAGCTGTCATTACTACAGGAATAGAGGGCAAATCTTTTCCAGTAAGAGATTTCTCACTTTTTGTTGTGTCTGAAGAGGGCAAGTTAAAAACAAAATCTCCCCAAATGGACTTAAAAAACCTCAACAGGAGGTTTACCTGTTCCATATTCTATCCAAAAGAAACAAGAAAAGATAAATTTGGTCTTAGATTTTTTAAAATTAAGCTGCTTAAAGGATATTTCTAGAGAGAGACACAAAGGCTTAAACTGTATTCTACAAGATGCCTGCCACTGTTTAGGTGCTATGAAAATATATTTTGTCCTCAATACGAGAATCAAATTGATATATAATATTATAGGTGAAATCGGAAACATTTAATAATTCTGTGACTGAATCAGAGTTGGGTCTCTAGTTGAGGAGATGATGAATCGTGTAAATCAAGTGTCCGATATCTTTTTGGTGTTAGTTAAATGGAATGCATGGGTGGTTTTTCACATTTTCCCCTCATTATGGCCTGGACTAGAAATTATATAAATTTAGAGTCCGGTAAATATAAAATACTGAATATGAATTCTGGTATTCAATCCAGCAAGTTTTATTATCTTATTTGACAGCTGGAAGAAAGTTAACTGCTGCTGTGCTGCTGATCTGGAATTCCAATATGGTTTCCAATCAAGTGATCACTGTAATAATTCAAAATAGGACAATTATAGTAGGAAAAAAACTTTATTTTTACATTTTTGCACAGTTTTCAGAAATCATACAAAAAAGTAAGCATGGCTTTAATTGAAATGGTATAACAAACATATGGCCTTTAAAAATTATTTATGAATAATATTTAGTATTCAGATTTGTAATAGCTTTACTGCCAAGTTAATTGATGCATGCTGACCTCTGGTAGTGAAAGGATTAAGTAGACAAAAGATAAAAGTTACAAAAATGTTAAACGAACACAAAGCTAATCCAAAAACCATTTAGAGGTTTCCCTTTTTGGCATTTGGCAGATTTTCTGAATATGACTATGCCCTGTGATTTTATTGTCAGGTTTATAGCTATAACGGGGCATGTTCAGATGCAGAAATGGTGGTACCATTTTAGGGAAGTGACATTTTTTTTCCTGCACAGGAAGTTCTTTGTACGAAAAAGTTTTTTTTTTTTTTTTTTTTTTTTTAATTTTTTGCCAAGAACTGGGCTTGTAGTAGTGTGGTCCATCCCCTCCTTAATCCTCCCTCTTACTAGCTCCATCATCAGCCAGTCATTACTTTTATTACAAAATGCTGATGTCAACAAATGAGATGGGAGAAGACCACACAGGACAGGGAGGAGCTACAATGTTATGAGTGTTATGTGCAGTGTGTACTGTTGCTCTTATGCAAATAAAGGTGCATAGTGACATAAGCCAGCTGCCTGCTCAACGGGGACCAGCGGACAGGTCCCCCCCCCCCCCTCTGAGAAAGCGGACTCCTAGCTTTCAGTTCCTCAAAGATAACACTTTAAGATTCAATCAGTTTCTAACTACTAAGGCCCCGTTCACATGGGGTGGACTCCATCGAACAGATCTGTCCACTGATCCCAGCAGAGCAGGTGGATGACAGGTCAGTGTCCGCTCTGCTATGCAGAGTGGACACGGACCCAGCCTAGTGTTTTGTATGAAGCGGTCGGATGGAAACGGACCGACTGTCTGTTTTCCATCCAACACACTAGATGGATGCAGAACGAATCCCCATCCATCTGTTTTTGGCGGCCCGAATTGGATCAGACGCAGGAGGGTGTAAATAGGGAAACATGTCCGTTTACATACTCCTCCCAATAGAGAACAATAGGAGGTCCGATTAGGTCCGCCTGAAAAAGGGACAGATGGACCCGATCGGTCTGCTGGTGTGAAATAAGCCTTAGAAGTATCTGCTGAGTGTTTACATTAGAGGGCTGGCAGGCTGCCCAGAAAGAAATAAACAGAAAATTATCTAAGTTGCAAAGAGTCTCTAAACTTTAAAGGTGTTTTTTTCCTCAATGCCTATAGCTACAAATGTGAATGTTTTAAAGTGTTTTATTGCTTGATCAGAATATATCGGTTTTTTTTTTGTGTACAGTCTAGATATACAGTTAGGTCCATATATATTTAGACACAAGCACAATTTTCATACTTGTGGCTCTGTATGCCACCAGAATAAAATTAAAACGAAACAATCCACATGAATTTGAAGTCCAGACTTTCAGCTTTAATTCAAGGGGTTGAACCTAAATATCAAGTACAAATTTTAGGAACTGCAATCATTTTTATACACAGACACCCCCCCCCCCTTTTCAGTGGCTCAAATGTAATTGGACAAATTAATATAATCATAAATAAAATGTTAATTTTTAATATTTTTTTGAGAATCCTTAACTAGCAATGACTGCCTGAAGTCTGGAACCCATGGATATTACCAAAGACTGGGTTTTCTCCTTTGTGATGCTTTGCCAGGCGCTAACTGCAGCTGTCTTCAGTTGTTCTTTGTTTGTGGGTCTTTCTGCCTTTAGTTTTGCCTTCAGCAAGTGATGAAAAGCATGCTTAATTGGGTTGAGACCAGGTGATTGGCTTGCCTATTGCAGAATATTCCACTTCTTTCCCTTCAAAAGCTCCTGGGTCGCTTTTGCAGTGTGTTTTGGATCACTGTCCATCTGTACTGTGAAGTTCTGTAGAATCAACTTTGCTGCATTTGGCTGAATCTGGGCTGATCTCTAAACACTGCAGAATTCATCTTGCTGCTTCTGTCAAATCATCAATAAACACCGATGACGCAGTGACATTGGAAGTCTTACATGCCCATGCCATCACACTGCCTTCACTATGTTTTACAGATGACGTGTGCTTTGGATCAGGAGCTATTCCAAGCCATATCCATGCTTTTTTCTTCCCATCATTCTAGTACAGATTATTCTTAGTTTCATCTGTTCAAAGAATGCTTTTCCAGAACTGGTCTGGCTTTTTTTAGATGTTTTTTTGGTAAAGTCTAAACTGGCTTTTCTGTTCTTGTGGCTTATGAATGATTTGCATCTTGTGGTGAACCCTCTGTATTTGCTCTTGTGAAGTCTTCTCTTAATTGTAGACTTTAACAATGATACGCCCACCTCCTGGAGAGTGTCCTTCACTTGTCTGGATGTTGTGAATGGGTTTTTCTTTACCATAGAGCAGATCCTGCGATCATCCACCACTGTTGATTTCCATGGACGTCCAGTCATTTTTTTATGTTGTTAGGATCCCCAGTGCGTTCTTCTTTTCTCATAATATACCAAACTGTTGATTTGGCCACTCCTAATGTTGCTGCTATCTCTCTAATAAATTGGTTTTGTTTTTGAAGCCTTACAATAGCTTGTTTCACTTGCACGGACAGCTCCTTTGAATGAATGATGTAGGTTCACAGCAATAGATTCCAAATGTAAATACCACACTTAGAATCAACTCCAGACCTTTTACCTGCCTAATTAAAAAGAAATAACGAAGGAGTAGCCAAAAGCTGGTTATGAAACCGCTTTTGATTCAATTGTTCAATTACTTTTGTTTCCCTGAAGAAGGGGGATGGCTAATCATAAGAGCTTTAATTTTCCTAAACCCTTCCTCCAATTTGGATGAACATATCCTCAAAAACCTGAGAGTGTGCACTTTCAGCCCATATCCATTATATAACTATAGCTTGAATCTGTTTTGGTAAATAACTAAAAAAAATAAAATTATGCCTGTGTCCAACTATATATGGACCTAACTGTAGGTTCAGTTTAAGAGGGAGGCACGAAAATTTCATGTTTGAAGAAAAAAAAACAAAAAAAACCTTAGTTCTAAATTAAATTTATAGGCATGCAAGCATCCATAATTATGTCTGTGGAGGAGGGAGGAAAGAAAAAGAAGAGACAGGATTTAGGTGAAATATCCAACATGGCTTGATCTTTTTCTCTTGGTAATGTTGGGGGTTGGCCACAGTGAAATGCAACTGGTAGACTCGACTGGTGGTGATCATGTTTTACTTTTTGCTAATAGGATTCTTCTGATGAGAACAAAATACTTTTGACTGGTGGCCTACATGGTAGAAAGCAATGTTTCGTTAAATGTAAGGACATGGACAGCTGAAAGGGAGACCTCTGTTAGTCACTGTATATGTCATTTATATTGCGCCAACACTGTACTATAAAGAATAGATTTGTCAGCTGTTTTAAATTCCTCTGAACTTTACTTGAACTGTCTGTGTATTCCAGCATGTTCTCTTTCCTAGAGGGTGGGTTAGCTTTTCCTGGTGTGTTTTATAAATTAATAAGGTTAATGCTACTACCACGTTCTGGGATAAGAGACTCAGACACACTCGTATTAAGCCGTGTGTATAGGCAGACCCCCCTCTTATCTCAGATTTGGCAGGTAGTGTTAGCGCTATTAAATTATAAATCAGGGTTTCTCTTTATCAAATTTTAAATACATAGGATCATAGATTTTTAAAATATATCTAGGAATATATATAATTAACTATATAGCCACCTATAACTAAAATAGTTGTAGCCAATATTACTTCTATAGGGGAGTTTTATGGCATTTTGATGTTGTGAAGAAAGGTTGCCTTTGGGATGGGGAAAAAGAGCATGCTGATTGGCCAAGAGCCTTGACCCTGATTTATAAATACCCCTCCCCACACCCACTAATCCAGGGTACGCATAACTTTGGAGGTATCCGCGTTGGTAACGGGCCCACAGAAGAAGATGCCGAAATTATTCAGCACGACCAGCTGTCCATGCATTCAGAAGAAGGCGAAGAGGTAATCATTTATTATATTGATCCTTTAATCCTTTGCGGTTGGAGGACCTTGCAGAGCATCAGTTCCTAATGTGTTGCAAGGACAACTTCCATCAAAGGAATTTATTGCTTGAACATATTGTTTCTAGTCCTGTGTGACAACAACATTGCTTTGAAATATCAGTCCCTCAAATGTTCTATGTAGATGTTCTTTATATTGCCAGCTGTACTACAAATGGGGAAAATATAAGTACATATGCAAACAGCACTAAAAAATGTGATTGATGGAAAAGAATCGGTGTAAGCATGTGGTAATATGCAGTGACATACTCTCACAATATGCATAGAACACTCTAGACAGCATTTTATAATTAGAAATTGCAGCAGGGCCTTCTTTTGTACCTATTGAATGCGAATGCTTTGATAGCTAGTTGGCCATAGATTATATGATTTTCTTCTTCAATTTCCTTTAGATTTACCTTAAATTATGTAGTGCAAGGAGCTGCCTGATTGCATACTAATTGAAAGTGTTTAGGTTTGACCTCACATTATACTGTTTTGGAAATTTTAAAGGAAAATTGTATAATGTTTGACCAACCTTAGCCTAGGTCAAAGTATTTTTTTATGGAGTTTTAAACAAAAAATGGGTTTGGCGCTGCCCTGTGCGTGTCTATATAGTGTTAGAATCAAAACTACATAAAACCTCAAAAAATGGTGCAGGTAGAAAAAAAAAAAATCAAAATATAAAAAAAATCAATGGAAAAAAAACAGAAATTTAAAACCATATTAAAATATTAAAAGTGCTAGTGCCTAGTATGAAATAGACCGTTTGCACTTAAAACATCAATAAATCAATGTAACAAAAATTCATTTGAAGTGACCAAAGCTGATATAAAGTGATCAGTGCTCTAAATGGAAAGTCTTTATATGGTAAGCAATTGTCCTTCCACTGTCACGTGACAGCACTGCAAGCCCTTATGATAGTGCTGCTAGAAAAACTATATTAAGTGATTTTGCAGCAAAAGGGAGTTCCACAGTATCATGCAATGTGCCTGATGTCTCCCCTCTTGTTGCTTCACTCACCAGAAATCTCTCCCCTCAAAAGGGGTAACCAGCATTCGCAGCTCCACCTGGCTGTATATGGATATCCAGGACCAGCCCTAGGACGTTTTCCTCTTAACGTTACTGCCAATCCCCAGCAGTCTCAATCATGCCTGGCTTTATTTCTGCACACGTTGGTGTTTTGGTTATAACCACCCTCCTTTAAATTTTTTCCACTTTTCCTCTTGTGTTGTCTCCAAACACAGATAATATTCAAATGTAGTTAATTTGGCAAATCCATTGAGACTCAAGACAATCAATGACTCCATGCGATAGCTTGCTTTATGGCATTATTGCTTGCCATTACCTTTGCTGGCTTGTTAAACCAAGTCTTTAGATGTATTATCCCACTTTCTGTAGAAAATGTTTCCTTATCTTCAACTGTTAGGAGAAATGTGACTTTTAACATTTTTGCTCCAGATGCAGAGCGTGCCGGGCTCAAACAGCCACTTCACATGGTGCAAGTCAGAGAATGGAATAGCTCTTCCATTCTTTGATTTGCACCACGTGAAGCCGGTGTTTCAGTCCGGCACTCTTAAAATTTTTGCTCCAGATGCAGAGAGTGCCGGGCTGAAACACCGGCTTCACGTGGTGCAAGTCAAAGAATGGAAGAGATATTCCATTCTCTGACTTGCACCATGTGAAGTGGCTGTTTGAGCCCGGCACTCTCTGCATCTGGAGCAAAAATGTTAAAAGTCACATTTCTCCTAACAGTTGAAGATAAGGGAACATTTTCTACAGAAAGTGGGATAATACATCTAAAGACTTGGTTTAACAAGCCAGCAAAGGTAATGGCAAGCAATAATGCCATAAAGCAAGCCATCACATGGAATCATTGATTGCTTGAGTCTCATTGGATTTGCCAAATTCACTACATTTAAATATTATCTGTGATTGGAGATAACACTAGAGGAAAAGTGGAAGAAAACTCAAGGAGGGTGGAAATAACCAAAACACCAACGTGTGCAGGAATAAAGCCAGGTATGATTGAGATTGCTCTTCCGGTAGGGAGCACAAAGGTGCCTTCCCCACAGCAAAATACAATGATTACTGCTGGCGGCAAGCAGCTGGCAGCAATCAGGCAAAGAAAAACCTGACAGGCTGGTTGTACTGAAGTTGATTGATGGATCGAATTCAATACAATCAGCCTGTCCATAGACAGGTTCGAAATTCAGCTGAACCTGCTCAACTTCAATTTTGTCTGTGGCCAGCTTATGTGTGCTTCTAGTTCATCTCTGCAGTAAAACATGGACAGCGAGCATGCAAAGTCCTCTTTTGATATATCTCGATATGAAAATGAAGATGACTATATCGGCTGTCACATAGGAAATTTGTACTGGACAATCCATGTTAAGCTCTAAGAGGACAGTTGGTGTGCCCCCTTTAAGGATATTTACCCTTTCTATAGGTCCTGGTGGCCATTATCACCAGCAGAAAAGCGAAAGAAAATTTCACATTTTGAGTTCTCACCAGAACAGGAATAAAGGGGAAATCGAACGGACAAATAGTTCTGTGACCTTGGTGACAACCAGAGCTAGCCCCCACTCTGGAGAGAATTCCTTTTACTTCCTGTTGGGACAGGAAATGAATGGAAAAAATGACAGGGGTTAAAACCCTCCTGTACTCTTTGCAAAATGGAAAAAAGGTTTTGGGTTCGGTTCTGCTTTAATTAATGCATGTGAAACCTTAAAGGGTTTTTTTTTTTCAATATTAAAATAAATTTTTTTACAAATGTATATTTATAATAGTATCTTTTTTATGTTTACTTATGTGCACATCACAAGCAATGCTCATTTGTTCATGCTTTGGTGTGTAATTTCAGTAATGTTTCTTGTCCCATGACAATTATAGATTTGCTATTCTTATTAAACATATTAGCTAACACATGCTTTGCAAATCAATGTAAGATACCATTTCAAACACTGGTTGTTTTCCATTAAAGGCAAAAGTTAAGCAAGTTAAATACGTAACTTTTAATTTTTTTTTTTCCAAATACAGTAAGGTAACATTCACAGTAGATTTGTTGTATCTTTTTTATTAAAAAAAAAAAAACATTTTAAGAATCTTCAAAGAGGGACTGAAGTTTTAAAGTGATATTTATGGCTAACCTGTATTTCTTTCTCTTTTAAACCTTTATTAAATCTGGATTTATATTATTCCAAGCCTGCCGTGGAGGAAGTGGTAAGAGCCAAAGTCCGTTGTGCATGCTCTCAATCAGACAAGAAGACTTGGAGATATGGCTTATTCATCATTGTTTTAATTTAACCATTACACAATTTAACCATTGTTTCTTCAGTTCGCTTGGTGGGCTTTGTGATGGTTCCCGGACCAATCCATGACGTTTCTGCAATCTTTCATTTCATTCATTAATTCTGATGCTTAGCAATTTCTGACCTAAAATTGCAGCTTCCCTCTGAATCAGATTCAATGGTTTTTTCATCTATAAAGATGTTTTTTGTTATCTCCCAAGCAGACCTTTTGTGAACAGTCAGTTTCCTTTCATTGGCCTGAAAAGCATATGTGAGATTTCGTGTGTACAATAAAATTACAGAAACCTCATCCTGATATACATCATTTGCAGAGGATAGTTGTTTAAAATGATAATATGCCATTAGAAAAAAGGAACAAAAAAACACTACATTGAGAAAAAGAATACAGGGGAGCTGCAATTTTAGTGTGGCTGTATCAATTTAAAGATAAAGTATATAAATTGCAAAATTAAATTATATATGTATATAAATTCATGTACATATATATGTGATTCGTGTATATTTGGTGTCCATAGAATATGCTAAATTGTGAGTGGTTTTCTGTGTGCGTACATAGCTTTTCACTTCTTCTGTGGTGCAGTATGCGTGCTGCAGGTCATTGCTAAATGTTGTACATTGCTTTATGCATAGGCAGAACAAAGCTTTATATGTCTGGATTTGTCTAGAAATGTATCCGTACACTGATTACTTTAGAGGCAGCATTAGATGAAAACCACATGCACAGGTTATTGTTTGTCTTTTATTTCTTTATCTGTCCTTAATATAACGCCATGTTTGTTGAAAACAGGTGGAGTCCAGAAATAGCTTCTTTAGGGTCTTTTGTGATTAAAAAGTAAACAATTTGACAATGTAAAAAAGTTTGCCAGTTGGGAAATTTCTTTATACCGTATTTTCCGGCGTATAAGACGACCCCCCTAATTTTCAAGTTAAAAAGCAAGGCAACACCATTGAAAAACATCAGATTTCTCCTAGATCTCTAAGGTACCCAAGTAAAAACAATCAGCGCAGACAGGTAAGTGTAGCTAAACTAGATGGAAATGCCAGCTGAACACCGACCCAGGATACACAGCAAAAAATCCCAGAGAGATATGACAGACAAAATGATGCAGCGCAAATCCTGTAAATAATGGCATAAGAAATAAAGAGTCCCAAAAAGATGAAAGAGACAGTTCCTTAGGTCCAATCTGTGTTGAAAGAGGATATAGGAGACAACGACTCCACACAGTGATCTCCCTCCACCATAAAGCACACTGATGCCCTCACCTCAAGATTCGACCACTGTGTTACCAGAGGTCAAAAATCGCAGTGTCAATCCACATCAATAAGCAGGCTTCAGGTACATTCGTATACACTCCTTGATAACTAAGGACCAGATAGGACTCACAGACCGGATTCCCCAAATGTAGACATTCCGAGGTATAAATGAAAGAAGAAAACCTCTAAGTGCAGACTGCCAGTACTAAACTTCTTTTAATAAATATAGTTTGCACTTACATGGTAAACGATAAAAAAAAGAGAGGAAAATTTATCAGGGACTCAGGTGACTTTGAAAGGGGTGAGGTGTTTAAGTGGCAATCTAGCCCCCAGGTGGCCACTAACTTATCAGATCAGGTTAATGTAGTCCCTGTGTCGGTCCCTTCTTATCAAGCCCCTAGGAGACCCAATGCACCTCCAGTGGAAAGGGTTTATCATCCTCAAGTACCACGGGGGAAGAGAGGAGGGAGACCACGTGGGGGCAGAAATAGAGGGAGAGGTGGTAGGCCTCATCCACCCCCTCCACCTATTCAGTCTAGCAATGGAGGAGGGAGATATCAGAAATACCCTCCCCCTCCTGCTAATGGTAACTATTATCAAGAAACATCAAATAGGAATTCTTATGATTATGCCCCGTTTGAGGATTACGGATCCAATTATAATCAGAACAATAGAAATATACCACCTTATCTGAGAAAACCGGTTCCTGTCCATAATAGATTTAGCGCACTTGAGGATGTAGAGGAAACTGATGATTCCCATTTTTTAGGGACTCCCGGCCCACGGAGGGAGGGGCCGCTTCAACATACTCCCAGAGGAAAAAGAGGACTAGAGGGAGGAGATCAGGAAGACGTGTCCAGCAGAAAAAGATCCCGCTAGGTGCTGGGATCTTTAACATTAGTGGCTCGGAATTATCGAGCGAAGAACTTAAAGTCCTTGATAAAGGACTTAAGTTCGCCCCTGTCAAGAATCTTGACAAATTCCACACTTTTATTAATGTTCAGAAGTTCGTCAGGACTCTAAACATTAAGAAATATTTCCTGAGCAAACCAGGCGAAAGGTCTGCAATACAACAAAGGGGGAATCATTCCAACCTCTTCAATAAATCCATCTTTAACCCACCTGTGAAAGATAATAAACATCTGGTAGTTTTTAAAAATATGGTGACCAGAGACCTCGAGGATCTGAAAATCAAAAAGGTGAATGACCCAGCGTATATTAAACGCGGTATTAAGTCTCTTGAGCAGAAACGGGATCTTGTCGTCCGTCCTGCTGACAAGGGAGGAGGTTTAGTGGTTATGTCCAAATCCTACTACAAAGAGGAAATGGGACGACTGGTGGGAGACCGAGATACTTATTTACCCCTAAGTAAAAATCATGTTTTTGATTTTCAAAAGGAGTTACATTCACTTATCCTGAGAGGGAAGGACCATAACATTCTTAACAAGAAGGAATCATTGTTCCTTGATCCATTGTCTTGTCGTACCCCCATCATCTACTTTTTACCAAAGGTACACAAGGATGCCCTGCGACCACCTGGGAGACCTATTGTGAATGGGATTGGGTCTGTGTCTGCACGTTTGGGTCAATACATTGATCATTTCCTGAAACCCTTAGTGTGTAACACAAAAGCATATTTGCGAGACACCCGGCATATTATTCAGATCCTTGAAAACACGAGTATTCAGTCGGGTATCTTTCTAGTGACCGCAGATGTAGGGTCCCTCTACACGATTATAGGCCATGAGAATGCTATGACCTCAGTCCGTTGGGCACTCGAGGCTTCTCCACTGAGTAATGAACATCGATCTTATTTGTTGGAATGTCTTGATTTCTGTCTCCAAAAAAACTATTTTTGGTATGACCATCGTTTCTTCCTTCAACGGAAGGGAGTGGCGATGGGAGCCCGCTTTGCTCCCAGTGTGGCCAATTTATTCATGGCCCACTGGGAGGAAGCTGTGGTATTTCACCAACGCCCAGAGGAGCTGATCTGTTACCACAGGTACATAGATGACGTGTTCCTTATTTGGCAGGGCAGCTCTGAAGGTCTCAATAGGTTTATGGAACGGTTGAATTCCAATAATCTGAACATTGTTCTATCTTGGAATACCAATCCGGAAAAGATTGTCTTTTTGGATTTAGAGATTTTCAGAGAGGAGAATGCTATCAAGACACGCAGCTACTTCAAACCTACCGATAGGAATGGTTACATTCCATTGAGTAGTTGTCACCACAAAGCTTGGCTTTGTAATATCCCCAGGGGGCAGTTCGTCCGTTTGAGGAGGAACTGTTCCTCTGAAGTGGATTTTTTATCACAATCCACACAGTTATCTAAAAAGTTTGTGCAGAAAGGTTACAACCAAGCTGATCTTGAGAAAGAAATTACTCGAGTGGCAGATATGGACAGGGGTGCCCTTGTCTCTGGTCCACCTAAGAATAAAGCAAATGCCCAGGATTTCAGGATGGTTTTGGATTACAACATACAATTCAAACAATTTGAAAAGATAGTGGCCAAGCATTGGGACATTTTGTTAAAGGATCGGGATTTAGGTCCAGTTTTACCTTCCCGTCCCCATTTCATTTACAGAAAGGCCAGAACCTTGAGAGATGTACTGGCTCCTGGAGTGGTGGACCCTCTTTTCTTATTTAAAGAAAATAAACTCTTTACTTTTTTATCAGGCTTCTATGCTTGTGGGCGATGCCGAGCCTGCAGGCATTCCAAGTGCAATGTAAAGAAGCAGAAGGAATTTTCAGCATCTGCCACAAATAAGGTCTATCCAATACGGGAATTGATCACATGCCAGACCCAGGGAGTTGTCTACATGCTGGAGTGTGATTGTGGCCTCCAGTATGTCGGCAGAACTTCCAGGGCATTGCAGGTTCGCATTGGCGAACATGTGAATAACATCAAGAAAGGCCTGAAAACCCATAGTGTGTCCAAACATTTCAGGATGGTGCACAATCGTGACCCCAGAGGCTTGCGGTTTTGGGGCATAGAGAGGGTGAATAGGCACTGGAGGGGAGGACATTTTGTTAGGTTCCTGAGCCAAAGGGAATCTTACTGGATATTTGAAACTAGAGTTTCTCATCCGTCTGGGTTAAATGTTGAATTTGACCTTAATTGTTTTATTTCGGATAGGTGATTGACTCTTTTTTTTATATCTTATATTTGTTTCTGATTTTATATGAACTTTTTAATACATATATTTTTTATGTGTTTTTAACAGTGTGGGTATTTTTACATTATATGTATGTGCCTTCATTTGTAAAGATATATACATGTGTCTGGGATATGGGAAAAAGTTTTTACAAATTGACCATGAGACATTAGTATTTATAAGAGACCTTGTGGGTTCTTTTACTTGAAGGATGTAATACTTGACATTGACCACTAGATGTCCTCAGTGTTTTGTCAAGTACGTCCTCAAGATCATGTGAGCAGCGTCAGGTTATATAATCATGTTGGTGACTGATAGGCTCCACCCCCGCTGACGAAGTCCCGGTGGACGTAACGTACGTACGGGAGGTTGAGCCGCATCCGTCTGACGTCACCCGCTGCTGCTGCTGTTCCGACTTCTGAGCGTGTGTGGCTGGCTGCTGTTATGCACAGCCCACGACGCTGAAGTCTTATCGATGTGCACCTGTACTGATGTGCCTGTGTTTATCGTTTACCATGTAAGTGCAAACTATATTTATTAAAAGAAGTTTAGTACTGGCAGTCTGCACTTTCATTTATACCTCGGAATGTCTACATTTGGGGAATCCGGTCTGTGAGTCCTATCTGGTCCTTAGTTATCAAGGAGTGTATACGAATGTACCTGAAGCCTGCTTATTGATGTGGATTTACACTGCGATTTTTGACCTCTGGTAACACAGTGGTCGAATCATGAGGTGAGGGCATCAGTGTGCTTTATGGTGGAGGGAGATCACTGTGTGGAGTCGTTGTCTCCTATATCCTCTTTCAACACAGATTGGACCTAAGGAACTGTCTCTTTCATCTTTTTGGGACTCTTTATTTCTTATGCCATTATTTACAGGATTTGCGCTGCATCATTTTGTCTGTCATACTTACTGTAATACATGTAATCTCTCATATATCTCCCTAGGTACCCTAAGTATTACCAGTAGATGTAATCTCAAGACGTTGGCTGTGCGGGAATCCTATACCGGTATACCGTATGTACCGTAGCTTCGGCTACATACAGTATACCGCGCTGAGCCAATCACAGTGAGCGATGTATTCTATTATTGAATGCAAAGCCTGCTCGGATTGGCAGAGTCAGAGAGGCGGGCTGATGTTACTCCGCCAATCCGAGCAGGCTTTGCATTCAATAATAGAATACATCGCTCTCCCTGATTGGCTCCGCACGGTACATTGTATGTAGCCGAAGCTACGGTATACCGGTACAGGATTCTCACACAGCCAGCGTCTTGAGAGATTACATCTACCGGTAATACTTATACTTAGGTTACCTTGGAGATATTATACTCGGCGTATAAGACGACCCCCCATTTTTGGGGGATTTTTTTGAGGTTCAAAAGTAGTCTTATACGCCAGAAAATACAGTATCTGTCAGCTAAAGCTGCCCATAGACGTGTGATTTTCTTTCCTGCAACCACAGTCAGTGTTGACAGGGGAATCTCTCCTGCAGAGCTATTGTGCTGTCCTGGCATGGGGGGGTGGGGAAACCCATTTTGGCCGGGAGAATACACAGTGATTATTGCTAGCGGCTATAGCCGCTGGCAATACTCGCATGAAAAATACGACAGGCTGGTTGTACCCAATTTGATTGATTGGTCAACTTTGGTATAATCAGCCTGCCCATAATGGTTCCAATCTTGGCCGGTCACTATTGAACCAGCCAAGATTCCAACAGTCAATGGCTGACTTAAGTGAACATGGACAGTATGATTGCAGAAACCCTTTAAACATTGCTAGTGACAGTTAGGCCGTGTGTGTGGCATGATGGTGGCAAAATAACCTGCTAATCTTACTTTTGCTAAAAGTCATAACTAGATGCTGCTGTTTCCCTTTTTTATGTAAAAATGATTAATTCATCTTAGGAGATTCAAGCTAATTGGTTTACGCCAACCCTCTAGATTTGAGTTGAAGGTGCTGTCTGGAAGTAGAGTTGCCAGTGTACATTTGGATCTTGCAGCTTCTTCTAGCTTTTAGTTAGATGGCAGTGCAGTAGCCCTGCATGTTGATCAGCTTTGAACATAGGAAAAATACACTGCTCAAAAAAATTAAAGAAGCACTTTTTAATTAGAGTACAGCATGAAGTCAATTAAACTCCTGGGATATTGACCTGGTCAGTTAAGTAGCAGAGGGGGTTGTTAATCAGTTTCCGCTGTTTTAGTGTTAATGAAATTCACAACAGGTGCACTAGATGAGCAACAATGAGACAACCCCCAAAACAGGAATGATTTTACAGGTGGAGGCCACTGAAATTTATTTTTCCCCTACTCATTTTTCTGACTGTTTTTCACTAGTTTTGCATGTGGCTAGGGTCAGTGTCACTACTGATAGCATGAGGCGATACCTGGACCCTTGATTGACCCTTGAGATTGCACAGGCAGTCCAACTTCTTCAGGATGGCCATTGCCAGAAGGTTTGCTGTGTCTCCCAGCACAGTATCAAGAGCATGGAGGAGATTCCGGGACACAGGCAGTTACTGTAGGAGAGCTGGATGGGGCTGTAGAAGGTCCTTAACCCAACAACAGGACTAGTATCTGTTCCTGTGTGCACTGAGGAACAGGATGAGCACTGCCAGAGCCCTACAAAATGACCTCCAGCAAGCCCCTGGTGTGAATGTCTCTGACCAAAAAATTAGAAACCGACTTCATGAGGGTGGCCTGACATCACAGATGAGAGCAGGTTCACCCTGAGCACATGTGACAGCTGTGAAAGGGTCTGGAGAAGCTTCGGAGAACATTATGCTGCCTGTTCCATTGTTCAGGATGACCAGTTTGGTGGTGGGTCAGTGATGGCCAGTAAAGTCCTATCCATGGAGGGACGCACAGACCTCTGCAGGCTAGACAATGGCACCCTGACTGCCATTAGGAATCGGGATAAAATCCTTGGACCCATTGTCAAACCCTACGCTGGTGCAGTGGGTCCGGAGTTCCTCCTGGTGCATGACAATGCCCGGCCTTATGTGGAGAGAGTATGCAGCCAGTTCCTAGAGAATGAAAGAATTGATACCATTGAATGGCCCCCACGCTCGCCTGACCTAAATCCAATAGAACACCTCTAGGACATTATGTTTGGTTCATCTGACGCCGTCAGGTTGCACCTCAGCCGGTTTAGGAGCTCAGAGGTGCCCTGATCCAGATCTGGGAGAAAATACCCCAGGACACCATCTGTCGTCTCAGTAGGAGCATACCCCGACTTTTTCAGGCATGCATACAAGCACATGGGGGCCATACAAACTACTGAGTACCAATTTGAGTTGCTGCAATGAAATTTCAGCAAAATGGACTAGACTACTGCATCATTTTTTTTTTTATCACTTTGATTTCGGGGTGTCTTTGAATTCAGTCCTCTGTAGGTTGATAATTTTAATTTCCATCATACAATGTGGCATCCTTTCATTCTTAACCCATTACCCAGTCCATATCAGTATAGATATCCAGCGTGATATTTTTCCACATTGAGATCTGATGTGTATTTAAAAGTGTTCTTTTACATTTTTTTGAGCAGTGTATATGTTTGATGCTTTTGTGTGCATAGCAGGCTGTTGCAGACATGTCACTTTTCAGTGACTCTGATCTGAGGTCTTTTTGGTGGTGTGTGAAAAAACAATAGAAAAAGTGTGTGGTGGAAGGATTTTTATTTTTGTTTTGTTTTTTTGGGGGTGGTTTGTTCTGGTCACATGCAAAGATTTGAGCGTCCACATATAGAGACAGTGGTTGTTTTAAAAATAAGTGTAAAGGTTTAAGTAAATCTTTACACAAAGCGATACCGAGATCGAAGTATTTATTGTTGTGCATGTATATTCATTTTAGCGTAGTGGACAATTTTTTTTTTTTTTTTTTTTTGCAAGAAGCCAAAATGACGCCAATAAAGAACAGAGGCTTCAAATTTATGCAGCATTTCCACTATTCTCCTCTTACAAAAAGTCTCTGTGCTATGCATGCACTAAAGCAGACATGTCCAACCTGCGCCCCGGAACCGCAGGCAATGAGGCCCACTGCCCCCTGACCATTTTTTTTGCTGGGGAGGAAGGAAGTCGAGTCGGGG
This sequence comes from Pelophylax lessonae, assembly GCF_965119305.1. Lineage (NCBI taxonomy): Eukaryota > Metazoa > Chordata > Amphibia > Anura > Ranidae > Pelophylax > Pelophylax lessonae. Next base: position 98,019,734 of record NC_138778.1, on the reverse strand, counting down.
GCATGGCCACAGAGGCTGCCTCGGAGGGGGATCATCCACTAGTTGTGTTAAATTAGTGCTGGGGGGGGGGCTTTAGCACGGGAAGGGCGAAGTGGCGTTTTATTACTTATATACCTTAACTATATATTTTATATGCGGCCCGAGAAAATTTCTCTACACTCAATGTGGCCCAGAGAAGCCAAAAGTTTGGACACCCATGCACTAAAGAGATGGTGTCTGCAGAGGACTCCTCTGCATCCTTAAAAGATATGACAGCCAATTGCCAGTTTGAAAGCTACGAGTGACTTTGTTTTCTTATCTCTGGCATCTTCATTTTCTTGTTAACCTGCTCTGAGAAAAGAAGATATATATGATAAGAAGATAAGATATGTATGTATGTGAGGTGTATTTGAAATAGTACGAGAATGCAAAAGAAGAAAAAAGGCACGCGCATAGGATTGAAATTTAAAGGGAGTCCATAGTCCAATAATGGTCCATAATGTATACCCTGATAAATGTCTGTCTCCAGCCCGAATGATAGACACACAGTGGAGAGCAAACACTTAGGGCAAAGTTCTTCTAAGAGTGAGGCCAACTCTATACATCAAGGGGAACAATGAAAAAAAAAACTGAAAAGCGCCTCTTAGTGCAGTATTTATTAAACAATGTAATCACACAGACAAGGGGGCACTCCCTAAAGAGTAAAGAATAAGACCCATCTAGAAGGATCAAGCAATCCGGTGGATCACACAAGCACCAAGGGTCTACATGTCAGGGAGCCGCAAGGTGGATACTGAACGCTGGCGTTCTCCCATGTCACTACCGAGCAGACCTCTTCAATGGAACGTAGCGTGGACCGCAACGCTGGCGTGTGACGTCACCGGGAGAGGGAGTAAAGAATGCTTTTCAGAGCATATGCGATGTGAGAAACAGATATGCACTCATGTCTTTTTCTCACGTCGCGCATGATTTTAAACTGGAACTAAGGGGCCCAGCCCAACCCTCTAAAAAAAAAAAAAAAACAACCCCACATCATAATCCCCCCTTCCCCAAATGATTTGGAGGAGTGGCCCAATACTTTTGCCAATATAGTGTGGATGAGCGAGTTTGGGGTGGAGGAACTTGACTGGCCTGCACAGAGTCCTGATCTCAACCCGATAAAACACCTTTGGGATGAATTTGAGCAGAGACTGGGAGCCAGGCTTTCTCATCCACATCAGTGCCTGACCTAATAAAAATGCACTTCTGGAAGATAGACACACTCCTAAGCCTTGTGGACAGCCTTCATAGAAGAGTTGAAGCTGTTTATAGCTGCATAGGGTGGGTCAAATCAATACTGAACCCTACAGACAAGACTGGGATGCCATTATGTGCGTGTAAAGGCAGGTGTCCCAATACTTTTGACAATATTGTGTGTGTGTATATATGTGTGTATGTATGTATGTATGTATGTATATATATATATATATATATATATATATATATATATATATATATAATCAGTTCCTTGAAAAGTATTCATACCTCTTGCAATTTTCCACATTTTGTCACATTACAACCAAAAATGTAAATGAATGTATTTTATTGGGATTTTATGTGATAGACCAACACAAATTGGTACATAATTGTGAAGTGGAGGGAAAATGATAAATGGTTTTAAAAAATGATTAATAATATCTGAAAAGTGTGGCATGCATTAGTATTTAGGCCCCTTTACTCTGATACCCCTAACTAAAATCTGGTAAAACCAATTTCCTTCATAAATCACCTAATTAGTAAACAGAGTCCACCTATGTGTTATGTATTCTCAGTATAGTTACAGCTGTTCTGTGAACCCCTGAGAGGTTTGTTAGAGAACCTTAGTGAACAAACAGCATCATGAAGGCCAAGGAACACACCAGACAGGTCAGGGATAAAGACGTGGAGAAGTTTAAAGCAGGGTTAGGTTATAAAAAATTTCCCAAGCTTTGAACATCTCACGGATCACTGTTCAATCCATCATCCAAAAATGGAAATTGTGTTGCACAACTGCAAACCTACCAAGACATGGCCGTCCTCCTAAACTGACAGGCCAGGCAAGGAGAGCATTAATCAGAGAAGCAGCCAAGAGGTCCATGGTAACTCTGGAAGAGCTTCAGATATCCACAGCTCAGGTGGGAGAATCTGTGTACAGGACAAATATTAGTTGTCCACTCCACAAATCTGGCCTTTATGGAAGAGTGTCAAGAAGAAAGCCATTGTTGGAAGAAAGACATAAGAAGTCCTGTTTACAGTTTGCGAGAAGCCATGTGGGGGACACAGCAAACATGGAAGAAGGTTTTCTGGTCAGATGAGACCACAATTTTTACTTTTTGGCCTAAAAGCAAAACATTGTGTGGTGGAAAACTAACACTGCACACCATCCCCACCGTGAAACATGGTGGTGGCAACATCATGTTGTGAGAAAGCTTTTCTTCAGCAGAGACAGGGAAGCTGGTCATAGTTGATTGGAAGATGGATGGAGCCAAATACAGGGCAATCTTAGAAGAAAATCTGTTGGAGTCTGCAATAGACTTGAGACTGGGGTGACCTTCCAGCAGGACAAAGACACTAAACATACATGCCAGAGCTACAATGGAATGGTTTAGATCAAAGCATATTCATGTGTTAGAATGGCCCAGTCAAAGTCCAGACCTAAATCCAATTGAAAATCTGTGGCAAGACTTGAAAATTGCTGTTCACAGACTCTCTCCATCCAATCTGAAAGAGCTTGAGCTATTTTGCAAAGAAGAATGGGCAAAAACGTCACTCTACCAGCATTGCACATCTAGAGAGACATCCCCAAAAAGACTCAGGGGGGCTGAATACAAATGCATGCCACACGTTTCACATATGTATTTGTAAAACATTTTGAAAACCATTTATCATTTTCTTCCACTTCACAATTATGTGCCACTTTGTGTTGGTCTATCACATAAACTCCCAATAAAATACATTTACTTTTTTGGTGGTGTAACATGACAAAATGTGGAACATTTCAAGGGGTATACTTTTTTAGGGTACTGTGTTTGTAGATATATATATATATATAGAATTAGATATATAATACCTCCATGAGGCGGTACTCCCAGGTGCACAACTTTTAGAGTGTGGAAATTTGACAATACTCTTACCACTGTAATTTCTGCCACTCTGCTGCAGAGGCTGTGATTGTTGTGTTTTCTATTTAACACAGGTTGGGGGAAGGGATTGGGAAGGGCTTGTGATAACTTATGTATGCTTCATGGTCCAAATAGTTAAGAGGACAAATTTCCTGATTGGGGTGTCATGGAGGAATTTTTGAAAACCTTGTCCATAGTGCTGTTACTCCCTTAAAGGGGAACTTTACCCATAACCACTTGACATTAATAATTATGCTTCAAAAACTAGAGTGTGTTGTATATTGCCTCCAAAATTGTTCCTTTTTCTTCTTACTGGTGACTGCCATTTTGCTGAAGCCCAGAGCCCCTGAGCAACAGGAAATATTTAGGCTGTCAGCAAATCATCCTTTACATTTTCGGCACAGTGCCAAAAAATAGAGAGCAGTTGAGCATGTGCAGAGCACGGTGAAATAGTTTATTACTGGATTTAAACAATATAGGCACTTTTTTTGATGCTTTACATCGCTATACCTGCAAAAGAGGCCAGCCTGAAGTAGTCTAATTGCACTTTTCCACTGCAAGTACCGGCTCGGCTCTACTCGGCCCTGCTTAGCCCGGTTTGCTTTTCCACTGCTGGTACCGCATGGTACGGTGTTGGAACGGTTTGGTACGGTTTGTTATGGTTTGCTTTTCCACTAAGGTAGTACTAAAGTTAAGTGGGTGGGATAACAACGATTATCTGACCAATCAGTGGCTAGTAGTGACTGCATGCAAAGGATTGTGGGATATGGTACCTCTTGTAACCACAATCGAGGTGGTACTGTTTTAGAGAGCCGTACCGTTCGGTTCCATGTAGTGGAAAAGCGCCACCGTACCGAACCGTTCCTACCCCGTACCATGTGGTACCAGCAGTGGAAAAGCACAAAAGCGAGCCGAACCGTTCGGGTCCATGCAGTGGAAAAGCGCCATAACAGGACGTCTGACTAAAGTTCCACTTTATTGAATACCTCTGAAAACAATAGACATCATAGGTATACAACCATCTATGGTCTTATTCTACAATGGTTGCCAAATCCCAAGTGCAGTACACAATATGACCAATCCGAATCTCTCATGTTTTCTATCTGATTGGATTCCCATAGGAATTATCACACTCTTTTGAATAGGACCATTAATATCTTTTGTTAATTCTGGTTGACACACAGTGTTCCAACCTCTTTATAATGTCACACCTCCATTTCCAGCTATCCAGCCAATTCTCCTATCAACAAGACTCTGTAGTGGTTGATGAGTTAGATAACGATGAAGGTCAGGTTGCTATGATTGCTGTTCAGTCTGTAAGTATAAATCTGCCTACTATAAAAGAGTAGAATAGGTTTCTGAACATTCTCTTTAAAACACCTCTAAATCAGGGTGAGTATGGTTATTGCTCAGGGATGATATTGTTCTTTGGGTTGTCAGAAAGACACATAAAATGGTGGAGTGCTTGCATCTGGACTTTCTCTGTGCTTCTTATCTGTTCACAAACACCTCTATGCACCTGGTGAATATGTGATGGGATATCCTTCCATGTATCTTCTCGTCTAAAACAACCTCATCTTTATTGTGAGACATTGTAACTTTTTTTTCTGGTTTTCTCCTTTTTCTGCAGTTTAATTTTGGAGATGTTGTGGTCCACCAGGCCATTCATACAATTGAATATTGTTTGGGGTGCATTTCCAACACAGCTTCTTATCTTCGACTTTGGGCCTTGAGTTTGGCCCATGCCCGTAAGTAAAAAAATGTATTATTGTAGTGTAATGTTTTTGTTTGTACACATGTATGAGTTACCCTTGAACCCAGACTTTACTTTTTTGTAAATAGTAATCACAATGTCATGTGCCCATATGTTGTGTAGGGTCTTGAGGCTCCGTTTCCACTAGTGCAACTTGTCATGCAACTTTGGACACATAAAGTCACATGGCAAGTTACGGCCTATTGATTTCAATGGCACACGTTCCAATCTATCTGAGTTAAAGTTGCAGCGACTTTGAAAAGGTGTCTGCACTACTTTGATGCGACTTTTGATGCGATTGAGTCAGAGAGTTTGAAGTCAGATCAAAATTGCATTCAAAGTCGCACTCCAAATCGTGCGACTTTGGCGTCGCACTAGTGGAAACGTAGCCTGAATGTTTGAAGTGGAACTATGGCTTCCCATTAAAAAAAAGAAAAATGTGCTGCACCACTTAATTATAAGTACATCTGCATTTACAGTTTTCCTAGTCTCTCTGTAAGGGTCCCATAAATAATTGTTGATTATGCCAGTGAAGTCCACTTTATGCAGCTTCCTGCTACAGCATCCCTTGTCAACATTTGGCCCTCGGAGCCCTGTGATGTGGCCCTCGACCTTAAACCAGGGAAGCCCATGCTCTGAGATAGTGGGTGGCCAAGCCCAGATTGCAATCAAGGGGTTGCCAACCTACCATCCCAGAGTATCAGAGTGCATGGAGCCAGTGCCAGCAGTGGAGAAAGCAGGCGGCCGCGAAAGGAGCCAATGCTTATTCTGTAGCGCCAGATTTTGTCCCAGGCACTTTGCCTGGGTTCTAGCAGCCTGGAGAGAGATGCCAGCAGAAGCAGGAAGAGAGGAAAAGGTCAGTGTATTAACTGTCAAATACACTGCACTTTTGCAATGGGCATTTTAGCACAAAAAAAGGGGTATTAGGCTGCTTTCACACTGATCTGCAGGTGCAGCGCAGTGCTCCTGTGGCTTTTCTGTGGGTTAACCACACTGAGTTATAGACTTCTATTATATCCTGCAGGTTTGGTGCGCTTTCAGAAACTGCACCATACCCATAAGATATAATAGAAGTCTATGGCAAATCTCAGCTAACCCGCAGGTGCCCTACGCTGCACCCACGGTGCAGATAAACCGCAGCGCATATGTGTGAAAACAGTTTTATAGGAGGCTCAGGACCGTAAGGGCTTGTTTAAATTTATGGTTTGGGGAGGCAGTAAAACTCCATAGAAATAAAATAAAAGAAAACCGTGCGTCCAAGTTTAAGATATAGCAGCCAGCATCAATCAACAAATGACAACAGAAATAATATTTAAAATGCAGCGCTAATATGTATATGAGAACAGGGATCAAAGTAGAGTCCATATAGTGTTAAAAAACACAAAATACAATGAGTCCACGTCTTTAACCCCTTGGTGTGTAATAGCAGGATGACACTTGGTGAACAGGGATATCCTACACCTCCACCACATAAATCTGCAAGCCTCTTACCAGAGTGAATTGATCACTGCTCTCACAGTGATCAAAATAAGCATTTAAATCCCAAAGATTATCATACTGGGGGGCACTTGGTTCTGTATCCTCAAGATGAACTGAGTAGTGGAGTATTTTGATCCTTGCAAATGTTCAATGGGGTTGGTGGTACCACAGAAGTAAAAGAGAACTAATGGTGCAGTACGTTTCAAACAGTATAAATTATTAAAAAGTAATGCACTCACCACACATAAAATGAAATGAAAGCAGCTCAAAAAGCTCCCAATCTATATATCAAAGCCGCTGGAGCGGCAACGGACATCTTCCGGCTTGTGACGTCAGACACGGGCGGGCTCCATAGTTCATTGTGGCCCGTGATGAGTTACCAAATCACTTAAGTGACCCTCGCTCTTCAAAAGGTTAAGCACCCCTGTGCTACAGTGTGATGAGAAGATGTTGCAGAGGGCATAGCAGTGACACTACTGATTCCCAAGCTTGCAGCTTGTCATTCAGCACCTGGTCAGTGTCCGAAAGGGAGAGCATGTGAGATAAAAATGGATGGAGGATTTGGCTTAGTCAGGAAACATAAAGGAAGATTTATTTTTACTTCTCAAGGCTAGTGCATCACATACTGTAGTAACTAGATTTGTATCTAGACAATCATACGGGTTCCTTTTAGTCAGGGCCGGTGCTAGACTATTTTGCACCCTAGGCAAGACCTGCTACTTGCACGACCCCCCCCCCCACTGCCCCCCTTCCTGCAGGTAATGCCCCCTTTAATCTGATACCCCCCCCCCTTCCTGCATACATTGTGCCCCTTCCTGCACACACTGCCCCCCTATTTCCCCTGCACATACTGCTTTCTTTTAATCCTACACCGTCCTTCCTGCACACACTGTCCCCCTTTAACACTATACCCCTCTTCCTGCACATGCTGCCCCCCCATTCCTGCACACACTGCCCCCCTATTTCCCCTGCAGATACTGCTCCCCTTTAACTCTACACCCCCCTTCTTGTACACATTTCCCCCCTTTAACCATACAACCCACTTCCTGGACACATTGATCCCCTTTAATGCTACACTCCCTTCCTGCACACATTGCCCCCCTTCATGCACACATTGCCCCCCTATTTCCCTTGCACATACTGCCCCCCTTTAACGCTACACCCCCTTCCTGTACACACTGCCCCCCTTTAATCCTACCCCTTCCTGCACATACTGCCCCCCCTATTTTCCCTGCACATACTGCCCCCCTTTAACCCTACACCCCACTTCCTGCACCCATTGCCCCCCTTTAACCCTTTATCCCTCTTCCTGCACACACTGCCCCCCTTTTAACCCTCTTCCTGCACACACTGCCCCCTTTTAACCCTACATCCCCCTTCCGGCACACACTGCCCCTTCCTGCACAAACTGTCCCCCTTTAACCCAACACCCCTCCTTCCTGCACACACTGATTCCCTTTAACCTTATGTAGACATCTTTATGAAATTATTTATATATTTTAATAAATCTGTTCGATAATGTACTAGGCCAGTGCATCCTCTTTTCTTTTTCTATTCCCTGCATTCTTCCTGTGCCGAGACTTGCGGTGAGTCTGCCGGAAACCAGGATTATGCTGGTGCCGGCCCTGGGGGGGAGAGTAGGGAAACCAGCAGCCGTGGGTGCGCCATCGGTGGCAGTTCGCCCTAGGCAGCTGTCTAGTGATAGCACCAGCCCTGCTTTTAGATTTACTTACAGTATATTTTCCTTGCTACTGCTGAAGGTACTGTATTTATGGGATCCCAGTGACAAGAATCATTGGGGAAGAATAGATGCAGTACATTTGTTTGTGTTAGGGTGAGGTTTTTACTGTCCTTTCCTTCAAATATTTTAGAGAAGTTGAGTTAGGGAGGCTGTAGATAGGTACCTTATTTGACTAGAATGACAACTAGTACATTTTTGCATATCCTTGAATAACACTTACACTAGCGTGACCTTTTCGGGCAAGAAACTGGGTCCATTTCACAGAGTGAAAACCTAATGTATTTTTTTTCTGTAGAAAACTGACCAATTAGATTCTAGGTACCAAAGATTATTTCCAGCATGTTGGAAAATAACGATTGCTTCAATTCTTGGGTGGCACCTATTCTTGTCTCACATTTTATAGTTGTTGCAACTGATGATTCAATCAATCAATCCCTTTCTTGTATTATTTATTTGCTAGCCTTATTTTGAATTGGTTGCCAACTAACATGAATATGCATTTACGAATAAAAATTTGAAACAATGAAATATTTCTAGCAGTTACTCTTTCACATGATTGTTGTGGTTATGTAGTAATTAAAGGAACCAATATTACTTAGTAGGTAATCAAAGAGTAGATCTAGGTCAGCTGTTATTTTTCATTTGGAGGCAGATCAGTTGGATATCATGTATTACTATGTACAGATTTTCATTGTTAATACACTGAGCAGTGTCATGCAGACACTATGTATAAATTTGTTGATACTAAGCTTAGAACAACCCTGTCACTTATCTAAAATGTATAAAGCTAGCACATACCTGTAAAGAAGAGACCAAATACTTACTGCCCCTGCTGCCTGTGCTGCTAAACTGGGCTCTGTTGCTATGAAATGGTCCCCCAAAGTCTGCTAGAAAAGTCAACATTTCCAGGATTGTCAATCTCCTAGGTCCGGCTCTGTATGGAGTCTAATGCGTTAGAGCTGAAGGGAACCCAATGGAGTAGCTGTTCTGGAGGTGATGGTTTTCCAGTGGGAGTTTGGGGGATCATATATCAATAAAAGGTGTGGGCTCGCTTTAAATATTTTACTTTGATGGGCTTTAAACGATTTGCACTGTGGAATAGTTTGTACAGCAGTTCTAGCAGATTGTATTTTTACATACAATTACCACGAGTAACTGATTCATGCTTTATATCAGCCTCCCATATCATCTGGAGTCAGGCAATATCTCTCTGTTGCTTTATTGTCCAGTCAGTAGACCAAGGCGGTCTTTTATGTAGCAGTCTGCCTAGAATTGAGTTTCACGCTCCTAAGTCTGGAATTATTACTGTAGGTCTGCCAGAAAATAACACATAACTTTAATCCATAAAAAATAAAGGTCTGGAATTCAGAAGAGAGATAAAGCTAAGGAGCTGTAGAGTTACCAGTCTGGTTCTAGTACAGTTCATATCTGAATCAGTTTGTATTGTGCAATGATGGGGGAATTAGTGGAATAAAAGGAAAATAAATAAAAAAAATATTAAAGTAAGTATTAAAAGAGAAGTATGGGAATGGAGAAAACAAACACACATACTCTCCTTTATGCTATAGCTGTTCCCCACTGCCTCTGAGCCCCGAAAACGGAGCGGTCACATGACCTCCGATCACTCATTTGTTAGTCTCTGCTCTGAGCAGAGAGCGGTGACTCTCAGTCTCTGTTCCCTGCTATACCCCTCCAGCTCTCACTGGAGCACCAGGTTTAAGGCCAGCTACCCATCAGGCATCGGCGTGGATCTTGATAACATGGTTGGGATCCTTCCAGAGCCTGCAGCGGCTAAAGCCTGCTGTCGCCTGATTTTGGGTCACAGGAGAGCACAAGTAAGTCCCCTTCTGTGACCCACAAGCAGAGATGTATAGTAACTAAGTAGAACTACTGTACTTAAGTACCGAAAGGCGGTATCTGTACTTTCCTGGAGTAGAATTTTTTTCTCCTACTTCCACTTTTACTTCACTACATTTTTTCAATGATTTCAATACTTCTACTCCAGTATTTTTTTTTTGTGCTGCATAGTTACTCGTTACTATTATAAAAATTACCACTGCCAGAACAGTAGATGGCAGGTTTCATGAAGCTCAAAACATGCGTATTATCAGCGCATACGAAAATAAATGCTACTGTATGCATAAATAAAAGCTGCATTTGAAATAATAAAAAACAATATGATGTTCAAACTTTTGACTTCTTTCTTTAATCACTACATAACACAGTACTTTTACTTTTACTTTCAGTACTTGAGTAGCAATTTTTTTTTCAAAACTACTGGTACTTTTACTTTCAGTACTTGAGTAGCAAATTTTTTTTAAAAAACTACTTGCAATACTTAAGTACAAAAAATGTTAAATACTTTAGTACTTCTACTCAAGTCACTTTTTGATCGAGCACTTGTACTTTTACTCAAGTATGGGTTTTGAGTACTTTATACAACTCTGCCCACAAGAGTTATGCCCCAAAAAACTTAGGCCATACTTCTGTTTTTATTACATTACACCTAAGGAGAAAAAAAAAATGCGGGCAACGATACAGTCTTTCACTAACATTAAAACCGCAAATTATGTTTCACATGCTTTAGGTAAATGTCATACTTAAGTATGACTGGGTTGCCCCACTTGTCACCATATTAAAAGAACCAACATCAAACGAACAAAGCCAACCTAGGCTATAGGTTCCATTTATTTGCCTTTGTGGGGTCAATTAACAGCATACAAGCAGTTTGCAAGTAAACCCTCTTATATTGTGGACTGTCGAGGAGTATTGTATTAGAAAAGATGTTAAGCCAGTCAGTATTTGAGAAATATGTATTGCTGTTACCTTCTTATTAGCTCCCTGCATAAATATGTATTCTCTGATTTTCCTCTAGAGCTCTCTGAGGTCCTCTGGACTATGGTGATGCATGTGGGCCTACATGTAAAAAGTTTAGGTGGAGGCATTCTCCTGGTATTGGTGTTTGCAGCATTCTCTGCACTGACTATTGCCATCCTGCTTATCATGGAGGGACTGTCAGCTTTCCTGCATGCCCTACGTCTGCACTGGTAAGTCTGGAAACCTCTTGTCTTTGTAATGTCTTCCTTAGCAGTATTAGAATAAGTATAAGAATCTCCAGTCCTGAGGCAGCCTGTGCTTCCAGTAAGTAAATAATACTTCCTATCTTTGTGCAAGAGAATTGCTCCTTACTGCTGCCCAAACTCTAGCCACACTTTGGAACGTCATGAAGGCTCAGGCAGCTGACCAACTACGATGGTGAGAGATTATGTCTACACTAGGTTGGCAATTATTCCCTGTGGAACATCTTGTTACTATCCCCATCTGCCTACATTTTCACTTAGGTTCCCACACCTCCACAATGTACCAAAGCCAGAGACCTTAAAAATGCTGCCCTGCCTTGTATATAGGGGCAGTAAAAGGAAAAATCTTCTTCATGTAGGTAAATGTTTCATTGACTTATTGGCAGTGCAGGCAATGTTGTATGTAGATCTGCAGTTTAATCAACAAATGTGATTCATTATATAAAGGATGTATGGGGAGGCAGTGGGTTCTCGATCAAGGAATATAACAGATCCTGTGATATGCATGCCCCAGTAAGTGTCTTTCACAAATGTTGCTACCATGTGTCTGGCAAGTGGTGCTTTCCCAATGTCTGGATAGAAGTTGCACTATACCCTATAGCAGTGGTCCTCAACTCCAGTCCTCAGGGCCCACTAACAGGCCAGATTTTAAGTATTACCTTGGGGAGATGCAGACTAGAGTACTGCAATCACTGAGCAGCAAATGATATCACCTGGGATGTATTTCAGTTATCTTGCAAACCTGGCCTGTTAGTGGGCCCTGAGGACCAGGGTTGGGGACCACTGCCTTATAGTACAGAGGCATAACTAGAAACTTCAGGGCCCTGATGCAAGAAACCATAAAGGGTCCCCTGAACCTCAGCCAGGGCCTGGTCACAAGTGCGACCATGGTGACCCTGGTAGTTCCACCACTGGTTTCAATTTTTTTTTTATTTTTAGTTTATTTTTATTTTTTTATTTTTAACCAATTTATTTTTATTTGTTTATTTGTTTTTGGGGTGCCCGATCAGATCCGGCTGTCAGTTTTTTAGGCGGATCTGATCGGATGCCCATTCAGCCCTATGGAGCAGCGGATGTCAGCGGAGACACTTCCGCTGACACCCGCTGCCATCCGCATCCGATCCTGTCCGTGAAATCCGGACGGATGTAAACCCTATTTCTCTTACGTCCTCCGACAGTCGCCGCCTCTTCATATTCGTCACATATGGGGTATTAGACTTTGCTCCGAAGGAGTAGCTAGGCAACAGAATATGTTAACAATAAAGCTTTAACATATCCCACCCTCAAGGGGTGGTCCCCTCAGTCAATACCCTCCTACTTCCTGCAACCATATCTCAGTTTTAATGTCTAGCTTGTCAGGAGTGGCTGGCTCTCTCTGTGCTGGGACTTTTTGTCCCAGACTCTTTCTTCTTTTTGATATTTTGTTTGAGTTTTCTCTCTACCTTGTTTGTTCTTCCAGAGGGTCCTCGGAAGGGCATGGCGGCTTCCGCCTCTACCATTGCCAAATGGATCAGGCAGACCATTGAACAGGCCTATGCCTTGCAGGGGAAGGTTCCCCCTGTGCCTGTGAAGGCGCACTCTACTAGATCTCTGAGTACGTCTTGGGCCTGTCGTCATGGGGCTTCTGTAGCCCAGGTGTGTAAGGCGGCGACTTGGTCGACCGTACACACTTTCACAAAATTCTACAAAGTAGATGTTCAGGCATCGGCGGATGCTTCCTTTGGCCGCAAGGTTCTTAGTGCGGCTGTTCCCTAGGGTCCCTTGTTGGGGACTCCTGGCTGTTGGGATAAGTTTTGTATCCCCTGGTTTTTTGTCTTTTCCTGGGTTGTTGCTCCTGTTGAGCACTTATTTTTGCTGTTGCCCAGCTGGTTTCCTTCCTTTGGTAAGGTTCCTTTCTTTGATGTGGAGACTGCGTTGCCTTTCGGCGCGGATGCGTTTCCCACCCCTCATGTTTGCACTGCTTTGGGACGTCCCCATATGTGACGAATATGAAGAGGCGGCGACTGTCGGAGGACGTAAGAGAAAACGGAATTTTTGTAAAATCTTACCTGTAAAATTCCTTTCTCTGAGTCCTCCGACAGTCGCCGCCCCCGCCCCTCTTTTGGGGTTTGAATGTATACTCTACTGCTATTCCACTAAAACTGAGATATGGTTGCAGGAAGTAGGAGGGTATTGACTGAGGGGACCACCCCTTGAGGGTGGGATATGTTAAAGCTTTATTGTTAACATATTCTGTTGCCTAGCTACTCCTTCGGAGCAAAGTCTAATACCCCATATGTGACGAATATGAAGAGGCGGCGACTGTCGGAGGACTCAGAGAAAGGAATTTTACAGGTAAGATTTTACAAAAATTCCGTTTTTCCATCCGTCCTGGGGATCGGATCGGATGGGATCAGATGAGAGCGGACAGGTGGTCCGCTCTCATCCGATCCCCCATAGAGAGCAGCGGGGCTCTGACACCTCCCTCTCCGCACTGCAAGCGGAGACGGAGCTGTCATCCGCCGGCTCAGCTGGGATCACGGATCGATCCCCGCTGAGCGGCACGGATCCGCTTACGGAGGCGGACCGTGTGAAAGAGCCCATATTAGGGTTCTAGACTGAATGTAAACAAATGTATACCTGTGTTTTTTTAAAAGCAAAAATGCTGAAAATAACATCTCTAGAAGTGCTGATGATGTTTATCTATTTCAATAAAATCAGTAATTCTGCTTAGCATAATTACACATAACTAAAAAGCATACCTCACATAATCACATATCTTAGTTATTTAGTGCTTTGTTTCTCAAACAAAATACAAAGACTATTCATACGCAGTTTTAGTTTTGCATACAAGGTGTGATTGGATTGGCAAAACAAGCCACTAGATTGGCCAAGAGAGCCTTTTTGGGTTTTGTAAAAATTGTAGAATAGCCTGATCTATAAGACAGAATAAGTGAGAGCTGCAGGGAACCAAAGTGATTGAAACTATGTGAAGTGATCACTTCCCAGCTGATTTATATACTTGTTCTGGGTCAGTACTGCAATAGCCAGCTTTCAAAAGGTTGCAGTGGCCAGCCTCTGTATGCTTCTCATAACAGATAGAACTGGTAGGAGAAATGTGATCAAAGCAGCCCTTTGACACACACACATAAATTTACAGTCCAGTCATAGGATGCATGTTCTGTGTCCCTTCTAGTGATTGCGTGAGCACGCCGCTTTTCAGCTGCTCTAATTAAAGCTGAGAATTTCAGTGAAACCCAAGACTGTGGGACATTGCTGTCATTCTTCCAGCACATGGAAGAAACATAGTAGCAGCATATTGCAGCTGTCTCCCGCACACTGCCCACACCAGTGTCACATATAATAATCGCCTCATCTGCCTCACTTCGAAAAGTAAGATGAATGAACCTCCTGATCATTTTCTCTGCAATCCTGGACATTCATTTTTAGAGTCCATTCCTCCCAGGAAAATTGCCAGTAAATTACATTGCTACTAACACTATTGCTTTGCACATTAGCTATTTTACTGGCAAAGTGAGGGTTAAAGAGTAACTCCACTTTTGTTGACAAAAAGAACATTCCCCTCTGGCTAATCTCTGTACATTGCAAGGATTTTAACAAACTTTGTTACAGATTCCCACCTTTTGTTATTCTGAAGGAATAGCTGGCTGTTTGTCTGTGTCCGACGCAGAGTGACTGTATGGGAGTGTTTTTTTAATTATCAGTCAGCTGCTGCACATGCAGGGCTCTAATGAGGACACTCGCAGGGTCTGCATCCCTTTTTAGATGCGATTTCCCTTTTAACCACTTGCCTACTGGGCACCCAAACCCCCTTCCTGCCCAGGCCAATTCTCCACTTTCAGCGCTGTTTCACTTTGAATGACAATTGCACGGTCATGCAACGCTGTACCCAAATTACATTTTTATCTTTTTTTTTTCAAACAAATAGAGATTTCTTTTGGTGGTATTTAATCACTGCTGGGGTTTTTTTTTTTTTTTTGCTGGAACAAACAAAAAAAGACCGAAAATTTTGGGGAAAAAAAAACCAAAACAGTTTTTATAGTTTGTTATAAAATTTTGCAAACAGATAATTTTTCTCCTTCATTGATGTGCGCTGATGGGGCAGCTCTGATGGGCCCTGGTGGTCACTGCTAGGCTGCACTGATGGGCACTGATAAGGTGTCACTGATGGGTGACACCGATGGGCTGCACTGATGGGCACTGGTAGGTGGCACTCATGGGCACTGATGAGCACTAATAGGTGGCAATGATAGATGACACTGATTCAGCACGGATGATGGGGCACTGATAGGTGGCACTGGCAGGTGTCAATGACCTGCACTGGTTAGTGGCACTGGTAGGCACTGGGGCACAGATGATCCTGTCCTCTTCGGGCCCGGTGTCCCTCTAACAACAGCCGGCAATTGGCTTTTTTTTCTTCTCACGCTGACAGCGTGAGGAGAAAAAAAAGCTGATCTGCGGTTTACATCACGTGATTTATCTACCATTTGCTGACAGCTGATCACGTGGTAAGGGGCTAGGATCGGCCCCTTACTCAGATCTGTGATCAGCTGAGTATCGTGGACTCGCTAATCACAGAGTGAGCTGTGCGTGCTCCACAGGGAGCGCGCAGGCAGTTCATGCACGGGAGGACGTTCATAGACACCCTCCTGGCAATTAAGTTCCGCGCTGTAGCGGTCTTTCGGTTAAACGTATCCCACCAAAAAATTACATTTTTGTTGCAGGGGATGTTCAATATCTGATTTTTATCTTAGTGCAGACTTCTGGGAAAATCAGCCAATCACACAAGCAGGAAATTGTTTCTGGGGGGTTCTGTACACATTCCAGGTAGCCATATTGCATTGCATTTTTCAGAAATTTACACCACTGCAGTTTGAAAAGGGAGGGTAATTTTAATAACCTTTAATTACAATATGACTTGTGTCCCAATTGTAAAGCTATAATCATTTTTTTATTCACTATTTTTTCCTCCACAAAAGTGGAGTTACCCTTTAACCACATAACGGTACGTCACTCGCTCAGCCGCCTGTGGGGGGGGCGAGCGCGCGTCATTGGAGGCGCGTCCCGCCCCCGCTCTTTTACTGAGATCCCAGCGCGAGTGACCGGCGGCTCCGATGTCTGCGCAGTCCCGCAGGAGAGGGAGAAAGGCAGACGGCTGATGTATACACAGCCGTCTGTCATTCTCCCTGATGTAAGTGCAGAGACTATGCGATCCTGCTATGTAGGAAAGTATGTCTCTGTGGTTACATCACAAGCCACGCCCCCCCCCACAGTTAGAATCACGCCCCTAGGGATACATTTAACCCCCACTGATCACCAATAAAGTTAACCCCTTCTCTGCCAGTGTCATGTTTACAGTAACAGTGCATATTTATAGCACTGATTACTGTAGTATGGTCACTGGTACTCCCAAAAGTGTCAAAAATGTCAGTCAGGGTCCGATCTGTCCGCCGCAATGTCGCAGTCCCGCAAAAAAAATCGCAGATCACTGCCATTACTAGTAAAAAAAACAATAAAAATGACCTAAATCTATCGTGTAGTTAGTAAACGCAATAACTTTTGCGCAAACCAATCAAAATACGCTTATTGCGATTTTTTTTTTACCAAAAATATGTAGCAGAAAACAAATTGGCCTAAAATTTTAAAAAATTTTGATTTTTTTTGAGAATTTCATATAAAAATATTTGAAAAATATTGTTATTTTTTCAAAATTGTCGCTATTTTTTTTTGTTTTTAGTATAAAAAATAAAAATTGCACAGGTGATCAAATACCACCAAAAGAAAGCTCTGTTTGTGGGGAAAAAAGAACATCAATTTTGTTTGGGTACAGCGTCGCATGACCTCGCAATTGTCTGTTAGTCACGCAGTGCCGAATCACAAAATAGGGCCTGGTCTTTGAGCAGCCAAATCTTAATAGTGGTTAAAATGTAACTATTAACCCACAACAAAAAAATTTAATTTTTTTTTATTGCTTGTATGGGAACCAAAGGTTAGCTCTAAGACTAGAAGGTAAAGCTGGCTGATTTCCATCAGTGTGTCGCTGTCCCTGTTTAACACATTTTCCCAGCATGTATTGGATATGCATGTACTGTAATGTGCTTAGGATGAGAGCAGCAATGTGGGTATGTAGAGGGGGGAACGCAGCATGACAAGTGTAGCTTCACTACAATGGAAGAATTACCGTCACAGCTTTACAATCTACATAGAATAAATGTTTTGTAAGACAACATCTGTATACACACCATCATTGTGATTTTCTGGGACAGAGGAGAAAGATGAACAGTATGATAGCACTTCATGAATACCGAGCTCAGCAGCTCTGAGCAGTTCCTTATACGGGGACACAGTCCAGCTCTTCCAAACTTGCAGCAAATTGACTTTTCCCTTATTTGGATCTGGCTAGAGAGATTCGTGGCATAACTCCAGCATTCTTGCCGTACTACCCACATAACATTTTATCATGTGCTGAAGAAATCTCAAAGCATTTGTCAAAGCCAAAAAAACTTTTGCTGTACATCCCTGCAATAGATGCACTTTTCCCTGCATTTTCATTTTTTAGTTTTTTTGTTTTTTTAAAAGCCTGGCAAGTACAGAAAAATACATGTTTCTCTGCCAGAAATGGACTTCACTCCTAAGTCCTGTTGTGGGCTGATTGGTGTCAGCCCTCCCTTTGTGCATAAATTAAACAGATATACTTAAACACTTTCAATTGTATGTTTAACCACTTGAGCTCCAGAAGGTTTTACCCCCTTCATGACCAGGCCATTTTTGGCTGTTCAGCACTGCGCTACATTACCTGACAATTGCGCGGCCATGCAATGCTGTACCCAAACAAAATTTATATAATTTATTTTCGCACAAACCGAGCTTTCTTTTGCTGGTATTTAATCACCTCCTTGTTTTTTTTTTTTTTTTCTTTTTAATTATATAAACAAAAAATTGCTGACTATTTTTTAAAAAAACTATTATTTCATTTCTGCTATAAAACATATCCCATCAAAATTCAGATCTCTCAATAAATTTTGGCCTAAATGTATTCTGCTACATATCTTCGGTTAAAAAAAAAAAACAGCAAAATGGAGCACATAAGAAGTTCATTATTAAGATACAATTTAGTGGCTTACAATGAGTCTGAGCCGGTTCATGTGTGCTCCCTCATTCACTGTTGTCTTCAGTGCTAACCTCCAAATCTTTCTATGCAGATTTCTCTTAAAATACGCCTGTCACAGGCAAATTAATAGGCTGCCATTGTCAAACTCCCTCTGAAAATTCCAATTGCTTGGCTGTCAGGTTGACATACTGGCTTCACTACTTCACAGTGATAAAGAATAAGTATATAGATGTAAACATTTAGAAGTTCTTCTCTACATGCTTCTACCTTGTTCATGATTTTATGTATTAAACGGGAGGTTCAGTCGGACAGCCAGACGCATTTTTCAGAGAGAAGTCGGCATTGGTAGCCTTCATGTTTCCTTTAACGTAAAATCAAGATTTTAAACTACATTTTTCAAAGGCTGTCTATCGTCCTCCACAACTCCTATAGACCTGAGATGGAAAGCTGCTATGGTGCAGATGGCAGACTTGAATACCAATCCCTCTGCTTGCTAGGGTTTCCCTGAGCTGGCTAGACGCAGTCCTGCACAAGCCAGCTGCATTGACTTCCATTGGCTGCCTATCAATCAGTCCATTTGTCAATGTGCAGGCATTTTATCTCAATCAATGCACCTTATCACAGTACATTCTATTCTGCATGTTCACCATTGTTACGGAAGCAGGCTGAGGAAGCACATACAGTGAAACTTTATTAATAAAACTCAGTTGACAAAGGCAAGGGAAATGTGAGACTTTAGAAATCATCTATTTCTCTTACGTCCTCTGACATCGGAGGACTCAGAGAAAGGAATTTTACGGTAAGATTTTACAAAAATTCCGTTATTTTCCCGACTACCGAAAAAACTCAGTTGGTTTATATTGCTTACAGTGCAGATGTTCTCTATGCTTGTCCTAATAAATAAAGTGGTTGTTACTTCCATAGTCTTACAAGTTGATATACAAAGAAATATATATTTACCTGCCGATATCCTCTTTACATATTATTCTTTCTCTTTTTCAGGGTAGAGTTTCAGAATAAGTTCTACATTGGAACAGGCTTCAAATTCATGCCATTTTCATTTGAGTGCATTCGAGAGGGCAAATTTGACGACTGATGTGTTGTGTTAGATGTGTTCCTCTCCCTCCCTATGTTGTTTTCCTGTTATGATGCATTGGTGTGAAACCTAAACCTTCAAACATTACAGACTAGTTCCTGTCCTAAATGGAATACTAGTTTGCTAGAGCCCTCTCTGTTTAGTCAGTGGTCTACTAAAAAATGGAGGATGGGAAGCCCGCTATGAGGGGGTTTGCATAATCACATAGTTCATGGTAAATGTAGATGAAAAATACCTTGTTTCATCATTTAAGAATCGAAATGTCAACGCCTACACGTGTGCGTTTTCTTTTGCTGTTCCTACCATTTTCTACCTCATTATTTGCTCACTAATGATACACGGTAGTAATTGTATTATTGCAGTAATAACTTCACGCAATTGCGCTTGATAATTGACAATACCGTGGTATATCCTCGCTCACATCATACATTTTCAGGGTTGGGGGGGTGATCTATTAAGTACTGGCATGACAGTTGTATTTATTTACATTTCTTGTAAATGTACCCAAGGTGGCCACAGCAGAATGTCCATGTGGCAAGGTGGTTGTCAATAAATTTAAGTCCATGTTGTTTCCCATGTTACTGAGATAAATATTTGCCACTTTGATTTTGTTTTTTTTTCTACAGATATGGAATGTTCATTTTGCAATAAGTCAATTTTACAAAAACATTATAAAACAATATAAAAATGGTTTACAAATATGAGATTTTAAGATGAAATTGTGCGCCCATCTTCCATTTTGCTCAAACGTAGCAGCAACTTTTTGAGGGCTGAACAACTGTTGTCCAAAGAAATGAATTAGATTCTTCCTTTTAACCTATAATATTGCTTTGGGAAAGGCTATTCTGACGGTTTTGTGTAAACTGCAAAGTGGAATCCGGTTTGAACTCTAATAGTTGCTTTTACTTTGAATAGAAGATAGGTAAACACTTAACTGACGCTGGTTTAAACCTTATTGGGAAAACAGGAGGGTAACAAAAAGTTTGAGCAATTTAGGTACCATGAGCTTGACCCATTGTAGCCAGAAACCATCACTGTCCCTATATTGTTTACATTAGTAATGTCACACTGTAATAATAGATGACCTTGTTACCCTGTTTTTGATGCTGTGAATCGGTGAATGAAGTCTCCCTGCTTCTGGAAATAAACCTGTAATTTATGACGACCAGGAACTCGTGTGTGCATTTTTACTGTTATTTCCCTAGGGGACCTAGAATAATTCTGGGCCAATTTATTTCACTTTTAATGTAGAATTTTGTGAGCTGATTTTTTTTATCTTTTTTTTTTTTTTTTTAAATCTGTGTTTTACAAATAAATATATAACACATGATACTACTGTAACAGAGGATTAGAAGTTTTCTAAAGCAGATATAGCAGAAGCGGTTTATTTTTTATCCAACATGAAATGAGTCTCTCTGGGGGATTCAAAGATGGAGGAAGATCTGGAGGTCCTGGTGGAAGATAGACTGAGCAATAGCAGGCAATGTCAAGCTGCAGCATGCAAAGCCAGCAAACTATTTGCATGCATAAAAAAGGGGATTTACTCCAGAGATAAAATGATAATCCTGCCACTTTATAAAACTCTGGTTCGGCCACATCTGGAGTATGCTGTCCAGTTCTGGTCACCAGTCCTCAGGAAGGATGTGCTGGAGCTGGAGAGAGTCCAGAGATGGGCAACTAAATTATTATTCTTATACAGGATTTATATAGCGCCAACAGTTTGCCCAGCACTTTACAATATGAGGGAAGACAATACAGTTACAATACAATTCAATACAGGAGGAATTGGATGGCCCTGCTCGTTAGAACCCTAAAATCTAGAAGATTAAAAAGAGGACCGGAGGACCTCAATTATGAGGAATGACTACAAACGCTAAATGTATTCTCCCTGGAGAAGAGATGCTTGAGATGGAGATGTGATAGCCGTGTACAAATACTGTAATGGTGATCTCAGCGTAGGAAGGAAACTTTTCAATTCCAGGGAGTGTAAGAGGGCACAGGGCCATGCAATGAGATTGGAGCAGAAGCAGTTTAACCTTAAGCTGCGTAGGGGGTTTTTCACTGTCAAGGCTATAAGGATGTGAAACACTCTTCCACAATCTGTGGTGTCAGCGGGGAGTATTGATAGTTTTATAAGACTCTTGGATGTGCATCTTAGTAAGCGCAACATACAGGGATATGGGAAATTATTACAGACATTGGCACACATGCACCTTCACAGGCTGAACTGGATTGGCTATTGTCTATATTCAGCCTTACCTACTGAGAGTCACTGATTCAGTCCTATGTGTTAGGCAGGCCATACATTATGCAATTTTCTTTCCTTAAAAGTAAAATAAATTGCTTGATTTCCCCCCCATCAACACAGTTAGCGTTGATGGAGGAATCTCTCCCGCAGTGCTATTGTGTTCTGCCAGCAGGGAGCCTGGCAGAATCACTGGTGGCAGCTGAATTCTTCTGTGTGCTATTTCCCCATACATTATAGGAACTCACTGAGCAATGTAACATTTTCTCAGTCTTTCCATAGCAGCAGAGATCAAGAGATTCCTCTGCCTTGAACTAGGGTCAGGCAGGATAGGGAGTAACTCTTTTCTTGCTGAAGGGGTGAAGGGCAGGGTTCTCACTTTTTTTTTTTTTTTGGTACCTTCTTTCTAAGACCCATTTATAATATGTGGTATGGCATTGCAGGCAGAAGGGAGTCTAAATTACCATATGGCCTGGAGAAAGGTTGCAGCACACCAAGATTGATTTCATTTTTTTTTTTTTTTTTAATAAGTTCCTTTCACTGCTTGGAACTCACGATGCTGGAGTGGAAATTATGCAAAATGCTGATATGACATAGTTTCTAGTATGTGCCAATTTGAGATGACCTTCGCTTCTTCAGTGCCCCATGTGATCAACGTGGCGTCAGACTCCTGCCACCCTCACACCACATTGTCACTAATACATGATCATGGTGGCACTCTCAGCCTCACCCTGCACAAAGATTCTCCATCTCACAGAACCACAATCTTAGTGCCAGCTGTCTGAGAGCAATCCTCACTGGGTTTTGTTAACTGAACAGTTAACTCTTTACTCGCGATAACGGTTATGATTTAAATAAACTTCTGCGAGACACACTGTCACTACAGACCAGTATATCCATAGATTTACCATTTAGGCAGCGCTCTTCAAAGAGACAGGGATTCTTTAAGTTCTGCGTTAGTGTATTAGAGACAATATTAACAATTTTTTAAATAAGGTTTATTAAAAAATATTACAGATACAGTATTATAAAGGAAAAAGAGACAATAATATGATAAATAAAAAGGGTTTAGAAATAAAAATACTTAACAAAGTCCAGTTCTGTGGGTTTGGAAAAGTCCAATCAATGACCAAGATTTATGAGTGTCTCTCAGAAGTCTTTGCTGATGTTCCTCCTTTTATGTTAAAAGGAGACCTCTAGACTGCTGATGCAGACACTTGTTTCTGTTCCTTGAGGGGGGGGGAGGACAGAAACCATCTGAGATGAGAAGGTCTGAGGAGTGGCTGACTGGATGTCAGTGTTTATGACCACGTAGTGGCCACTCCCTAAAATACAGTTTTATATATTTAGCAGATTTGCTGTTTGGAGGCCGAAGAGTGGGAAATTTGACTGGAGAGTGATAAACGGTTTTGATTTCGACTGTTGGTGACTGTATTTTGAGGGGCTCTTTTCTTGCATTTTTTGGGGGGTTTTTTCCCTTTTTGTGTTCTTTTTTTTTCTGTCACTTTCATTTTAAATAGCCTTTTTTTTTTTCTCTTTCTTTCTTTCCTTCCTTCCTTCAGACTACTAATTAAGGGGAGTGTTTAATTGGTCACAGGTGCTATTTACATTTCTGCTGGACTCATTTGAGCTTGCTCATCCTTTAGCTTGTCACCTTTTTGCTTGCTGGAACTCTGACCTAGTGGAACTTGACTAAGTGGTGAGTTAAAAACCAGAGTTTAAAACAGGAGATTTGAACAGGAGTCTTCAGACCAGTAAGTAACATCTGAAATTTTCTGTTAGTTGTATTATTTTTGTAACTGGGAAAATGTGTGCTAGCAAGATTGAAGGTTTTGTGCAGTGCACAGTGTGCCCGCATGTATACAATAACGGAGCAACCGCTCCAGGATGGATACCGCTGCGACAGATGTGAGCAGGTTGTCCTTCTGGAAGCTCGCATAAGAGATCTGGAGGAGCAAATTGCAACACTGGGCAGAACTGACAACCTTGAAAGGGGTCAAATGGGAAGGTGCAATATAATTAAAATGAGTGTTTTACCAAAATTTCTGTATATTTTCCAGGCACTTCCCATCCACATTCCACCTCGATACTTGTCCCAGATTGAAACCATGATAATGGATTTTATTTGGAAATCAAAACGCCCCAGGGTAGGGAAGAAATATTTATTTAGATTCAAAACAGATGGGGGGCTGGCGATTCCGAATATGAAGAGATATTATCATGCTGTTCAATTAGGCAGAATGATTGATTGGTGTCGCCATAGAGAATATAAATTATGGCCAAACATAGAGCAGGCACAATGTGAGGTATCACTGAAAAGAGCCCCCTGGTGTCATAAGAACTTGCCAACAGCTATTAAGAATCACCCTGTTATAGGAAACACGATTAAAATATGCGCAAAAATATTTAAACAAGACAATCTTACACGGGAGAATTCCTTACTATACCCGGTCCTGGGGAACCCCCTCTTTGAGCCAGGGTGTCAAGACAGGAAGTTTAAGGCTTTAGTAGAAAGGGGAATCTTTCAGATTCTTGATTTCCGCTCAGACACAGGATGGGTGACCACAGATGAGTTAACAGATGGGTCAGGCCCTTTCGGCCTAGACTCATGGAGGGCTTTTCAGTTACGCCACTTTCTGGGAACATTGAAAGCCCCCCCTCAGGGGGATAAAGAGGTAACACCCTATGAAAAAATATGCACCCAAAATGGAATACTGGAACATACTATATCCAAAATGTACTCCTTGTTAATGACATCAGTGGTACAGCATAAATTCCCTTTCTTGAGGGAATGGGAAAGGGAAATGGGCACTACTTTCTCACCAGAACAAGAAAATCAAATAATTAAGTCAGTATTTGCTACCTCAATGTGTGCTAGAATTCAAGAAATGAATTATAAAATTTTTTCCAGGTGGTATTACACTCCGGTTAAAATGAATAAAATTTCTATAGCGAATACAGACCGATGCTGGAGATGTGGGACAGAGAGAGGCACAATGCTTCATATATTCTGGGCATGTCCTAAATTAGAAATGTATTGGGAACAGATTCTGAAGATAATACAAAAAATTACGAAAAGCTATATCCCCAAAGAACCGGCTTTGTTTCTGCTCCACGTCTCTAGCATACCGATACAAAATTACAATAAATCTATTATACCACATTTAATAAATGCAGCCAGGACATGTATTCCTCTCAGGTGGAAAGAGACTGAGCCACCTAATATAATTACGTGGTTTAGGAAGGTGGAGGAAATAAATAACTTGGAAAGCTTGGTCTCTTCCGCCCGCCAACAAACGGATAAATATGAGAAGAAATGGAAACAATGGATAGATTACGTAAATCCAGGAGAAGGACAACTTTAAAACACAGAGAAAGAATTAGATATAATGGATAAATAAGTATAAGGAAGGGGTTCGGGAGAGGAGAAGAGAGGGGAAGAGAGATTTGAGCGGGAGGGGGAAGGGAAAAGAAAAAGGATTTTGGTTTTTTTTTTTTTTTTTTTTTTTTTTTTTTTTTGGAGGTGGGGAGGAGGGGAGAGAGGGAAAAGGATTGAAATGGGAGATTTGGGTTCGGTTATAGAATGCCTAAGGAAGACTTTGGTCACTTTTGAGTCGAACTGAATATTTTGAAATTTGTAATCGTGAAAGTTGAAATGTTCGGCTATAGAATGTTTAAAGGAAGGTTATGGCTCTTTTGAGCTGAACTAAATATTGTATAATTTGTAATTGTGAAAGTTGGAATGTATTCAATACAATGTATATGTAACTGAACTTAAAGAAATAAAGAAATAATTTGAAAAAAAAAAAAACCTTGAAAGGGGTCCTCTGTTCACTGAGCAGGTGGCTAGTGGGATTAATGGGGAGGGTGGAGGGGTAAGTCAGGTTTATCAGGTAGGAAGATGGGTTAATGCAGTCAGAGGGAGTGGTAGGGGCTCACAGAAAAGGAAGGCCAGACCTGGGTTTGAGCACCCTAACAGATTTGCCATGTTGGGTGAAGATGTGGGGGTGGCAAACTCAGAGGTGGCAGCCCTAGATGTCACTGCTATCCCTAACAGCCGGGAGAGCAGTCCGTCTAGTAGAGGTGGTGAGGGGACTGTAGGTAGTCCTAGACAGTTGGTGGTAATTGGGGATTCTATAATCAGAAGGACTGATAGAATAATTTGTTGCCAGGATCACCTCAACCGAATGGTTTGCTGTCTCCCTGGTGCCAGGGTTCGGCATGTGGTGGACCGGGTTGATAAATTACTGGGAGGGGCTGGGACCCAGCTGTCTTGGTCCACATTGGAACCAATAACAGAATATATGGAAGGTGGAGGCTCCTTAAGAACCAATTTAATGAACTTGGCTGCAATTTGAAGGGAAGGACCTCCAAGGTGATATTCTCTGAAATATTGCCTGTGCCATGCGCAACACAGGAAAGGCAAGGGGAGATTAGAGAGCTGAATGCATGGCTAAAGACCTGGTGTAAGAAGGAGGGATTTGGGTTTTTAGAGCACTGGGCTCACTTTTCATTGGGGTGCAACTTATATGCTAAACATGGTTTGCACCTAAATGGAAGGGGGTCTGTAGTGCTGGGGGAGAGGTTTATGGGAAGCCTGGAGGAGTTTTTAAACTAGGATTGAGGGGGGAGGGTGGATTAGATTATAATGGGTCAGACAGGGGTCAGCCCCTATTGGTGGGTGGAATGGGGAAAGATAAGGGAGAGTTATGGCAGAGGATAAGAAGGTTCCCATGTTACAAACAACCATTGGAAATGGTACTATTTGTACCAAAATTAAAAACATGCAAAATAAGTGTGCAAAATGGGACAATGATTTATAGTGTTTGTTCACCAATGCCAGAAGTCTGCCAAGCAAAATAGGTGAGTTGGAAGCTCTGGTGCACGAGGAGAACTATGACTTAATTGGTATTGCTGAATCTTGGCTTCATTCTTCACATGACTGGGCTATTAATATTCCTGGCTATGCTCTCTTTCGGAAAGACAGGGTAAAACGGAGGGGTGGTGGTGTTTGTCTCTATGTGAGAAGTGATCTCAAAGTGAGTGTGAAAGATGACCTAGTTGATGGAGAGTGTGCTGAATCTGAAGCAGTATGGATTGAAATGCACATGGATGTGCATAAAACAAAGATTATCAGTGGAGTTTGCTATAGACCTCCCAGTTTTAATGAGGATGTGGAGACTCAGCTCCTGGCACAGATAGAAAGGGCTGGGGCAGTGTTATAATGGGGGATTTTAACTACCTAGACATTGACTGAAGTAATGGCACTGCTGGAACAGTTAAAGGGCAAAAATTTATAAACCTATTACAAGACAATTTTATGGTGCAGTTTATTGAGGCCCCCCACTAGAAATGATGCTCTGTTGGACCTGGTAATCTCAAGCCATGCAGAGCTTATTAACAATGTTCATATGAAAGAACATCTGGGTAGCAGTGACCATAACATGATTTCATTTAGTGTTAGCTGTAAGCAAATATTGCATACAGGAAATACAAAAACACTTAACTTTAAGAGAGCAAATTTTCCAGGAATGAGGGCTGCTCTCAGGGTTTAGACTGGGAGGGAATATTGGCATCGATGAGCACAGAACAGAAATGGGAATTTTTCAAAAAGACTTTATGCAAACTCACTGCAAAGTATATTCCCATGGGTAATACGTTTAAAAGGCTAAAAATAAAACCTATGTGGTTCACGGCAAAAGTTAAAAAAGCTATAGATAAAAAAAAAGAGCTTTTAAAAAATATAAAAATGAGGGAACACTATCATTGTTTAATTGTTACAAAGAATGAATATAACAGAATATGTAAAAAGGAAATCAGGGAAGCAAAAATTCAAAATGAACGACAGATTGCAAAAGATAGTAGGACAAACCCCAAAAGAATCTTAAAATGTATTAACAGTAAAAAGGTTAGGTCTGAGCATGTTAGGCCCTCTACAAAATAATCAGGAGTGGGTGACTGGGGACAAAGAAAAGGCAAATGTATTAAATACAGCTCTGTATATACAAAGGAGAATGGGGGAGCTCATGACCATAATGAGGACGGTATTGACACAGCCCCAAATCATCCACAATGGCTCAAAAGTGATATGCTCCAGAAATATTTAGACAGAATAAGGGTGGATAAAGCGCCTGGACCAGATGGCATCCACCCACGCATCCTAAAAGAATTGAGCGCTGTAATTTCTAAGCCTTTGTTTCTAATTTTTAGGGACTCGTTAAGGACTGGAATAGTACCACTTGATTGGCGTAGGGCCAATGTGGTGCCTATATTTAAAAAGGAATCAAAGTCTTTGCCAAGTAACTATAGACCTGTTAGTTTAACTTCTCTATTCGGGAAGATATTGGAGAGTTTAATAAAAGACCACATAGATGAGTTCTTGCTGGAAAAAAATATTTTAAGCAACAGACAGCATGGATTCATGAAAGACAGAAGTTGTCAAACAAACCTGATTT
Source organism: Pelophylax lessonae (assembly GCF_965119305.1). NCBI lineage: Eukaryota > Metazoa > Chordata > Amphibia > Anura > Ranidae > Pelophylax > Pelophylax lessonae. The sequence goes on along the minus strand of NC_138778.1, from coordinate 97,991,655 downwards.
CTTTTTATGAGGAGGTAAGTAAAACCTTGGACAGAGGAGTGGCTGTGGACGTAGTATACTTGGATTTTGCAAAAGCGTTTGACAGTTCCCCACACACGGCTAATGTGTAAGGTAAAGTCTACTGGCTTGGAAAGATCAGTTTGTAATTGGATAGAAAATTGGCTAAAAGATAGAATTCAGAGAGTAGTGGTTAATGATTCTTACTCTGAATGGTCTAAGGTTATCAATGGTGTACCCCAAGGTTAATTTTTGGGACCGTTACTTTTTAATATCTTTGTAAATGATATAGGGTCTGGGATTAAAAGTAGCATTTCAGTCTTTGCAGATGACACCAAGCTTTGCAGTGGAATAACTTCTTTACAGGATGTCTCCAACTTACAAGCTGACCTCAATGCACTGTTTCATTGGGCAACTATGTGGCAAATGAGGTTTAATGTTGATAAATGTAAAGTTATGCACTTGGGGGCTAAGAATATGCATGCATCATACATACTAGGTGAAGAAATACACTTTCATGAATAAAAAAAAAAAAAAGTTAAAGTTAGCCCAATTTTTTTGTATAATGTAAAAGATGATGTTACGCCCAGTAAATAGATATCCAACATGTCATGCCTTAAAAATGTGCACGCTTGTGGAATGGTGACAAACTACGGTACTTAAAAATCTCTGTATGCAATGCTTTAAAAAATGTTAACAGTTACCAATTTAGAGTTACGGAGGAGGTCCAGTGCTAGAATTATTTCTCTCCCTCTAACAATTACGGCGATACCTCACGTGTGGTTTGAACACCATTTACATTTGCGGACGGGACTTACGAATGCGTTCGGTTCTGCGCGCGAGCACGAAGGGATGGGGCGCTTTAATTTTTTTTATTTTATTTATTTTTACACTGTCCCTTTCATTTTTTTTGTCCCTTGTGACAGAAATAGGTAGTGACAGGTACTCTTTATGGAGGGATCTGGTTTCTATAAGACCCCAAATCCCTCCTTTGCACTTAAAAGCATTCAAAACACCAAGTTTGCCTGTTTTTGAATACTGACATTTTTTTAAAATCTGCCGCCTTTCAGTAAACAGGAAGTGATGCCATGACATAACTATGGTGGATGTCCATTTTTGCCTCTCTCTATGACAATAGAATATTTGCAGTGGATCGGTATTAAAAGTTGGCGTTTTTGATATTGTGGATCATATGGAAGATGCGAAAGCATGCATCACTCACTGCTGGCATGTACAGCGTCGAGACTTCAGACTGGCTCTTGGTATCCCACTCTCCAGGACCCCTATACCTACATCGGACATACCACTGGAGTTCCCAAGCCTGTTATACTCTTTTACCATGTGAGTTGCTACAGTTATGTATTTGATGGCTACCAATAAATGCTGCACTTAGAGGCGCTCTGTTTGTTTTCTCTTGCACTGCTGGCATGTAGGATCTTGTCAGTATACCCTGACTGAATAATTTCAAATTTTATTTTTTATTTCAAATATATTACAAATAGAGAATGGGAGGGGCAAAAGAGAGATTTTAATGGTACCATCACTGAACAGATCACTAGATCAAACAGTAGGTTAATAACAAATGTTTATTACAAAAACACTTTAATATACAATATCACACACAAGATATTGCAGTTTAAAAACACAGTGAAGCTCCCTGTCCACGGCCCTTAATCTCATAGAACAGTTTGGTACTTTCTCAGGCCTCAAAATTAACTGGGACAAATCTCAGATCCTACCGATTGATAATGCCCCTCCCCCTCCCGATGGAATTACCCTTCCTCTGCAAAGAGTAAATCGCATCAAATACCTAGGCATACAGGTCACATATATGCCATCTGACTATGTTTCTGACAACATACAACCCGTGTTTAATCAAGCCCAAAATGCAAATTTGGGCTAGACTGCCTCTTGGAGTAATGGGTCACGTAAACTTAATTAAAATGGTTCTCAAATACTTTAAGCAGATGGAATCCTTCCTTAAGCCCTTTGTCTGGGGGAGCAGTAGACACAAATTGTCATGGCAAAAACTTAAGAATCCCACTTATTTGGAGGGTGTTGCACTCCCAGACCTTAGCTTACACTATATTGCATCCCAACTATCCCAGCTCTTTCATATCGACAAGACAGATAAGTCGCGTTTTCTTGCTTTGCTTTGTCCCCACGTGGTCCCGTTCCTCTGCCGACCCCCCTCTCGGCTATACTGACTGGTCTGCTGGGGGCCAAGGCCAGGGGAGACGCCAAGTCTTTTATATTATCGGCGCATATAGGATGTAGTGTCCGATAGACTCAATCTCCCCAAGTTCCATGAGTTTACACTAGTGATCGACTGATATCGTTTTTTTAATGCCGATACCGATATTTTGGTCATTGGGTATTGGCCGATATTTTCGGACATGTAAAAAAAAATGTTTTTTTCTAAAGATACTCCTTGTGGAGGGATCTGGGGGTCTAAAAAAACCCCAAACCCCTCCTCGGCACTAAAAAGTATTCAAAACGCCAAGTTTAGCTGTTTACAATGCTGTCAGTTTTTTTAATTCGGCGCCGAGTACCCGAAAGTGATGTCATGACATCACTTCCAGGTTTCTTCCAGGTCTTCTCTTTGGCGGCGGTGGAGGTAGGATTCCCGGGTCTCCCCGGTGGGACAGGAGACCCGGGCGAGCCGCCAAAGGCAGCGGGAGGGGGGGGGCGTCCCCTTACGCTCCTTGTAATGACACCGGAACGGCTTCTCAGCCGCATCGGTTGTCATTACACGTCAGCCGACTGTCGGCTATGGACACTGGGGTGATGCCTGCAGCTAGAAGCATCACCCCAGTACATGCACTTTCCCTAAATATTGGTAACCTCAGGGACCAATTCCGATATATCAGGGAAAGTGCATATCGGCCCCCAGTATATCGGTGTTGCCGATATTCGGTCGATCCCTAGTTTACACCCCTCTAATACCCTGCTCTCTGAATTCCAGTTTGATTCCAGACTCAAATTTGTTAAGCACTAGGATTATTACTTTTCCCATCTGCTGGACAATGGGGAGCTTAAGCCCTTCAACATCTGAAGGCTGACTTTTTGTTGCCGGGTCATATGCTCTTCAGATACCTGCAGGTCCGTCATGCCTTCCACTTGCAGTTTGCCCTAGGTGTCCCGTGGGTTGAATCTATCCCAGTGATAACAATACTTAGGAGCACTGACCCTAAGGGTTTGATCTCAACCTTCTACAATATGCTGCGTTTACCTACTTCCTCTGTGGCGGCATACGCACTTAAATCATAGTGGGAGAATGACATTGCTGCCCTTGAGAATGAGGAGTGGAGCGAAGCGTTAGACGCTTGTAAAATGGTGTCCCCGAAGCTGTCGGATCGACTGACGCAGCTTTACATCCTTCATCGCTCATATCTTACGCCTCATATGCTAATTAAGTACAGGGGTAATATTGACACTCTTTGTCCTGTGTGTAAGGCAGACCAGGGTACCTGTTTTCATTTATTCTGCCAATGCCCGAGGATCCAAGACTATTGGCATTAAATTATCAAGTTCCTCCATGACCATATGTGTTCTCCACTAACGCTACATCCCTAGCTGTGTCTCCTAGGGATATTTCCAGATGTGTACCTTGATAACTTCACTAAGCTCTTTCTACATGAAACACTGTTTATAGCTAGAAAACTCATTGCCAGACAGCGGATGCGCCCCAAGCCTCCTGACCTTAACTCTTGGCTGAGAGAAATCAATGCCATCCTACCGTACCACAGACTTATTTATAAACATAGAGGCTGCACCTCCAAATTGTAAAAAATCTGGGACAGATGGCTCCAGGCTCCGGAGACTTGTGTATAGAAAGGGTCCACATAACCAGGCTGCATTACCTATACAGAAATGGATATTGCACTCTGTGTTCCTATGATGTGTGATGTTTTCTCTTGTTCCCCATTCTAATTTATTTGTTCTGTACCACTCACCAGATGCTTGTGATAATTGTATGCTATGTGTGTTTATACCTGTGACTTGTGTTTGGAAATCCCTTTCTTAACCATTGTCAATAGCTTTTTTTTTTCTTATGTATCCCTCACTTGGTATATTTTTTCAATAAAAGTTACCATTTTGATAAAAAAAAAAAAAAAAACACAGTGAAGCACAATTGATATATATACATATCTAGAAGTATAAAAAAAAGTCTTTCTACTAAAGGCTGTCACAAGGGAAGAGTCAATTAGAGGCTCCCAAGTTTTCCCGACACGTTTTGCGGTAAAAACTGCTTCCTCAGGGGAATGAAAAAAAAGGGGACTAAAAAAGGAACAAAACAAGATTAGTTAAGGATATACATAAATATATTGAAATAAACATCTCTTAAATAGAGCATAGTCGACTCTGGTGCACAATGTTACCTTGTCATGCAACAACTCTCAAAAGGCCAATAGAAAAGGCATCAAGGCAAGGTTATTTCAAATAGCTGTGTTAACCACTTGAAGACCAGGCCTATTTCTGACATTTGTTGCTTACAAGTTAAAATCAGTATTTTTTGCTAGAAAATACTTAGAACCACCAAACATTATATATTTTTAGTAGAAACCCTTGAGAATAAAATGGCAGTCGTTGCAATATTTTTCTGTATCCTTCCTCAGATCTGTGACTTGATACAATCCTGTCTTGGGGGTCTACACAGACAATTTTTTGAACTTCATGGCTTGGTTTTTGCTCTGACATGCACTGTTAACTGTGGGACCTTATATAGACAGACGTGTGCTTTTCCAAATCTTGTCCAATCAACTGAATTTGCCACAGGTGGACCTAAATAAAGTTGTAGAAACATCTCAAGGATGATAAGTGGAAACCGGATGCACCTAAGCTCAATTTTGAGTGTCATGGCAAACTTCTTTCATGTTGTCATTATGGGATATTGTTTGTAGAATTTTGAGGTAAATAATGAACTTAATCCATTTTAGAATAAGGCTGTAACCTAACAAAATGTGGAAAAAGCAAAGAGCTGTGAATACTTTCTGGTTGCACTGTACCTCTCTCTTTTTAACCACTTCTGGCCCGGAAGATTTTCCCCCCTTAATGACCAGGCCATATTTTGCGATTCGGCACTGTGTTACTTTAACAGACAATTGCACAGTTGTGCGACGCTTTACCCAAATAAAATTCATGTCCTTTTTTTTCCCACAAATAGAGCTTTCTTTTGGTGGTATTTGATCACCTGTGCGATTTTTTTATTTTTTGCCCTATAAACAAAAAAAGAGCGACAATTCTGAAAGAACAAACAATATTTTTAACATTCTGATATATAACCTTCCCAAAAAAAAAAAATTTGAATCAAAATGTTTTAACATTTTAGGCCAATTTGTTTTCTGCTACATATTTTTGGTAATAAAAATGCAATAAACGTATTTTGATTGGTTTGTGCAGTAGTTATCTACTAACTACGGGAAATATTTATGTCATTTTTATTGTTTTTTTTTATTTTACTAGTAATGGCAGTGATCTGCGCTTTTTTTCGGGACTGGAACATTGCGGCTGACAGATTGGACCTCTGACTGACATTTTTTACACTTTTGGGGGGACCAGTGACATTACTACAGTAATCAGTGCTAAAAATATGCATGATTACTGTAATAATGACACTGGCAGGGAAGAGGTTAGCACAGTACGTGATCAAGGGGTTAAATGTGTACCTGGGGGTATGTTTCTAACTGTATGGGGGCGGGGCTTTTGAAATGATCACAGAGACCTGTGATCCTATATAGCAGAATCACAGGGGCTCTGTGATCATTCCAGAGAGAAGAACGGTCAGCTGTGTTTACAACAGCTGACCGTTCTTCTCTCTTAGCGGGGTGCGATCGCGGGAGTCAGACAGCAATTGGAGCCGCCTGCCCCGTGCATCGGCATCCCCTCTGCGCTCATTCCCTAGTTGCAGGCGCGCAATATAACTGCGGCGGTCGGGAAGTGCTTAAACACCTTAAACATACCCAGGCGCAAAAAGGGGACACTGGTGCAACTGACAAAAACTAACAAAGCAAAATGGGTAAGGAGTGATAAACGAATGAAGGGAGTCCTTAAGAAAAACCCATAAAAATCACTGTGGTGGTCAATGGTGAGCTTGGAACCAGGAAGTTGACCAGGGGAACACCAGGAAGGGCCAGCAGGAGCAGCAGACTGAGGGTGTATATCACATGGATAAGAACACTTCCCTACTGTCCACAGTGGTTCTTATCCATGTGACATACACACTCGGTCTTCTGCTCCTGCTGGCTCTTCCTGGTTCCAAGCACCTTAGCTTACGTTACATTACATTTATGCGGAGGAGATGGCTCACCATTGACCACCTGGAAGGTTGCCACCTGCTGGAGACCTTTTGATATGCTTTTTAATGTCTTTTTAACGTGAGTGCATATTTATTGTTTTTAATTTTACCAATATATTTTAATAAATGCTACATTTAGGTATTGGCCCTTTTCTCTCCTTTTTCCTGTTTATACACAGTGCAGCCAGAGGACACATCTAACCAAGCCGATCTGTGCTTGGTTAAATAGTGTGAGGGGCAGGGGAAACACTGGGGCTTATTAGACCTCTAATGTCTCCATAAAGAGCACCTGTCACCTGCCCAGTAGTATCGCATGGTGTTTATTAACCCCTTGTGATAGCTATCAAGTAAAACTAAATAAAAGAACAAAGTTTTAAAATATATTCAAATTTAAGAAAAAAAATTGCCCTAACCCCCATTACCCCGCACACCTGCGCAAACACAAGCCCAGGGGTGTGCACGCAAATGTAAACTGGAGTCGTACCACATGTGTGCCATATCACCGCAAATGCCAGCGTGAGAACAATAAATCTAGCACAAGAACTCCTAGTTAACTCTAAACTGATGAGTTCAAGGCATTTAAAGCATCACCTATGGTGATTATTGGGCACCATAGCTTTTTCCAATATTACAGCCGCATGCAATTTTAAGGCGTGGAATGTTTGGTATGGATTTACTCAATACAAGCTCATCATTTATATTTTAACCAAAAATGGATATTATACTGAAGAAAATTATAAATGCAACACTTGTATTTTCCCCCATTTTTCATGAGCTGAACTCAAAGATCTAAGGAAAACCGGGATTCATCCGTGAAGACAACGCCTCTCCAAAGTGCCAGACACCATCGAATGTAAGCATTTGCCCACTCAAGTCGGTTATGACGAGGAACTGCAGTCAGGTCGAGACCCCGATGAGGACGACGAGCATGCAGATGAGCTTCCCTGAGACGGTTTCTGACACTTTGTGCAGAAATTCTTTGGTTGTTGCAGCAGCTGTCCAGGTGGCTGGTCTCAGAGGATCTTGGAGGTGAAGATGCTGGATGTGGAGGTCCTGGGCTGGTGTGGTTACACGTGGTCTGCGGTTGTGAGGCCATTTGGATGTACTGCCAAATTCTCTGAAACTCCTTTGGAGACGGCTTATGGTAGAGAAATGAACATTCAATTCATGGGCAACAGCTCTGGTGGACATTCCTGCAGTCAGCCAATTGCACGCTCCCTCAAAACTTGCGACATCTGTGGCATTGTGCTGTGTGATAAAACTGCACATTTTAGGGTGGCCTTTTATTGTGGCCGGCCTAAGGCACACCTGTGCAATAATCATGCTGTCTAATCAGCATCTTGATATGCCACTCCTGTGAGGTGGATGGATTATCTCAGCAAAGGAGAAGTGCTCACTAACACAGATTTCTCTATCGCTCATTGACAGACGTAGTCTTCTTGATTCTCAAGAGCTGGGTTATGTTGTCTCCGCAGGAGTAGGACTAGGCAGAAAGACAAAACGTTCTGGCTCCACCTTAGGGGCAGTCCCTGAGGGTATATCCTCCCTCTCTCTGCTACAGGGAATCAGTTTTTTTCTGTCTAGTCAGGAGTAAGGACCTAAGTTCCTTGCTGGGATCTTTTGGTCCTGGCAAGACTTTTTTCTTTAAGAAAAAGACATTTTTTAGGTCCGGACTGGCCTCGTCGAGCTTGTTACGCCGACTTGGTCAGACTGATGGCGGACGTCCCGTGGAGACTTCCTCTCAGGGAGGATCTACTGTCTCAGGGACCGATCTTCCATCCTGCTTTACGATCGCTGGTTTTAAACGGCCTGGTTATTGAGACCCAGGTGCTGAAGGACAAGGGATTGTCAGCTTCAGTTATTCCTACTCTAGTTAAAACAAGGAAAGCGACTTCCAGAAAGATTATCATCGTTCATGGAAGTCTTATATTGTGTGATGTGAATCCCTTGGGTTCCATCTACATCTTTATTCGGTAGTCCGAATATTGGCTTTCTGCAACAGGGAGTTGAGCAGAAGCTGGCCTTGAGTGTTATCAAGGGTCTGGTTTCAGCATTTGCTATCTTCATTCAGAAGCTTTTGTCTACTCATTCCTTGGTGCGGAATTTCATCCAGGGGGTGCGACACCTGGCTCTGCCAGTGCACGCGCCGTTACCATCCTGGGATCTTAATTTGGTGCTGTCGGTTCTTCAGACACCTCCCTTTGAAAATATCAGGGAGATTCCCTTGCTTACTTTATCCCAGAAGGTGGTCTTCTTGGTGGCTATCACTTCTGCACGCAGGGTGTCAGAACTGGCTGCATTATCCTGTTGTTCCCCAGATCTGGTGGTTCATAGGGATAAGGTTGTTCTTCATCCGAATCCATCCTTCCTTCTAAGGTGGTTTCAAAGTTTCATTGAATAAGGACAGTGTATTGTCCTTCCTATGTCCTTAGCCCTATCATCCTCGAGAATTTGCATGGCATTCCGTGGATGTAGTTCGGGCGATCAGGATATACTTGAATACTACGGATTCAATTTGTAAGACGGATTCACTGTTTGTGATCACGGATGGCCCTAAGAAGGCGTTGCCTGTTCTGCTGCGACCATCTTTAGATGGATCAGACAGACGGTGGTATAGGCTTATTTTATCTAAGGGTCGGGATCCCCCGTTCCCTGTTAAGGCGCATTTTACTCGGGCGCTTAGAGTTTCCTGGACCTTCCGCCATCAGGCGTCAGTGGTTCAGGTTTTCAAGGCGACTGTTTAGTCGGTTCATACCTTTACAATATTGTATAAGGTTTATGTGATGGCATCGTCAGATGCCTCTTCTGGCTGCAAGGTTCCTGCAGGCCACTGTTTGAGGAGACTGTTGGTCTACCTCGAGGATTTGTGGGGTAGGTCTCATCTGTTTACTCGATGAGTCCTTTGATACTTCTGGTTGGCTCCGGTTGGGCCTTCTAGATTGGATTTTGATTCTGTCAATCCCACCCCTCATTTTGTGGCACTGCTTCTGGATGTCCCAGCTCTTGAGAATCAAGAAGACTACGTCTGTCAATGAGCGATAGAGAAAAATGGATTTTTGTAAGATCTTACCGTAAAATCCTTTTCTCTTAAGCTCATTGACAGACGTAGTGCCCGCCCCTCTATCATTGAGTTGGGTTGGGTTAAATTCTCTGTACTGCTTTAAAACAGAACTGATTCCCTGTAGCAGAGAGAGGGAGGATATACCCTCAGGGACTGCCCCTAAGGTGGAGCCAGAACGTTTTGTCTTTCTGCCTAGTCCTACTCCTGCGGAGACAACATAACCCAGCTCTTGAGAATCAAGAAGACTACGTCTGTCAATGAGCTTAAGAGAAAAGGATTTTACGGTAAGATCTTACAAAAATCCATTTTTAGCTAGATTTGTGAACAATATTTGAGAGAAATAGGCCTTTACATAGAAAAAATCTTAGACCTTTGAGTTCAGCTCATGAAAAATGGGGGCAAAAACAAAAGTGTTGCATTTATAATTTTGTTCAGTATATATTGTCTGTGTTTGCTCTAAAATTAATTTGATTAAATTAAAACATTTTTTTTTTTTACATTTAATGCTCCAATCTCAAATTGGGTCCCCACCTTCCATCAGCACCCCAAATTATCTTTAGGAGGGTGCAGACATTGAAAACTGAAAAATCCTATTGTGCCAAGTAAGCCTAAAAATCGCTGTAATGAGAGATCGATGGATATTAGATGCTGATGTAGCACCCTCCTAGATAGGTGCTAGGTAGGGAGAGTAGTTTTGGCTCTGCCTGCCTATCAAGAGAGCAGCAGGCAAAATATAGCTGCACTCTGCTTATCAGGGGAGCGTGATCACTAGTTAGGCCTGTTCAGTGTGTCTGATGTGTGATTCATCTGAAGTTGTGGAAGGTGGTCACAGGCAGTCGGCCTAGTGAACCAGAAAGTGTGTCTGAACCCAGAGGTCCAGTGGGAGCTGACTAGGGGAGTTGGAAGCAACGGTGGTTCTGGAAAAACAGTGTCCGTGAGTACAGAACAACTTGCCCAGGGGTCTGCCAGGAAGGGGACCACTCCAGAGGCTAGTCAGCAGATGGGTATCAGCACACAGGCAGAAAGAGGAAAAGGGGGTGCCAAGTTAGAACCCTGATGAGATTAACCAAGCAGGAACCTGTAAGTATCTTCACTTCAGTGGCAAGGTGAAGCAGCGGCCTTGCCACATTCTACAGTTAGCTGTCCTCAAGACTGTGAATAGTTAATAGTTGGAGTATCCCACTTATCCCTTCTCCTATCCAAGTTCCAAAGGAAAACATAAAAACAACATCCCCTGGATTGATTATTGACTGAGCCATGGACTTTCATTGCGGTTTATCTGCTATCAGTTGCTACGAGTAACCCTGGGGAATCCAGAAAGTGTAACTCCCAGCAGTCCTGTAGGGGGCAGTGCTACACTATTTTTACAATCGAGTCAGTATATTTCAATGCAGTAAATGAGGTGGCTTAACATGTCAATTTATCCAGCATAGCCAGTCCTCCTTAAGTGATAGTTCCAACATTGTCTTTACTATTAGACAGTTTATCCACCGAACGTGTGGTTTATGTCTTGCATTGCCATTGCAGCCTACTTCACAGTGCCTTGAAAAAGTATTCACACCCCTTGAAATTTTCCACATTTTGTCGTGTTACAACCAAAAGCTAAAATGTATTGTATTGAGATTTTATGTGATAGATCAAAACACAAAGTGGCACATAATTGTGAAGTGGAAGGAAAATGATAAATTGTTTTTCATTTTTTTTTACAAATAAATACCTGAAAAGTGTGACTTGGATTTGTATTCAGACCCCTTTATTCTTATACCCCTAACTAAAATCTAGTGAAGCCAATTGCCTTCAGAAGTCATAAAATTAGTAAAAAGAGTCCACCTGTGTGTAATTTTATCTCAGTATTAATACAGCTGTTCTGTGAAGCCCTCAGAGGTTTGTTAGAGAACCTTAGTGAACAAACAGTATCATGAAGGCCAAGGAACACACCAGACAAGTCAGGGATAAAGTTTTGGAGAAGTTTAAAGCAGGGTTAGGTTTAAAACAAATATCCCAAGCTTTGAACATCTCACAGAGCACCGTTCAATCCATCATCTGAAAATGGAAAGAAGTATGGCACAACTGCAACCCTACCAAGACATGGTCATCCATCTAAACTGACAGGCTGGGTATATAGAGAATTAATCAGACAAGCAGCCAAGAGGCCCATGGTAAGAGACAGGAGATGCAGAGATCCACAGCTCAAGTGGGAGAATCTGTCCACAGGACAACTATTAGTCGTTCGCTACACAAATCTGGCCTTTACGGAGGAGTGGCAAGAAGAGAGCCTTTATTGAAAGAAAGCCATAAGAAGTCATGTTTGAAGTTTGTGAGAAGCCATGTGGAGGACACAGCAAACATGTGGAAGAAGGTGGTCAGATGAGACCAAAATTGTACTTTTTGGCCTAAAAACAAAATGCTACAGTATCTCATAAATGTGAGTACACCCCTCACATGTCCAAAGTGGGTCCAATTAGCCATTTTCCCTCCCCAGTGCCATGTGACTCGTTAGTGTTACAAGGTCGCAGGTGTGTTAATTTTGGTGTTATCGCTCTCACTCTCTCATACTGGTCAGTGGAAGTTCAACATGGCACCTCATGGCAAAGAACTCTCTGAGGATCTGAAAAAAAGAATTGTTGCTCTACATAAAGATGGCCTAGGTTATAAGAAGATAACCAAGACCCTGAAATTGAGCTGCAGCACGGTGGCCAAGACCATACAGCGGTTTAACAGGACAGGTTCCACTCAGAACAGGCCTTGCCATGGTTGACCACAGAAGTTGAGTGCACATGCTCGGCGTCAAATCCAGAGGTTGTCTTTGGGAAATAGACGTATTAGTGCTGCCAGCATTGCTGCAGGGGTTGAAGGGGTGACGGGTCAGCCTGTCAGTGCTCATAACATGCACTGCTCACTGCATCAAATTAGTCTGCATGGCTGTCCTCCCAGAAGAAAACCTCTTCTAAAGATGATGCACAAGAAAGCCCACAAACAGTTTGCTGAAGACAAGCAGACTAAGGACATGGATTACTGGAACCATGTCCTGTGGTCTGATGAGACCAAGATAAACTTATTTGGTTCATATGATGTCAAGAGTGTGTGTGTGTGTGTGTGGCGGCAACCAGGTGAGGAGT